>NC_085022.1:7237071-7897779 GCF_963692335.1 Osmerus eperlanus
CTGATGACATCACCAGCTCGTCCGTCAGTTCCTACGTGACCACTCCGTGTGTTATCTCCAAAGACATCCAGGTGTCACCAGTACACACGCAGGTAGGCCAGGTCCCCAGATTCAAATAAAGAGTCCATTCTTCATCCAATATTAATCTTGCGTTCATTATCCCACCTAAGAGCATTTGCTGTGTTTGTATCCTGATTTACAGACGCATGGCCATCCTGATTTCAATGTCTGTGTCCTTATCCCTTTTACACAGCAGGCCTACAGTCCAAGCTGTAGACTGTTATAGTTTGTTACCTGAGCATAACTACGTGAGACTCTGTATCTCTCCTAGCGCAGCGCTCCAGGACTCACACACCTGCTTGTGGCTTACAGTATGCTGACGTGTGCTTCAAGTTGATGTGGAATGAAGTCAAGGTTCAGAGCCCAGAGTTCAGAGGTCTTTCTATGCTGCCGGCCCAGCCTGTTAGAGGTCATGAGGTCTTCCATTGGACTAGTCAACAAGATATGAAAACAGTCCTCTGTAGATCCACATCATCTGCTCCTCTATATGAATATGTACATGAATGTATTGACTAGGGATAGTGAGTGTGTCTGTTTGTATGTGTGTTAAAGTTGTCCGCTGGCAGAGTGCTGCGTTTCTATGGCAGGATAGTTTCCAGTCGTAAAGACAGGCTGGTGAGAGAGGAGTGTCTGCAGCTTTGGCACAGTCTTCATGTTTTCTACAGTTAAATGTTTCACTGCATCCTACCCTGCCAGAAAGTGACTCCCTCAGACTGTTTCCTTTTATAGAGTTGCTTCGTGTGGCATTTCCCCCCCTTCTGCATAGCAGAATATGGTGTAGATTTATTAGGCCAGGTTAGTGGAGATAACCGTGTTTCAGAAGCCCGTCAGATTCCTCCCAGGCCAAGCATTTTTGTGGGTATTTTCAGTAGCTGTTGAACAATGACCGGTGAGAGCTGGTGTAAGCTTGGCTGGGCTTGGGAAAACAGTCTAAACCCTCCCCATGGTGACAAACAGCCAATACACAAGCTCAGTTCTGCTTGAACCACACATCATCTGATCTTTGATGATTGTTATGGATTTGTATTACTTTCATTGGTCCAGTCTCAGATCAGTCACTGTTGAAAGTGTGCTATGTTCATGAGACACACACACGTTAATACACACACACACACGCACACACACACACATACACACACACTGAAGGGCAGAGTATTCATACAGTAGGTAACCAACAGGCCTGAATCACACACATTGTTTTACATAGTTTCTCAGTAACCTCAAGATGATTGACAGTTGCGTTGTCCCCCACAGCTCCAAACAGACGTTCAGAAGCACAGCACTGTGGACCGCAACGCCGCGTGGCCCGGACCAGAGGTCAAGAGGTCAGACGGGGGGTCAGACAGCGGGGTGAGGATGGAGCCAGGCTCCAGATGGGGCCGCCATCCTTCCGACTTGTCTGACGAATCAGATCGCAGCTCGACGGGCCGCCGGACGCCATCCCACACCGCATCCTGGAGGCGGGGCATGAGCGCCCAGGTGGGAGTGACCTCAGCCAGGGCCACGGCGCCCATCGTCACGGCAAACAACGGCTCATTGAAGAGCCATGGGACAGGTACGTAGTAGAGTAGAACTGAGCGGGGTAAAGTAAAGTAGGATAGAAACCATTAGAATACAGTAGATTGGTCACTGTCCATTTCTGAAAGGGAATTCCAATGACCTAAACATTTTGAATCACACAATTATGGAAGAACACACCCTAGAAAGCGCTGGTGAAACTTTTAGGTAGCATGTTCATGTCGCGTGTTTATGTAGCGTGTTCATGTAGCGTTGATGAGTCTTCTAACAGTCAACCTCAGAGACAGTTTTATCTGGTAAGATCAGAGCTCAGGTTACCTGCCTAGTGGGGCTCTCTCTCCCTATCTCCTTTACTCTTTCTCTTCCTCTCTTTTGCTCTCTCACTCTTCCTCTCTCACTCTTCACTTCACTCTTTCCTTCTTTCCTTCTCCTCTCTCTCTCCCCGTCCCTTCCCCTCTCTTTATCCCTTATCTCTGTAGTACCTCAAATCATCCTCAGCTTGTTGGGTTCATGCGTGTTGAGGCAGACCAGAGCTTGTGTTCAGGGTTGTTACTGTGCTCAGTGGCTTCATTTAGTTCCTTTACTGTATTTATCTATCCTCTATCAGCCTTGTATCCTAGAGTCAGACGCTCAGGTAATCCCCTCTGTTATCAGTCAAACAAGGACAGACTGTCAGCATGTTATCCACATGCATTCACTCATATCAACATGGCAAATTTGCATCAATCAGTAATGGTCCTATTGTTCTGTTGAGCCCAGTGAATGTGGGACAATGTTATGTTAAGGTGATGTGATTAGGTCTTATGATCTCATGATGGATTTGGCTGCACTGCACCATACACTACTGCAATTGAGATGTTGTTGTTTCACTGTTAAGATACTATTAAGTTTGTTCACTGTGCTTGGTAGCTAAGACTTTATGATGTGGCTAGTAAATATTATATATTATATATATATATATATTATATATATTATTATATTATATATGAATATATATATATATTATTATATTTGTACGTCACTTTGGATAAGTGTGTCTGCTAAATAAATGTCTGCTAAATTAATAAAATGTCAACTGTAATGATTGCAGGTACCAAAAAAGGAGCAAAACAGCAAATGTGTTTGCTGGTGTATTAAATGAAGTTCATATTGAGATGTTTCTCCATCCTCCAGGTAAGACGGACGATGCCAAGGTGTCGGAGCGAGGCTGTCTTTCTCCACGTCCCAACGGCCTCCAGCGTTCGCCCTCTGACACGCCCGGAGGCGCCCCTGCCAACGATGCCAAGAAGCCCCCCTCCTCCTCCCGCACCCCCACTGCCACCAACACCTTTGGCTTCAAGAAGAACGGGGGAGCGCTCACCATGATTACGGCCGGCGGAGTCACCATGGTTACGGCCAGCGGGGTGACCATAACAAGTGGTTCGGCCACCCTGGGTAAGACTCCCAAATCCTCCCTCCCGCAGGGGGGTCATGGGGTTCGGACCCTGGGCCGCCAAACTAGCGTGGACGACGGCTACCTCTCTGCCAGCGGCCGGCACTCCACCCTCCAGTACCGAAGCCTGCCCAGGCCCAGCCGGTCCTCCGGCACTGGGGCCATTAACGGGAGCCACGGCAGTGCCACCCTCCGCTCCCCCAGCGGCTCCATGGACCCCAGCCGCTCTGCCACACTTCAGGGGTCGAGGGGTCGTGGAGGCATGGCCAAGACCAGCACGTTGGCCAATCAGACAGACAGGGAGAAGGGCGTGTCTGTGGAGGGTGGGTTGACCCCCCAGGGCATGGGGGCACTGACCCCCCAGGGAGGAAGGCAGATGGGGGGAAAGTATGCAGACGTGTCGTCCCCCACCCTGCGCAGGTGAGCTCCTCTACCAAAACCATACTAAGAACGGATCCATCTTTTACTCATCCATCTAACTGCTTTTACTTATTATCTGGATAAAATATGTATTTAGAGTTTAGACCAACCCAAACCACCATTATATCGCACATGCTTTGATGTGTTTGGCCTTTAATCAGCAGGTAAGATGAGCAGGTGACACCAGCATGTAAGATCTACGGTAGGCTGCTCTTCCTGAGGTGTGTGGCTGCTCCACCCTGCTGGAGTTCAGACTCCAGTCCTAGGCTCCCAAGCCCTCCCTGTTTCCTGTCTGCACGGCCTGGAATTCAGACGGTTTACACAGGGCTGAAACCAGCTTAATCACCCCTCATGGTTTAATCAGCATACTGTAGGAACAGTTCAGAGAAAGCCGGCCTCTCTTATCAGCCCTCCATGATATTATGTGAAGTCTGCTGCCTAAGGAATTATGTACTTTTGAAAGGACTGGCTTGTCGCTAGGCAGATTAGAGGCCCGATCGTCCCCTGTGGCCTGTGATAGGCTCCAGTGTTGGTTTGGAACGCAGATACAGAGGCCAGAGCCTGCAGCAGACCAGAGCTGTGTTATCTCTAGCTCAGGCCACACCACTGCTCTGATCTGGCTCCACAGACAGTCAGTGTAGTTAAGGCCTTCCGCTTATAGGCCTTTGTATAAGCAATTCATTTTTTCATTTTAGATGTTCCCTATTAATGCCTCATTGGCTTACAGGAATTCCATTTACTTTATTTTTCGACTTTGTTGTCGTCATTAAAGTTACTGTAATGAATCAGAGAGGAAAACAAGAAACAAAAAACTTACATGGTGTTTTTATTGCCAGGTTAGTTCTTACAGGTGTTTCAGAGTCGAGATCTAACCAAACCCATCACTCAGTTTCCCCGAACACAGTGTCAGAACTATCTGGTGAAAGTACGGATTGTTCCTAACTGCTGCTGCTGCTTCCACTTATCAGGCTGATCTGGAGGTGAGGTAATGAGAACACGAGCCAGCTGGTTCTCCTCAGGCTCTCTGTCATTCATCTCACCTTGTCACAGCTCATTGGCCAGCAGAGACAGAGTCCTCGGGAAACTGTCTTAGCATCTGTGTGGTACAGTCCTAACATCCTGTCTGGACTTAACTGCCATTTTTATTTGAAAAAAAGGAATTGAAACGGACATGGAAGATGTATGATAGCTCTCACAGCCAAGCTAGCATGAGCTATGAATGCGAAAGGGGTTTGTTTGTTTTGTGATTACAGCATGGGTGGAGCACACTAGTTTCAGAATTCTCATGCATTATACTTTGTGATTTCTGTCATATTCACTTCTGGTTGTTTTTTAGGAGTTTTTGAATCTGATGTTGCATTACATGATTAATTCTCCAACGTCAGCCCCAGTTTAATAATCTCTCCTCCCTCCCTGCTTCCACCTTATCCCTCTGCTCTCTTTTCTGCTCTCTCTGCTCTCTCTCCTCTCACTCCTCTCCTCTCTTCCCTGGCAGGCTGTTTGGTGGAGGTGTGAAGCCTGGGAAACAAGCCCCAGTCACCACCATGGAGAACATGAAGAACTCCACAGTCATCTCCAACCCTCACACCAGCTCTGTCCAGCAGGGCGGCGCTCTGGAGTCCCCCTCTGCCTCGCCAAGCAGCAGCAGCCCTCTCTACGGGGTCGGTGGTGGGCCAGGAGGCCGGGGTGGTTTGGAGCCCACTCTGTCCCCCCTGGCCTCCAGCCCTGGGTCGGCCCTCTCTACGCCCTCCCAGTCCCACAGCCTGGCCTGGAGTCCAGCCACCCTCAGCCCCAGCCTTGGGTACCCAAGCGGATACCCCTCCCTGGGCAGCCTGGCCACCAGCACTGAGTCTATGGACGTGTCCCTGGGCAGTGCAGGAGGAGGCATGGTGGGGGGGCACCATGGAGGGGCCAGGGATGAGGGGCCAGCTGGCTGTGTGAGGAACAATGGCATCAGGACTGGCTACTCAGACAGGTAGGGGCTGGAGACAGGCCTGGGAGAGGGCTGGGAGGAGACTGTAGACTGGTTAGCAGGCTTTGCCAGACAATCAGAATGTTGAATGTGTGTATTTGCAGTTTCATAATGGTACTACAAATGATGACAGTCCCTTGATTGGTTCCTGCTGTGGTGGTTTTAGCCGTCGTTTTGTGTTGTTTCAGATGGCTCTCTCTTCTAACTGTGTGTGTGTGTAGGTGTTCTTTCTAATAGTGTGTAGGTGTAGTCTTTTTGAACTGTGGGATTTGTGGGTGTGTAATGTATAATGGTGTGTAATGGTATGTGTGTGTGTGTAGTCTAATAGTGTGCAATGGCGTGTATGTGTGTAGTGTTGTTGCTGTAGGGTAGAGCCCAAACTCCCGGATGTGTTGCTCCAATGACAGCCTGACTTCTATCTGGACTGATCATCTCTCTCTTTCTCTCTTTTCCTGTCTTCTTGTCTCCTCACTGTTTTGTCTACCCCTACCCTCCTTCCTCTTGCTACCATCTTTTTCCTAACCCCTACCCCCCCCCTCCCCCAGCCCCCTGTCCTCCCCTTCATCTAGTCCCAAATTCAGTCGCAACACGTTACCTAGGAAACAGGACAGGTATGGAGTTGATTGTGTTGAGAGCAGTGTGCGGGGTAGCATCCCCCTCTTGTGTCTGTGTCCTGTGTTTTTCTGACCCCATGATCTCTCCTTCATCCCTTCCCCTGCATGTGAACTGTCACCTGCTATTCGTCTCATAAAGTTCAGACGTTCAAATGATTGTTTGTGTCCCTTGATAGCTGTACTTCAGTATAATAAAAGTATTAATTTGATGTGATTTCATGTACCATAGTGCTGTTGTATGTGTGGAGCTAACTATCTGCCTGTCCTACTGTCTGTCTGTGTGTTTGTTTGTGTGTGCCCCTATGTACGTATGTTCTACACCTATATGTGTACAGGTATGCCCACCTGCCGGCACTGAGGGGCCATGAAGAGCCTCGTGATTGGCTGCGCTCCCACTCAGCAGGAGGTCTCCAGGACTCTAGCTCCTCCTTCTCCCAGGGCTCCAGCCTCTCCTCACCCTCTGGCTCTCGCTTCAACTTTGCTCAGCTCGGTGGGTTAAGCTCAGCTCAGCACAGAACACATCACAAAACACTACAAAACACCACAGAGAAAAAGTCCTGAATGTTAAAAGCTCATCAAACTCCTGACAGGAGACTCAAAATTCTCAGAAGTGCTAGGGCCAGGTTTACTGCTTGTAGTTTCAGAATCCAGTACTCTCAATGGGTGGATGAAGTAACAGCTGTTTGGTGGTTAGGGTTACGTCTGGAGAGAAACTGGAATAAGCAGTGATGTTGACTGTTACTCGATGTGTGATAGTTCACAAATCTGAGAAAAACATGAGAAGTCAAGGCTCCAGCGAGAATTGAACTCGCGACCCCTGGTTTACAAGACCAGTGCTCTAACCACTGAGCTATAGAGCCTCACCTAGCACTAATGGAAGTCCCAGCAAGTTATGAATACCGCACCTTGCTCAAAGACAGGTTGGCACACCTTGTTTGATGACGTGTCAGACTTACCTTGTTGAACCAAAGACAATAGTCAGGATTATGTTGGGATAACTTAAAGCTCTGTGGTCAACATAGAGGCATGCTTTAAATGGGACGTTCCCATATTGACTGTCAGAAAAGAGAAACAGTAGAGTTCACACTGAGTTTTCAAGGTTGAGGAAGAAAACTCGCTGCAGAAAAAGTCACCAGACAGACAGGAAGGACTGTGTTAACCCAGAACGCAGATAATCTTACATCAATTTGTGTGTGTTCATGTGTCTGTGTGTTCACCTTTGACCCCCTGTGCTGTACATTGTGACCCGGCAGGAAGTCCTATCGCTGCGGCCCACATGACCCTGGGAAACCTCCGCAGCACCAACGGGCTGGCCAATCAGGAGGGAGCCAACGAGCCGTCCAGCGATACTGGTCTCAGGAGCTCCTGCATGTCCCTGGAGGAGAGGAGCAGGACCATGAGCAGCTCCACTTCCTTCCGAGACGGGCTGGAGGAGGGTGAGAGCCATTGTTTTGATCAAATTCAATTTATTTTTGACTGTATTAACCCAGAAGGAAATTCATTGACTTTCAAAACACTTTGACGCACATTGAAGATGTTTTTGGGGAAAATGGTGAATGTCTTGGTGATGTCATAGAGGTGCCCCACAGTAGTGCAGCACTGCTTGCAGTATGGTAGAGTTTGGCCTCTTCCAAACTGCTAGCAAACCAAACTAACAGGGAGCCATTCAAGTAGGACAAAATGTTCTTATGCAAGCCATGTTTACTCAATCGCCGAGACTTGTTTTAACAACAATCTATTACTCATTAGCTGCCTCAGTCTGTCTCAGTCTGTCAGAGACTGTGGTGATTTTACAGGTGCCTCAGTAGATTGAGGAAGTAGGATGAGGTGCTCTGATATACTCTGGTAGAGGTGTTCAGAACAGGTGTGAGTTGTGACAGGTGTGTCATTCTGGTAGAGATGTTCAGGTACAGGTGTTAGAGGTGTGTCTCTCTCTTTGTCTCTCTCCCCTTGTCTCAATGTGAACTTCAGAAGCCTTCTTTTCTTCTCAGAATCAGAATTCGGTTATTCGCCATGTATGTTATACAAACACAGAATTTACTGTGGCAGGGAGGTGCAAAACACTAAACATATACAGATCTTAAATTAAGTAAAAGTACAAAAGTTTAACTATTTCTAAGAACTTCTCCACTTCTCTCTCTCCCTCTCACTCACCTCCCCCCCCAACCCAGCAGCCTTAGTCCATGATGTCTGATGGCACCTCAGTGTCTACATTAGATTACAGATTAGGCACCAGATTAAAGATTGAAGAGTGAGGGGGAACTCCCAGGCTCTAGTTCCGACATCCAGACCTCCACCACCATCTGTCGGATCTCTGATCTCTGAAGCTTCACAGCCTGCCTGATGTGTGTGGTAGCTCCCCAGACATCCAGTCTGGCTGCAGCAGACAAACATCGACAGGATCACCAGCTCTGGAAATACAAGCCTAGCGTTGCTAGAATGCCCTGCTCTCGGTGTTCGGTGTTCCTCACCATAGCAACCTGAGCCACTAGAGCTTTAGATTGTGTCTCACACTGGGATAGTTTGCGCAACTGCGTAAATGTGTTTGGAAATGTAGACTGAGATGGCAGTGACATGCAGTATGAATCACTGCTCTGTGACTGGAGAAAGTTTACTCACTCAGCAGGAGGGCTGACAGGGCCTGTTTGTGCAAAGCAATTTGTTAAGTTTGGCACCTCTCCCCTACCTTCATCCCAGCCTGGCCTGCGATGTTGTCATGGTAACAGGATGATGGATGAGGAAGGATGATTAGCAGAGACAGAGGCAGGTTGATATTGCTGTCATGGCGCAGTAAGAGCTAATGATGATGAATAGCCTGGAGAGAGCCGAGCCAGTGTTAGTGTGCAAAAGCTCATCCAAGACAGGGTTAACATTTATAACAAGAACCAAGTAAACCAATGAAAGAAAAACATAAAACTCGCACATACAGGCATGCACACTCACACACACACTCACACACACGTGTACAGGCACCACACACACTCACTTAAAAGTTCAAACTTTGACTGCAGGGGCTAGTTCATTCATGTCTCCTGCCTGCGGAGCGCTTAGCTGAAGATGAATCACTACCTTCATGAATCATGACCTTCATCTACAAATGTCACATGAATCACCTAGCCTAAATGAACAACATACACAGAATTTATAGAGAGTACAGATCGAATCAAATCAGGTGAATCATAGCCAGATGACTAATCTCCAGATTGTGTGTGTGTGTTTTGTCTTTCCAGTCCATGGATCCTCTCTGTCCCTGGTGTCCAGCACCTCTTCTGTCTACTCCACAGTGAGACAACCTTCTATTCCTCACACACACATTCTAGCTGCAATAAAAGCATCTATAGCACATGAGAATGTGTGTGTGTGCATGTGTGTGTGGGGGGGGGGGGCTCATTCCAATAGTTAATTTGGTTATTCACGTTTCTGTAGGCTGTAGGTAGAAAGTGTGTCAGATCAGATAATCTGTCATGCTGTCTCCACCGCTGCACAGTTAAAAATGCTCTTACCTCTCCTCCCTCATTCTTTCCTCTGTCCTCTCCATCTTCCTCTCCTCCCTCCCCTCCTCCCCTAGCCTGAAGAGAAGTCTCAGTCAGAGGTGAGAGTACACCGCATGACACCTAAGACCATGTTTATTAAAAATCAATCTTTGCGATAAATCATGTCAGAACGACATAAACATGTGTCCCCAAGGTTCACTGTAAATCTCTAATGTGTGTATGCTATGTGCTTGTCAGATTCGTAAACTGAGGAGGGAGCTGGAGGCTTCTCAGGAGAAGGTATCGACTCTGACGACACAGCTCAGCGCTAATGTGAGTAGGACATACTTTTCTTTATCGCTCACTATCTTACTCTCTCTTTCTCTATGCATTCATTTAGCCATAGAGATGTACAGGGGGATTCAAACCTGTTACCTTTTCATCTGCAACTGAGCTATTCCCCCACCCCTCTCTCTCTCTGTCACTCTCTATTTCTCACACTCCATCTTTCTCTCTCTTGCCAAGTTAGCGCATCACGTTAAGTGTTGGGCAGTTATAGGCATCGGGAGTGTTTGCTCGTAGCCCTGTAGTGAGGATCATTGTTTCTATAGCTACAAGCCTCACACCTTCTGCTAAGGGATATCGCAAAACAACACCAGAAAGCTGAGTTCATACAAAGAAAAACACCAAGCCTGCAGAGTGGACTGCGTTCTACAACCTGGTTGTGTCTGTCTCTGCTGGCATTGGACTGGAGCAGGGACCATGTCAGCTAGGATCTCTCGTGTCCACCCCAGGACAGGCAGTGCATTGTCTTGGTTCCCTCTGAACCACTACCCATCCCTGGGGAGGAGTAGGAGGAGCAGGGGGAGGACTGAAGAATGGGCCCTGGAATACACCCAGAACCAAGACCAGGCCCCCAGTATGGGTCACCTGGAGGATAGTTTTACACAAGACCCCAGAGAGTGGTGTGTGGAGGTGGGCTGTGAAGTTGGAAAAGAGGCTAGTGTGGAGATGGGTAGTAGGGCTTCAGACTGAGCATAGGTAAGGGTGCTTTTAGACTGAGGTTGGTTCTGTTCTGGTTTCTTTTGTTGGATGGAAGGATGAGACTGTCGTCTGTTGGAGTGGTTTATCAGGAGACAAGTGTCTGATAGCTATCTGCATGTTCCACATCAGCTGTGCCTGGAAGGCTCATATCTTTTACCAGGAAGACAGGCTTGCTATTGAATATAAAACCTTTTTCGACGTTTTACCATTTCTACAGAATACCTGATAGTATATCTAGATATTCTGGGTCAGGCTGGAAAAAGGTGTGCTGTTGTCTGGTTGAGAGAGGATGTCTTGAGTGTTAAAGGTGACATGACATGAAAACTTCACTTTAGGAAGTTATTTAACATTAATATGAGTTCCCCTAGCCTGCCTTTGGTCCCCCAGTGGCTAGAATTTTCGATCGGTGTTAACCAAGCCCTGGGTGTTCTTCTCCGCCTTTCAGAAAATGAAAGCTCAATTGCTCTGTTTGAAAATCTCCTCTTTGTGACGTCACAAGGAGGAAGGTTACCTCCCCTCTCTCTGCTTTGCCGCCCAGAGAATCTGGCGAAATCTCTGAAGACCCAGTATCTTAATTTTATTTTCTCTGGAAATGCCATTTGTTTTGTATGTCTGCGCCAAACACTTCAGCCACGACTGTTTCCTCAACTTGAGCTAATACAAAACTGGCCTTGCTGAAATTAAATTCTGGATCAGTACTAACTCTCCTTCGTCCAGCTACTAACCTCGGACAACTAAGTTAACTAACGCTATATCATTTTGTAGCTTTACTGTATATGGTTACCTAGCTTGCTACCCTTAGAATGTGGCTGTAACATTAGCTCTGCAGCTAACAGCTGAGTTACTGTCGCTAATGGAAAGGTAGATAGCATCAAGTATGTGTGTGAATACACATGCTGTAACGTGAGTGTTGTACACTTCTTTGTTATTTGGATAACCGTTCTGCTGTTGGTATATGGCGCGCGCGATATCCGCCTTCCCCTCATTGAAATGACTGAGTGTGTACCTCTGCAAACCAGGGTTATCAGATGAGAATGGGAAAATTCGAGGCATCTTACAGCAACGGGGCAACCCCTCTGCTCCTCATTAGCATTTAAAGCTACAGACACCAAAACAGCGCGTTCTGAGGAAAGCTCCTTGTGGGACTGCTAGTAGTGGCTGTAATTCTGCACCAAGGCTGAATTTCGGGAAAGAGACTTCTGATACAGTATTAGGGGACCACTAAGGCCTATATAAAAGCATCCAAAAACAGCATGTCATGTCTCCTTTAAGGCAGGATTGGAGCATTGAAGAGGGCAGCCAGATACAGACATAACAAAACTGTCCCAAACAGACAGATGTCTGCTCTGCATGGTTTGTATCTAACTGAAAATAGATGTATTTCATATTACAAAACAAATAAAAAAGGGCTCACCTACATTTCTTATTTGAACATGTGCCAGGTCTTTGGTTTCAGATGTATGATGGAACTCCTCATAATCATGCTGATGTTGTTGATGTTGATGAGGATGAATGTTGCTGTTCTTGTCAATGATGAGGATGATCATGATGAGCTAATGAGGATGACACTGCTGTCTCGTCTCCAGGCCCATCTGGTTGCAGCGTTTGAGCAGAGTCTGGGGAACATGACCATCAGGCTCCAGAGTCTCACCACCTCCTCAGAGCAGAAGGTCAACAGCACGTACACATCTTTCAGACCCACTGCTGAATCCACCTCCTTCACTACACTAGCAGCTATTAGTACCTACATTGATAATAATAATAATCGTCTGTCGAGTCGTTTGGAACCAAGTTCTTAAAACCTACAAGTTCAAGCTTTTGGTTTTACAACCCACTAGGACTGCTCCTGTAGTCGTGATGACAGTGATGTGTTCTGATTGGTTGTTAATTGCCCTGTACTTCCTGTGTGCTTCACGGCTAATAGGACTCTGAGCTGGGTGAGCTGAGGAAGACCATTGAGTACCTGAAGAAGCAAAACTCAGCGGCCCAGGGTGCCATTAACGGAGTCATCAACAGCCCGGAGCTCACCTGTACCACTAACGCCCCCACGCCAGGTGAGACTCACACTGCTCTGCTGGACCACTCTACTCAACTTGCTGATGGATCAGTAGGCAAGGCTCAACCTCGCCTCTCTTCTCCTCTGCCCCTCTCAAATCATCTCTTCACCTGACCTCTCCTTTTTTGTCTGCTCCTCTCCTCCCCTTCTCCTTGTTCTTGACCCAACTCCTATCACCCCCCCCCCCCCCCCCCCCCAGGTGGTATGAGCCCACAGTCCCCCCAGTCTGAGCTGCGTATCCACAGACAGCACTCCTCAGACAGTGTGTCCAGCATCACCAGCGCCACCAGCCAGTCTAGTCTGGGCAGCAGCCTGGACCTGGATGCCAAGAACAAGAAGAAGAAGAAGAACTGGGTAAGAGCACCAGCCAGGAGCCCTCAGTCTGCCCTGATATCCCTCCATCCATCTTTATATCACTCCATCCATCCAGATATCCCTCCTCCATCCATGACCTGGTCTGGTGAAAAGGGGTGGTTGTCGGCCGACGTCAATTCTCGTTTTTTTGCAGATTGCGAAAGTGCAGATTGTTAGCTTTCAAATGTTGTGTCATACATTGAAATCCGAATAGTTGAAGAAGATACACGTATCTGAATGTTGATAAACCTGGATAGCTCTAGTACAGATATTCGGCTTCAAATATTTTATAACTTTTCACGCCTTAAAGATGGTGTAAAGCAGAACTGAAAATGAGTTTTAAAGATCCTGTAAAGTGGAATTGAAAACGAGTTTTAAGTTCACCACACCAAAGAAGAATGTGTTATTAACTACCCATCCAAATTCGAATGAAACAAAACACAGACAAGTATGTTAAATTAGGCTTTGAAATCTTGAGAAAATCAGCAGTCTTCTCTGCTTGAGACTGGGGGGGCCTGTCGCCGGAAGGAACTGAAGCTCGGCCCCTCGCTGGAAGGCGCCGCCTCTCTCAAGTACCTACGTCCCAGATAATGGACGCTACGTCAAGCCGAACAAAACAGTATAGAATTAGAATTTATTTGTTCAATGAGTGAAACATACAGATGCATATAAATTAATCTTGTTCCCTGAGCTGTAACACAGGAGTAAAAATGGACACCAGAGACAGCAGACAGTGAGCTCTCCAACTACTTCTAGCACATTAGCTACCATTTCACCAAAATACCATCATTCTACACCGAGTAGCCTAATATCAAGTTAGCGGTTTGCACTAACTCATAGCAGAGATACCTCTGAAAAAGTTATCTAGTATAATTTAGTGCTGTCAAACGATAAAAATAATTAATCGTGATTAATCGCATTAATGTCATAGTTAACTCGCGATTAATCGCAATTAATCGCACATTTTTATCTATTCTAAATGTCCCTTGATTTATTTTTGTCCCATTATTTTTTTCTCATTTTAATGCTCTTATCAACATGGAAAAGTGGATCGGATTGCTTAGTCTTAGTGCAAATGTTTTTTTTTTTTTTAAAACAACATTGCAATTGCCTGGCTTTGACGAGGGGGCAGAGAATTCGCATCAGCTGTGTGCTTGGCCATCAAGTTGTATTTCAGACTGGACGTGCTCGATGATAGCTCAGTTCACAACGACAAAACACACAGATCACTTTGGTCTTGTCAATGGAACCATTTGGTTGGCAACTTTTTAAAAGTAAACTTTCCATTCAGAATCTTATTGGCATCCATCTCGCACTCGCCATCCAATCAAAACGTAACGTTAGCCTACTACCAGAGAATGTCTAATATGGGGGATTAAACAGGCTCTGCTACTACTCTTTAGCCGGCTCGCAAGCCCAAACAAGTGTATGCGGCGTGCCTGTTGTTTTGTTTCCGATCTATCTAGATCCGGTGTGGTGTTGTAGTTTTTCTAACATCAGTAGTTGTTGCAACAGCATGTGAAAAAAAGCAGTTAAAATGGGTTTGCGTTAACGCCTTTAATAACGCGTTTAACTGACAACACTAGTATAATTATAACAAGCCCACAGAACTGAGTGATGAACTGCGGTGGATGGTCCAGGTGCGACCATCCACCGCACGGCATTTATACCGTTTCACCGAGTGAGAGGAGGAGCCATGCAGTGTTCTGACGTAGATAGGTCAAAGTGACGTAGATAGGTAATTTTTTGGCTCCGCCCATTAAAACCTGATCTGAAAACGGAAGAGAAACTGTTCTACGGTCTAACTCCACATGTCAGTGCGACAAAGTTTTCTCGCTTTGCACATGCTTTCAACAACTCATTTCACACGTAGGCCTATATACTGAGAATCAAATCATGGAATTTGCTTTACAGCATCTTTAAGAGAGGTGTGATTGTTTTGTGTTAATCATTAGAAAGTCGAGCACCGGTTATTTCACCGCAGTGAAGAAAAGAAAAAGAAAACAATATTCGCACTCGATCAAATTCCAGATCCTGCTTTATTGACTCCTAGATATGTTTTAACACCCAGTTTTTGTACTGACCTACATTGCGCTGTACCTGGTCCGATTATGGTTATGTGTTAAATTGTTGGTGCAAATTGCATTTTCCGAAAAAACAGGCTGAAAAATGTAATCACGGTTTACCAGGTCAAACAAATTAAAATTTATACTAAGACTGTGCACAATGCAATGCCCGAGATAAGCCATTCTATTTAGTCCGTGGATGTAGGCTAAAACGAATGTATGATAAAAATGTATGCCGAACACAGAGAACGCATAGGCCTACTTGAAAGTTGACACAACTAGAGCTAGCCTACTTATAAAACATTATACTTGACTCGAAATCAAATCTGCCGATTCACTACTTGATTAGGAGGGGGAATGGGATCGTACACTGTTCAAACAAACAGCCTACACGTGAAACATTACAGTTAGTACCATGAATAGCCTAGGGATAGACCGGCTACACCATGATGCAATCAAAGACATCACGCATGACGCGCAGCTTAGGTAAACAAGAACAAATTATGAACATGTTGTGATCATAAACTTGTTGTTTATTGTATTGTGTCTTCTTCAACACTTTAACTTTTGTAATATAGAAGAAAATGAAAACTGTAAAAAAAAAAAAAGAGCTTATAGTGGACAATATGGAAACCCGACAAGAGCCCCTTTGACTGGACTGTGTCACCTTTTATCACTCCATCCATCCTTCTATCACTCCATCCAGATATCACTCCATCCATCCAGATATCCCTCAATTACTCCATCCTTTTATCACTCCATCCATCCAGATATCCCTCTATCACTCCATTTAACCAGACTTCCATCTGTTTGTAACTCCATCCATCTATTAATCCCTCAATATGCTGCCTGTCTTGCTGCATTTCTGTCCATTTGTCAGGATGCCTTCCAACTTTCCAGCTTCCATCAATGATTCTGTCGTTCCTAATGGCATACTTTGTTCCTTTATATTGCCTGCCTGCCTGTCTACCTATCTTCCCTTCTGTCTACCTTGTTGTCTTTCTGCCTGTGTAGGATTTAAAGTAAAATCAAGTCAATTGTCAATCTTTTCTTTTGATAAGGCTGTTACGTGCGCAGGAGGAAAGGTGAAAGATGACTATGTAAGCAGCAGACTGTCCAGTTCATCTCTCAATCCTGTTGTTGCTAGAGTACCTCCCTGTGTGTCCACTAGAGGACAGCGTAGGTTAATCGTTGGTTTCCCAAACAAAAGAGAACTTTTGTATGTTGAATAGTTGTTCAACTTCTTTGTTGGTCAAATTCTGTGAAGTTGTATACATCTATCTGTAGTATTGTGGTGTTAGTCCTAGTATGTAGCTGGTAGTGTGCTTAATGTCTACAGAAACAGGTTATTCAGGAGTGTGAAGTAAATATTCTGTGTGACCAGTGTAGCGTGTTTCCCTCTCCCTGTGCTCTTGCAGGTTTATAAGGTAAGGCTGCACCTATCCCCAGACGGGTGTCTGTGGACCCTGATGTCTGTGTGGTCCCGTCCTTGCCATTGTGTGCTTCTAGACAGCTGGCGTTTTTAGATCAATTTTTATTGTTGTGTTTCTTAGTGACATATTAGGTCTTGTAAGGATTTTCTGTAACTTTTTTTCTTCATTTTTCTCTCTCTGTCTCTCTCTCTCCGTGTCTGCAGCTCCGTAGCTCCTTCAAGCAGGCTTTTGGGAAGAAGAAGTCTCCTAAGTCTGCCTCATCTCACTCAGACATGGAGGAGATGCTAGACTCCTCCCTGCCCTCCTCCCCCAAGCTGCCCTACCATGCCTCCACCTCCTCCACCCCTGCCCTCAGGACCTCACTCTCCAACTCTCTGTAAGAATCACTCCATATCACGCAATGCTTTACCTTCCAATACACCACACTACCACATAAACACTACTCCGCAAACACTACCTCACAATACATTGCAACACATCACAATACACCACACAACCACAAGCAACAACACTCTGCCTCATTATGCATCCTACACCACAAAACGCCACACCACATTGCAACACAACACCATAAGCCCAGTTTACTATGTGGTTAAAGACTCAATAAATGCCCTTTAAAGGCAGTGTTCTGACAGTTTTTGCTAAATATTTCCTCTCTTGTCAATCTATGTGTGTGCTGTGCAGCCCCTATCTGTTTTTGCTGCCCACTAGTGGGCGAGGCTGGGGCAGCAACACAGGCCTGTTGAGGATGAGCTCTCTGGCAGGGTAATGGAGAGCTTAGACGTCTGATTAACTGGATCAATGATGTGTCAAAGTAACAACATATAAAATCACTGGATTCCCAATGCAAAAAAACTATGCAATTGCTTAATGTGGAAATACCACTAACCCACAACTCAATGTTTGAAATTTGAAAATGTTAATGATTGCATGACAAAATATTTTTTAGCTCCCAGTGACTGCAGTTTAATCACCCATAACTGACTGAGCCTTTCCACTCCCTGATCCAGTACCTGAGATCTTATATCCACCTTACTCACTTTGCAGGCTACCATGGTGCTGAGCCTGGTGCCTCTCTGATTCACACTAATAATGTGCTGATACAGACATACATACAGCTGATTCAAGACATTAAGAGTTTGTGTATGTGTGTGTGTGTGGGGGGGGGCTGTGTGTGTCTGTGTGTTTGTGTGTTAATGTGTGTGTAGGATCTCAGAGAGTGTGGACAGTGAGGCAGAGATGGTAATGCAACTGCGTAGTGAGCTGAGGGAGAAAGAGATGAAGCTAACAGACATCCGTCTGGAAGCTCTCAGCTCTGCCCACCAGCTGGACCAGCTCCGGGAGTCCATGAACCGCATGCAGGTAACACATGCCTGAGAATGACCACAACCACCTGTATAACCAGACCGTACATGACATAACCATAACATGACCACCATGACCACACCCTGACCACAACATGTTCTCAACATAACCACACCAACCATGCAGAATCGGTTTAATGCATGTCATTTCTTTGCATTAGCAATGTAAAGTAAAAAGTACCACTGTGTCTCAGTGTCATCTATAAGTTGTAGATTAAAGTGACCTTAATGAAATCACTTTGACTACCGTACATAAAGTAGTACATAAGACGCTTAAAAAGTTATCTTGAGAGAGTTTGATCTGACTGATATTGTCTGTGTGTGCGTGCTTGCTTATGTACTTGTGGAGCGGTTAGGGTATCGGGCTAATAATCAGAAGGTTGCCAGTTCGATTCCCGGCCGTGCAAAATGACGTTGTGTCCTTGGGCAAGGCACTTCACCCTACTGGCCTCGGGGGAGAATGTCCCTGTACTTACTGTAAGTCGCTCTGGATAAGAGCGTCTGCTAAATGACTAAATGTCTGCTAAATGTAATGTGTGTGTGTTGTTCCTGCGTGGGTGTCTGTGTGTATGTGTGTACACATGCACGTGTGTGTGTCCAGTTGGAGATGGAGAGGCTGCAGCAGGAGAATGAGCGTTTGAAGACAGACAGTCAGGGCTCCTCAGGTCCCCCTCAGGCCGCCATAGTCTCGCCCTTAAACAACCAATCACAGCACAGCCTCAGCCTCACAGAGTCCACCAGCCTGGGTGAGGATGTGTGTGTGTTAGGATGTGTGTGGGTGTGTGCATGCCTGTAGGTAAATGTGTCTGTGTGTGTTTCTTAGGGCTGTCCCCACTCAGTCGACTAGTCGATTTTCTGGTCGATATGCTCTTGGTCGACTTAAGATTCTTTTAGTCGAGCTGGCTTATGGCAGTGTGAGATCTGATTCCCGCTTGTGTCATCATTGCTGAATTAACGAAATGTTCTACAGAAATTGTAGATTATATTATTTAAGACAAATAAAGCAACTCTAAAAATATATAATTTAAAAGAAAAGGTGTTACTGTTTTCCCTTTCGTTAATCTGCGCTTTGTTTTGGTTTGGTATTTTGCACACGGCACGAGCACAATTGGCTGCCGAACTACAAACTCTGCCATAGCCTACTTTGTCGGTGTTATTAGTCAAAATGGCAAAGAAATCTGTGGTATGGCAGCATTTCATTAAAGTACATTTACAAAGTACCGGGTGACTCGAAAAACGTTGAATGCAAACTCTGCCAACAACGGTTTATTTTTCATAGTTCGACGTCGAATATGATGTAGCCTACCACCTGAAAAACGTAAGTTGGCCTAGCCCTACTTCGCTCATGCTAACGCGCTGGGTTGAAAAATGAATATGCCTATTATAAGAATCACATCCAAATCGAATGACATTATCTTCTCCGGCCAAGACAACAACATATTTCTCTGTTGCACCGTTCCCCACTCAGCTTCTACGTAAGTTCGCATGCTGCAAGTTCAGGCAGTGAGAAGCGCGCTCTGATGATTTGCATGTTAAACAAACAATATTTTTAATTTGTAGTATATTGTAAGAGATACTAAATACCATCGGCATTCGGTTACAACAGGACTGGTGATACGAGTCGTATTATTAGTAGGCTATTAGCGGCTGAATCTGCAATGTCCAGCAGCCATTGAGTCAGATCGGGAAAATGTTTGTACAGTTTTTTTTTTTGTGAATTTTTTGTGTCGATTTTCAGACGTTTTAGTCGAGTCTTGGTCGACCAAAGAAAATCTTAGTCGGGGACAGCCCTAGTGTTTCTAAGTGTGTGTATCAGTGTGTGTGTATTCACACCCCTGGTCCCCCCTCCAAGACATGCTGTTGGAGGACAATGGGGAGGGCTCTTCCAGGAAGGAGGGGAGACACGTCAAGGTGGTGGTCAGTTTGGACCAGGATGCCACGTGGAGAGAGGTATACAGACCACACAGCAGCCCTGCCCCTCTCTGACTTCCTTTAATGTGTAATATGGTGTGTAGTACGGGACACCCTGATCAGTTATCTTGCGATTTGATTGGCAGGAGGGCAGGCATCGCCAGTTCCTGATTGGTTGCATAGGCGTCAGTGGGAAGACCAAATGGGACGTTCTAGATGGAGTGGTTCGACGCCTCTTCAAGGTACTGTTTCAAACCAGCTAGTCCAACAAGTCCAACTCACTCTATACTGGTACTGAACCAAACACACACCAGCTAGTCCAACTCACTCTATATTGGTACTGACCCTAACCAACACCAACTGGCCCAACTAATTTAGCTCTGTACACAAATACAATCCAAACATCATTGTTTCAATCTGCAACTGATAGTAGTTCTGATTTGGTCCAGATTATCTCATGACAAACTACCAGTCTCTAAAACCCTCCCTTTCCCCCCATATTTCCCCCATATTGGTCAACCCAGGAGTACATCATCAATGTTGACCCGGCAGGCCAGCTGGGTCTGGGCTCAGACAGTGTTCTGGGCTACAACATCGGAGAGGTCCAGAGGACCAGCGGCACAGACACCCCAGAACTGCTGCCTTGTGGGTACCTGGTGGGGGAGAGTGACACCATCACCGTGTCTCTCAAAGGTACACAGGCGGAACTGGTCTCCATCTCTCAGACTCTCTGTATCCCTATCACGCTTTCTTGATCCCTCTCTCTCTCTTTTTTTCTTTCATTCTTTGTCTATGTATATCTCTTTTCTTTCTCTCGTTCTCTTTTCTCCCTATCTCCCTCTCTCTCTGGATTTGAGATGCGTATGTGAGGCAGTATGTGCTGTGCTGCCCCCTGTAGGTGTGTGTGTGCACAGCGAGGACAGCCTGGTATTTGAGACTCTGATCCCGCGTCCCATCATGCAACGCTACGTGTCCCAGCTGCAGGAGCACCGCAGGATCATCCTATCAGGGCCCAGCGGTACCGGCAAGAGCTTCCTGGCCATCCGATTGGCTGAGCACATGATCCAGAGGGAGGGGCAAGAGGTCAAGGATGGGCTCATCGCCACGTTCAACGTTGATCACAAGTCCAGCAAGGTCTGGTCTGGCAACAGTTCTATGTCTATCCTATATTACCTCCTGTATTATATGGATTCTGACTGATCATTTGTGTGTTTGTGCATCCTTGTATGTATGTGTGTCTGTCATCCCTGTGTGTTTGCAGGACCTGCGCCAGTACCTGTGTAACCTGGCAGAGAATTGTAACAGCAGGAGCCAGCAGCTGGACAGGCCCCTGGTGGTCATCCTGGACAACCTTCACCACATCCCATCTCTGGGGGAGCTATTCAATGGGCTCCTCAACAGCAAACACCAGCCCTGGTCAGTATGAAGACACACACTGTCTCACATACACGTATATACACACACACACACATCACTCACATACACACAAACACCGTCACACACATTAATAAAAAGTATTCCAACTTTTTTCACAGTCCTTTCATAATTGGAACGATGAACCAGACTTCTTCTGCCACTCCTAACCTGCAGCTTCATCACAACTTCAGGTAGAGAGCTGGTTAAATGTTTAATGGATATATGTATGGGTACCTGACTGGGTATGGATACATATCAACTATATACCGTAATTTTCGGACTATTTTTTCCAATTTTTCGACCCTGCGGCTTATATAACGGTGCGGCTAATCTATGGATTTTTACAGCTAATGGCCACTAAGATATCAGTAAATTTTCGCTTTAAAAAAATATAAATATTCAAAGATGTGCACACTTTTTCAAGGTTTTTCAAAAATAGCCAAAGTTAAGTAGTTAAATGATTGTGACGCTATTAACTAATTTTGCTGGGGAACCCCTAGCACTCCCTCAAGGACCACTGGTTGAAAACCACTGCTGTAGATCACTGCCGGTATGTGCGCTGGGAGCGCACCGTTTAAGTTTGAAAGTTGAAAAGTTTGTGTGTCTGAAACGCTATGTGATACAGTGTACAGTTTACACAGCACAGTATATGTTCTGTAGCTACTATTGCACTAAATGGTAAAACTCAGTGTGCGTAATACCCGTCAATATTCGGGGGGGGTCCCCATCTCTCGATTGTTGCGCAATACCGATCTAAATTTGCTCAATATGCAGTAGGCAGGGACGGACTGATAGTAAAAATAGGCCTTGGACTTTGATCCAGACCGGCCCACCAGAACCGTCCCCGTATACGCCACCAAAGTGCCCTGCTAATGCATGCACATTCTGGGTTTGATGTGATGCTAGTAGGGAGTTCTACTGTTAATGCGAGCGTGCGAGCAGAATTTTTTTGGCTGATTTGAGCGAAAAATTGTTTTTGGAGCTTTATGTAAAATAAACATGGCGCTACTGATGGTCAGTCCGCTACTGGCAGTAGGTATAACATTACAGTAACTAAATTATGGATGCAAGCCAAGACAATCAGTCTATAGCCTACATGACAACACACACACGCAGACACTTAACCATTTTTGATAATCCGATATGCTATTATTCTAGTATTCTACAATTATTCTATATGGTAGGCTAGTATTCGTAAAGCAACACTGACATAAGAGGTTGCATTGGCTAAAGTTGTTTGGATGCACGTTGTTTTATAACAAGGAGGCAAAGTTGTGAATTACAATGCAGACGTGACAATGATTGGCACCAATCTGGCGCATTTACAAGAGCAATTAACTGAATAAATGCCAGGTATAGCCTATCGGAGACAGTTGCGGTCTTTCCATGCGCCCACCTGCTTCGTTGACCAACCAGCCGGCAAGTCACTTGTGCTAGCAGCAGTAGCAGCTAACGTTACCTCAGCACCTGCTGCGTCTTCGGAGCACTCGGCATTGTTTCTTCTGGAGAATCACTGAGTGGGAGATGATCCTCTGTTCTGGTAGTGAGTGGGCCCACTGTGCTAGCTGCAACAGCATTGTCATTCGGTGCCTCTTCATCTCTGAGTGCCACCTTTTTGGATGTGAACCCAAAGTGTGTGAATGATACACTCTGGTTAGCTTTCGCTTGCTAGCCATTGACCTCTCAACGTTTCTGTTAGGTCCGCTTGGCAAAAAAAATGGTGAATAAATGTTTTGATTTCTGAATACTGAACATGGTGAGCTTAAAAACATTTTTGTGACCATTAGTGACAATATTTATTTATTTAGAAAAAAATTGAGACCGCCTTCAAATTTTGCATTTGAGGCTTTCAGGGGGGCTCATGGGTTAATCGGGGTGGTCGAGCCCCCCCGGACCCCCCCGTATTTCGCACACTGGTAACACTTGAATACGTTATGCAAATATGCAACTTGTTTGTTGAAATGTTAATAAATGGGAGCTTCCTCAAGCAGCCATCTCTTTCCCGATAATCCCCTCTGTGCACGAACCCTTATATATGGTAATTAAACATTAAAACACCTGCGGCTTATAGTCCAGTGCGGCTTATATATGTACACATCATTCAATTTAGCTGCTGCGGCTTATATTCAGGTGCGCCTTATAGTCCGAAAATTACGGTAGTTATCTATTTCCCTTACATTCCCTTACATAAATGTCCTCCACAAGAGTGCAATATCTACTTACACCCTAAACAGGTGTGCTTTGACAGGAAAATCTCTTCTTTTGTTTGTTCCTGTCAGGTGGGTGCTGTGTGCCAATCACACAGAACCGGTGAAGGGTTTCCTGGGGCGATTCCTGCGCAGGAAGCTGCTGGAGACGGAGATAAACAATCGTGTGCGGAATGGCGAGCTGGTGAAGATCATGGAGTGGATCCCCAGAGTGTGGCTTCACCTCAACCACTTCCTAGAGACACACAGTTCCTCTGATGTCACCATTGGTGAGGACCATTTTCCTTCCTTCCCTCCCCTCGCCTTTCTTCTCTTCACCTCCCCTTCACTCTCCTCCTCTTTCTCTCCTCTCTATACAGTATAATACAATGTGGTTTGTCTTCATCACCAGGGCCCCGCCTCTTTCTGTCCTGTCCCATGGATGTGGGAGGGTCTAGAGTGTGGTTCACAGACCTGTGGAACTACTCCATCATCCCCTACATGCTGGAGGCAGTCAGGGAGGGACTGCAGGTACCCAGACACTCCACATTCCAAAGGGCATGTAGATGCTAACTATGCTAACCAAGCTAAAAACTCTTCTGTAAAATGTACATATCTTGACTAGTTGGTCTGTCTTACCTCCAGATGTATCCAGTCTAGGGTAGGTGTTTTCTAACCCAACCTGTCTCACTTCCAGATGTATACAGTCTAGAGTAAATGGTTCCTAACCAAGCAGGTGTGTCTGACCTTCCCCCAGCTGTTTGGCCGAAGGGCGGGGTGGGAGGACCCTTCCCAGTGGGTGATGGAGACATTCCCCTGGAGCTCCAGCCCCCAGCAGCAGGCCTGCCCCCCCCTGCTCCAGCTGCGGCCACAGGACGTGGGCTTCGATGGATATGCCCTCTCTAGCGACGGATGCCCCAGCATGCAGAACCCCCAGGGAGAGAAGGACACAGACCCCCTGGTTAGTCTGTCCCGATCAGTACACCCAGGTCTAGATCTAGTCTGTCCAGATCAGTACACCCAGATCTAGATCTAATCAGTTCAGATCAGTAAACCTGTGTCAAGATCTAGTCAGTCCAGATCAGTAAACACAGGTATCCTACCAAGAGGTCCTATAAAGTTGAAGGTAACTGTGGATGCCCTGACCCCTGACTCCTCCCTCCAGATGAGCATGCTGATGAGGCTGAAGGAGGCGGCACACAGCTCTGGGCCACAGAGCTATGACTCCGACTCCAATAGCAACGATCACCATGATGACCAGCTGGACCCTTCGCTGGAGTCTTCGTTGTGATTGGTGGATTAATCCCTCTTGCTGACATAGTAGCAGCATTTTAGGGTTAAATACAGAGGTGTTCTTGTTTAGGCTCAATCTGTACACTTCCACTGCTATCCCTGAACTGAATAAACTTAATCGAGTGCACCTTATGAGAAGTCTAAAAGACAAAAATCAAACTGAGATTTAAATCCGAGACATGAAATACTGGATAATGGTGCACATATTGTCTCAAAAAGTATAACATATTATGTAAATGTAGCAATCTATACTGAGGATTCAATCAAATCTGCATGGGGGATCGCCAGTAGGTGCTGATCATCCCAGGAGAAACACCCCTCTGGGTCCATCTCAACGAGGCCTTGCTCATATACCAGAGGTTGCCTGCACAAACACCAGGGGATAGCTGCAGAGTTTCAGAAGCTGTGAGTTTTGGTTGTTATTAGGTTCCCAGGCTAGCTCAGAGATGTTCCTTGTTGCTTCAATGGTGCTCCCGGGGAGTGAGAGAAGAGGAAGGGTCTAGGCGGACCAATGTCAGTGACTCATCGACATCTCTGCCTCTCAGTGTTTATGTGTTTGATTAGTTTGTGTTTCAACTGTCCAGCAGGGCAGGGGAGAAGATGTCTTCTGACTGTGTGTAGCACAAGGACTGAGAGAGAAGAATCCTGCTGCACTGTGCTGGCAACACATACCTAATAGAGAACTGAGTTTACAATAGTACCTCATGGTCTTCCCCGAGATCGCAGAATTGTTGTGCGTAGTATCTCTCTTTCTGGTTTTGCTGGTATTCCAGCAACTGACATCTATATCACAGCTCCAGTGTAATTTCAGATCAAGGGTGCTGAGGATAATCCATAAGGCCCATCAGAGAGGTCCACCTCCGGGCCATAGAGAACTTCACGCTGGGCCAGAGAGAGAGGTCCACCCTGGGCCTAAACTACCCCAGATGATAGCTTGCATGTCCAGGGAGTCACTCAGGGGAGTTAGCAGCTGTATTCATTAGCATCAAGTGCTAATGAGATCTGGTGTGTTGCTGTAGGTCGAGTGACCAAGGCTTTCTTTCCTCATAGCATGGAGGGTTCTCTCAGAGGCTTAGGCAGATGTGAGGTACCCCCCCACCCCCACCCCCCATGGGCTTGCCCCCCGGTCCTTATGTTCCTGCTACCCAGACTCAGTGTTCTTAGAACAGAATTCTATGCAACATGCATTCTAGAACTTTAGACTGATGCCAAAAAAGACTGGAGTGTTTATGGTACTTTTTCAAGTTATTGATGCCAAGATGTGTTTTCCTGTCGGTCAGCCTGTGAACTGATCTGTGGATAATTAGGTGGGTGTGTTTTCATTGCTTGAGTATGTGGTTGATGCAAGAACAAATAGAAATGTGTGTTTGTGTGTGGGTGTTGATGTTTTGTTTGTTTTTACCACAGAGTTTGTATATTGAAATGTGTAGGGGAAAGGTGAGATATTTCCATCATCCAGTTGTTAATAATCTTTTGATTAGTCTTTAATATGTGAATTTTGCTCATGTACATTTTAATTTTGTAAAGATTAGATATTTTCCATGTTTCAATTAAATTTTCTAGCAGAACTAGTATTTGTTACCAATGTACAGTTTCCATATCTTTTAAGTTGTTATTCCTTGTCAATTTATAGGTTTCCTAAATGAAGAAACTTTGTGAATGAATCTGACCTTATAATGAATAACAGTCGTCATTGATCTTTCTCACTTCAATGCGAGTCAATAACGTTTAAATATTATTTCATTCATTTATTCACTTATAATCAGCTTGACATTTATTATACATTTGGATACGTTTATTTAGAAAAATATACTCGGGAGTACAAATATTCATACAAGACATACGAATAAAATATGTGTTTTTATATACATCTAGCATCTATATAGTCTTTTTTAAGTGTTCAATCTAATTGTATAGTCAGTGATAATAATACTCTTGGTATAAAGATTTCCCTTAAAATATTTTAGCAAGTTACAAAGGGCTGAGAAAATACAGCTAATTTACTTCAAGGAGTGAATCCCTTAAAACAACCACCGGGGTATATCTGCAAGACAGATGAAACTGAAATGGTGCTTAAAGTTACAAGGATAAGAAGTGACACTTGTGTATCGCGTAATTTATGTTCACATTGTTATTTTAAAAATGTATCATAAGTCATCTATTCACAACTAAGACACGGTAATTTCTTCGTCCTCCGATTCTGAAAAGTCCGAGTGCTTGCTAGAAATGGAAGGCGAGGAAAGATGCGACTCTATGCTGTTCAAGTGGTCGCGGTCGGACGGAGAGTGGCAGAAAGAAGCGCGCAGACTGTCCAGTCTGTAAGCTTCCACCTCTTCCTCACACGACTTCTTGGCGACGTCACTAAGGTCCGGGTGGGGGTTCAGTTTGGTGGGCAGCGTTTGTTCCCGACTCCCTCCGGATGACAGCAATTCTCTCTCTTTGGAATTGCGCCACTTCATTCTTCGGTTTTGGAACCATATTTTTACCTTTTAAAAAATAAAGATAAAAAACAAACGGGTTTATTTCATGTAATCATTGATCAATCTTGTGCACATTGAACAAACTCTGAAGTGGCTATCGAATTTATAATGAAATATAGGCTAACTTAGCCTAGGGCCTACCTGTTTCTACTGACTAGTTTCGCTTCAGCTAACCTACAAAATTGACCAGCGTGTGAACTAATATTGTATTCTCACCTGTGAATCTTTGAGACCTAATTTAGAGGCCAGTTTCTTTCTGTCAGGTTTGCTGATATATTTCTGTTTTTGAAACATTTTCTCCAATGCTTTCCGCTGCACGTCAGAGAACACTGCTCGTCGAAGCATCCCTCTTCTAGGCTTGCCCCTGGCAGCCAGCGGCCATGAGAACGTTCCAGGAATAGGTACAACAGAAGATGATGCTGTGAATAAATAAAATACATCGTCATTCCACGATAGCAAATACAAGTCGCATAAGTGGAAACCAACATACAAAAAGGCACTGTAACATTCCTAGGTTGTAGAAAGCAAAGTATCAGGAAGTGTATCAATATTGACCGTTGTTTTGTTGTTCTGAAGTTCTTAAAAGCAGTCCGTTCAAGTGAATTGGCAAGAATTAACTAATTAGCACATTGCTTGGTCCCATCGAGCATTGGTATGGTAAGAAGGCATAGTGTTCCTTTCGAAAGCTCCGGTGGAAGATAGAAGAGCTAATGCGGCGTGAACGGTAATTGTGTAGTAATGAACTAACTGGAAAAGGCTGAGGACAGGCCGCTAAAACCATATATTACTGCAACAAAGGACAAATACCATTTCAAACTAAACACAACTGCATGCCAAGATCATTCGGAGAATGTAAAGACATTTCTCGCTCTCACACCAGTTTTATTCGATGACCTAGAAGTTGTTGTGATGCTTTCACATGTTTAAGAGGTAGTTTCAGGCCTATCTGTCCCGGGGACGTGAAAGGGCCTACATAGCTTACAACGTTGTCTATTTTCATTACCAAATAGTTTACTTTGGGTTTGCATTGCGTAGGCCTATTAGTAAATATACATATTGGGTCTAGAATAATTTGAACCCCTGACTACAGGTTACTTTATCCATTGTACGCATATAGATTCCACACAACAGAACTATCCATAAACATGCATACCACTCTATGTGGTCTTGTGAGAATATTCAAAATAGTGAATAGGGCCCTAATGGGGAATTAGTCCATGACTAGTAAATGCCTATCAGCAGCATGGTTAAGTCAACGCTGGGTCTGTGTGTGGCTGCCCGAAGGGAGCCGACCGATTGGTCACGGTGCTGAAAGCTTTGTTAGCTATCAGTAGCTAAGTGCACTGGCTCGGTGGGAAAAAGAGGCGATGAAGAGGCGCCAGCAGCTTCCTTGTGAGAAGGGATCCGCCTCAAATTTGGACCATGACAATTCCGGCTAATTTGTAGATTAGGGGAACCGGTGCAAAATGTCAGCAGTCACTGGCTCTGCTAAATAGGGCATCAAATTGGCGAGACTGATTCCACGATGTTCTACCACTTCCAACCTCTGAACCAATGCTTGTGTTCCACCCTTTCGGATTCACAGAAGTAAACTCAAACCGTCCTCAAGACTGACATTAACCACGGATCTTTTACATAAATGCACGAGGGTGATTTCAGTTTTGTGCATTTACCTGGAAAATACGATGCTCTGACGAATGGATGAAACGACCCGTCAAAATACGGTAGAGGGAAAGCTTTGGAGTGAAGGCCGTGCAAGGATGGGGAGGAGGATGCTGTGAATAAATGTTTTAAGTAAACATAAATTATATGTATTATGACGTATGTCCGTCCATACATGCATGTGTTCTCAGAATTATTAGTAAAATGTCAACGTTATGGAAAATCGTTTGCGTAATTACGCACAGTCAATGTGATACGTTAACACAGGCTTCAGACAGTGACAGTCGGTTTTTCAGTTAAGAGATGGTGAATAATAGAAATGACTCGGCATTTGAATGTTCTTACCGTGTCTGGATGGTGCTAGGATGGCGTTAACTCCAAACTTTAGATAGTTAGGGTCGCTGTGCATGGAAACTGAGGTCTGAGGAGAACTCGCCCTTGTCTGCGAAGAAATGACAGCCATGTCAGTGCGGCCGCTCGTGAGCGTGGTGATTCCTGTCACCGAAGGCGACACGCTGTGAGAGGGAACTGTCCGGTGCATGTAGCTCACAGGCCGGCTGATCCGCAGCAGGTCTTCCATTAGAAAGCTCGAATGAGCGGCAAATGCTGACTGCAGTGACTGGGGTAGAGACAGAGTCCCTGGATACATTGCAGGTGGCGCGAGTGCGCTGGGGAACATCATTGCTCAGGTTTGGGTGGGTGAGGGAAAAGTATGAAAGTTCTCTCTCTCACTAAAGTTTTCTTCTCCTATGATCCAAGGGGAAAGTACTCACTGGTGCTCGACTTTAGAAGAAGGGTTTTTATAGCGGGGCCGTTAGCAAAGCCCTTTCGAAACTGACAGCCAAACAATGAAGTTCAACAAAGTTCTCGACGTGAGTTTCTTTCAGGGGGAATTCTGAGCCCTCTGATTGGTCTAGGGGAGTAATTTATGATTGGATTAGACTTCATAAGCAAGCGGTGGACAATGTCCTCTCGACAAAGAGAGAGTGTAGTCATCAATTTTGCATACTGACCACTCCTTGGTGTAGCTTTCACAGTGATAGTGATGGCAACACACTCGAGCTAATTAAAAGGCTATTTCTAAAAGATTCAAACAACGTTTGCTCTGAATAGAGGACTTCTGTAAAAAGAATCTATTAAATTCATTTGAGCACCTTACAGGATAATGTCGTTAGATTAGAGTTTGAATGGTTGACCGCTGAGAATGAAGAGCTTCGCCGCAGCCTCGTTTTAAATCCGTACATTTTAGCCACATTTAAGGAATGTTTTTTTTTCTTTATCTTTAACACAACTCTTTCGAAAAATTTCAGTAGGCTTTCAGTAGACAAATAGGAAGTCCCTGCGCCACATCCAAATATTAAATTACAATTTGTATTAAATTCGTAATTTAATCATTCTTTTTTATTTGGAAGAAGCCTAGAGCATGGTTATCATTGCACTGCTATTATTGCCATTATTAATCATCATAATTTTTGATATTCAATAGTCAAACATTCATAGTGTCATTAGGCCTACTATTATTATGTTTTGTTGTTTGTTGAAGTGAAACGACAAATGCGTATCTGTGGAAGTTTTAAACAAACGAAACATGACATAAAGAGCGAGTTTTAACGGTTTGAAGTTGTGGATCTTAAAGCTTGTGTTTCATCTCTCTGGTCCCGCTCAAAATCTGGTCACGGCGCTAGCCTTCTTATCCTCTTATCCATGAAGCAACTGTCAGACTCGGCTGGTTCCTTCTTTCTGACCCTGACACAAATCTTTAAAAAAGTTTTTGTATTATTCAGATTAATTTCAATAGGCGTTATTGGCCTCATTCTGCAGTGAAAGTATCTAATCTCCAAGCCTGTTTAGAAGAAATGGTGCTGAATTTTATGAGCGAATTAGTTGAATGGAGAGCCTGCCCTTTATGCTGCTGCTGTATCTAGCGATAGGTTGATGCTGGGACAGCAACGCACATGTTAACATGGTATAATATTTGTCAAAATCAAATGAGTCGTTTAGGCTTCTCATAAATTAATGAATTTACATTACAATTCACATGAATTGTAACATTTGAGAGATATTGTATTGGCTATAACAATAAATAATATTTTTTTCTTAATTGTAGGCTAAGAGCATTTGATGTAGGATGTACAGAATGGGATCATCCCCGAGTTTTCACGGTCATCATGTAAGTCTGTTGAAGCAGACGTGACTTAAGGTAGCCTACTGGAGAGAAATAATTTGTAAAAGATATAAGTAATAATTATTTCCAACTCATTTTGTCGTTCGACATGCCTATGTCCTCCTGGGAAGCGCGCAGGCGCATAATTTCATGGAGCTTTACCTTCCGTGCCATCACAGGACACACGCGGACTCTCTTCTCCCTCACTTTTAAATCATCAGAGTTGACTCTCCAGAGAGAAAAATGCCAAGGTAACCCACTTTAAAATGAATGGTTTAGGAGAACAAAACCAAAAGAGCAGCGGTCAGACGCCATTAGTCACAGGTCTTAGCAAACTGGCCTCAGGATTCACCTCTCTGAGCCGAACGGACAGAAAGGAGCTTCTAAATAGAATCTTCCTCAAAGAGACCCTTTTGTTCGTTTTTCTCCCAGTTCTATAATCTATTTCATCAATGGGCGTTTATCATTTTCCTCCTGTGGTTTGCAAGCCATCCTAAAAACTTTTTTGCTTTGACACTTAACAATAAAGTAGAACCTGCGTGTGGCACTGCATGGGTCAGCCTCCCATAAAACGATTCTCTTTTTTTACTGGTGGTAAAGCAATGCGGCTTTTTTAAGGCTACCCTTCTTTTGTTAAATGTTAATCATTCACCAGAGTTGGGCGAAAATATGAAAATATAACACCTATACAATTATTTTTCCCAATACATTGGTACCTATATGCTAATGTAAAAAATAAATGAAAGCTAGGCCTTTAACCTGATGTATTTTCTCGGATTATAATTTACCTTGCAGCTTCACGAGTAAACCTACTATTTAGTTAAACTGCACGCTTGACGGAAAGGAGAAGCCTTTTCATTCGAGTGTTGATGTTTGTAAGCATAAACGCTCACGTGCACCTGACTGTAATAACTACTTCACTATCTTCCTCCACCCTTCTGGCCATGCACTCTTTCAGACATGAAATAAGGCCTAGACCAATAGCCTACTATGCTTATTGAACTATGTTAAGATTGACTAAAGTTGAACATGCTTAAACAGGTTGTGGTCAAATGAAATCTAATTTTGAGCACAACCGTGAAATTATTCAACATTGAACACAAATTATTGGTCATTAAATTTGCATTAGAGCTAATGTGCCGAAACGCAGCGCCGTATTAAAACACCTTAGGCCTACACAGCACCTTGCCGAGATTTTCTTTTTTTGAGTTCAAAGAATTAAGCCTACAGGTTTTACGATTTCAGAAAATCCCCCAATTGTAAAAATGAAGCAGATGTTTTGCAGGAAATATAGCTTAGCCTCAGTGACCGAAACTAATTTCTACTAGCTCTTCAAGTCTGGTTCGATTGTTTTCTCTTAACCAAACAGACCAAAAACAGCTGGCCGGTGTATTAAATCAAATTTTTAAGATGTGACATCCATGTGGAACATGAACCCTCCACATCCCATTTGCGGCTGATAGGCCTACGCAACATCCAAGAAAAATGAAAACATCGCTTTACCATTTGAAACCAATCAAACCTAATTATGATAAGAACGTAGCCTACATCATAGCACACACGTAGGCCTATCCAACGAAATCAGGCGAATTGCTTGGGTTAAAGGATTTGATTAGGCTACAGCACCTGAGTATAGCCATAGGCTATACCACATTTTAAGCTCGTCGAAAAAATAAATAGCCTACTATTTTGGATAGCAATTGGAAATCTACATTTCCTATATAAGGATTATAATCATCGATTTAATCTGGGATATTTTCAATCAAGGGCATTTGTTTTACACGTTGTTCCGCAGATTTTTTTTAACACAACCGCTAAGCCACCTCGGAGCAGACATACCCCTTGCCTCCCTCTCTGCTCTGCACTGCGCAGGGCCGCGGCATCTGCTTTGGGCTGGGCGCAGAGGACGGCGGAACACTGAGGGGATTAGCAAAGGGCCCAAGATTCAGAGGAGCTCTGACAAGCATTAAATCGATATTAACTTTGCATTAAACATAACCCCCTGTTTTCAAACGGAGAGCGGCACAAGTCCATGGACAAAGCGTTTCAGTATGTGTTGCCCTTTTTGCACCTGTTACCCCAATTTACTTGGCAGACAGTCTGAGTTTATGACGGCTGTTCTTTTAAACCAACAGCGGTGTCCACAAAAACACGGAGGTCTGCTCATGAATTCATAATGGTGTTTTGCTCAGTTAACAATTTTTTATTTTATTTTGAACAACCAAATTTGACACATGTAATCGTTCAGTCAAAACATTGTTCATAGGGCCTACAGAAAATGCAGTGTGCTGCCTGAAATACTGTATTTTGTGACCTTTTAGAGCATTCTTGTTCCATCTCCCTAGGCACACATTGTTGTGAGGACCAAGATGTGTACAGTTTTCGTTTTTATGTTCAGTTGAGTTGGTTTGGAACCCATGATGTCTCTCGGACCAACAGGATGTCCTGTTAACTGTTATTATAACTGTAAAACAAAAGCAGGAGAGAGAAGTATACAAAGCACCCCTATAAAACCTGCCCCATACTACTACTACTACATTCTGTAGTGGTTATACTAAATGTTTCAGAGAGTTAGATGTAGATCCCTATAAATATGTAATGCCGCCTCTACCTTGTAGAATCATGTGGAGATTGATATTCATACACAAGAGTGCCACAGTGCTTGACTGAAGCAATTTCACCAGGCAACCCCGTGAGGCTAACAAGTATGGGAAACGTTTGCCCCAATATTGTCTTTGTACCCTCCCCTTACCTCAAACAACCTATTCAATTCAAACCCCTATTTTATTCTCCCATTGAGAAGGATGGCTAATTATCAGGGAAAAGAACATTGAGCATTTAGAAAGCCCTCATAGAACACTCATTAGTTCTAGATTGGTCACGGCTGCTCAGGACACATTAGTGTTCTATAACGTAGCTATTCCATTCTTATTCTAATCTTATTTAGCCTCATAAAGTTCCATGGCTTCAGCAGGTCTTTAGAGATCTCTGATGCACCTGGCAGGTTGTTTAGCAAAGTCTTGTAAACCTTTCTGGTTAAATTGTAGGTTCGACCAGGAGAGAAATAAACCCAAGCGTCGCCACAAAACCTGCGAAGAAAAGGGGGGAAACTTTGTGGTTGTCAAGACCAGTTTGAATAAAGGGTTGGTTGCTAACAAGCTATCAATGCTAGTAGAAACGGGCCTTCGGTCATGCTAACCTGGGCCATTATTCCCAGTGATGGTTCTAATGGGGACACATAGGGGAAAAACACTCACACAAAAAGAGAGTGTTTGGAGAGAAAAAGTCCTCCTTTCTCCAGACTGAGTGCTAGGTCTACTGTAGGTGGATGAGTGTGTGAGAACGGTGGCTGTAGAGGGAGTTCAGACCTGAATATAGGGACACAGTCTTAGGCTTTGTTTTAGCCCTGGGCCTAGAGGGGTGAGGGAAGCACCTTGTCGAAAGGGCCCCATTGAGCCTGGCTGATGGGCTGAGCGTGGGGGCTTGGAGGTGGCGGCGAGGGCGCTTGTGTACCGAGGAGGGGCTGGGGTTGTTCTCTGGCCACATGAATGGAGGACGCTAGCGCCCGTTGGCTGGCTGGTATTGACGTGGTTTAGCCGAGTAATCGGATTGAAAGCGAGCCATGGTACTTATGTCAGTTCGAGTTTTGTCAAATGCATAATATGCATGGCAGTGGCCTAGGACGGCGTATTGAGACTTGGCAATTCAGCGTTGTAGAAAGCCAAAGCCTCATTTAATTCAAATATAATTCTCACTCAACCGTTTTACCGATTCTATATATTTGCATAACAGCAAAGGGCCTTTGCCTTTTCAATGTCTCACACTGTGTGTGTTTGTGTGTGTGTGTGTGTGTGTGTAGGTTTCCTGGACTAGGCCCAGTAGGACTAAAGTATAATTGAAAGTGTACAGTCTGTGTACATGTATGCCCCAAGACAGAATTTCTCACAAGGATAATCAGAGAGGAGGTGAAGGGGAACGGGAGAAAAGAGATAGGAGAGAGAGAGCGAGAGACAGAGGAAGAGAAAGGGAAGGCAATTCAAATGATGACATGTAACTGTTCCCTGGACTGAAGGAGCAGTGTGTCATGACACAACACAAAAGACCAAACATCTAAAAAAAGGCATGCATTTAGAGTGGTGTGAACTCTCACGCGATATCATGTCAGCGACAAGTATAGGTCTGTGATCTGTCTCTGTCCCCCTAGTGCTGCTTCTGATAGGTCATGGTTGGTGTTGAATCTGATGCAGGACTACTTTAAATGAAACTTCTGGTTGAATGGTTTCCCATCAACTATGACCATTCTAACATGTCAATCTTGGTGCGTTATACATGGGAAAAGGGCTTTGGCATTGAAATTGTGTGTTACTAGTCAGTAATATCGTGTTTTATTTAAATCTGATGCAGGACTACTTTAAGATCTCTGCATTTTAAAGGGGACATAATACGTAATTAATTTGTTATTTCACGCTTCACGTGAAATTGCCCCCCCCTCCAAATAAAAAGATACTCATTTTGTTTACGTGTTTTTTAAATGGTTTTAATGCCTTGAGGTTTTGCTTGATATAATATACAAATAAATATGACTTATGGAAAAGATGTTACAAAAATGTTATGTTGTTGATGTTACGATTCCTGTAACATCCTTTATACACAAGTCAAAGAGCCAGGGCCATGTGCATGTGTGTGCACAAGTGTGCACTCTTGTTAATGTTTCTGCATCTGATCATAGGCACACAGAGTGTCTGGGTCTGACCAGCTCAGCCCTGTGTGGCCGTTTGAACCCTCAGATCCCACATGACATCAATGGAGAGCGATCTCAAAACCATATTATCCTCTGTCCAAAATGATTCTCCTTCTGTCCCCACCACAAAAAGCTATTTGAACCTGCCCCCTCCCCTCCCAAGGAGTAATCCATGGCCTAGACTTTGATTTTGCACCCCTCCCACCCATCCCTCCATCCTCCCTTTCTCACCGCTCCTGAAATGTACAGCGGACAGGAGTCAAGCTGGGGAGAGAAGGAGGAAAGTGGTGTTAGTACCAGCATGTCAGACGTGAGCTTTATCCTAATCTCCTTAGTGCTGTGGCAGGGCGCGGGGTTGAAAGGCAAGGGGAGAGAAACTGCAGGGGACTGGCAAGTCTTGGTCAGCCTCCCCCTACATCAACTCTACCCCCAGTACCACCTCCACCCTCCTCTCTCACCCTGCTCCTTCCCTAGTAGATAATGCCAGCCAGCATGCCTGCCTGCCTGCCGAGATGAATCCACCAGGCCACAGAAAGCAACACACACACACACACACTCCCTGCCCCCCCTCCCCAGAGGGAATGTCTGATCCAAGCCTTTATGCTCCCCTTTTTCTGTAAATCAAAGGTGTGATGTGGTTTTGATGTGGTCACCCCACTGAATTACATTGTTGCCAGAACGCCATATCTCCAGATCCCAACACACGCATTCTCAGTAAAATATCATTTTCAGCATATGGTGCTACTCCTTTGTGTCTTGTTGAGCTCTCTATTTAGGGGGTTTGAGTTTTTATTTCATGTTGTCCTTATAATTTTTATTTATTTATCATGAGACATCGGATTAGTATATCTCTATAAATAAAAACCAAACACAAATGCTACACCAATTGCAATTCCCATGTGAATTGGCTAAACTGAATGATAAACTCAAATACATGCTTAAAAATGTGCCAGCATAGTCAAGGAGAGCAGCATCCTGGTTGAGAAGATGTCAAAACAGACCGGCCTCTAAGAGAGACTTCATCAAGGTCTTCAAGGCTTATGGAGGTCCTTCTCTAGAGCTCCCCAGTCTTCACTGCTGCTAAGGAAGTCCTTCATGGTCTCTTCACAACCTTTTACCCTGTACTATACAAAGGGTACCTTTCTGAGTAGTTTTCTGATGGACAGTGTCTTGTCCCCAACACTGCCTGTTGAAAAGTGGAAAGGATAGACCCTCACAGGATGACAGGATAGTCATCTAAGTGACTTACCTGAGATATACTGTATGCTGCTTTAAGTCGATATAAACTGATCTTATTTAATGACCTATATTAAGGATGGAACAACAGTAACAAGAAAAACAACAAGAACAACAGCATTGGAGTTGGCATGAATAAAGTACAACATTTCTGTGACTTAGAATGGACTTAGAAGAATGGACTTGCATGCAGAATGCACCCAACATTCCAGGAGAGTTCTATAAAAGCTGTGTAAAAGGTGAATTTATAGTCTGTCTCTCTCTGTCTGTCAGAAAGAGAGAGGCCTCTGCAGCCTTCGCTTTGGACAAAACCCATCCAGGAGTGAAGAGGCTTGGTCAGCCCAGCTGCCTTCAACACTGAATGGAGCTCTCTTTCTGCTGCGACCATTCACTGCTCTCCGTCCCCTCTGAATAGAATGTAGGTGTTAGTGGCCAGAGAGGGACAGAACTAGAATGTTCCGTGGAGGGCCCGAGGCTCCTGAAGAGGCTGTGTTTTCACTCTCACTCAGTCATGAAATCATTCCTCCCTCAAGTGAGGAGGAGTCTCCTTCACAAAGGGCCTGGACCACGCTCTACATGTTTATGGAAGCTTTTTATCTTTTTAACTTGATATTAAAATGAGATTCTGAATAAATCATGAATTTCTCTGTGTAGCTTGAAAACAAGAGCTTATTTTTGGACGCAGTATACTTGAATAGTTTTCGCAGAGGCGACTGGAGATGTTAAGTTCTGAAATTTGATGAATGTAATAGCAAATAATTCATACATAATTTTTTACTTTCTTCTTTTTGACATTTCCTTTCTTTATCTGGCCAAAACCTTCTGTATCCCAGAATTATTATATACTTTCTTTTCAACATAAATTAATTCAATTCCTCCTTCCACCCCCAGTATACACAAACACACGCACACAAATAAATCAGTACCCAAGAAGGGAAAAAAGTTATTTTTCTCCTTTTTCTTATCGTTGTCTTGGAGTGTGACATGAGGGGGTCTTTCAGCCCTTCTAACCCCGGCCGGGCCAGGCAGAAGTCTGAAGACTTTTAGCAGCAGGAGAATTACAAAGGGTTGGCAGGGGCACTTGTTAAAAAGGAAGTGGCCATTCTCAGGGGGTCGAGAGTTGTGTGGTGGTAAGATTAAAACTTTCATTTGAGATGGGGTACTATTCATGGAGGGCAGGATCTGAAGGAAGCCCGGTGAACACTCTCAGTGGTTCTCCAGACTCTTACGCTCCCTGACACATTTCAACACATTGTCAAATTGTGTGTGTGTATATATGTGTGTGTGTGTGTGGGGGGGGGGCTTGTTGGAGTGTGAGCTTGTGTGTTTGTGTGTTTGTATGTGTGTTCTAATGACCTTGCCTGACTTCAATGAGCTACTACTGACGCTAACCCCCAGAGAGGCCAATAAGTTGTTCTTCAGTTCCTGAGCCTCCCTGCCGGCAAATCAGCCCCAGTGAAAGACCTGGTGGCTGGGGTGGAGATAAGGCAGTAATGGTGGCTCTGGGCTGGAGGTGTATTTAATGTGTAGCAGAGTATAGTAGAGTATAGTATTAGAGCAGTGTAGAGTAGAATAGAGCAGAGAAGAGCACGGTAATGTAGAATAGAGTTGAGGAGAGTAGAACAGAGGTAACAACAAAATACAAAAATAATTAAATATACATTTACAATATGTATTACACAACACATCAAATTATATAAGATACATTGTAAATCACATAAGCTTTAGATTTTGCAGAAAATTCCATTATTGCCATTATATTATTATATAAAGAATAGGTCATAAGCAATGTATGATATTTTCGTGTTGTTTGAGATTGGAAACAATTAATCAGAACATTAATGTAGCAGGAGAACAGTTCTCCGGACAGTGTTTCTGTTAATAATATTATAATGAGTTCATGATTTATTCATAACACCATTTACATTTGTCAGAAAATAAACACACACTTTTCTTTTCCATTTCAAACTTCTAGTTTGAACACTATCCAGCGCTGCTCTCACACGCTCTCACATCCTAGTCACACGCTCTGCATGCTCTCCATTTACCCTGCTTCCTGTCCAAGCTTTGTTTCATAATTTCACGAGGACTGAAAGTCACACACACACAGACCCAACACAAACACACACACACGCACACATACACACAAACATGCACACACACACACAAATAAGAGAGAGGAAAGGGAGGCTGGAGGAGATTCTCAAGATGCCTCTTATTCATATCATATCAGCACTTCTTTGAAAAAAGGATATCTGGAAAATGAAAGCATGCAGTAGCTTTTCAGATAAGTTGGAAGGTCTTGGTCTGGTTCAAATGTGCCATATCTGTAACACTTGAGAAAGCCTAAAGATTCCCCTGAAGAGAGCCATGGTGCGGGACCCAGTCAGTGTCCTGGGGGATCTGCTGTGTGCCCCCTCTTTGTTCCTTCACAGAGGGGGGCCTGTTGTCATGCCACATTCACGTGCCAATCCCACACACACAGGCACACACACAGGCATGCACACTCACACACACACACAGGCGCGCACACAGGCATGCACACACACACACACACACACACACACACACAGGAACGCACACACACACATACTCATCCCTTCACCTGTTAGAAAGCCACCACCAGACCACTGATACAGGCACACAGAGTTAGTTCCACACAACTCCAGCCCTTTCAAGGAACAGACTGTAATTTCATCAATTTCTCATGGCTATAATTGCCATGAATACTTTACATTTCCATGTCTAAACATCAACAAAAAGGAGGATTTCATGGCCCCTGACTTCCCCCAGACAAGAGGGAGCAGGGAGAAGACACAATCCTCCGTCTTACGTAAGGACGTCTGTGAGGGTGAAGAGGTTTTTTTTAAAGTTGCGTGGAGAAAGATGGTGAAGCTCAAATAAAGAATAAGTTAGAAATGAGGGTAAATACACAAATAGGCCATGTTGTTGATAAGAAGTCTTCCTTGTATAAGATGTCTGGGTCCTTGTCCTTTTGTCATTAATCTTTTCTGATACATGTTCAAGATTGTGTAAGGGATGGGGGGGAGACTGCAGAACTGCATCTGAGAAAAAATATTATTTTAAAGAGATACTTGAAATAAATATATGAACTAATCTGTGGAATAAAAATACTGAAGCATAAATGTACCTGTAGGCCTATCGGTAGACCGCATGTTTGGGACGGAAATTTAAATAATCTTAAAAAAGCAATTAGTTTTTTCACCATGAAATCCGCTGTCTTTGTCGCCAGTATAATGTGAGGGACCAGAGTTAGGAGTTTGGCTCCAGTGTGGGGGCTCAGAAAGGCCTCTCCAAACAGCAGAGACAGACGGCATCTCCACTCTCCAGACACTTTTGCATTTGAATGTTTCAACGATGCACGTCTCTTTAGAGTGGGCTCAGCCACTAACATCCTTAATCCCTGAAATATTGTGAACCCCATGAATGCCCCCCATCTAAGCATATGTGTAATTATTCTGTAATTCTCGCCAACTTGGGATTCCTATCGTATGCTGGCTGAGTAGCCCGCCCCCTAAACCCCACAGCCACTTCTCTCTTGTGGGACCAAATAATTGTTTCTTTTTTTTGTGTTCGACTGAAGAAGAAGAAAAAACTGAGAACAAGAGATTTAGCAGAGCTGGTCTTAAACAAGCTGACAATTTACATACTGACATATTCTCTCATCCTCCCACCAAACGCAGGGAGAGAAAAGAAAAGAGAAGCTGATTTGTTTGATGGGGCATGCTGAGAGCCAGAATGGAGGACCAAGCCGTGTATACGTAATCTGAAGGTTTCAGTCTGTGTGTTGTTGGAACGACTTCTCCATCACCCTTTGTGGGGTAAATGAAGAAGACTCAAAGAACTGGCCTTTGATTTAGAATGAAAGTATTGAAGTTCTTTATCTGCTCCAGAATAAAATGATATGTCATGAATGTCTGTGAATTTGGAAACCAAATTCAGAATGCATCAGGGGACAGGGATCAAAATCCATTACCGAGTAATTCCCAGTCCCGGTAATTCCCAATTCGAAAATAAGATCTTTATTTCAATAAAAGTTAGATTTTTTGTGGACGTCTCAAAGGGAAAGAGAGAGAGAGTACAGCCGTGGGCAAAAGTATTGGGAGCAACATACATTTTGTGTTCGCAAAGCATGCTGGGCCTTGGCATAAAATGACTGCTAACATAATTTCAGTAAGTCATATCATCAGCACAGGGGAAAGTGTGAACTAGTTCTAGCCAGGTGAAATCACTCTATCATTCTGATTGGAATTTAAGAGCAGATTGACTGCTGTTAAAGAGGGGACTATTTGCATACTGTATTCTTCTTATTGTATTCCAGTATACTATAGAAATATGTGGAAAAAAAATCCTCAAATACTGAACCAGCAAACTTTGCAAAACACAACATTTGTCATTGCCAAAGCTTATAGTCACGACTGTAGAAGAGACAGAGAAAGAGAGCAAAAGAGTCTCTATGGGAGAGTTGGATGAAGTTCAGTTGTGTGATGGTTCACTTGTGGGCTTTCGTTCAAAGTCCACTAAAGCCTTATATATACATTAGTTTGCAACAGCAAGTCCTGCTTAATTACCATCAAGTGCTGCCTTACGGGGAACTCTGAAGCAGGCACATTCAGTCCCCTCTTAGAGACTGGGCCTCAGAACAATGAGAGGGGGCGAGGAGGGGGCTCCCTCAGTTTTAATTTGAACCCCTCTTTCTGTCATTCTATCTAATGGGACCTTTTTTATTGGCGACACCCAACATGAGGGTTCTTGGAGGGTAGATCTGGCGCCCGCTCTCCAGCCGCCTGGAATAAAGGAGGAGAGGAGAAGTGGAGGCTGCTGGTATCTCTGAGGTTTAATTAAGACACTTCAGGTCCTCTGTTGGGATTTTCTCTCTCCTCAGTGCCTAACTCTAACCCTCGGAGGGTCTGGGGAACAAAACAAAATTGTGTCTAAGATGCGAAAGGCGGCGAAGGAAGGGGTGTTTGTAGAGAAAAACAGAAGGATTAATTAATGGACAGCTTTATATTTGAAGAACCTGCCGGCCTGCAGACGTGGAGAATATCAAGGCTGGAGTTTCTGTATAGAAGGTCTTCTTATCAAATGTATCTGAACTCAAACTGCATCTAAGTCAGACAGTTAATTTGTTTTTGGTTTTAGGTTCAGAGGTGGTTAGTCTTGTTAGTCTAATTCACCATGAATGAGGAGAGAATAACCACTAACCTGCAGTTTATTGTTACTTTAGACTAAACATGGGTGACAGTCTTCCATGACTGAGACATGAAATTGAGTTTGTTGTCCTCAAGCCTGAAGTCAAGATGGGACCTCGTCATCTGTTTTCCCTCCAACTTAACTCAGGGTTCAATGTCCGCCTGTCAGTGTTGACGATGTAAAGCCAAGAGGTTGTGTGTCCTGAGCCCACCCACTGCCCCCCTCAGCTCTTCCCCCAGCCCAGGACCCTTGGTATTTAACTGACTACATCCAGGTTACCCCTCTCACCCGGCCTTGATCTGAGTACGTCAGAGCCCCTGAAGTTAGTGGACACATGCAAGTCGAGGCCAACAACAAAGGAACACAGAATCCGCTCTCATATCTCTCAGAGCGACGCCCTAATCTGGCCACTGAATGTCTGGGTGATAATACAGATTAAAACTGCTGTTTTGGAAAGAGGGATGAAGAGAAGGAAGAAGGTAGGGTGGGTGGGATGGTTTGATGAATTGGTGATTGGGGGTTGTTGTACATATTTTTTTCTTTTTCTGATCAAAAGTTGTTCTTGAAGTCTGTTTTGTCACAACACAAGAACACATAGTAACTTTTTGCACAGCGGCTTGTATTGCAGTCGGGGTGGAGATGTGGGGGTCCACATGATGGATGGACAGATGGAGGGGGGGGTCACACTCCAACAGCTCTCTACAGAGAGCACAGAGGCTGTGGCTGTGCAGGTCAATCCCCTCTGACAGGCAGCGTCAATCAGCCCTTTAGCCCCGCCCCCTCCACCAGCAGGTCCTCAGAAATGAGCTTTGTTGTTGACAAGGTGAGATTGCACTGGTGGCAATCCACACACATGCACATGACTGTGACACACTCGCTCACACACACACTTGACTTTTAAAGTCTCAGAGGGCCAGTGTGAGTTGGATTGCACTAAGAATGTGTGTGGAATCAGAAGGTTATGTGTCAGGCTCATTTAGGCCTGTAAGACCATCAGATCCAAACAGCGTCTAGAACACTGCCCCATGATGGGACCCATGCAACTCTCTGATCCCAGTCACGCCCTGATGATGTCATCCACCACTACACTCCTACATTCTCATGGTTAAATTACTGAGAGTGTACTGAAACTGACTAAACATTATAGGAGAGAGAGATAGAGATACATATAGAGCGTGAATGTGAGATAGAGTTGAAAGAGTGGAGGGGAGGATGAGACAGACACATGAAAAGATGGAGAGATAGAAAAGTAGACAAAGAGAGAGAGAGATAGAGAGGGGTGTGGGATGGAGAGATAGAGGTGTTAGGTTGAGATGGAGAGGGCTATGGGTTAGAGAGAGAGAGGGGTGTGGGGTAGAGAGATAGAGAGGGGTGTGGGGTGAAGAGAGAGAGGAGTGAGTTTAGAGATAGAGAAGGATGGGGTGGGTGGGTGGTGGCGAGATAGAGATGGGGTGGGGGTAGAGAGATAGAAAGGGGTGGGGGCTGTGATCCTAAACAGGCTTCTCTTTTCTTTCAGGGCTGTGCCGTCCCAGTGCAGGGGGGGATCGCTGCTCACATCCCCGGAAAATTCAGGAGGAGAAAAAGTTTATGGAAGCGAGTAGTGCATTCAGACTAGCTCCCAGGCCTTTCAGGGTGCTGGGGGTGACGGGCTATAAGGAGGCAGTCAAGCATGCGCTGGGAATGATCTCTCCACTGCTCCGCTACCTGGGACCACAATCTCAAGTGCAGCTGAGATCCCCTCTCATTGAGCCTGGGGACAATAGGCCGGGGACAGGAACAATCCTGAGGAGTCTATCATTCTGTGTGGTGTTATCTTAGGGGCTGAATGAGGGCCCTGCTCCCCCTTCCTGCCCTGCAGTCGGGCTGTGTTCAGGAACCAGTGGAAGTCTCCAGGTCCTTTCAGGGGCTCTCAACAGGTTCACAAGGGCAAGAAGTGCAGTATATTAAAAAAGGGAGGGGATAATAACTTCACTTGACTGAAGCTAACGACAGAGTGTGTGTGTGTGTGCGTGTATGTGTGCAGCCAAGCATACAAAAAGTTTTTTTTTAGCTCTTGGTTGCCCAAAAATCCAAAACCGAAAACAACTATTTCCCCACTTGATGGGAGAAATTAATACACAATTTTATTAAATAAATAGTTTAAATTGTCTTTTGGGACTTTTGGATTTTCAAAGTATATGGACTCACCAATAAATTACTATTTAATATAGTAATATAGTATTTTAAATAATTGCATATACCAGTACTTCATTAATGTGTGTATGTGTGTGTTTTCCTCTGCATTGTATGTGTTTTACCCAGCATTGTGTATATGTGTTTTTCACCCAGCTATGTGTGTGTGTCTGGTCGTAAAGCTGTTCCTGGCTGACCACCACCAGAGCTCTAAGCTCACACCTCCTCCTGCTCTGTGTGTGTTTTTGTGTGTCCGTGTGTGTCCATGTGTGTGTGTGTCCATGTGTGTGTGTGCTCTCCCTCCTCGCCACGCTGCCAGCCCCTGACTGTGGGAAAGGGAATAGCATGACTTATCTAAACATATGGTTTCCCAATTCAGCCCCCTGTGTCTTGGCTCTGTTGCATCTGGTACCATCTCAGTGAGTTAGAGATGCCACACAGGGCTGTGACGAGAAAGCACAACACTGTTGTTACAAACCCATGGGACACGTTTCTCACCTCATTAAACACTGGCCTGCATGACCAATCCGGTTTTGTCGTTGTCGTCAGGTCATTATGCTCTCATTTTCTTGAGTAGTTATTCAGCCGTCACTGGGGTGGTGGTGGTGGTGGGGGGAGGTGGAAGGGACGGGGGGGAGGGCAACAGCACTGAGGAAGAGGTCCATCCCTCCATGACAACTGATTGAATACTAGTTAGGAGAAGGAAGAGTATTGTAGAGCATGGAGATGAGATAGAGAGACTGGGAGAGACTGTATTTGTGGTTTGGGGGGACCGAGTGGGAGGTTTGAGAGGGGCTAGGTGAGCTTGGACTCCAGGACTCTGCTGAGTGACACGGGGATGCGAGACCAGAAGAAGACTTCCCGCGACTCACTGCAGTAATTAGTCACATCAATCAATTAATACGAATTGATATAACTCTGGGTGATCCTCTTTTCTCCCAACCCAGCTCCATGCATCAACGCTGTCGGGGCTGGCTGGTGGAGGCCTTGTTGGAGCACTCAGCCACAAAGCTGAGCGCTCTCTGAGCCCACAAGTATTTCCTGCACTCCCTCACTCCCTCACACACACACACAGATGCACACACCACCGTGGCAGACACACCATGTAATACCTACATTTAGGAGAGGGAGACCATGGAAAGGACCTGGTCAGTATGAAGACTAATGGAGCACAAGGATAATTGTTAGGATGCATGCTGAATATGACACAGAGCCAGTCAGTCCTCTTATGTGTCTAAAGGGCTATTGGCCTACATGAGGTGTGTGAATAGGAAGCTGGGACAGCTGTCTGCAGTGATAACACAGAGTATGTAGAACAACAACAAAAATGTATGATCAAGTCATCCCTGTTTGTAGTCTGTATATCTTTCTTTCTCTCTGTTTATTTATCTCTCTGGCTCTCCTTTCCTCTATCCATCTCTCTCTCTCTCTTTTCCATTTCTCTTGTCATCATCCATCCCCTCTATACGCCACTCTCTCACTTTCCCTCTCTCCCTCTATCTCTCTATCTCTATCTCCGTCTTAGGCCTGCTGATTAAGTTATTACACCGTATTTAGGCTCAGCTGGAAGTTAGGTTACCCAACAAAAGTTTGTGTTTTCATAATACATGTCACGTGATGCGTTTCTTGACTAGCTGACTAAGATTGAACATCTGAGTTTATTCAATATAGTAGGGCTTCATCTTTGTATTCACAAATGGTTTTGTAGGAATCTGAGTCTGTAACAGTGTCAGTAACTGTGATTTTAGAGTGGTAGGTGGTTCATTCATGAGATCTTCCACTTGATTTGTGAAAACCTCAGAAAGACCAAAGCATCCGTCCATGCTGTGAGAGAAGTGTGAGTGAAAGAGAACGAGAGAACAAAACGGGTATGCTCCACTGAGGTTTGCTCTGCAAGACGCCCACTGACACCCAGAGAAAAGTCTTTGTTTTAAAATGAACTTCCCTGAGTGAATGATCACTTCACACCCTCCCACCCACCCAATGCACGCACGCATGCACACACACACACACAAACACACTTCACCATAACAAATACATGCACACACACACACGTATGTTCTTAATCAAATGTACATTTACCAGTCGCTGGCCCAGTTCAGAGCAGACATCTGCTCTCTGGCTCTGTCAGCATGGTAGAGGAGTTCAAAGACCCCAGTTCATTAGCACTGTCAGCTTAACACCCAGACGGCAGCGCGCCGAAACAGGGATACAATACAGAACAATGAGCAGCTCATTGAGCAGTGATTTATCACGAGGGGAAAGGCCCGTTTAACCCCAGAGCTGCTGGGGCTCCTCCTCAGCTCAAAGAGCCTATTGTCATCTCCCCAGGGGGCTCACCGGCTGAAAGGAGAAAAGATGATCTAGTTAAAGTCAAATTAATTTCTTTTAAGATCACTATAAATGGAGGGTTTTCTCTGTGTGTGAAGGGGGGTCAGAGAGGGAGAGAGATAAAGGGTGTAGAGAGGGAGGGAGAGAGAAGAGGGGGATGGAGGGAGGGAGGAAGAGAGAGAAGGAGAAAAGGAAGGGGGAGAAAGGAAGAAAGGGAGGGAGAAAGGGAGAAAAGAAAGAGGGAGAAAGGAAAGGAGGGAGTGAAAGTACAGTGTGGTGTGAGGAGCACACAAACCCAGGTTTACTTATCTGTTTTCAAATCTGAACACTTTGGAGTGTGTCCAATAAACTAAACAGTTTTTCTTTCCCCTTCTGTTCATTCCCTTCCTTCGCTTCTATTTGGGATATTTATGTATTGAGCACATTAATTTACCCAAAGTATATAGTAGTATACAATACTGTTACTGTTTAATATGAGTGCTCCAATAGGAAGAGAAAATACTGCATTTGTATACCACTGTGATCAGCTGGGATGTGTTGGTGTAAAGAGGATATAGGGAGTCAGGTGGCTGAGCGGTGAGGGAATCGGGCTAGTAATCCGAAGGTTGCCAGTTCGATTCCCGGTCGCGCCAACTGACGTTGTGTCCTTGGGCAAGGCACTTCACCCTACTTGCCTCGGGGGAATGTCCCTGTACTTACTGTAAGTCGCTCTGGATAAGAGCGTCTGCTAAATGACTAAATGTAAATGTAATATCGAGTTCTCCAAGGTCTGTATCTGCTTCCAGAGCTTATGTCTACTGCTACAGATAATGCGTCTCCCATGGTTGGTAAACAGTTTTTTTTAACAACGTATTGTATCAAAACGTACGAGAAGAGAAAAGACAGGGTCAGCGTGGAGATGTGAACAGCTGGTGGTTTGTTAAAATCCAGAAGGCTGCTTTCTTTAGAGCAGTCTCCTGGTGATGCACACTCCCCTTTTTCCTCCTCCTCCTCCCTCCCTCCGTCCTCCCTCCATCCCAGCCTAACAAGCCTCTGCTTAGTCACACCACCTGCCTGAGCAATTCTTCACTCCCGGTTCTGCCCCTGACAGGGAGAGCAGACAGGGCCCAGACCCTCAGCCCAGACCCCCAACCTAGACCCCCAGAACTCAGCCCCATCCCTCAGACATCAGCCCAAACCAGCCCCCACACCGTAGACCCCAGATCCCAAAACCTGGACCTCCAGACCCCTGGTCCTCCAGAGCCCCAACCCCTCAGAACCCAGTTCCCCCCAGGGAGGCCAGGGGTCAGAGCCCTGAATGAAGTGGTTAATGCAGCTGTGATTATATCGGAGAACTGTCACTGAGCAGCCATCACACTGTCATCCCACAGACAGAGGAGACAGGCTGGTAATGCAGCCTCACACATTAATCCCCACCAGTCAACATTGTATCACTCTAACCCTGATCACACACACACATAAGCACAGACACATATGTATGCACATACACACACACACTTACGTATGCGCACACATACGTTTGCACATAAACTCGATCATAAAAGCAATTTACTTTGATTTACTTCAGGGCGTTCTACATATCAGTTATTCTTGGCAGATAGTATTTGGCTTCAGAAGGTAATGCATTAGTCTGGGAAAAAGCACAGTGTATTTGTCCTTGCAAATGTTCACCACAACCAACTTCTCTTTTTATTGGGTGTGCTTTGCCTTCGGCAAGGGCACAACCTTTGTTCTCTCACATATATATTATTGTGAGAATGCTGTTAAGCATTCTCACTATTGTTTTCCTGTTTCTCTTTCTTATTGTTGGAATGCTGCTTCAGCATTCCAAGTATTGTTCTTTGAATCTTTATTCAACTTCTTCATATTCTTCTTCTAATTTCTTCCTTGACACCTTTCAGCGCCTTCAAATCTTCAGCTATTAAAACCGTTCAGCTATCAAAAAATTCAGCAGTTTCAGGCTATGACTGCTATGACTTTTCAGCTTTCTACCTCTTATGTTTGAATTAATATATATTAATATTCATAATATTTTTAACATGGTTTTCCAATGGAGTTTCTTTTCAAATCCTCTCAAACTTCTTCAACTTCCAAATCCTTCTTCTTCCTCAATCTTTCAGCTAGAACCACCATTTAAACTTTAAAACGTTGACAAAAGGGGAGGGGAGTCAGGTGGCTGAGTGGTTAGGGAATCGGGCTAGTAATCTGAAAGTTGCCAGTTCGATTCCCGGCCGTGTCAAATGACGTTGTGTCCTTGGGCAAGGCACTTCACCCTACTTGCCTCGGGGGGAATGTCCCTGTACTTACTGTAAGTCGCTCTGGATAAGAGTGTCTGCTAAATGACTAAATGTAAACAAAACCCTAAACTATTTAAAAGGTGTGATTGACTGGGTTTTTGGGGTATTTCACACTGTTCCTTAAGGTCTCCGAATAGGGTATGTAACATTGGTTGGGTTGAAAATGGCCCGGGTGCTGTTCTATATGGAAGCAAATCGTGACCAAAATGAAAATGCATTTCCAGAAATGCATTTTCATTTTAAGAATGTGGCTGCATTATTTGACTCATATATGAAATTAGTAATCAATCATCCTATTTGCATTTTAATTTTCTTCTTCAAGAGTGCTCAATCTTTCACTTAATTAAAATGAAAAAGAAATAGACATTTGAGATTAAAATTTCAAAATATGCCCCAGCAAATAGATACCGAAATTCAATTTGAAATGTAAAATTTGAAAATTCAAATGCATTTCCAGAAATGCATTTTCATTTTAAGAAAGTGTCTGCAAAATCGTGACCACAATTCAAATTCAAATGCATTTCCAGAAATGCATTTTCATTTTCAAGGACGTGGCTGCAAAATCGTGACCACAATTCAAATTCAAATGCATTTCCAGAAATGCATTTTCATTTTCAAGAACGTGGCTGCAAAATTGGGACCACAATTCAAATTGAAATGCATTTCCAGAAATGCATTTTCATTTTCAAGAACGTGGCTGCAAAATCGGGACCACAATCCAAATTGAAATGCATTTCCAGAAATGCATTTTCATGCATCGTGAATTGTAGATTTACATAACAACACAGGTTATTTATTTGAATGAAACAGTCAGGAACATGTGTTGTTATGTAAACACCTAGACTGTAGGCATGTAAACTAGTTTAGCTTGCTAACGCAAGAGCATAGGTAGAATGTGTGCTCTTGCGTTAGCAAGCTAAACTAGTTTACATGCCTACAGTCTAGGTGTTTTCGCTATCTAGCTGTTCTTGCATTCCTTGCAAATCAGCGTTAATAAAAAGCAGATGAGCTAGAGTCTAGCTAACATTGACTAGACGGGCATGGCTGATGTTTGTCTATACCGTAGCGTAGAAGATCCCTGTACAGTTTGACCCTCGACACATTTGCGCGAACCATTTCACCAAGGACGGTTTTGAAAACCTGGGACAATGTAGCTAAAGCAGGATTTGCTATGAAGCTGTTGCTGAAAAGAGGTGCGTTCCGACCTTACGTTCATGACAACCGCAAGCTGTAGTATGATTTTGTCGGTAACAGTTATTAGCAATGCTAACGTATCCTGTATCTAGCACCTGCCTTTCTCCAGTTCTTTCAAATAGATAATCTAGACAGGCGTTAGCAATAGGCCAGACTGCTATTTGTTTTCTGGCTATTTTTTCGGAAGCTTCCCTTCTAATGCCGACTACAGCTAGTCTAGGTAGAGTCATTTGCTAAGTAAAGTATGTTGATGTGTTTAGAAACGTATTTAGTCTACCTATGCTAGATACAGGAGACGTTAGCATTGCTAATAATTGTTACCGACAAAATCATACTGTAGCCTACTTACAGCTTGCGATGAGCGTACGGTCGGAACAGCACATCTTTTCAGGTTCAGCTTCTTAGCAAATCCTGCTTGAAATTGTCCAAGGTTGTCAAAACTGGAGAGGCAGTTAGAACCGAAACTGTACTGTACTGTAGCTAGTGGTACGTGCCAGTGGAGCGAGTGGTACGTGACAGTGGCTAGTGGTACATGCCAGTGCCTCCACTGGCACGTGACAGTGGCTAGTGGTACGTGCCAGTGCCTCTACTGGCACCTAGTGGTACGTGCCAGTGGAGCTAGTGGTACGTGACAGTAGCTAGTGGTACATGCCAGTGCCTCCGCTGGTACATGACAGTAGCTAGTGGTACGTGACAGCGCCTCCACTGGTACATGACAGTTACTGTTCTGTTGATAGTGGTATGCAAGTGTCTCGTGGCAGTTGCATTGGGTGTCTTGTAGCTTTTGTTTACTGTCGTGTAACTGCCCCGCGGCCATTTTAGAATAGGAGAACAGGCTATAAACTTTTATTTAAAAAAATAAGTTAAACTGTTCGTGCTAACAGACTCCAAACCATACTTTTGATGTCTCACTACAAGCTCACCATACAAAGTAGTCGATTTAAACATTACATTGCATATAGCCTAGTGTAATGGTGTGACTGTAATGTAAAGCAGACTTGTACACACGTAATGAATTAGTAACAAATTATTTTACTCAGAGTAACTGAATTTAAGCGTGCACATGAGCCACCGTTGTAGACTCTCGTCTCTAATGCACATCGTTGTGTTGTTATCAGCGCCTCCTAGTGGCGTATATCATTAATTGTAATAACTGAAGTCAATATAGGTAGCCTACATTTGCATTTCGATACTCTGAGTAAATATAGTTGTTAATAATAGTTCATTATTTTCATATGAAGAACCTTGTCAATTAATGACACCCTATGATTGCAAATGTACTTTCTGGGTATTATACATATTGGAAACTACAAACTCTCCTGGATACAAATCTGTTTAAATCACTCAGATATCTTTATCACAACTGAAGTTACATAATTTTAAAGTCGACCTGTGTCAAAAAGTGATATGGGAGAAAATCATTTTGTTCGTAATGACGTTGTGAATGTAAATGTCAGTTTAAGTATAGGCTACATTAATAACTTCTCAGCAAGTCATTTCATTGATCAGTTGTTATGGGCTGCTGCAGCACTCAAAAGAGCAGGCAAACTAAGCATTTGATTTGACATGGCTTGAAAATCTTGCTAGCTGACATGTCCAAAAACCGTTGAAATTAATAGTTTTTCATAAGTTATCATATACTTTTTGTACATTACAATGAAGTTTAGGGTGTTAACGATACAAAACATCAAAAATCTCAATTTTGACAGAAAACGATTTTCGATCTTTTATGGCCAATGAGCGGCCGCGACATCCACGGGTTTCCGCAGGCCGCCACACATACTTAAACAATTCTATTCTAAAATGGCCGTGGGGCAGTTAGGCTACATGACAGTAAACAAAAGCTGCAAGACACCCAATGCAACTGCCACGAGACACTTGCATACCACTATCAACAGAACAGTAACTGTCATGTACCAGTGGAGGCGCTGTCACGTACCACTAGCCACTGTCACGTGCCAGTGGAGGCACTGGCATGTACCACTAGCCACTGTCACGTGCCAGTGGAGGCACTGTCACGTACCACTCGCTCCACTGTCACGTACCACTCGCTACAGTACAGTACAGTTTCGGTTCTAACCGCTACTGCAAAACTGTCTTGGGTGAAATGTTCAGAGCAAATGAATAATTGAGTGTCGAACTTCGCCGGGATCTTCTCATAGACAAACAGCAGCCATGCCTGTCGAATGCACATAGCATTTACGACCGTGGTCCATTTTCAATATCCTTGTTATTCAAAACGTTATTCTTTGTAATTGCTTAGTAGCCTACACAGTAGGGATGGGACATATGGCACTGACGCATCGATGCTTGTGTCGCAAAACCAATACGCAGTTTCGAAAATGTGTTTTGGAGCTTGTATCAAATTACGAAACCACGTGATAGATGACGTTCAATGCTTCAAACGTCACGAACTGGTTCAAAGTTTTGCCGCTCTTCTGAACCAGAGCAATAGAAGGAACGAAGCCACCGCTTCTTGTTAACCCTCGTGCTGCCTTCGGGTCACATGACCCAAAGGTTCATAACGAACCATCGTTGTGTTTACCCAATTTTACCCAATACAAAAACAAATAAAAATAATTTTCTTTTAACCTTCGTAATGTGGGGGGTCTGAGACAGCCCAACGGTTAAAAGAAAATGCTTCACTTTGTTTTTGTATGCGGTAAGTTGTCGCAATACGACGGTGGGTCACAATGACTGATGGGTCAGAATGACCCGAAGATAACACAAGGGTTAAAGACAAATCTCACATTGCCAGAGAAGCAGCACCAGGCATCGCTCGAGTTTCTTCCATCAGTCATTATTATTTAGCCAAATCCGTATTGTAATAATTATAAATCCGTGCACTTGAGTGTTGTGTTATTTTATTGAAATGAAACGTAACATGATAGGACTAGGTAGGTCTATACAGTGCCCAGAAAACAAATGTTGATGATTCGTCAATATTGTCAACAGTAATAATAATTAGTAAAAATAAAGTCCCTCCAGTTCACAATAGGCCTACATATCACAAATGTTAAGAATAAGAAAAAATCTGTGTAATCTGGTTTAATTGATATAAAAACCGTATCGTATAAAGTCCGTCCACCCGCATCAACAGTAACGGCTTTTTCGGTGGTGTAGCTGGTTAAAGCGTTGTACGACAACGTATTGATAATGCGAGGCTGGTTACCCGAGTTCGCGCCCCAGTGCAGGGAACCTCGGAAGATATTCTTTTACTGTGAGAAAATGATATAATTCTAACGGCCTTCAGATGTATCGCAACATTTTAATGTGTGAGCACTAATATCAGATAAAAGGGTCAATGACATGACGCCTAAATTTACTGTCCGACTGCATTTTCTTCAGTTAAAAATGATTTAGATTTATAGAAAAAAAACACAATTTATATTTAGTGTCTCTCCCCTTTATGTAACCACATTCATTTTTCAAAAATCATATGGCATTTCAAAAAAAATTGTCACTGAAAGTGTCAAAATATCATGTGGTGCGACCGGTCGGGCATGAGTGCTATTTTGGAAACTTCTGGAAATTTGCTCATAATGTATTCAAATGTATTTTCTGCCCTGTTTGGCATCATTTCCAAAGTGTTTTGTAGTCTTATATGAAATGACAGTACTCTTTTATTGATATTTCTGTTATAATATACAAACAAACTTTGTCCGAGTATGTCCATTTTATGAAATGTCATGCGGTGCGACCATCAAGAAATGACCATTTTGGAGCTTTTATTTTGAATTCCACTGAAAGACAGGAAGTTGCATCATACATCAGTTTGCAAAGGACCCTTGAAAGCAACAAGCAGGTTTGTAACCCTCTCTCATATTTTGAAGAAAGTAACTTTTTGAATGGCTGGTATGTAGTTTCCACTTTTGGATGTCATGTGGTATGACCTCAAAAAGACAATAAATGTTCATTTATATTTACAAATTGATGTTTTGATAGAAAATATCGTAGTGGCCTTCTGCGCGAAACTAGCTAGTTTTATTTAGGTGGCCAATGCTGTGCCTGTAAAATTTGACTGAATAAAAAAAAATCATGTGGTGCGACCAAATATCATGTGGTGCGACCATTAAATGATGCCTTCCAAGACTGATATATATCCAATATCGACAGGTTTTGTGCTTTTCTATTCCTTTGATGGTTTATATACAAATAGTAATTCATTTTAATATTCAATAAACAAGATTTTAAGGCTTTTCACAATTTTTTCATGTATTTCAGAGACAACGGTTAATGATTAGTATTTGTACAATATAATGAGAAAAATACATAAACATAACACTTTATTAATAATAATAATAATATATTTTAATCCATTTTATCAGATGCCGCTGCCAAGTAAGGTAAAGACTTCTCGCCACAGGGAACGCGTCAATTCCGACCCTGCAGCAAGAGCAGAGTACCTTGCCAGGAGAAAAGAAAGGTTTGCTGTAAAATGCAGAAAATAAATTGAAAAGCACCATGAGCTACATATTGTTCTTGTGTGGAGGACATGCATTTTTGCATTGAAATATTCATCTACTGTCATTTGTCTTCAAGAAAACACAACGCTGTAGATTTATGACATTATATCTGTTTCAGCTACCAGAGAAGAAAAGAGCAGGGAAAGATTCACTATGTTAACTCAAGTGAGCTGTCTGGTAGAGAAAAAGAAGCAGACAGAGAAGTGGAGGGCTGCATCCAATTCATATAGGGATAGGAAAAAGATGGCGAATGCTGTATTAGACCTCACACCGCCAGACCTCACACCGCCATCTATGGACAACACCCCGCCAGTTCTGCCTGATGTAGCTGTAGCTCCAGATCCATCAGAAAATGCAGGTCTACCTATCTTAGACCCAGAACCTTTTAATGAGGATTTTAATCCACCAGTCGCGTCCACGCCAGAGAGAGTTGAGAGGAAGAATACTTCAGCTGAGAAATGTAGCAAAAGACTGCAGAAAGAGAAGGGAACACTAGAAAAGCAGGTCTTGTATCTGAGGAAACAGCTGGCAGAAATGAGAAAACAACTAAAGGATAAATGTAGAAGGAGAGAGAAGAGATTGATGGCAAGACAAAGTCAAGGCCTAAGTGAAAAATTCAAGCAAAGGGGAGGCAAGAAACTGTCAGGAGAGAGAAAGCAGGCTGTTATCAAGTTTTTGTCCAGAGATGAAAACAGTTCTCTTTTAGCTGGGAAAAAAGACACCGTCACCAAAAATAAACAGAAGGTACAAAGAAGAGTTCTAACAAAGCCCCTCACTGAGCTCCACACGGAGTATCAGACTGAGGTCGAACAGCATCTGTCCATGTCTTACAGACAATTTGTTCGAAGGCGGCCATTTTACATCACAGAGCCCAAGTCCAAGGACCGAGATACCTGTGTGTAGCCGATGTGTATCGGTGAAACTCACTCCTCAGGTATGTAACAGGCCACCCGCATCAACGAATAGCTAGCTTTTCGTTGGCATAGTTGGTAGTGGTGGCGCTTGGGAAGCCAGAGGTGGTAAGTTCGAACCCAGTGCGGGACGATTTGCACCGATACCTCTGACGGAGCTTGCAAGACCACGTCTGTTACACTGGTGCCGTGACCCGGATCGGTAGGTTAGCATCAGCTAACCGGCCGGAGTGAGTTTGAGGGGTGAATGTAGCCGATGTGTATCGGTGAAACTCACTCCTCAGGTATGTAACAGGCCACCCGCATCAACGAATAGCTAGCTTTTCGTTGGCGTAGTTGGTAGTGGTGGCGCTTGGGAAGCCAGAGGTGGTAAGTTCGAACCCAGTGCGGGACGATTTGCCCGATACCTCTGACGGAGCTTGCAAGACCACGTCTGTTACATGTGCATGTTCAGAACACGAAAACATACGTCTGTTGGTGAACAAACTTGCCAAGAGAGGGCTGCTAAAGACAACCAGCATCTCAGAGTTGGTGGAAATCATTGTATGTGACCCCAAAAATAAGGCATGTATGGATCGTGTTTGTCCTAAGTGCTGCTTTGAAGAAGTTGAATTTCCTGAAACAGACGGTATTACGGTCTCTTGGGAACAATGGGAGCGGGTAACTTCAACAAATGGAGAGAAAACCTTTGCAAATGTTGTAAAGCGCACACATACAGGGCCAATACAGGAATTGAAAGAGCTGTTCCAAAAAAAGCTAGAAGCTTTAGCCATACATCAGTTCAATTGGATCCACCAAACAGAGCAGTTTCGATACATAAAACAAAATCTCACTGACTCTGAAGCGGTTCTTCACATTGATTTCTCAGAGAACTATACATGCAAGATGAGCACAGAGATACAGGCTTATCATTTTGGAGGCAGTCGAAAGCAAGCCACGATCCACACTGCTATCCTCTACACTGTCCATGGCACAAAATCCTTTGCAACACTGTCAGACAGCCTCCGTCATGATGAGCGGGCAGTATGGGCCCACTTGGAGCCCATACTGAAGGAGCTACGGGCAACCTACCCAAAGATTACAGCTTTGCATGTTATAAGTGATGGACCGGTTACACAGTACAGGAACAAAGCAAACTTTTACATGCTTAGTTCCTCACCTCCTCCATCACCGTCTGGTACGCTGCTGCCACTGCCAAGGACAAGAGCAGACTGCAGCGTATCATCCGCACTGCTGAGAAGGTGATTGGCTGCAATCTGCCTACCCTCGAGGACCTGCACACCTCGAGGACCCTGAGGCGAGCGAGGAAGATTGTGGCCGACTCCTCCCACCCTGGACACTCCCTGTTTCAGTCACTCCCCTCCGGCAGAAGGCTGCGGTCCATCAGGACCAATACCTCACGCCACAAAAACAGTTTCTTCCCTTCCGCTGTTGGCCTCTTCAACAAGGCCAAGGGACCACACTGACTCTAATGACTTCTTGCTTAACCCTTTGTTAACCCTTGTGTTATCTTCGGGTCATTCTGACCCATCAGTCATTGTGACCCACCGTCGTATTGCGACAGATTTACCGCATACAAAGACAAAGTGAAGCATTTTCTTTTAACAGCTAGGCTGTCTCAGACCCCCCACATTGCAAAGGTTAAAAGAAAATTATTTTAATTTGTTTTTGTATTGGGTAAAATTGGGTAAACACAACGATGGTTCGTTATGAACCTTTGGGTCATGTGACCCGAAGGCAGCACGAGGGTTAAAACACACTGCTTTTTGCACTGCATTACAAAATTGTATCTTGTACATTTGTATTTTTTGTAATATTTGTATTTTTGTATTTTTATATTGTAATTTACGGCAACTTATATTTTATTGTATATTTAATTATATTCTAATCCCACTTAGTACTGCTAGTTTATGTACCCTTAGTATAGATAGTCCACATATTTAAATTTTAGGTATATGTTTATTGTATGCACCTTCCTGCCAAAGCAAATTCCTTGTCTGTGCAAACTTTCATGGCGAATAAATCCCATTCTGATTCTGATTCTGATACCGTACCTTTCCTGTCTGGATTTGAATATGTTTCATGGAACTATTCTGAACGATCCCATGGAAAGGGTGCCCCGGACGGTATTGGTGGTGCAGTAAAGATGGAGGCAGATCAATACGTTTTACGAGGAGGCGAGCTGCAGACTCCACAGGATTTGTACGAAATGCTGGCCAAAAAGTCAGGATCAAGCATTCATCATCACTGGATAAGCGAAGAGGCAATACAAAAGTATGATGAGCTGATTCCAGACAAGATGATGGCTGTGAAGGGCACCTTAAAGATCCACCAGGTTTTGTCTTCACAAGCTGCACAGATAAGCCATAGGGAGGTATCGTGCTTCTGCAAGCATGCAGAAATGAAGACCTGCTTATGCTACCATCCAGTAAAAGTTGACCTGACGGACACCACATGCCACACTGAGAACGCGTCAACAAATTCTGAGCCACCAATGGAACAAGATAGTCTTCAAGACTTATGTGGAAAGTTTGTGATAATAACATATGATGAGCTTCCATACATTGGCCAGGTCCTTGAGGTTGTGGGAGAGGAGATCAGGGTCAATGCCATGCGGCAGTCAGGAAATAAGAACTTATTCAAGTGGCCACAAACTCCTGATGCCATTTTCTACTAAAGAAGGATGTCCAGTCAGTGATCTCAGAACCTGAGCCAGCAACCTCTCGCTGCTCTAAGTTGAGCAACAATGACTGGAAAAAGTTTGAAAGTTCCTGGGGTTAAAGAAATGCCTATACACCAATCCCAATGGTCCCAGCAGAATGAGTAGGAGTAGTAAAAGGAGCAATTTGATGTTTTGAAAATGAAATGTTTACAAAATGCCATGAATGAAATTCTCTGAAGCGTTTTTCTTTTTTTTTTTATGAAAATGGTATGTTGTGGAAATGAAAATTAAATGTTTACTTTCACCGAAAAAATCTGTTACATTTTAACCCTCGTGCTGCCTTCGGGTCACATGACCCAAAGGTTCATAACGAACCATCGTTGTGTTTACCCAATTTTACCCAATACAAAAACAAATAAAAATAATTTTCTTTTAACCTTCGCAATGTGGGGGGTCTGAGACAGCCCAACGGTTAAAAGAAAATGCTTCACTTTGTTTTTGTATGCGGTAAAGTTGTCGCAATACGACGGTGGGTCACAATGACTGATGGGTCAGAACGACCCGAAGATAACACAAGGGTTAATAAAAATCTGTTTTAGATTTTTGCATGTCAGTTAGTGATCTGTTTTAGATTTTTGTACGTCAGTCAGTCAGTGATCTCAGAACCTGAGCCAGCAACCTCTCGCTGCTCTAAGTTGGGCAAAAATAACTGGGAAAAGTTCAAAAGTTGGGGTTAAAGAAATGCCTATACCCAATCCCAATGGTCCCATCAGAATAAGTTGAAGTAGTAAAATTTGATGTTTTGAAAATGAAATGTTTACAAAATGCCATGGATGAAACGACAAAATGATGTTTGCTTTACTAAAATCTGTTAAATTTGAATAAAAATCTGTGTTAGATTTTTGCATGGAACTTATTGCTTCCTAATATATTGTTTTTTGATCATTTGGTGCGACCACACATCATGTGGTGCGACCAGAAATGGCAATAACTGTATTAAAATCAAAATGCAATATGACATTTCTGAGGCCAAAATTTGAATCTCTGATCGAGTATGCTTAACCCTTGTGTTATCTTCGGGTCATTCTGACCCATCAGTCATTGTGACCCACCGTCGTATTGCGACAGATTTACCGCATACAAAGACAAAGTGAAGCATTTTCTTTTAACCGTTGGGCTGTCTCAGACCCCCCACATTGCAAAGGTTAAAAGAAAATTATTTTAATTTGTTTTTGTATTGGGTAAAATTGGGTAAACACAACGATGGTTCGTTATGAAACTTTGGGTCATGTGACCCGAAGGCAGCACGAGGGTTAAGGGAATTATATTGTTTAGACATTTTTTTCAGTTTTGTGCAATTCACAGGAAAAATGCGTATGTTAACTACATGTAGGTAGGTGACTGTGATGTTATTGAACAAAAACACATATTAACAACTATAGAATTTCAGAAAAAATCCAAATAATTAGTTTCTAAAGACTTCATATTACTGAGAACTTGTAAAATAAATGTAAATAGGTTAAGGAAATATGTTCATTTTTTTTATATTTCACGGTCGCACCACATGACATTTTTAAAGGTCATGGCCAATTCATGAACATGAAAAAACACTAAAATTAGTTTAAATAATTGTTTTATATAAATTCATACATACACAACATTGTTAATGTTTGAACAAATGCAATAAAAAATCATATTTATTGTATTTTAAAATTGGCTTGTTAAAAATCCTTATACGTCATTGACCCAAAAATGAACACATGTAGCCTTAATTAAAATATTAAATAACGTAGGGTAGTCTACCGTCGGAGACAACCACTACGCCTCATTCAGCCAGTTTAAACCGCTGCTATATGACGCTGTTCATTTTCAATGCGCCGATAGTTCGGCTCTTTGGGCCGGCACAATCCGGAAGAAACCACCAAAGCTTCACAAGGCATCGTTCGCCCATCCCTACTACACAGAGCAGCGCGCAGCTAAACTAGCATCGGAGATCTACGCTACCTCGGACTGGGCAAGAACACCAGTGAGTGGGCTGGTCTGGAATATAAATTTGGGGCGTGACAAAGATACAGACCAGAGCCAAAAAAGGCGGTCCCCGGACTGACGTCAGTCCGGTGGCTTTGTTGAAAAGCTAGCGTTTTACAGCCAAATGTTTTCATTTTGAGATTTGCATAGGAAAGAGGTGTCAATGGACTTAAAGGTTCACTGTATGTTCATTTTACCCACCGAACTGTCGTTATTCAACCATGACAAGGTAAAATCGGTTTTGCAATCAATCACCCCTTTTAAAAAAAAAACAGCTTTTTGATATCTATTCAACTTTTTTCAATATCACTGATTATGTTTCATGACTTTTTCAAGCCGTTTCTGAGATTTACATGGGTGTGTACGTGAAACCCTTAGAGTGCAGACTGAAACGCTTACAGTGGAGGGGAGCTTCGGATGTCGTTGAAAAAATATTTCTAGTTTGCCAGCATTGCCACAATATTCGCTCTTCATGCTTCGTTTTTGGATCAAGAGATAGCTAATTTTGTGCTGGTCGTAGACAGTTGTCTGTTGAATCCAACAGACGTACACAATTGTTCAGAGCCCCACGAAAGCGAGACAAAGTCCAACTCTCGCCCCATAGAGACCAATGCAAATCTGGTGACAAAATCGTCAGAGAAAGCAAAAAGAACAAGATTTTGAAACTGCCGGTAGAGTCGTATTCCTGACCGTACAGACATACAAAGGACATCTCTGGTTTCGGCAGTCTTGGGTCTCGGAAAATATCCTTATTTTTGGGATTGGACGAATAGTTTTGCGTCTAGGTTAAAAAAAAGCTTCCTCCTCTTTCAAACTTAACTACTTCAGCATACTTTCAGCTAGAGACACCATTGAACCTTTAAAATGTTTATGTCAGCTATTCCCAAAAATACCTTTCGGTTGCTTTGAAGCTTCAGCTTATAACTTTCTACTAAATGTTCACTATTTGTAGCTTTTTTAGCATGGTCAGCTATCCCCATTCAGGTTTTCAGCGTTCTCACTGCTGTTTCGCAGGAACAGCCTTTTCTAGTTATTATTCTTTTTGCCCCCCTAAAACTCAGTCAATATTTGTACTACATAGACAACCTAGGTGTCAAAAGTTTCGTCTTGGTAGCGATTGAGTTGGAATTTACGTTCCGTTGCACGGTTTAACCCTTGTGTTATCTTCGGGTCATTCTGACCCATCAGTCATTGTGACCCACCGTCGTATTGCGACAGATTTACCGCATACAAAGACAAAGTGAAGCATTTTCTTTTAACAGCTAGGCTGTCTCAGACCCCCCACATTGCAAAGGTTAAAAGAAAATTATTTTAATTTGTTTTTGTATTGGGTAAAATTGGGTAAACACAACGATGGTTCGTTATGAACCTTTGGGTCATGTGACCCGAAGGCAGCACGAGGGTTAACCCTCGTGCTGCCTTCGGGTCACATGATACGGTCTCAGACACGGGTCTGAGACAGCCTAGCTGCTAAAAGAAAATGCTTCACTTTGTCTTTGTATGCGGTAAATTTGTAGCAATACGACGGTGGGTCACAATGACTGATGGGTCAGAATGACCCGAAGATAACACAAGGGTTAAGTAGAAATTAAGTTTTTGTGGCAAAAAAGTGAAGCTAACGGTGGCTAACTTGCTAGCCACAGTCAATGACGCTACTTACGTCACTAACGTCATGAAAACTCGCGTGACTACCTCTAGCAGAACATTAGTTTAGCAGCTCGTTAACTTCTGGGAGATAGCTAGGCTAACTGCTTTACTGCAAGCAGAGAATGTCTAATATAGAGAGAACCATATATATATATATATATGGAGAGAACTGCCACTCTCGGGAAACTTCCGGGTTCTGAACTGGTTGCAGTTCCACTCTAGTTCCATATGAGGGCGCTAACGGTCGAGTGCAGAATGAATGGAGGTCTATGGAGCTATACCCCTCAAAATCCACTTTTCTCAGGATATCATTTTTTGTCTAATAATTTGAATTCTGAATTCGAAAGGGGAGGCAAAAAAAATACACACCGCTGGGTGATAGATTTTTTAAAAAGTAGGCTTTCTGTTCTAAAAAGCCTTTTAAAATGTCATTGACGTCATACACATCATACACATATCTAATCCCACTTAGTACTGCTAGTTTATGTACCCTTAGTTTAGATAGTCCACATATTTAAATTTTAGGTCCCTATATGTTTATTGTATGCACCTTCCTGCCAAAGCAAATTCCTTGTCTGTGCAAACTTTCATGGCGAATAAATCCCATTCTGATTCTTGTACGGCCTGAGATACTGCTTGACGGCAAGCTCTGGTTACTTCCACTTTTCTCTCGAGGCATCGACAACACAGCTGACAGGTTAGGCTCTCCCTGTCAATACACATGCTAGAAAGAGTTTTGGTTTGCTAATGTTGTTGCTAATGTTGCTAATGCTCTGACATTCTGGTTCTGCTTCGGATGCCATCAAGCGGGATCTCTGGTCGTAGTCAGTACTTCACTAACCAATCAGCATTCGTTAGCAGAATGCTAGCGTGTTATGGGCAACAACGACTTACCCTGTAAGAAATAGAAAGGAAATAAGTACTCGTTTATTCAACTTTAGACCTTTAATCTATGTTGAACATGCAAAAACTACAATCAAATCTGAGATTTCTCAACGACAATCAGGTGAAAGTGACAAATTTAGCCGTTTAGCTCCATAGACTCCCATTCATTCTGCACTCGACCGCGATCACTCCCAGTGGAACTCTGGTGGAACTGCAACAAAATTCGATACAATGGGGCTTAATAGGGAGTGGCCAGGCTCTCCTTAACCCTTGTGTTATCTTCGGGTCATTCTGACCCATCAGTCATTGTGACCCACCTTCGTATTGCGACAGATTTACCGCATACAAAGACAAAGTGAAGCATATTCTTTTAACCGTTGGGCTGTCTCAGACCCCCCACATTGCAAAGGTTAAAAGAAAATTATTTTAATTTGTTTTTGTATTGGGTAAAATTGGGTAAACACAACGATGATTCGTTATGAACCTTTGGGTCATGTGACCCGAAGGCAGCACGAGGGTTAACCCTTGTGTTATCTTCGGGTCATTCTGACCCATCAGTCATTGTGACCCACCGTCGTATTGCGACAGATTTACCGCATACAAAGACAAAGTGAAGCATTTTCTTTTAACAGCTAGGCTGTCTCAGACCCCCCACATTGCAAAGGTTAAAAGAAAATTATTTTAATTTGTTTTTGTATTGGGTAAAATTGGGTAAACACAACGATGGTTCGTTATGAACCTTTGGGTCATGTGACCCGAAGGCAGCACGAGGGTTAAAGGAGACATGACATGCTGTTTTTGGATGCTTTTATATAGGCCTTAGTGGTCCCCTAATACTCTAAGTCTCTTTCCCGAAATTCAGCCTTGGTGCAAAATTACAGCCACTACTAGCAGTCCCACAAGGAGCTTTCCTCAGAACGCGTTGTTTTGGTGTACGTAGCTTTAAATGCTAATGAGGAGCGGAGGGGTGGGGTGGCACCATGCGCTAATGTTTACAATGGATGTATCGCAATGGCTGTAGCCCCGTTGCTGTAAGATGCCTCGAATTTTCCCATTCTCATCTGATAACCCTGGTTTGCAGAGGTACACGCTCAGTCATTTCAATGAGTGGAAAGGCGGATATCGCGCACGCCATAACACCAACAGCAGAACGGTTATCCAAATAACAAGAAGTGTACAACATTCACGTTACAGCATGTGTATTCACACACATACTTGATGCTATCTACCTTTCCATTAGCGACAGTAACTCAGCTGTTAGCTGCAGAGCTAATGTTACAGCCACATTCTAAGGGTAGCAAGCTAGGTAACCATATACAGTAAAGCTACAAAATGATATAGCGTTAGTTAACTTACTTGTCCGAGGTTAGTAGCTGGACGAAGCAGAGTTAGTACTGATCCAGAATTTAATTTCAGCAAGGCCAGTTTTGTATTAGCTCAAGTTGAGGAAACAGTGGCTGAAGTGTTTGGCGCAGACATACATAACAAATGCGCCTACAAAAGAAGTTGTGTAGGCGCATTTCCAGAGAAAATACAATTAACATACTGGGTCATCAGAGGCTCAGATGAAGTAACTGTTCCTCCTTGCGACGTCACAAAGAGGAGATTTTCAAACAGAGCAATTGAGCCTTCATTTTCTCAAAGGCGGAGAAGAACACCCAGGGCTTGGTTTACACTGATCAAAAATTATAGCCACTGGGGGACCAAAGGCAGGCTAGGGGAACTCATATTAATGTTAAATAACCACCTGTGATGTGTAATGTACAATATAAGCTGATATTGTTAAGGAAGTACATCTACTTTCGGGAAACAGTAGTCTACTATTTCACTGAAGTATTAGCATCATGACATTAGCCTCTGTTGCCCGGGCAACACATACTACAGTGGTCTATGATGCATCTGTTTTCAATCGTTAAAATAAACATTCCTCACAAATACATTTTCGTTGTAGTATTTATTATGACATTATTTTACAAGTAAACGATTTGTTGGTGAAATTATCATTACTACTATCTGTGGTTTCAAACCAGTGTAACGTTAGCTCACTGCAACGCTGTAGCCTACGCGAGACACACTAGTAGCTAACTAAAACATCTCCACAGCTGTTTAGGAAGTCAAACGGCGACAGAACATGTTCGGCACTCCCCATACTTAAATCAAGTCTTTCAATAGTTGAAACTATCTGACTACTAACCTGAACTTCATTAACACAGCCTAAACTTTGTCAATCTGTTGATGAAAATAATTAATTTCAGCCTAAACCGTACAACGGAACGTTAAATCCAATTCAACCAACGCAATCGCTACCAAGACGAACACAGCAGTAGTCTAGTACTGTACTGTAGTAGTACAATTTACCGGGGCAGCTTCTCCACACAGGGCTATTGCATTTTGCGTTGTTACTGACAATGATCGCTACCAGTGAGCTTTTTATGAATGAGGGATTTTCCCCTCAATAAATGTCAAGCTTATTTACGTTTTTGGGGTCATATTTTCAGTTAGCAGATGGTACTGTTTGAATCGAGATTTCATTTTCTACTGCCGGTAACCTATTAGAATAATCTTCAAAAGGGGTTCTTTATTAATGAATGAATGCAATATGAGTAGGCTAAATGCCTGAAAATATCACGAGAAGGGGAAAAACTTAAAAGGACGTTTAAGTCATAGAGATTAGGTCAATTTTTACGTCGGTCTGCCAATTTTTTTCGTTTTGATTCAACTATGAGGCTGCCTCTTGCAGGGGAAATGAGAAGACATCTATTTCATTGTACACTTCACTCGTATTTTGAGTTGTAAATGAGCAGCAAAAAAGTACGCATTTTTATATAAAATATACAGAAATATAAGTTGTAAAAATGTAATTAAAAAACGGACCCCTGTGCAACCGACGCAAGCAAGCACACCCTACAATTTCCCCATAAATTGTACCCTCTCTAGTTTGTCTTGCTTCTCTCTTCTGACAAGACCTTTAGTTTATACTCCTCTGAATTTTATTTCAAGTATATGACACAGGATTCCTATCCAAGCTAAAATGTTCCTCCATGATGTTCTCTTCATGCTCAATTTGAACCATGTTAGTCCTCTCTCAAGCTGCTTTCGGCACATCTGATGCTGAGATTAGTGATCAACTAATCCGAGACAATAAGAAAAACTGGGTTTTGGAAGAGTTCATAGACTTTAATTATCTGTGGCTAGCTGGAAGCAGAATGTGTGGTCCGAATTGGCCCGACCCTCAAGTATCACTTGAAACCTACACAGCCTTTCTGCCTCTCCAGTAACACTGCTAGTCCACCAAGAACATTAAGTCTTCCAGCCACTAACACAAAGTCTTAGCCACTTGCTTTGTAGAGGGCTCTGCTGCTAAGGTCAGTGGGACTACAGAGGATCTGAGGGGTTAAGGTCCTGCTACAAAAATACCTCTACTACCACACAGTCTCTCACACACACATCCACATGCACACATGATTAAAATGCAGAGCACCCATAATAAATAAAAAGCCTGGAACCTAATTGTAAAACATTTAGAAGTAGCTAGGCCCCACTAACTGCTAAGCAAACAGACCAAAGTAATGGATTCTTCCATCTTCCCCACCCTTCTATCACTCTGCTCCTGTAGGTTCACACCCAGACTTGCTCTGGTAATCCCTCAGACACAAACACACATCACACTCCCTCCCCCGACCGACCGAAAATACATTTATGGGACTCTGGATGATCTGGCCATCATTGTTGCCGGTTACGCAGTATTCACATACCCCTTGGTTTCAAGTAAGCTCCCGAAAACACTTGGTTTTAAGGGGTATGTACCCCTACCCCTACCTACCCCTCGATCAAAACAAGTATTGGGATAGCCCTTACTCTCACGTGAACGTGCAAAACTAAGGGGTAGGGGTAAGACATAGAATTGGGATTTGACATCTCTTAGTCTGCCTGCACTGCTGAGCACACTGAGCCACCCAGGGAGGTAGATCTCACACACACACAGATGCACACACACCTGCACATACACACGTACCACACACATTCACATACACTCGCTTTCTCTCTCTCCTTTCTTTCTCTCACATACACATACTCTCTCTCTCACACACCAAGTGTCCCCGCTTAGTGATGTATTGTGTATGAGAGAAAATGAAAATGTGTTCTTTTAGCTGAAAACAAATTAGCAAGACAAGCGCTTCTTAAATAGTTTTGTGTGATTCAAAGAAGTCATTACACTAATCTGGGCCTTATAACAAAAGAACCATTTTAGTGGACTTTGGTGAGAAAATCAAACACACATATTGCCTAAGAGGCTTTGGCCACAGGGAGGTGGTGAGCTCCATACCAATGTGCAGCTTTAACAAGCACCCTGTCTCACATCCTGGGAAAATAGGTTTAGAAGGAATACAGAATATTTCTCAAAGCAGACTGTCAAAATAAAGTTAGTATGAAGCCTCAAGGATCTGTAAATTTTCCATGATTTATCTTGTATTGACATGTGCTAACTCATCCTCTGCTAAATTGTTCGTTAGTGATCGTTCTCAGGTGCTTTCAGGAAAAGGAATACAGAATACTAAGAGTCAGAGAACAGAGATCTGATGTCAGGAAGCAGCTTGGCCTGACAGAGAAGACCAGTAGTAACTGTGTGACACTGTACCAACACATTCCCCTTCTCTGCTAAAGGACTAGTCAATAAACAGCAGACGTCACAGATTACACCTTTAACTAATTATACCATCATGCTCTGTTAATCTCATGAATTCTAACGGCTTTATTCAATGTCCTGGTCCTGGTTTTCAGCTGATTGTCCAGGAGGAAGCATATCCAGGAGTTCAGTAGAGAAGACATGCAGCTGGAGAAAGTTGTGTATTGAGTTTACATATTCATGGTGAATGGACTAAAGGACAGACAAATACATTTGCTTAACAGCATGGTTACATTGTTTTCTTTCAATTTCCCTTCCGTCAATTTCTAATCCACACCAATACATGTCATCACATTGTATTCTTACGCAGTGCAATGAATGGAATCACGTTTGTGTCTGGTGACATTTCATGCGCTGATGGTGTTAGTTTGTGACAGAATCTTAGCCCCCTTAACAAATCCTTTATGACGTCCTCATCTGCTCCCATACAGACTCACCAGACCTCAGGATCAATGCATGTGAATGGATCCCCAGGTCTCCTCTGTCAGCCTCCACAACTGTTTGCATGCCCCCTGTTGTTCACTGTAATTACTGCCCTCACACTAGAACAATACCTCAGCACCTCTAGTCTATTAGGGCCCATTAGAGACTGGAGGCCCCATTCACGACTTGCTCACTAATTGTATGTGATATGTATTATTTTCATGCTGTGAATATAATATTTAAAGATTCTGTTTTTGCTGAACCAGAGTCAGTCAGTGAAACATCAGTCCAAAACATCCCAAACAGGGCTTTGCATTCCTGTTACAAAGTGACAAAGGACACAAGAAAGATAAACAGACAAAATATAAATGATGCTTTATGTGTGGAAATGTAGACTGCCACCACAACCATAACTCTATCAATCCACAAACAAGTACACCTGTTTTAGCCATGTAGCTCAGCTTGTAGTATCCACCGGCACTGAGAACAAAGCCTGTGTAACAACTTTATTTTTTATTTATTTTGCCATTTTATTCAAAAAATTATAATAAAAAAGAATATTGCATTGATCGGATTTGCACCCAATTTCATTGCACACGCACAATAACAATAAAGATTCGACATATTCGATATTCTGTATAACCTGGACTGAATAAATGTTCCTGACTAGGATTAGAGACTGACTTGGGCCAGAGAGAACCAGAGACTAGGACCAGAGACTAGGGCCAGAGACTAGGGCCAGAGCCTGACCAAGCAGGTCATGCCAGACCAAGCATGCCCTCTGCTGACAGACATCTAGAAGCAACTAACCCTGTAAAAACTTCCTTGATCAATTGAAACTATGTCCACACTTCACACATGTAGGGTTGGGCATTACTCAGGGGAATTCTCAGGTGCTTGTCATTATGATGGAAAGCTGCACCACACTCTTAGCAGCAGTAGGGTCTCTCTGTTTTGTGAGCTTTTGAAAGTAAAGCAAAGCTGCTAACCCTAACCTTGATTTGAGCAAGCGCAGTAAACCTAGGTAGGTCAATTCGACAAGTTTTATAGAATGAATGTTAGAATGTATTTAGTCATTTATTCCCATCACCCCTGGCAGACACACCCCTGAATGTGACACAACATGTGGGAAAGAAGCCGTTTCCCACTAGTTTCCACACATCCAGACGCCCTCCCCAAACTAGGAGCATTGTACAACCCAACCTGGGAAAAACCCTACAATTCACACATTTGAAGTTTCCCCCCATAGTCTCAAATTGTCCCAGCTCCTTGTTGTTGGAGTTTTTAGTCTGTTTTGTTCTCTTGGTTTGGGGGGAAGGGTGAAAGAACAACACAAGCCTGGCCATTGTAGCCTATCCACCTCCATTCTCCTCCACTAACCCCTTTAAGAGCTGTGTGGAAATCTCAACAGTCTCCGGTTGGCCAGCTTTCTTTAGTGGGGTGCCACCTATTTGAAGCTCATAAAACAATATTTAGGTTTGATTCTGTGCTGTGTGCGTGTCAGCCTTCTGAAAGGGCTCCATTGATGCAGGGTTAAGGTTGTGGCGTGGGGCAGAGGGGATGGGCTGTCAGCGCCTCAGAGCAGGCCGGAGCGGGAGGGGTGCTGGCGTCCTCTTGCTTGGGGTTAGCATTGATGCTGGTTTAACTGCATAATGGGATTGAAACCGAGCCACGGTATTTATGTCGCTTCACATTTCATCAGACGGCCAGTGTGAATAAGAGTCGGCGGTACCGCGGTTTAATCCAAAACTAAAGCCAAAATAATTAGGGGGCTCGGCCTAATCCCCTGTGGACTCTCTGGGGTCTGTGGAGTCGAACACAGGAAGAAACCCGGGATTTCTGTTGGCAGGCCACCAAAACCCAAGCATTTGAATGGACCAATCAGGTGGAAGCTATGGGGTGAGTGACCAAATTGCAGGACCTATAGATTGGGATTAGGAATATGATCTGGTGAGAATACAGGGATGAGTGGTGGATGACAGTGGGCTACATGAAAATCGCATGATGGAAATACAGAAACATGAAATGTATCGCTTTAAATTATGATTAGTCTTTTTGTCATTGTGACTTTTAACATTTAAAATTTGATGTTTTTAAACTACTCAACAAACACGGTGTAGACGAGAACACATGACGGTGCATATATTGGTAGTTTGTAAAAAAAAAAAAAAAACTTTATTGCAATTTTCACTATCGATTATACAGTCAAACTCAAGAGTAACATCTTAAGACTACTTCCATTAGAATTAATACAAAACAATGCATCAGAATTAGCAACATTATGCTACAATACGCCAGATGTCGGGAATTATTAAACCAGAGATTTAATAAGCAGCCTGGAGTAACGCAAAATGTATTTACAAAAAACAAAACATCAATTACTTCATGCCATGCTCCTCTACTTCTGGAACAGAACAGATCCTTCAAGTTTATGTTGACAAGAACTTCTTAAACGTAAAAAGCAACAGAGTGAAGTAGAAGGTGACAGGCTGGGAGGCCGGGAGATTAGAAGAAGAGACCATGTTAAGAACATGGATGACTAAAATCTCTAACAAAGAAGAGCTTTAAGTTACACACATTCTTACAGCATTCTGCACGTGGAAACTGTACACTGAAACCCTAACAGGACACATAAAAGCTTGAGTGGTTAGCGACCATGAGTATATACAAACATATTGTGCCACAATGCTAAACAAAGTAGTCCACTTATATTTTTATACAATTAGACACTTGTTCAATTTTTTTTCTCCTTTTTCTGAATGTATACACAGAGTGAGCACTGAGAAGGAGTGCCTGGGTAAGAGCAGGATGTCAAATGGGCTGGGGGGGGGGGGGGGGGGGGAGGGTGAGATTACATGGGGGACTAAAGAGGCAAAAGACCCAGACCTTATATGCATCCCAAATATGAGATAGAGAACTTGTGGTGCACTTTGATTCCTAGTGCGCTTCATTACCCTCTGTTTCAACTCTGACCAGCTACATAAATCAAGTTCACCCCAAGCAAGTTGGACATATTTCCTGTACATATTAGAGCCAGGTCTTTATTACAGTGTGTTGATTTGGTAAACCAGTGCAGGCCTACTGGCGGTTGCTCTTGATGCGCTCCAGCCTCTTCTTGAGGTCGTCGAGGTTGGCGGAGGGGGAGGAGGAGCGGGTAGGGGAGTGGGAGTGGGCGGGGTCGTGCTGGTACAGCTCCCGAGACTCCTTCAGTTGGGACAGCTTGCTGTGGAGCATGTCTGTGGACGACGCCACCGAGGGCTTGGAGAGCAGGGAGGTGACGGGGGGGCGCTCTCTCTCCTCCTCACCACCCTGCTGCTGCTGTGGGAGAAGACAAAAGAACTAGAGGATACAATTTCTGGGGAAATTGTAGGGTGTGCTTGCTTGGGTTGGTTGCACAGGGGTCCGTTTTTTAATTACATTTTTACAACTGATATTTCTGTATATTTTATATAAAAATGCATAGGACCTACTTATTATTTATAAAGATTACATAAATTTAAAAGCATCTTTTTTTGCTGCTCATTTACAACTCAAAATACGAGTGAAGTGTAGAATGAAATATGATGTCTTCTCATTTCCCCTGCAAGAGGCAGCCTCATAGCTGAATCAAAAGGAATACATTTGGCAGACCGGTGTAAAAATTGACCTAATCTCTATGACTTAAACGTCCTTTTAAGTTTTCCCTTCTCGTGATATTTTCAGGCATTTAGCCTAGGCTACTCATATTGCATTCATTCATTAATAAAGAACCCCCTTTGAAGATTATTCTACGACGTTACCGGCAGTAGAAGATGGAATCGCGATTCAAACAGTACCATCTGCTAACTGAAAATATGCCCCCAAAAACGTATATAAGCTTGACATTTATTTAGTGGAAAATCGCTCATTTATAAAAAGCTCACTGGTAGCCATCATTGTCAGTAACAACGCAAAAAATAGCCCTGTGCGGGCTATATCGCAATGAAGTTCAGGTTAGTAGTCAGATAGTTTCACCTATTGAAAGACTTTTGATTTAAGTAAGGGGAGTGCCGAACATGTTCTGTCGCCGTTTGACTTCCTAAACAGCTGTGTAGATGTTTTTGTAGTGTGCCTCGTCTAGGCTACAGCGTTGCAGTGAGCAACACTGGTTTGAAACCACAGGTAATGATAATTTCACCAACAAATCGTTTACTTGTAATGTAATGTCATAATAAATCCTACAACGAAAATGTATTTGTGAGGAATGTTTATTTTAACGATTGAAAACAGATGCATCATAGACCACTGTAGTATGTGTTGCCCGGGCAACAGAGGCTAATGTCATGCTAATGCTTCAGTGAAATAGTAGACTACCGTTTCCGAAAGTAGGGCCTACTTCCTTAATATCAGCTAATACTGTACATGTACAGGTAGTCACGCGTGTTTTCGTGACATTAGTGACGTAGTGACGTTAGTAACGTCAGTGACTGTGGCTAGCAAATTAGCCACCGTTAGCTTCACTTTTCGCCACAAAAACGTAACTTGAGCCAAAACCATGCAACGGAACGTAAATCCCAATAGAAGCAACTCAATCGCTACCAAGACGAAACTTTTGACACCTAGGTTGTCTATGTAGGCCAAATATTGACTGAGTTTTAGGGGGGCAAAAAAATAAATAAAAAAAAAATAATAATATATATGTGAGAACAAAAGTTGTGCCCTTGCCGAAGGCAAAGCACACCCAATAACCACAGAAGATGCTAAATATGTCTATTCTAGTAGATGTCTACAGCAGAATGTGAGCAGAGCATACTGACCCTGGAGTTGTTCTCCAGACCCTGGCGTTGACGGAGTATCTTCAGCCTCTCATAGTAGACGGCAGGCTTCAGTTCCTCCCCGTTAGTGTTGAGGGGCCCTGAGCCAGAGTCCAGACCATGCTGAGGTATCACTGAAGGACAGGAGACAGCACAGGACGAGTCAGGCACACCTGACTGGTTCACCTCAAACGGATTTAGAGTTTTTTTCCTAGTCTTTCAGGAAAAACAAGGTTCAAGTTTATCGACCTCTGTGTGTGTGTGTGGTTCTGACCCAAGCCGGTGGACTGGATGCGATTTTTGCCCTCCCTCTCAGACTCGATTATACGCAGGCCTCTCTCCACGTAGCTCTGGAAGAACTGGGAGGTGTTCCTGAGGAAGGGCTCCAGGTCAGCGTCCGAGTAGTTCTGCTTGTACTCATACAGCTCCGTCAGGCCCTGACAGACACACACACCTCACATAAAAAAAACCTGAAGACATCAACCCGACAAGGCAAAGATATGTGGTTCTCCAGCGTCGTCAGTACCTCTTTTGTATTCTCCTTGGAGCCAATCTTCTTGAAGATCTCAGACAGGATGTCGCTCACCTTAGCCTTGGACATCCTGTCATCCTTCAGGAGGGACATACAGGCACACTGTGCTCACTGTTTGAAAGGTGGGTCTTGTATGTATGCTACTATTGGTAATGATGGTGCTCATCTGATCAATGATGGTTATAAAGCTATAGGGAGTCAGGTGGCTGAGCGGTTAGAGAATCGGGCTAGTAATCAGAAGGTCGCCGGTTCGATTCCCGGCTGTGCCTAATGACGTTGAGTCCTTGGGCAAGGCACTTCACCCTACTTGCCTCGGGGGAATGTCCCTGTACTTACTGTAAGTCGCTCTGGATAACAGCATCCGCTAAATGACTAAATGTAAATAAAGCTTATAGAGGGTTTCTAGAAGAAAACATAGCAATGTAGTGTGATATACTACTGCAAAGTAAAATATAGTATGATATAGTATCATAATGTATTAGTTTAAAGTAGTATGATGTACTAATACATATTTTATTGTTTAATGTAGAATGTAGTAAGGTATTGTATAATATGTGTAATATAAAGTAGCAATGTATAGTATCAAGTATGATGTAGTATGATAACAGTTGGTGTGAATCTGGCTGATTGCAGTCAGCCTCACCATTCTGAGGGCTCCCTTCTCGGTCCCGCGGTCGGACTTGAAGCCAGACAGATTTCCAGAGTGTTTGACCACACGCCTCAGGTGGGCCTCCAGCTCCGACTCGTTCCTGTTCTCTATCATGGACAGGTGGTCCAGGATCTTCAGGGCGATGAGAAGGGGGAGGAGTTACAGCTCTTGACTTGTCTGCAGTGTGTGTGTGTGTGTGTGTGTTTTTGCATCCGTGCATGTGGGTACCTTGGCTCCGGTCAGCTTGCAGAGTGTGTGCAGCAGGGTCTTCAGGGTCCTGTGGGGCACATCGCTCTTGAGCTGCTTGAGTTTCTCCTTGGGAAACACCTTCATGAAGTTGTGGACGTCCAGCAGAATGCGATCCAGATTGATGCTGCTGATGGTTTCCGGAAGGAACCGGATCATACGCCACAGACACTGAGGGGAGGGAAAGGTGTGTGTGTGTGGACAAATACGAGCAGAGGGTGTGGGGGTAGAAATGTAGGGAAGGACGGGGTAGTGAGAAGAGAGAAAAAGATGGGTAGACGGATGAAGGGGGAAATGGAGGTTACAAATAGAGAGGGAGGAGGGAGAGAGAGGTGGAGAAAGGATGAATGTGGGAAACACAGGACTAAGCAGTAGACCATTTGATCAAGGAGGTGAGAGAAACCAGGAAATGTAGTTACCTTCATGACCAGCTCAGAGAACATGGGAGAGCCTGCTGTGGTGGTTAGACTGTCCTGGAGCAGCACCAGCAGAGCACTGAAGACACAAGGGAAGGAAGGGGGCGAGAGAAAGGCAGGTAGAGAGAGATGGAGTCAGTTTGCCACATTAATTTTGAACATTTTGAACACCTTCACTCAGCCCCACTCCAACCCTGCAGACCAGATCTGCAAGTGGTTTTGACCAGCGGGGTGGTTCTGACCTGAGGATATTGGTCTGGTCAGATTTCTCCAGAACCCGGACCACCAGCAGATTGACGGAGCGGATGAGCTGCTGTCCGTCCTCGATGTCCTCCACCCGGGCGTCCAGCATCAGGGTGATGAGGCCGTGCATCAGGTCCTTCAGCACGCCCATGGACGCCTCCCGCGCCAGGCTCTCCATGGAGAACAGCTGGGAGCCGAGAGAGTAAGAGGCATAAAGATGGGGGGAGTGTGTTTGGAGAACAAGAACTTTCATGATTGATCAAATATAATTATTGTATAAATAAATCTCACCTTCCAGGATTACATTAGTTGTGAATAACCATCTTAGATATTATTATTATATTTAGTGCTGTTATGCCACAATCTATACATCTATCAAACATTAAAACAGACTGGTTTTTCACTGGCCAATTATCAACCATCTAACAGGAGGACACAGTTCATATTCTCTGGCTCTTAGAGCCCCCTTGTGGCGACGGCATGCCAGTGCACCCACCGAGAGCATGTTTCCGATGATGCAGCTGTAGAGCTTGAAAATGTCCCTCTTGTCCAGCCGGTCGTCGGCCATGTGTGTGTTGTAGATGAGACGCAGCTGCATGAAGGTAGCGATGAGGAACTGGTCGATGTGACCGGACATGGCCTCTGCCTTGTCCTCCTGACGCAACACCTCATCAATCTAGGGAGACACAGGCAGGGGGCAGCATGGGAAACGTAGGCCATTTTAAGGAACTTTAAAACGGCAGCTCTGTACTATTGCGACCACTAACATCAGGTCAGAGTTTGGGCGGGAGGACAGGGAAGGTTAGAGTGTAAAAGGGAGGGCTAGCATTTGGCTTTGTTGTCTCCTAAAAGTGGACTTTAGATAAGCCAGCTGGGAAAATATCCAAACACAGGAAGGTCTGGTATCACTGGAATATTAAGCAACCTTATGACTATATTTCTTTGACAAATTTTTGTAGAATCCATTCTTGAATTTTGCCAACAATGTGACACACTTTTTCTTAACTTATTATTCACAGCTGTAGCAGTCTGAGTGTCTGAAGGTCGTGTGAGGCCTACCTGAGCGAGGGCCTGGATGCTGGTGTTGATGTCTCCACTGGCCACCTGGGAGATCACAAAGTTAATGGTGGAGGCCGTGCTGTTGTGGAGGTCGTCAAAGTGGGGGGAGACCGAGCGAATCCTGGGATGGGGGCAAACAAGAAGTTACTACATGTTAATACAAGTCATTCCATAACCATCCCATAACCACACCGATCATCCCGACTCACTTGGGTTCTGGGATCACGATGGGCTCCAGGAGCTCATCCAGTTTGTGCTGGACCAGGTCTGGCAGCTCACGGACCCGCGTGTGGTCGTTCTCGATCATGTCCAGGTCCAGCTGGAACTCCTTAGGGATAAAGGGGGCCGACTGGTCGTGATGGGCGTTCTGACGCGCTTGACTGGAGAGGAGGGGAGGCAGTCAGAACCACATGGTTTAGATCAGTGCTCATCAGCTGCACTCCTAGAGACCCACAGGCTTGGGGATGCTGCTGGGCGTCACGCTACTTATATATAAGTAGCGTGTACATACATAAAACCAACGCAGCGGCAGACCTCGGCACACAAGGTGATCTGAATCAAGTGCACAGTAAGTATTTAATATGCATTAAACACATTTGCCAGGTTTTGCTGGAGCGCGGCGTCAACTCATATGTGCCTCCCTGTGCAGTCCTCAAAAACACAGCTGATAAAACACTGATCCAAGTCAAACACAGAAGCTGTCCTCTCATATCTACTATACTGGCCATGCAGTCTGACTGGTGTGGACGTGACTGCCAGCCAGCCTGCCAGACAGACGCACAGTCAGCACAAACATCCACACTGAAGGAGAAGTAAGCAGGGAAGGGAGAATAGTGGTTTAGTACAGGTGGGTTAGAGGAACTACCAGATTAGGTCTAGATCATGTCCATCAATCTCTGCTAGATTATGCTTGGATTATCTCTATGGTATATCTAGTGGAGGTGGTCCCTGTGTGGAGTGGTTCTGCAGGTCAACACACAGGGAGACGGAGGTACTCACATCCTATAAGTACGATACATTATTCTGTCCAAGCGAGGAGAGCAGCGATAAAGAGGGGGGGGGGGGGGGGGAGGAGGAAAGATATCCAGGATTAAGACACACCACATGCAATGAAACACCCCCTTGAGCATTTGCAGAGATGTGATGTTGACAGCATTACTGTTTTATGACGTCACGTTCTGAAAATGCCCAAAGAGCGAGGTCAGAGGAGGAAGAGGAGAATGAGACAGACCCAGTTAGAGAGGAAGGAAGGAGGCAAGGAAAGTCAATGAGTAAAAAAAAAAAAAAAAAAGTATGAATGCTAACGGAGAGCTGGACAGAATCTTATCACTTCATGAATCATCGGCATAAAACTAGAATAGTGGGATTAAGATGTGAACACCACAGGGCTGAAGAATGGCATCTACAGCCTTCAAATACTTGCTTTCCACTTGAACCAATAGGATCATTCTCATGTATAAATCCATGACAAAGCCATGCAAGCTAAATCAAGTGCACCTCAAGTATCTGAAAGTGTACATGTAGAGGCAAAGGTAATCAAACCTGGAACTGATTGAATAAAGCATTATTAGGGATGTTTGATTTGCCCCCCCTCCCTGGCAGAGGACACCTACTTCAGCCTGTTAGGCACCTCCTCCTGCACCTGGGCAGGCTTCCTTATGAAGGTGGCAGTGGGATTGGGCGGGTTCTCCCTTTGGGACCGCTCGGCTGCCTGCTTGGGAGGCGGAGCCTGGACCTTCTTGGCTGACCGCTTTATCCTCTCCTCCAGCATGCTCATGTCCTTCTCTGACAGCTGGAGGGGGGGGGCGGGAGATTAACATCAAATCAATTTACCCTTTTTAATTGGCAGTGGACTCCACAGATGTCAACACCTGATTGGAAACCCTTTAAACCTGGGTTATCTAACGATCAAGGATGATAAACGACTGGTGCTGCCAAGTACCAGTTGAAGGTTTGTAAAAGCTAACATGTAGTTAGGCAGAGGCCTTACGTTGCCGATGAGCTTGTAGACCTGTTCTCCACACACGTTGTAGACCGCTACCACCGTGTTGAGGGCGGCATTACGGACAGACGTGTCCCGGTCTCCAATGTGCACGGCGATCTCCTTCAGGGACTTGGCGGGCGTGGGCTGGCACACGTTCATCCCATAGTTCCCTATCAAATTACCCAGTTCGTCCAGACACTCTGGGAGAGGACAGGAGGTCAGGGATGGTTAGATGTAGAGTTTAGAACAGCTAGGTTCAAGAGGTTGTGTTATAACTGTACTACAGCTCTGGAAAAAAATAAGAGACCACAACACCTTTTTCTTTCCTTTCCAAATAATTAGATAAGGAAAGTAGAGTGAGGAACAAAAGGGTTCAACTTGCTGTGGCCTCTTAAATTGAACCCTTCAGTTCAGTTCCTCACTCAACGTTTTTGAAAAGTAAAGAAAAAGGTGCAGTGGTCAAATTATTTTCCAGAGCTGTATATCTATGATTCCTAACCCTAACTGACAGCCATGAAATGACTGCAGGGAGAAAACTACCATAATGATGTCACCAGCCCACAGAAATTAGTTAATGCATGCTAAATTCAATCTGATTGAATTTAACTATACACCACCAAGCTTCGGTGATTAGCAGTTAACATAACACATCACAATCCAGATCACCCAACAGTATATGTTGCAAATAAATTACATCTGCACAATGAACGGTCCTCTCCTCCATGATTGCTTAGTTAATGCGTCAACATCAGAGAGAGTCTCTGGTCTTACCAGCTCTCTGTTTGGAGTTCTTCGACTTGGTTCCATCCATAAGGAAGGGGAAGACCTTGCTGGCGGGGTAGACCTTACAGAGCATGGCCAGGATGGCCCTCACATCTTTACGTACCACATCCTTAGACTCGCCCACCTGGAGGAGCAGAAACAACCCCCCTTCCAGGTATCACTAAACACTCCTTGACAACAGATACCTCAGAAATACGTGAGAAGCTCTGGAAGAGTTTGCACTCGCTGAAATGTTTCAATGCTTGAGTGCCAGACAACAAACATCAATAGCATTTTGGCTGTTGTATGTGACTATCCTAGAGGATGAGTAAGGGATGAAGCTGTGGACTCACCTTGAGGATGAGGTAGGGGATGAAGGATGAGGCCTCGTATTCATTGAGATGATAGTTCTGCCTGCTGAGCATGGCGAACAGCATCTTGAGGTACTCCAGAACTTTCATCAGCACCGTGGTGTTGGTGTCAAAAAAGCGCAGCGTGAACCACTTGAGGATGAGGTCCAGACAGCCGATGGTGGCATCGCTCTCCTCCTCCATACGCTGGAGGAAGTACAAGAAAATGGTCAGACAAGGTCACACGGAGGCATACACAAGCATGTACTCAAACACGCACGCACGCACGCACGCACACACACACACACACACACACGAAAAGGAGATACCTCCATCATGGTGGAGATAGCCCTGACGTGTCGCTGGAAGTCAAAGTGGAAGAGCTCATCCTGCAGCCACTTGGCCATACAGGTGGACATCTGGGTTTTCAGCTGCTCCACGTACTCATCCCTGGGAGTCATGAAGTTCCACTTCAGCACCTGCAGGAAAACGCAGATGCAATGACGAAGAGGAGGGGTTAAGTAAATCAAAACATCTCACAATCATCCATCAGCCAGTGGTTCTTGCTGGGTGGTAGACACTGATTCTCTCACCTTCAGACCTTTCTCCTCCCTGATCCTCTGCTCCTTGCCGTTGGGCACCAGAATGAAAATGGGGCCAGAGCGGTCCTCGTCATCCTTCACACTGGCCTTGACGGGAGGCTTCTTACCCACAGAGCCCTGGGGGAAAAAAAGGGAGGACGATGGGGGGAAGGTAGGATAGGGAAGGAGAGTACAGAGGATAGGGAGGAGGAGCGTCGGAGGGTATCCAGGATACAACAGTTGAGAAGGGAGACAGTTAGGGTTACAGTCCACACCACAGTACAATTGCAATCCTTTCAGGAGTTTAGCTTACAGACAGCTGGTGAAAGCCTGGTTTAAAACAGAAGGAGACACGTGGTTGTTATAAAGTAGAAGATATATAACGAGGTGTGGGCCTGTCACACAGTACGCAACGCAAACAGAAACAGACATGCAAAGTATGTAGTGGAGAGAGCAGTCCAGTAAGAGGACACACAAGTGCAATTATTGTTTGCATACTTAAATGACAAACAGGAAACAATCCAATCTCCCCACGATCATGCAAGATTTGCCACTACATATAGATTTAGGACTGATGCCTGTGCAGAGCAGAACCCCCCCCCCAGCAGCCAGTCCTCTCGTTCCTGAAGCATCACTAGTCATTAGTATTGGGGCGGGGTCTCCTGTGTACCTGCTGGCTGACTGGCTTCCCCTTGGAAACCTTTTTATCTTTACTGACAGTCTCTTTATCTGGGCCACCGCCCGGCTCCTGGACCACCACGCTCTAGTGGATATAGACAGTGGACGTGTTTTAACACAGCAGGAAATATGGCACCACGTGTGTGTGTGTGTGTGTGGTGGGGACTCAGACTGCTTAGTCCCTACAACTTTGTCCCTGTGTAGATCTGAAACCAGACTCGATAGGTGTGGGACAATTCCACATGGCCAACCTGAAGGCTAGATGAAGCACACCACCATATCGCTCACACCTATCAAATGCCATGTAGATCTACACAAGCACCACAAAGTGTAGGGCCCAGGGGGTTAAATTATTTTGAATGATAGGTATTCAACCAAACAGACATGTAAAAAATTTAAACTGACCTTTTTTGCAGCTCCTGGTTTGATCTTCTTGGCCTCTGCTTTGGGTTCTCCAAACCCATAGTCATCACTCTCTGGCTTGGCTTTGGACAAAGCTGGGGAGAACACAACAGCCATCAACAAACTGAACACCTCTCAACATAATATACAGAACGTTAGTAAGAAATTCAGAGACCAACCTGGAGCAGCTTTTCCATTGGAGGCCTTAGATGTACCAGCTTTACCAGCAGGAGCCTCAGGCTTGGCTGGCATCACTGCTCGGGCCTTCTCTAGCATGACAATCACCTGGTCCTTAGAGGAAGTCTGTGGGTAACAAAGAGTTACTTCATTAGGTTAAATACAAGACTGAAGTCCTCAATTCTGAAGGTCGTTCTACCGACCTTCAGTTTTCCAGTGGCCTTGTTCATCTTGTCGAAGCCGAGGTGCATCATGAACATGGGGAGGGCCTCCTGGGCCTTCTTCCTCACGTCTCCGTTCCGGTCCTCCAGGCAACCATACAGCTGGGGCACACATAGCATCAGGTCTCCAGGCACCACACGCATGGTGGGCAGCTTCTCTGCCAGCCAGCCAAGCACCTGGCAAGGGGGGAGGCAGTTAGCGGTAGAATGTGTGTCTATAATCACTATTTGATCAAGTCTTCTCCTCCTGTCTGAGAAAGTGGTCTTTACTTCCTCTCTGAGGAAGCGTTTTTTACTTCCCGTTTACCTCCTGTCTGAGGAATGGGTTCTCCCTCTTCAGCTCCTCTGATAGGTCCTCTCCCTCCAGCCACTCCTTCATCCCCGTCTGCTCTACCCATGCCTGCAGGGTCGCCATGGCAGCCGCACGCACATTGGTCTTCAGGGCAGAGAGGGGGAGGAGACAAAGTCAGCATCACACCAGGAACTGAGAAGAAGAGTGCTCAGCCTGCTCTGTGAGTGGCTCTACATGGTGGATGAGGCTGAATGTTTGTGGTGACTGTACATGTTGGATAATGGGGTCGGAAGTCAGTACCTTGCTGTCTCCCAGGACAGTGATGATGGGCATGCCCAGACTCTTCACGTGCTGCTTTAGACCAGGGCCCATCGCCGTGGCGATCTGTTGGAGGATGCTTAGTGTTTGCTGGACCTGTTGAGGAGAGACACACAGACGTGGTGTTAAAGATCCTGTAAAGCAAATTCCATGTTTTTCTTCTATGTACATTATATACGTGTGAAATTAGTTCCTGAAAGCATGTGCAAAGCGTTAAATCTTTGTCGCACTGAAATGTGGAGTTAGACCGTAGAACAGTTTCTCTTCCGTTTTCAGATCAGGTTTTAATGGGCGGAGCCAAAAAATGACCTATCTACGTCATTTGACCGATCTACGTCAGATCACTGAATGGCTCCTCCTGCTGTACTGTTATTGTAGCCTACATCAGCTAGCTAGCTAGCTTCAGGATGTCTCCCTCCACCCGCAACTGCATCTTCCCTGGATGCAAAAACTCCAGCTGCGCTGAAACGCTATTTAAGTTCCCTATTGATAAGGAAAGAAAAAATAGGTGGATAGATTTGTGAATAGCCACGCTCATGGAAAAGCTTTGGATAAACTCCAGCATCCGCCTCTGCACTGACCATTTCACAGCGGATAGTTTTAACATGGACCAGAGACAGACGGGGTTCACGGACACACAGCTTCTCTTGCAGCGCGGAGCCGTACCAAGCATCGCCCTCCCGGCCGTTCATCCTCCGGTCGCACCTGGACCATCCACCGCCGCCAGCAGTTCATCACTCAGTTCTGTGTGCTTGTTATAATAATACTAGATAACTTTTACAGAGGTATCTCTGCTATGAGTTAGTGCAAACCGCTAACTTGATATTAGGCTACTCGGTGTAGAATGATGGTATTTTGGTGAAATGGTAGCTAATGTGCTATTAGTAGTTAGAGAGCTCACTGTCTGCTGTCTCTGGTGTCCATTTTTACTCCTGTGTTACAGCTCAGGGGAACAAGCTTCATCAGGGTTCCCACGCTTGCCTTGAAAAAGAATTCCATGCTACCTCCTGATTTTCCAGGTACCACATTAAGTTATGATCTATAGGCCCCTGAAGCTTTCCGTCCCCATCCGCGCCCCCCTCACACACACACACACACAACCCCCTAGGACACCTGACTACTTACTTGATTTAAAAGATGTGCCAGTCAAGTCTACATTGTAAATTATGGGCCCTATCTTGCACCCAGCGCAATTGACTTTGTCAACAACGCAAGTATCATTCCTAGTTTGCACTCGACCCAAAGCGGGCTTTTCCCTCCACAGACGGTAAATTAGGGAATGACCTTGCGCTCCCGGGGGCGGTTCAGAGAAAAAAGGAGGTGTGTTCCGGCGCAAACTTTCCCTGGTGCTATTTTGCAGTTTCAGAAAAACAATTCTGCCACAGACCAGGAAAAACGTAGTCTAAAGTCAATGGCGCATTTTTCAGATGCTATTTTAAGGGCGCATGCTGGCTTGACAGCCACTGCTGTCGAGGCCAGGGTCTTCTTGCTACTGCGAAGCTACTTACATTGTTTTGATTTATTGTATGGTTGTGTTACATTTCTTTCATGTCAATGATTAAAACGATTTTCATGAGAAATCTCTATGTACGTGAACTTGATTTGTAACAATTTCCTCCCATGCCTGTTAAACCAAAGCTAATTTGGGTGGGTTTCTTCTCCCATTAGAATTCGGTTTATTCGCCATGTAGCCTTTGTAACACAAACACAGAATTTATTGTGGCAGGAAGGTGCAAACAATAAATATATATGGGTCTTAAATTAAGTTCAAAAGTACAATGGTTAAACTTATTCTGAGAACTAAACAATTGAAAAATATAACAATTTAAAAAATAAAATATATATATAAAAATAAGAATTTGAATGAGCAGCATGAGTGGGCAACTTAGTGCAATGAGAAAACTGCTCTGCTTTTCCCATACAATGTCACTTATCTATCTTTTACGGCCCTGACGAGAAGGTCTGTCTCCTCGGCTGCGAACCGCTCCTGGCGTGCGCCTGGCAAATCCGCCGTTATAATAGCAATCCGCCATCGAACAAGCGCGCCTCTTAAAGGGAATGTGAGATGACGCTCTGATTGGTTTATGGCACGTTACGCCCAAACCACACCCATTAGTAATGTAGCTACTTCAGACCAACCCATTTTAGATTTGCGCCAGGCGCAAAGTCATTTATAACTTGCAACAGCGCCGGAGTCCCGCCCACAAAGTTACTTGCGCTTTGATACTTGCGTTTCAGATCGTTAAAATAGGGCCCTATGTCTTATTGGGTGTGCTCAAGCCTTCGGCGAGAGCACAACCGTTGTTCTCTCACATATATCTTATTATTCTTTTTGCCCCCCCTAAGGATCTGTCAATATTTGGACTACATAGCCACGGCACCCCAGTTGGGAAACACTGAGTTACCAAGCTGAATGTTAGCTGAATGCTAGCTAGCAAGTTGCAGCTAGCTAGTTAGCAAGATTGCACTGCTTACTAACTAACGTTGATAAACCCAGGTTTACCACACAGTTACTTACATTTGAGGATAAACTTGCGTAAGAAGTTTCACTGTAGATGTCAAGGCTCCCATGTTGGCTGGGAAATGCATGTATTTGACCCTTCTATTGAGATCACGAGTAACGTTTCTCGGTTATTATTCCCGAAGTCCACCAATCCAAAACTATACTTTTAAAGTCCATATCACCAGGTTGCCTGCATCAAATTCCAACATCCAATATACCAGATATGATGCCAAGAGCATGCTCTACAACATGGGATCATCCATTTCTATCTACAGTAAAAGTTCACATGTAAACGGTTTTTATAAACTCATCTTAATTCTGTGCTCAATAGTTTAATTATATTACTATTTTACACATCATCCAATAACATTTTCCAGGACAACTGTTTCAATTTCCATGTAAGTGTTCACTTTTGCTCAGTTTCCATGACTTTTCCAAACCTGGAAAATGAAAAAATGAATTCCATGTTTTCCATGTTTTCCAGGTACCGTGGGAACCCTGTTCATTTATATGCATCTGTATGTTTCACTCATTGAACAAAAATTCAAATTCTATACTGTTTTGTTCGGCTTGACGTATAGCGTCCATTATCTGGGTCGTAGGTAATTGAGAGAGGCGGCGCCTTCCAGCGAGGGGGCAGAGCTTCAGCTCCTTCAGGTGACACCCGATTTTCTCACGATTTCAAAGCCTAATTTAACATACTTGTCTGTTTTTTTTCCTTCGAATTTGGATGGGTAGTTAATAACAAATTCTTCTGTGGTGTGGTGAACTTAAAACTCGTTTTCAATTCCACTTTACAGGATCTTTAAACTATGGGTAGCAGCAGTGCTCTGTACTGATTATTTGTGCTGACTGTTATTCCATTCAACTGCTACCCATAAACAATTGGATTTGATGAGTAACAGTAGGAGAACAGACTTGTCTCACCAGGATCTTGTTGGAGTCGTTGAGGCGCCCCCTGAGGGCGAGGGACAGCTCTCCCAAGGGGGGCAGGATGAACTTGGCCTCCGAGATGACAGCCGCCGCCTCGTCCAGACCCTCCTTCCGAATCTTCCAGTTCTTGTCTCCGATCTTGGAAACCATGTCTGATGTGATCTTGTCACTGGTGGGGAGAGAAGCAGCAGGAAAACCATCACTTCACACAGGCATGGTTTAAACAAGTTGCTGGGTTGTCACTGTGTGCTCTTTTCAAGTTGTCGACTTATCACCATATGAAATGTGACAACATCCTTGGGGATATAGCCCGTCAGAAGTATACAGTGGATATAAAAAGCCTACACACCCCTGTTAAAATGCCAGGTTTTTGTGATGTGAACAAACTTTTTCCACCTTTAATGGGACCTATAACATGAACAATTAAATTTAAAAACAAACAAATCTTGGAGGGGGAAATATTAAAAATAATAAATGTACAATAACCTGGTTGCATAAGTGTGCACACCCTTAAACTAATACTTTGTTGAAGCATTACTGACATATCTTTCAACAATGAGATCCCTCTGATGCTTTGGAAGCTCTCTGCGGACCATGCAATTAAGAACATTTCAGGAAAAAACAGCTGACCTTTATTTGTGATTTGTCACTTTAAATGATGGCAGGTGTGTAATGACTTCTATTTAACATGAGTTTGAATGCGATTTGTTAATTCTGAACACAGGCACATCCCCAGCTATAAGAGGGTGTGCACACTTATGCAACCAGGTTATTGTAAAAATTTTATTTTTCCCCCTCAAAGATTTCAGTTTGTTTTTCAATCGAATTGTTCACGTTATAGGTCACATTAAAAGGTGGGAAAAGTTCTGACTTGATTTACATCACAAAAACCTGGCATTTTAACAGGGGTGTGTAGACCTTTTATATCCACTGCAAGTAGATTGTTGGGGAGTTTACCTGATATCAGTCCTGGGGAGGAGATCCATGATGTCAACTGCTCCCCCCTCCTCCTCCTGCTGCTGTTCGTCAGGCTCCTCCCCCACCTCTTCTGCTCCTTTCTTGGTGCCTCTAAATGGGGCGGGGGTGGATTGGCCTTGCATCTGGGTGGGGAGGGGGTGGGTTAAACATAACCTGAACAAAACCTCACACGTATCGTATGCCATGAACCATCCGTCTTATCTGAACCTGACGTTTTCTACATTTCCCCTAGGAAGGTCAGTTAAGACATAGTTACAGTAACGTCCTGGCCAGTGGCCAGGGACAAAAGGCTTGCCATATGCACAGAAAAAAGGACCACGTTACCTTTTCAAACTCGGCATCTATCTGTGCCAGCAGCGCAGGCTTCTCGTCTTCAAAGAACATGCGGAGCGGAGCGCCCATGTAGAGGTACATGACCCCCAGCAGAGCAATGGCTGCCATCCTCACTGCTGGGTTGGTAGCCCCCAACGCTGTCTTCACATGGCTGATGAACCCCTTCACATTGATCCTAGGCAACATACACCATTTTTTATTTAACTTAGACTTATTTGTTCCTAGGTGAGTGAATTAAGAAACAATTTCATATTTTGCAGTAATGGTCTGAGAAGTCAGGACACAATAAAGACTAGAGAGGGTACAATTTCTGGGGAAATTGTAGGGTGTGCTTGCTTGCGTCGGTTGGACAGGGGTCCGTTTTTTAATGACATTTTTACAACTGATATTTCTGTATTTTATATAAAAATGCATACTTATTATTTATAAAGATTACATAGATTTAAAAGCATTTTTTTTTTGCCTCTCATTTACAACTGAAAATACGAGTGAAGTGTAGAATGAAATGGATGTCTTCTCATTTCCCCTGCAAGAGGCAGCCTCATCGTTGAATCAAAAAGAATACATTTGGCAGACCGGTGTACAAATGGACCTAATCTCTATGACTTAAACGTCCTTTTAAGTTTTTCCCTTCTCGTGATATTTTCATGCATTTAGCCTACTCATTGCATTCATTCATTAATAAAGAACCCCCTTTGAAGATTATTCTACGACGTTACCCGGCAGTAGAAGATGGAATCGCGATTCAAACAGTACAATCTGCTAACTGAAAATATGCCCCCCAAAACGTAAATAAGCTTGACATTTATTTAGTGGAAAATCGCTGATTCATAAAAAGCTCAGTGGTAGCGATCATTGTAAGGTAACAACGCAAAATGCGATATAGCCCTGTGTGGAGAAGCTGCCCCGGTAAATTCTACTACTACGGTCCAGTACTAGACTACTGCTGTGTTCGTCTCGGTAGCGATTGCGTTGGTTGAATTCGATTAAACGTTCCGTTGTACGGTTTAGGCTGAAATTAATTATTTTCATGAACAGATTGACAAAGTTTAGGCTGTGGCAATGAAGTTCAGGTTAGTAGTTAGATAGACTTTTGATTTAAGTAAGGGGAGTGCCGAACATGTTCTGTCGCCGTTTGACTTCCTAAACAGCTGTGTATGTTAGATGTTTTTGTCGTGTGTCTCGCGTAGGCTACAGCGTTGCAGTGATACACTGGATTGAAACCACAGGTAATGATAATTTCACCCACAAATCGTTTACTTGTAATCTAATGTCATAATAAATCCTACAACGAAAATGTATATGTGAGGAATGTTTATTTTAACGATTGAAAACAGATACATCATAGACCACTGTAGTATGTGTTGCCCGGGCAACAGAGGCTAATGTCATGCTAATGCTTCAGTGAAATACATTTACATTTTTAGTCATTTAGCAGATGCTCTTATCCAGAGCGACATACAGTAAGTACAGGGACATTCCCCCCGAGGCAAGTAGGGTGAAGTGCCTTGCCCAAGGACACAACGTCATTTTGCACAGCCAGGAATCGATCCGGTAACCTTCAGATTACTAGCCTGACTCCCTAACCGCTCAGCCACCTGACTCCACCTAAATAGTAGACTACCGTTTCCGAAAGTAGATGTGGGCCTACTTCCTTAATAATATCAGCTAATATTGTACATTACATTTCATAATAGTGTTTTACATCACAAAGTAAAATGAGTAAATAGTTATCACCCTGGCCGCTTTGCTTGTGGCGTTTCTGCAGCTGCTTTGCAGTAAAGATATAGTTAGCCTAGCTATCCCCCAAGTTAACAGATGCGAAACGAATGTTCTGCTACAGGTAGTCACGCGTGTTTTCGTGACGTTAGCGACGTAGTGACGTTAGTAACGTCAGTGACTGTGGCTAGAAAATTAGCCACCGTTAGCTTCACTTTTCGCCACAAAAACTTAACTTAAGCCCAAACCATGCAACGGAACGTAAATTCCAATAGAAGCAACGCAATCGCTACCAAGACGAACCTTTTGACACCGCCGTTGTGTATGTAGGCCAAATATTGACTGAGTTTTAGGGGGGCGAAAATAAACAATAATAAATATATATGTGAGAGAACAAAGGTTGTGCTCTCGCCGAAGGCTTGAGCACACCCAAATATCACCCTCATTTATGACTTGGTAAAAGAAACAGGGTTCTGAAGTTGACACCTACCCAGCAAATCCAAATTCCTTCATGGCATTGGCTAACCAGTTGAGGGCCTCCGCTTGGTTCTTAGGATTCTTCTGAGCGAAAGCCATAGACACCACCTGACACACACACACCATTCTGATCTTTACACTTATCACTCTAAATCATTTAATCTTTTTCTTATTTGTTTATCTAATCTAATCTCCAACTTATATTGTATGTATTTAACCATCTTATAACCAACAACTAGGCCTACCTCCTCACAACAATATAAAATTCCAAACAACAACACTGACGTATCAACAAGCTTCCCTGAGTGTTAACAGTTTCTTCTGTTAAAAGTAAAAGGTGAGCGAAGTCCATGCTAGATTGAGAAAGTAGAGGACAAGTGGTAGCTGAAAAACTGGAGGGATCTCAAATGAATGTATAGACGGATAGACCTCAGAGGCAGCATTGAATGCAGTAACCCCCCCACTCCTCAACTAGTTCCTCCGTGTATTGTGTTAACAGTAGTGAGATGTGAGCCCCACCTGTTCAGCCGTCCAAGGCAGAGAGCAGGCCTCTCCGATAGCGGTCAGCCCCTCCTTGGCCTTACCCCCACACTTCACATCCCCCACTTTGTCCACCAGGCCGTCCAGCACCACGGACGCCGACGTCTTGGAGAAGGAGCCTCTCTGGGCCACGAGGCCCACGATGTGCAGCTTCATCTGCATCACCTAGACCAGGGGTACTCAATTAGAAACCCAAAAGGTCCACTAACCAAATTTCCATTCAGTCCAGGGTCCGGAACAAATATGGTTTATTTTTCTGGCCCTTACCTCAGAGTTCTGGGGGTAATTTTGTTCAAAGTGTCCATGCTTTGTGTCATAGTGACCATAGCTGCGGGAACATAGGCTATTTTATCAGGGGGGGGGGAGTGCTGGGGGGGGGTGCTTAATGTTGCGGGGTGGTAGGGACGGACTTGGAGTAAAAATAAGGCATGCACAGTCTATGTTTGATGTGATGCTAGTTCGTGAGAACACTAGGATACTTAATGCTAGCGCGCGAGACAATTTTTTTTGCCTTTATTTGAGCGCAAAATAGTTTTTTGAGCTTTATGTAAAATGAACATTGCCGTTTTTCAATTGGTAAAACCTTGTCTAGTGAAGGTGATGTCTTTTTGTCTCTTAATTTTTCAGCCCCACCCTTACGTTTCTTAGCCTGGTTTTCCATTGTTATTCTTCTCCCGGTGCTCCCGATGGCCAGTCCGCCACTGCGGAGCTGGGCTGTGCTGCGGTGGTGAATTTTCAAGTCATATCATTGGAAATTCTCGTGCTGTCAGGGGGTGCTACAGCACTCCTAGTTCCCATGGCCATGATAGTGATGTTTCACATTAGCTACCACTATTGACAAGGGTAACTGTCTCATTAAACACATCGGTTTTGTGCTCCCCACCGGCAGCACACATGCATACTTGAAATTAGGTCTTTTTGGAATCAACTTTTCGCTGGGTTTAGAGCACGCCATGTTTTTAGCTAAGGAAGAAACAGGTACTGTTAGCAAATCGATTAGCCTGCGTTGTTGCGAATGACACACACAACCTGACCCACAGAGGTTGCGGCCAACTTTCAGTGAGTGAGTTGTCATGGTGATTACAGTTATTAAAGCTCCTGATTGGACTTTTGTATTAGACAACCAAATTTAGTTGGAACAAAAAGATGTGCTGGTTAAAATGGAAACGTTCCGTCAAAATGAATTAATTCCATAATAATATATCGGTTATAGGTCTGCGGTCCGCCAATTAGTGACCCCTGACCTAGACACAGACACACGTCAACCAGACCAGCAACTTTCCAACTGTACTCATAAACTATGGTGAGCAGCAAAATAAGGAAATGCTTATAAATATATGATTGTTTACCTGAAAGTTAGTCTCCTTCCATCCTGGCTTCTTAGCCAGCATCTTGACAAGAGCCTGACAAGGCATCTCAGCGCTGTCCATCTGCTCCACAGCCTAGGATTGAGACACAACACTCACAACACCATCCTCCCAACACACACTGCTCCCATACACTGACACTAGACTCAAGAGGAGTCCTTGTAAGAGAGCAAAAGATAACCTGCTAAACAATCTCATAAACATGAACTGCCCCTACAGTCACAGTTCTGAGTGTGTTCCATGTTCATACAGTGCATGCTTTGGAGATGTGATATGCCTCTGATTTCCCTTATAGCGTGAGAAGGGATATGGGAGTGGGGGAGACCGTAGGCATGGGCTGGTTACCGGTTTCAAGGTATACCGTGGTTTGGAAAAAGTCATGGTTTCAATACCTCTCTAATTTTCCGTTATACCGTTGCTGTGGTATGAGCAGTTTTTTTATGTCTCGTCAAAGAGAGAAAGGGCAAGAATCCCTCAGGTTTTACGCAGCGGAGAAAGTAATCCTCCGGTTGATGCGAGCAAGCAGTCAGTCACCACCAGGTGTATAGAATAGCCGAAGGAGGTGCACCCCGAGAATCGTTTCCTGCAGTATGGGAATTTTTCGGGTACCGAAAACATTCAAACGGCCACAGATGAAGGAAATATAACTTGTAAGACGTGTTCAAGAGTGGTTGCTAGAGGAGGAAATACCCCATCTACGGGAGTACCACACGTCACTATAGCAAAATTCAAGATAAGTGTCTTGAAATGAACATTTGCACCCAGTTAAGAGTTGGCGTGTTTAGCACTAGTAAGATAAACATTGAACAGTACTATTGGCATGCTACAAACTGAGGTAGATAACACGGGTAATTAACTAGCTAGCATCAGCTAGTTTCACGTTACGTTAGACTAGAGCCATAGAAAAATATTTTTTGGGGGAAGAGCAGATTAGCCTACTAATTGTTTCTCAAGGTTATCATACCGTCAAAATCTGATACTGGCCCATGCCTAGGTGACAGTAATGCAAGAGTGACAGTATGCCTACTACTTCATCCTCCTAGTCTACCCCTCTGGTTCTCTCTCTGTGAGAGGGACAGATGCTTGTTACCCTCTGAAACTCCTCCATGCTGGCCAGGCGCTCCTTCCAGTTGGCACTGTCCAGCAGCTGCATGCAGGAGGCTGGGAGCACCACCGCTGACCTCTCCTCACACACCTCCAACTGGGACACATACACAGAGAAATAAATGAATACAAGATGCGGCTCTGTCACTCAGGTATCAACAATATGTGAAAATAGACAACCTCAGAACTCCATACTGACCGAAAGCTCAGTCTCTATCACCTCCTTGGTCTCCAAACCCTTCTTCCCTTTACCAGCAGGAGCAGAGGTTGATTTGCCTTTCTTAGGAGGCCCAGAAGACTGCAGCGCAAAGAAGATAAACTTGTTTTTCAAAATAATATATTGAACACAATGAAAACACACAATGCCAGCTACAGTATGTGACAGACAGTCTAGTCAGGTAAAGCAGCCATCAGACTGACCTTGATGGCCGCCAGGGCCTTCCTGGGGGGTCCAGAGGACCTGGATGGAGCCTCAGCAGGGGCAGGGGCCTTGGAGGCAGGCTTCTCTTTCTTCTCTGCCCCCCCACCTCCTCCTGCCTTCTTCCCCCCGGGTAGCTCCACCTTATCAGCACATTCTTTTATCTGTTGACGTAGAAACGAGAGTGATGAGTGAGGGTTATGGATTGGTTAAGGCCCTGACTGGAAGTGGCCCTTGGAGTGGACTAGTTGGTTGTCAGTCCCATCAGTTATAATCAGTTGTACAAATACTGTACGAATACTGTCTGTCACAATACAGCCAACATAGGCTACAGAATGTTCTATAGACATACTGGGCTTGACCCAGGTGATCTGAGCCTCACCTTGTCTAGTTTTAATTTATCTAGGTCAGTCAGGAAGGGGTTGACTGCTTTCTCCCCGACAACCCTCATAGCGGTGCCCAGAGCCTCAAATGCAGCGTCCCTCACCTCTGGGGCAGAATCATTCACTTGCTGAAATGAACCAGAACAGACAGAGTGGTGAAACATTACACCCAAAGTTCATGTAAAAATCATTGACACTTCCCAGACACAGGATAATCCTGCTCCTGGACTAGCATTTACAGTTCTGACAAATCTCTTTAATCTGGGATTAGGCAGATTTTAGTCCAAATCCCAATACTCTGTTTTACCCCTACCCCTTACCCATAGCCCTTAGTTTACCCCTAGCCCTCGAAACTGAGGGTAAGGGCTACATAGCCCTATGAAATGCGACACCACTTGGTTACGGTTACGTAACCAAGCAAGTACGGTTACGTCTCCAAAGCAAGTACGGTAGTGTTATGCACTGATATCAATCGAAATTAGCTGGAGTTTAGTTAAAACAGTAGACATGCATGGAGTCCATTCAAGGCTAATCAGAGAAATGCAGGACTGTTGTGCAAATCAGCAATGTAACGTTAGCATAGCAAACTAGCGATTTAAAAAACGTTTCAATTAAGAACATGGGTTGCAAATACATATGTACACAGGACAATTTTTTAATCAATTATTTAAGCCCAAAATATTATATTTATGGGACTCTGGATGATCTGTCCAGGTTGTTGCAGGATTCACTTACCCCTTGGTTTCAAGTAAGCTCCCGAAAACACTTGGTTTTAAGGGGTGTATACCCCTTTGTCTTAGCCCTAACCCTTGATCAAAAAGAGTATTGGGACACCACTTACTCTCACTTGAACGCGCAAAACTAAGGGCTAGGGGTAAGGGTAAGAGAGTATTTGGATTCGGCCTTCTCTGTCCAGAAAGCTTGTCCAACAGTAGCCTGGATCAGAAACCTATTTTATACCTTGAGTAACGCAGCGCAGAATGGCTTGAGAACGCTCTTTGGCAAGGTGGACGTGGTACAGTGCCGGAAACTTCTAGCCAGGAACAGAGAGGCTTGCTGTTTGATGGAGGGGTTCTTGTTATCCATCACACCCAGAATATCCTCGCTAAGATTCTGGAGGGTCGTCTAAAACACACCAACACATCATGGAATTAACACTTTTACACTTTAGATCATAGATTTTAGGGGTAAATGTTGAACAATCAGTAAAGCCGATGGTTTAAAATGTATTGAGATATCCACAGGTTGATAAAAAATAATTCCAAGAGTAAATAGCCCAAAGGAGTGATTGGAGGATCCCAGTGTGAAGATCTGAATTTACCGTTAGGAACACTGCATCTATAGCTTCCTGCAGGGCTTGGACCACCTGAGGTTTCTTCTCTTTGAACTTCTCGAGGATAGTTGGCACCACCTGTGAACACAGAGCAGAGGATAAGATCCACATAGCACTGCCCCTGTCACCACCTCAACTGTGATGAGATGCCTCAAAAAAATCTAAAAAAGGTTGTGTGTGTAAGACTTTGGCATAAGTCAGAGTGCAATGACATGCTTCCAGTGCATTGAGGTTAACTCACTAATCCGGCATATGTTCCAAACTTCTTGCGTAGTCCAGCGGCTAATCCAGCCAAACATTTGGCAGCCAGGGTGACCAGCATGACGTTGGCATCTTTACCCACCACCTGAACAACAACCAGAGTTCACAATGCCGCCAACATTGACCAGGGCATTTAGCAGCCCTCAATAAATAATTACAACAGCACCAAATTGATCTGAAGATATGGAAGGAGACTGTTCACTGTCCCAGATCCCTGCTGTGACACTTTCTTAGATGCATTTTGGCAATATTCTGTACCTTTTTTAGTGCTCGGACCAAGTCCCCAAAGTCCCCGTTCTCCAGTTTAGGATTCTTCACCAGGATCTCTACCGCCTCCAACACCTCCTTCCTCTCCTGCCACTTTTTGGCCTCCTGTTGACCAATCAGAGATTGTCTCATGTCATGTCATCACATTCAAAATACATAACACATGAAGGCCACAGCAGGAAACTATGACCCCAAACTCACTATTTTATCATAGAAGTCTTTAGGTATTTTGGACAGGATCTCCACAGGCTCCAGGAGCTCGTAGGGATCGACCTGTACTGCTGGCTCGCCGTCGTCGTCATCTCCATCCACCTCGTCCCCCTGGGAAGCTTGCTGCTGTTCAAACTTGGCCTTCAGGTCCTGCTGGGAGCGCAAGAAGCGGCTCTGCTTGGGGGCGGAGGATGGCAGCTTCACCCACTCCTCCTCCAGCTCCTTCAGCTGGGAGGGGAACACAGGACAGGCTCAGACCCCCACCTCCACACACAGTGGTTTTGATTATCACAGGACAGGCCAGACATTAGGGTCAAGGACAAGCGTGGACAGGGAATGGAGAATTTGCGGCAGCAGAGTAGTTGGAACCCAGGGTTTCCCGCAGCACTTTTCAGTTAAGGCGGCCGCCTAAGCAACACACGCCTGCCGCCTTACCTACGTCGTCAAAAGTTAGCTTTTTTTTTTATAGCCCTACCACCTTAACTAAAAAATTTGCTGCGGGAAACCCTGGAACCCATCATCATGGTTTACAGCGGCACACGGTCGCTCAGACTTGTAGGGCGCTTTTTTACACCACCACTAGTAGAGATCTTCACTCACCTGTACAGAGTTAATGTTCTGGAGGGGGGGACGCAGGGCATCCCGGATCCATCTGTAAATCTCGACTGCTAATAATTTGGCCTCGTCTCGAACTGCCTTCTCTCGAGACTCAAACTGCTTTGGCAACACTTTCACCACAGGCTTCAGAGTGATTATCTTGGAGCCAAACTCACTGAAAAGGGGTGTACAAGATATCAACATTTCAGATCAGTTTGGCATAGCCCACATAAATAATTCAAATAAAACACAGAAAGGTAAGCAAGTACTTTCTGGAATCTGTCGCCTACTCAGCATTGCGTCATTTAGTCCAGACAAGCCATTGCATCATTAAAGCCAAGGATGTTTACTCACCTAAGTCCCTTCCTTAATGTTTCAATGCACGATACGATAATCTTAGGGTTTTTGTTGTCGAGGCCTTTCAGTAGCTCGTCCTGGACCACCTCAGCCTTCTCCATCTCTATGTACATGAGGCAGATGTCCATCCCCAGCTCCTTGGCTCGTGCCTTGGGCTGGTTGAACACCTTTGTGACCACTCCAGAGACCACCTCCCCCGTGGTTCTGCAAACACAAGGACAGTTCCAAGGGTAAAACTACTTTAATTTAATACTTTAACTACTTTAACTGATTTAATATCAGTTTGCAATGTTAATGTCTGCTAAATGACTAAATGTAAAATTGATAATTTCAAGGTCACAATGTTTGCGCTGTGTGAAATAAAAGCATATAAGCATTTATGTGTTTTTTTTCCATCTTCCTGGGTACCTTCATTTATCTATGCCTGATGGTACTTTACTTCCAGGAAAGTTGTGTAAGTGTAGATACAATGAGATCAATCAAGAATCAAGTCGATAGATCAACAAAACGCTATGCTCTAGAGCAGGGGTCCCCAAACTTTTTTCTGCGAGGGCCAGATAATTTTCCTTTTTTTAATGTGGTCCCACCGCTCAAGACCGCCCGGTCCCAACACAAGCTCTTCTCCTGTCTGGCCCCCCAGTGGTGGAATCAACTCCCCACCTCCATCAGAGACACTGACTGTCTCTCCACCTTCAAGAAAAGGCTCAAGACGCACTTGTTCCGGGAGTACAACGGTACTTAGGAATGGTTCGCTTGACCCGATGTTAGTTTCCTCAAGGATCACAATGACTCTTGCTTAGAGACTTGTTGCTCTTGTGGTTAGTGGTAACTGATTTAAAAAATTTGTACTCGCTGTGATATGTTTTTATTATTGTTGCTTGTTTTTTTCCCACAGGTACACTTGCACTTATAGCAGTTCATATTGTTTAATTGTAACTTGTTTAACTACATGCTCTTATGGTTCTTCCCTTTGGCACTTACTTTGGTTGTTCATAATGTGTGCTTCATGTTTTGGCTACTCGCAATGTTTTTGTGGCTATCTTGTTGTTATGATCAGTGACCTATGCACTTTGTAAAGCTCTCTCTTGGAGTCGCTTTGGATAAAAGCGTCTGCTAAATGAATACATGTAAATGTAAATGTAATGTGGGGCCGGGTCGGTCTGTAACAGAAAATTACATGGGCTGGAGTAACTACCAGTATTATTGTGGAGATTTGATTATGATATTAAATGTATTCATTATGATAGATTAGTTTATTATTTTGTTATGCATAGTGCTGTCAGTTTAACGCGTTATTAACTGCGTTAACGCAAACCCATTTTATCGCGCGATTAACGTTCTTTTTGGCCTAGCAAACGTTGTAGTTTTTTTCACATGCTGTTGCAACAACTACTGACATTAGGAAAACCTACAACAACACACCGGATCTAGCTAGACCGGAAACAAAACGACAGGCACGCCGCACACACTTGTTTGGGCTTGCGAGCCGGCTAAAGAGGAGTAGGCCTAGGCTAACGTTACGTTTTGAGTGGATGGCGAGCACGAGACGCCGAAATGGATGCCAATAAGATTCTGAATGGAAAGTTTACTTTTAAAAAGTTGCCAAATGGTTCCATTGACAAGACCAAAGTGATCTGTGTGTTTTGTTGTTGTGAACTGAGCTATCATCGCAGCACGTCCAATCTGAAATACCACTTGATGGCCAAGCACACAGCTGATGCGAATTATCCGCCCCCTCGTCAAAGCCAGGCGATTGCAATGTTGTTTTCAATAAAATAAAATAAAACATTTGCACCAAGCAATCCGATCTACTTTTCCATGTTGATAAGAGCATTAAAATGAGAAAAAAATAATTGGACAAAAAGTAATGAAGGGACATTAAGAATGGATAAAAATGTGCGATTAATCGCGAGTTAACTATGCCATTAATGCGATTAAATATTTTAATCGTTTGACAGCACTAGTTATGCACCATACATCCGTACATATAAATTGGTATATAGCCTATTAAAAGAGCATTATTGGGTGTGCTTTGCCTTCGGCAAGGGCACAACCTTTGTTCTCTCACATATATATTATTTATTATTGTTTATTTTCGCCCCCCTAAGGATCAGTCAATATTTGGACTACATAGACAACCTAGGTGTCAAAAGTTTCGTATTCAGTCAATATTTGGACTACATAGACAACCTAGGTGTCAAAAGTTTCGTATTGGTAGCGATTGCGTTGGTTGTATTTTTATTTACGTTCCGTTGCATGGTTTAAGTAGAAATTGCGTTTTGTGGTGAAAAGTGAAGCTAACGGTGGCTAATTTGCTAGCCACAGTCACTGACGTTACTAACGTCACCACGTCACGAAAACGCGTGACTACTTGTAGCAGAACATTCGTTTCGCATCTGTTAACTTGGGGGCAGTGTTGCCAGGTCCGCGGTTTTGGGCTACTTTTGAAGTGTTGCCGCGGGTTGAATTTTTTGTCCGCTGGTTCGGGTAGACCTATTTTGCATGTAAATTACATGAATATTTTTTAATAAAAATCCATATTTTAAATGAAATAATTTATTTATACCCAAATCCTACCAAAATGACTCCAGATCAGCATGTACACACATTGACATGGGACAAGCCCACACACGCACTGTGCGTGTGCACACGTGCCTAATGCTCTCAGTCTCCAGAGAAAACCTCCTGAAAACAGTTTTTAATGCTGGCATACTAAACATTTGGTGTTACTTTGTAGATATTACAATACATTTGGCAATCATAGCAATGCTGTTGGACTTTAAAAGCAGTGTATATGGTTTGGCAGGGGCATATTTTGAGTTCTGATATTGGGCTGGTTTTTGGGCTGGTTTTGATTGGCCATTGGGCTGATTTTGTCACACAGACCCGGCAACCCTTCTTGGGGGATAGCTAGGCTAACTATAGCTTTACTGCAAGGCAGCTGCAGAAACGCCACAAGCAAAGAGGCCAGGGTGATAACTATTTACTCATTTTACTTTGTGATGTGAAACACAATTGTGAAATGTAATGTACAATATTAGCTGATATTATTAAGGAAGTAGGCCCACATCTACTTTCGGAAACGGTAGTCTACTATTTCACTGAAGCATTAGCATGACATTAGCCTCTGTTGCCCGGGCAACACACATACTACAGTGGTCTATGATGCATCTGTTTTCAATCGTTAAAATAAACATTCCTCACATACATTTTCGTTGTAGGATTTATTATGACATTACATTACAAGTAAACGATTTGTTGGTGAAATTATCATTACCTGTGGTTTCAAACCAGTGTTGCTCACTGCAACGCTGTAGCCTACGCGAGACACACTACAAAAACATCTACACAGCTGTTTAGGAAGTCAAACGGCGACAGAAGTTCGGCACTCCCCTTACTTAAATCAAAAGTCTTTCAATAGGTGAAACTATCTGACTACTAACCTGAACTTCATTGCCACAGCCTAAACTTTGTCAATCTGTTCATGATAATAATTAATTTCAGCCTAAACCGTACAACGGAACGTTAAATCGAATTCAACCAACGCAATCGCCAAGACGAACACAACAAAATATACATTAATATCAGTTGTAAAAAAACGGACCCCTGTGCAACCGACGCAAGCAAGCACACCCTACAATTTCCCCAGAAATTGTACCCTCTCTAGTTACTATCGTAATGACCTTTATTTCATATTCATTGCTATGGAAATCAAAAAATGTACTTAAGTATGCAAAAATAATCCATGTGAACTTTTTTTTATTAATGTCTGGCATTGTTCAGAGGGGCGGGCCGTAGTTTGGGGACCCCTGCTCTAGAGCAGGGGTTCTCAAACTTTTCAGCCCACGACCCCTAAAATAATGGTGCCAGTGACTCGCGACCCCCGCATCCACAGAGGTGGTTTACGTATACATGGGAGTAAAAATAGGCCCTGGATCTGATCCAGACCGGGCCACCAGAACCGGGCCCCGTATACGCCACCACAGCTAACCTGTTAATGCATGCAATACTTGATGTGATGCTAGTTCAGGAGGTCGATAGTAAATGCGAGCGCTCATAGCGCCCGAGCCAAATTCTTTGTCCTTTATTTGAGCGCAAAATATTTTTTGAGCTTTAGTGTAAAATAAACAGCTGTTTTTCAATTGGTAAAACCTTATCTAGTGAAGGTGATGTATTTTTGTCTCTTAATTTTTCAGCCCCACCCTTACGTTTCTTAGCCTGGTTTTCCATCGTTATTCTTCTCCCGGTGCTCCCGATGGCCAGTCCGCTACTGCGGGGCTGTGCCGCGGTGGTGGATTTTCAAGTCATATTTTAAATTCTCGTGCTATCAAGGGGTGCTGCAGCACCCTCATCGCCCCTAGTTCCCACGGCCATGGGTATTCCCTCTCCACTGAAATCCAAAACTCTGCCTGTCAGTGTCTTGGCTGAGAACGCCGTCTTTAACGTTCGGTCGCTTGACAGTTCAACTAATGCGTCCTCCTGCTTGGATGTCAGATGGTTTGCCGTACTTACAGTGAATGGAAAATCAAAAGGCTGATGGCTTTTTTATTTGTATGCATTAATTTAACTATTTTTAACTTGTTAAAATGTTGGCTAAAATATGCTATTTCTAATTGTTTTACAATGTTCCTTGATTTCTGGAAATCATCTCCCGACCCCCCCTTGTTGTCTCGCGACCCCCCGAGGGAGCCCCACTTTGAGAACCACTGCTCTAGAGCATCTGAAAACTAGCTATTGTCCTAGTGCTGATGGAAACCTAACTAACAGCTAAGGACACATGCAGTCTTTCCAACACCAGATGCAACAGTGTAATCCATGCCTACGCAGGCCTGACAATAGAAGTACATGATGCCAGCCAGCCTCTCTATAAATAACCATCAGCCAGGCATCAGGTTACACCACTGTCACAGCAGCTCAACAAGTCCAGCTTCCCAGAGAGAGCAGAACAAGCACAGAAAACAATGTGATCAACTGCTCAAAATGGCTCATCAATAATATAGACCAATGGACAGACTCATTTTGGCAACATCTTGTGACAACCAGTCTGTTTCACTTGCTGGCAGACAGGGTAAAGTAGATATGAAAGAGGGAAGTTAGCCAAGATACTGTGGAACTGTCCCTCTGTCTATGACCCTACAAGCTACATTGTCAGCTAAAGTATGGTAAAGACATAACAAACAATCCTCAAAACCCACATACAGCGATGAATAGTAGGGGAAAAAATCCAGTGTTTCCGCCACGGCTAAATGTTCGGACAGACCTGCCCCCACTGCTAAAAAAATCCTAAAGGAAAAACTGAAATTGATTCACATATAAATCACGATTCAGTCTTCTAGCGATTTACACATTTCAAAAATCGATATATATATACACATATTTTTATAATATATAAAATAGATATTTTTTGTAATATATATATATAATATATAATATATATTTATTTATCGCGAGATTAACATTCTTTTTGGCCTAGAAAACATTGTTGTATTTTTCACATGCTGTTGCAATAACTACTGACGTTAGAAAAACTACAACACCACAACGGATCTAGCTAGACCGGAAACAAAGCAACAGGCATGCCACACACACTTGTTTGGGTTGCGAGCCGGCTAAAGAGTAGTAGGCTAACGTTACGTTTTGAGTGGATGGCGAGCGCGAGATGCTGAAGTGGATGCCAATAAGATTCTGAATGGAAAGTTCACTTTAAAAAAGTTGCAATGGTTCCATTGACAAGACCAAAGTGATCTGTATGTTTTGTCATTGTGAACTGAGCCATCATCGCAGCATGTCCAGTCTGAAATACCACTTGAGGGCCAAACACACAGCTGATGCGAAATCTGCGCCCCCTCGTCAAAGCCAGGCGATTGCAATGTTGTTTTCAATAAAATAAAATAAAACATTTGCACTAAGCAATCCGATCCACTTTTCCATGTTGATAAGAGCATTAAAATTAGAAAAAAATAACAGGACAAAAAGAAATCAAGAGATATTTAGAATAGATAAAAATGTTAGAGTTAATTGCGAGTTAACTATGACATTAATGCGATTAATTATTTTAATCGTTTGACAGCACTATATATATATATATATATATATATATATTTAAAGTGATTACAAATCAAATTGTGACCACAACAATCGATTCAAATCGAATCATGAGGTACCAAAAGATTCCCACCCCTAATGAATAGGCTGGTTTTTAAGGGCTTATAAGCGAGACTCACTTGGCAGCCACATGGGCCTTCTCAATGTAAGCCAGCGCTGCCTCCAGGCCCTTGAGTTGGGCCATGGCATTGGAGTCGGTTACAAACTTCTTGATGAGGCCCAGGTACTTCCCCCATTCTGGGCTCTTCTCGTCCTCAATCCTTTGAAACAGCTTCAGGGACTCTTCATACCCGTTCAGTCTGGCCTTCCATAGCTAGGGGGGAATGTCAAGGGAACTATCAGCATTGAGATGTGGTTCAAAGTACACAGGAGACAACAGACTGTTCTGGCCCTGACCTAGATGTAGACGACGGTCGGCAAGGGAACCTGTGTTCTTCAAAACAATCCTTTTTATGTTACAATTTGATGCAGTGCTTGATCATTACTTTCAAGTAAGTATGATCCTTTGTGACAGAGAAGGATTGTTATATTGAGCTTCACTGCATTGTTAGGCTAGACAGCCCAACGTGCCCCTTTAGATAGAAAGAACCAATGCAGGTGTGTTCTTGCGTTGCTCTGTAAAATACTTTAGCATGTCTGATTAAAATAGATAACATCACTATCTTAACCCTCGTGCTGCCTTCGGGTCACATGACCCAAAGGTTCATAACGAACCATCATTGTGTTTACCCAATTTTACCCAATACAAAACCAAATAAAAATACTTTTCTTTTAACCTTCGCAATGTGGGGGGTCTGAGACAGCCCGACGGTTAAAAGAAAATGCTTCACTTTGTTTTTGTATGCGGTAAAGTTGTCGCAATACGACGGTGGGTCACAATGACTGATGGGTCAGAACGACCCGAGGAGAACACAAGGGTTAAGACATCCTGGTACAAAGTAGTTGTGCATGGATTTACTATAGTCAGCTTGGCCTACTGAATACAGCAGGGATGTGAAGAGCAGGGATGTGTAATACTGCTATCTACAATTGGCTATGATGGTTTGTAAGCAGAGATGTGATTTGGGAAAGCAGCATTCACCTTGTGTTCACATTTCTGGTCGATGGGCAACTTTATCCACTCACTGTCGTCACCCATGGTGCCTTCTGGTGGGTTTTGTCTTTAGCCAAGATATCTAGAATGAAAACATTTTAATTAGCTGAATATCAAAGTCCAAGCTAGCTTGATCAACAGCTGTTGGTGTTCATTCGGTGTGTTTTGTTTGGTCAGATAAGAATGGTATTATACACACACACAACAATCAAAAGGATATAAAATTGAATATCTTCATTTGGAAGATGACTGAAAAAAACATATAGCCTAGCCTATATAAAAGGTTGAGTTCCAATTTGTTGCCAGATGGATATCATAATGTTATGGTACATTCAACAAGCATCAAAACCTAAGTATTTTCCTTTACCAATACAATATACTATGTAGACTAATAGCAATTAAAGGAGGCCAAAAATACTGAGCATACCCCTTCTCGATCAAGCTCAACATTGTGCCCCAAAACAACCAGAAACTAGAGAGGGTACAATTTCTGGGGAAATTGTAGGGTGTGCTTGCTTGCGTCGGTTGCACAGGGGTCCGTTTTTTACAACTGATATTTCTGTATATTTTATATAAAAATGCATACTTATTATTTATAAAGATTACATAGATTTAAAAGCATTTTTTTTGCTGCTCATTTACAACTCAAAATACGAGTGAAGTGTAGAATGAAATAGATGTCTTCTCATTTCCCCTGCAAGAGGCAGCCTCATCGTTGAATCAAAACGAATACATTTGGCAGACCGGTGTAAAAATTTACCTAATCTCTATGACTTAAACGTCCTTTTAAGTTTTTCCCTTCTCGTGATATTTTCATGCATTTAGCCTACTCATTGCATTCATTCATTAATAAAGAATCCCCTTTGAAGATTATTCTACGACGTTACAGTACCCGGCAGTAGAAGATGGAATCGCGATTCAAACAGTACTGTACCATCTCATCTGCTAACTGAAAATATGCCCCCCAAAACGTAAATAAGCTTGACATTTATTTAGTTGAAAATCGCTCATTCATAAAAAGCTCGCTGGTAGCGATCATTGTCAGTAACAACGCAAAATGCGATATAGCCCTGTGTGGAGAAGCTGCCCCGGTAAATTGTACTACTACGGTACAGTACTAGACTACTGCTGTGTTCGTCTTGGTAGCGATTGCGTAGGTTGAATTGGATTTAACGTTCCGTTGTAAGGTTTAGGCTGAAATTAATTATTTTCATGAACAGATTGACAAAGTTTAGGCTGTGGCAATGAAGTTCAGGTTAGTAGTTAGATAGACTTTTGATTTAAGTAAGGGGAGTGCCGAACATGTTCTGTCGCCGTTTGACTTCCTAAACAGCTGTGTAGATGTTTTTGTAGTGTCTCGCGTAGGCTACAGCGTTGCAGTGATACACTGGATTGAAACCACAGGTAATGATAATTTCACCCACAAATCGTTTACTTGTAATCTAATGTCATAATAAATCCTACAACGAAAATGTATTTGTGAGGAATGTTTATTTTAACGATTGAAAACAGATGCATCATAGACCACTGTAGTAGCTATGTGTTGCCCGGGCAACAGAGGCTAACGTCATGATGCTAATACTTCAGTGACATAGTAGACTACTGTTTCCGAAAGTAGATGTACTTCCTTAATAAAATCAGCTTATATTGTACATTACACGTCACAATTGTGTGTCATATCACAAAGTAAAATTAGTAAATAGTTATCACCCTGGCCTCTTTGCTTGTGGCGTTTCTGCAGCTGCCTTGCAGTAAAGCAGTTAGCTTAGCTATCTCCCAGAAGTTAAAGAGCTGCTAAACTAATGTTCTGCTAGAGGTAGTCACGCGAGTTTTCGTGACGTTAGTGACGTAAGTAGCGTCATTGACTGTGGCTAGCAAGTTAGCCACCGTTAGCTTCACTTTTCGCCACAAAAACTTAATTTCCACTTAAACCATGCAACGGAACGTAAATCCCAATAGAAGCAACTCAATCGCTACCAAGACGAAACTTTTGACACCTAGGTTGTCTATGTAGGCCAAATATTGACTGAGTTTTAGGGGGGCAAAAAGAATAAAAAGAATAATAATATATATGTGAGAGAACAAAGGTTGTGCCCTTGCCGAAGGCAAAGCACACCCAATAAAGTAGCTATAAGGACAAGGATGAGAGACTATAAGAGCTGCAGGGTGTTGTATAGGCTCTCCCTGTACTGCATGTATCTCTCTGTATTGTTTGTGTTGAAGACAAACATGTGATTCTCTAATGCACTTGGAGGGCTGTCGTTTCAGATTACATATTGATCCATTGTAGCAGAATACACAGCTTTAACCCTACATTCCATCCATCCTATAACATGCATAGCCTATAGGTGGCTAAACTAATTAGCCATTTAACCACTATATACTATGGCTTTGAAGATAGGATAGCATGTTTAGCTAGCTGTCTAGGGATCAGTTGTTTGAACATTTTATCTATGGACACGTTGGCTGCGTGTCCAAGCTGAGACCCAAAACTGCGACACTTCTCAATCACCTTATTTACATTCTTAGCTAGCAAGCTGACTAAAAAGATAACAACTAACATCGACATAATGTACAGTAGCCGGAATTCTCTGCAACTATGGCTAATAGTGATACGGCAAATATTGATAAGTAGTGAGCATCTGTAAGGCGCTGTCTTTATTGGCTGTGTCGTGGCTGGTTCAGTGGTTGTTGTTTCTGGGTGTGCTGGCTTAGCTCAAACTACCGTCGGTTGAAAAGATTGTAACATCAGTGTGGGTAGCAACGGCAGGCAAAGCTATGCCTGCTACTACTAACAACTAGCTAGTGCTAGCTAAACTAGAAAATTGGCCTGTGTAGTTTGGTAGCTAAACCCAACGATGGTTTTAGCATAAATGCTGACCAATACACTGTAGACAGGGCGATACTGCTCGAGAGATAACGTGGAACAAAACCATATGCAAGCCAGCATTAAGAAAATAGAACACCCACTATTGTTTGGTACAAGCTAGGCTAACAAACGGCAGCTGGATGGCGGGCTACGATGGCTAAGCTAGCTATAGAGCTATATCATTCGCAACAGGCCTAGAAAAAAAACGCAGCACTGACTGTGCAAGCTATGTGTGTGAACATTGTGCAGTGTGACCGCCAACAGAGCTTGCATTATGTAAGCAGTAATAAAACAGTACAAAACGCCGAATTACCTGTCAGTCTATCTTGAGGCAAAAAGATGTTGGCTTGCTAGCTATTTAGATGCAACCGATGTTCGTTCATCATAGTCTGTGTAGCTAATTTGAAACGCCTCCAAGGGCGGAGAGTTTAAGAGGGAGAGGCCATGAGGAAATGGGCGCTACCTCAAGCCCTACCACGTCATGTCTGTCTAATGTTCAGATTCTAGACTAGAGTATCCTACTGTGCGTGAAATATTAATGTTTTGGACCCAGAAAATTAAACAGTTACTTATTTGTATTTTATGAATATGTTGGTTTGAGAGAGTAACAGTTAATTAAATAATGAGTGTGTGTATGTATGTGTGTGTGGGTAGTGCATAGAGGATTTTTAAAACATTGTGCTGGTGGTGCGGTTGTTGTTTATTTTGCGTCTTCTCCAGTAAAGGGAAACCCGCCCGCATAGGATACGCTGGTTTACAAAACAGGGTTACCCGTACGAGTTAGCATCTACTGTAACCATGGAAGCTTAATGTGAAGTCGACTGCAAAATGGTAGCTAGCTCTAGCTAGAGCTAGGTACTATAGAATTGAAGTAACACCAGATAGCTAGCTAGCTCCAGAAACGTATGATTTTTAAAATACCTATACTAATATGTGCACGAAAATGAATCGATTCAATCCGGCTCTTTCAGTGGACGAATACCTTGGTAAGTGTGTACTAGACCAGATGTTCGTATGGTGTTGATATGATGAGTTAATGCTAGTGTACTAACGTTAGTACTGTACTTCCAGGTAGCACTAGACTAGCTGCAGAAAGAGCCAAAGTATAAAGCTACAAGCGGAATATATTTAGCCTAGGCACAAATGCAAGCTTAACCAGCCAGTCAGTCAATTTAAGCCTCGAAGCAGCTCCGCTGTATGGAAGTTTATTAGACTCTTTATTCAAATGGAAATTCAATGCGCAAAGTGGCAATGCAATCCGCAAGTCAAATGGAAAACAAGTTGTCAAATGGCAATTCAATGTGCAAATGACAATGCAATCCGCAATTCAGTTTGTATTATTTTGAATAATGACAATGCATTTGTCAAATGGCAATTGCAATGGCAATTTGCATATTTAATTGCCATTTGACAAATACATTTTCATTTCAATATGAAATGCAATACAATAAGCGTTCATTCAAATTTGTATTCAAAATAATACAAACTGAATTGCGGATTACATTGTCATTTGCGCCTTCAATTACCATTTGACAAATGCATTTCTATTTGAATAATAAACTAACGCTGTGCTTGAGTTTCAACGTTATTTTTTAAACCTTGTGGTTCGCCCATATACATTCCCCGCCTTTAACCTCTTCATCTTTCCAATTCCATCCATGCAGGCGAGACGAATGTGCTTTTCTACCTAAATGATGCAGTGACTCAACTACTGGAACACAAGGAGGAATACATCCAGTTTGGCGTGGTTCGGTACTTTGCTGAGTAGTAAGTCAGCTTTAGGATTTTGCTGAAGTACAGTTGCCACAGCAAGGCATTAGGTGAATTAATATGGGGCAGTTAACTAGCAAGTGCAGCAAACCATACAAAGAACCAAATTGCAACCAAGACTTATGTATAAACGTTGCGTACGCACGAAAAGCTTGCTTACGCTGGTTTTCATGCACACGGTGTGATGTATAAAAATCCACTTTACGTGAGAATGTGCGGGCCGTCACGGAAACTTTTGAGCAGACGTGAGAATGTGCGGCAAGGCCGTAGCCATGGAGTCAACCAAGGCCGTAATCATAATACATATTGGGGGGGACACTGTACACCCCCCCCCCCCCCAATATTCAAATCTGGTCAAAATGTCCCCCCCGAACAGCGTACGTGGTTGACTGTCCAACGTCATATTTTTCTATTTTGCAACCCGTGTTGACAAACGCAAAATAGGGCCGTAATATCGTTTTGTCACTTTAGTAAGTCGAACACACATTTAATTATAACGGCTTGTTTTTGGTTGTTTCGGTTTTTTTTAAATAATGAAATAACCATATAACACAAATGGTATAACGAGCCATTAATCGTTGTTTTGATTATTCCATATCCTTTATGCTGATATCTGCAAAAGATGAAAAATAGGCTCGTAATATCGATTTGACCATTTCGGAAGTCAGAACCAGATGATGGGGAAATGCGTGGTTTCCGTTGTTTTGTTTTATTTTGGAATAACGGAATAACCATATAACACAAATGGTATTACGAGCCATTTTTCGTTTGTTTGATTATTCCATATCCTTTATGCTGGTATCTGCAAAAAATGAAAAATAGCCTCGTAATATCGTTTTGTCCATTTTGGATGTCAGAACCAGATTATGGGGAAAGGCTTGGTTTCCGTTGTTTTGTTTCATTTTGGAATTCCGGAATATCCATATAACACAAACGGTATAACGAGCCATTTACTCATTTGTTTGATCGGCCGTATTATGCATACTGGCACAAGTGAAAAAGAGAGAGAGGGGGAGAAATGTGAAACTATTGGGTGTGTTATTACTTGCGAACAGCAGAGGGCAGCAACGACCCATCCATCCATCATCTTCCGCTTGCTGGGGGTCGGGTCGCGGGGGCAGCAACCTAAGCAGGGAGGCCCAGACTTTCCTCTCCCCGGCCACTTCCACCAGCTCTTCCTGGGGGACCCCGAGGCGTTCCCAGGCCAGCCGAGAGACATAGTCCCTCCAGCGTGTCCTGGGTCTTCCCCGGGGCCTCTTCCCAGTGGGACGTGCCCAGAACACCTCAACAGGGAGGCGTCCAGGAGGCATCCTTATCAGATGCCCGAGCCACCTCAACTGGCCCCTCTCGACGCGGAGGAGCAGCGGTTCTACTCTGAGCCCCTCCCGGATGACCGAGCTTCTCACCCTATATCTAAGGGAGAGCCCGGACACCCTGCGGAGAAAACTCATTTCGGCCGCTTGTATTCGCGATCTCGTTTTTTCGGTCACTACCCACAGTTCGTGACCATAGGTGAGGGTAGGAACGTAGATCGACTGGTAAATAGAGAGCTTCGCCTTTCGACTCAGCTCCTTCTTCACCACGACGGACCGATGCAGAGCCCGCATCACTGCGGACGCCGCACCGATCCGCCTGTCGATCTCGCGCTCCATCCTTCCCTCACTCGTGAACAAGACCCAGAGATACTTGAACTCCTCCGCTTGGGACAAGATCTCCTCCCCGACCCGGAGATTGCATTCCACCTTTTTCCGGTCGATAACCATCGCCTCAGATTTGGAGGTGCTGATTCCCATCCCAGCCGCTTCGCATTCGGTTGCGGCCCGATGAAGCCAACAGGACCACATCATCCGCAAAAAGCAGCGACCCGATCCTGAGGTCACCGGACCCCCTCAACGCCCTGGCTGCGCCTAGAAATTCTGTCCAGCAGCAACGACTAGCTTTTAATTTTTTTCCCCTGTGATCTGCAGGCCTACAATCTTGACGACATGGCAGCAGGTTCTTTAGTAGAAGACACACACACAAAACTGAAGGCACATGTTGACCGCGTTTGCTAGTTGCTACTTAGTTAATAAATCTTTGATGAACCCAAGTTTCTTTAATATATATTAAGTTTCTTTAATATATGTTAGAAACATTACAAGACGGCGCTCCAGTGTGTGTTCAAACAAGGCCAAAAGTGCCAGACGGTATCAATCACACCCGTGCAAGTAACAGTCCACGCCCCAACCCTCCCTCCCCCCACCTAAATGACGCTTTCAGTTCTGTTGTACGTCTTAATGAAGTGCATTGAGGCAATCATAGTAAGAAAGTTGAGGTCATGTGGGCTACCTTTGCAGTTTACATAGACACACAACTGACAGAGGCACTGTTGTGGATACTTTTTTCAAAGTTCTGATCATATTCCAAATTCAACTTCTTCAAAGTCCAAAAACAGCACGGAGCAGCAACAAGAGGGTTCCCAGGAAAATCTGATTTCCCTTTTGTCTGTGCTTCACCTTTTATATCCAACAAATTACACCCCTGAACTTTTAAAACAGATCTATTGGCCTACTACAATTGTAAATATCCTATGACTTCTGCTCCAATTGGGCCTTGATGCAATGCCATAGAATAGTTTCTGCTGTTTCTGCCACGTTTTTGGGGACTAACCAGGGACCAAACCAGTAACTTGTGCCCAGTTCCTCTATTCTGCCCTACTACATGTGTTTTCCAACACCAGTTGCAATCAACCCTGGGTTATAGCCCTTCACCATTGCATGGTGCCATTCATTCTTCACAGGTCACACCCATCAAGTCAAAGTGAATAGTAACTGGTCCAACTCCATGTCCAAGCCCATGGTATCTGTGGAGGAATACAGTCGTCACACTTGTCAAACCCTCCCCACACAAGTCCAATGACTTAATAACTTTCGTGTAGGCCCATACTATAGCAGTTTGCAGACATACAACACAGATGACACTCAAGAGATTGAATTAGAGATACTGGTAATGGGAGGGTGTTGCACTTTTCTGCTTCTCTTTTCTGTGTTCAAACAAGGCCAAAAGTGCCAGACGGTATCAGTTGAAAAAGACAATCACACCCGTGCAAGAAACCTTCCCCAACCCTCCCTCCCCCCACCTAAATTACTTGAGGTCAGTTGAGGTCATGTGTCATGGGAGTCAGATGGCTGAGCGGTGAGGGAGTCGGGCTAGTAATCTGAAGGTTGCCAGTTCGATTCCCGGCCGTGTCAATCGACGTTGTGTCCTTGGGCAAGGCACTTCACCTGATGAAGAAAGTGTTTTGTCCGTCTCTTCATAAACGGAGTGACTAAGTTCAGTTGAGTTCTGGATTTTAATAAGTATTATCAATCTGCAGATTGGGAGAGAAAACCAGACCTCTGACAATAAATGACCACACAACACCAGGCTTAGGTCTCAATCATGTCTCTCTCAGCTCTGAAAGCCGGAGGACCATCTTTTATAGGGCACAGGAATGTAAACATAGATAGTGACAGTCAGGCAGTAATGACGTTACAACAGTCTCAGAGGAAGAGATTCACAGCTCCCAACACATGACCACTCAGACTAGAGAGATCATAGTTGGCGCTCTCCTTGTAGTCATGACCAAGGACGTTTACCCAGTACTTTCTCCTGATCACGAACATCTATTAACCCTGACACATAGACACCATCTACTCTTATTAATAGCAAGCTTACATGAGAACATACTAACTAGTATCCAATGACTAGTTATATTGATTAGTGAATAATGTAAGCACACCGGAAATCGCAATTTCTTCCACAGTCCCCCCCTTTTGACGTTTAACGTCAACACAACAACCATTCATCAACTGTTTATCTGGGGCCTGCTGTAGTGCCTTACATTTCACAAGTTTCATACCATTTAAAAACCTTAACAATCAAACAATACAGTATCTGTAACTACTCAGCACAGCATACATGATTATAGGATTTGAAGAAATATTAGGTAGTACCCAATCACAGGTGAAAAGGTACAAAATCATTGAAGTGAATAGCTTTTTGCTTAGTTTATCAATAGTTCTAGAAACATAGGAATATTTCTCTGCTGGACATACCCACTGGTCATGCTCTCGTGAGCTCAACACATCAGGGTATAGGTCAAACACTGTTCATTAAATTCAGAGTATTTCAAACAGTATAAAAAGTAATAAAGTAACCATCTTTAATTATTGTTAACTGATCTGTGGTCAAGGACAGATCTATTCACATTGCATACAGCATTGTATATCAGTTGGAAAATAGAAGGAGGCAAATGGCCAGCTTTATTACATTGGCAAAATAGTCACTTGGTACTTGAGATTACATATCAGACATTTCAGTCATTCCCAGGGCAATAAAGTTATCATCAGTCTTGCTTGCTTTTGTCTGTGGCTTGATTTGGGCTACCATAATCTTACTGGCAGCCTTACGAAAACCTACTGCACAGCACTGTACACAGCAGGCAGTACACATCTTCCAAGCGCAAACCACAATCAGCACAACAACGATTAACATGCCCAATCCAGTGATTCCTATTTGAATGATAGTCGAAAAAGAAACCCCGAACAGAGGAGGTCAGTCAGCACAATTCCTAGCTTCAGGTTCCCCCCAAAGCTGACATTATGTTTTAATGTAAGCAGCCATACTTGTGATATTAGCAGATTCATCGTGGATAAAAGTACAACAGTCATGACCTATCACAGCACAGCTACCTCCCTGAGCTGACAACAGATAATCCAGTGCCATACGGTTCTGGAGCACTACCTGCCTCATGGCCTTCATCTCAGACGCAACTGCAGTTAAGGCGTCGGCTGTCTCATTACCAATGGACTCCAACCCTACTGCTAAGCTCCTAATATCTCTAAAGGCAGTGATAACACCATACACATGGAGAATGGCAACTGAAAATGTGAAAAGTGACTGAGTACTATTGAATCCACGTGATGTGATCCCAGCTTCTTAGCATCTGCATTAATAATACTTCTCTTGTGGCGGTGCCACCAATGTTTGGGAAAGGGGTGCAGGGGCAACCCATCTACAGGTCTGAGGGCTCCTACAATAAACCCAAGGTAACACGTTCCTGACCAGACGGCCGGCAGGAAATAATAAGCACTCTTAACACATACCCACATGGTGCCATTGTTAGCTGCACGACGAGACCAAAATGGTGATGCCCTTATACTTACAGGTCCATCTGCAACAGGCAAATCATGCAACAGGCTGTTAGCATACATACCACAGTGTGGTATGTATGTATTTTTACCAAATACCTTCCCATAATTATTTAAACATTTAATCAAACATATACTACATCTTCTGTAGTATGCTAAAAGTGTAGGAATAGCATAGTCAGCAACATCAGGAATTTATGTCACCCGCTCAAATGGTATACAGGACAAGTAACATTGAACTCAGATACAATTGAACTTACAAATCATCCAGTAGAGTGTGAGCATACATAGAAACCGTATCCTTGCATGTATTTTTTCACTCTCACTGTACCACTATGCCATACACAAAACAATGCAGGTGGGGCATATTCAAGAGATGACTGACTTGTTCGACAGAACAGTCACATTTGTTACATCCAACCCTACACAAGGCCACTTCTTGACCTTACACATATCAGCCATTGACAGAGGGACAGATATCCCTGGATAACCTCCAGAATGCTTGGGACTCTAACCACAAACCCTGCAAGGTCTGTCCCCTCTAATGCTGCGTCCAGTCATTTTTTCCCGTCCACGGAAAGGTGTTGTTGCACAGATTGTTCTTCATGTGTGCTTTATGATGAATCTCAATGTTCACATCAGTATAATTGGGAGCGTGCAATAGTGACTCTCGGTGTGGCTCATGTATGCGATGTCTGTGGACTCGTGCGTCCAGTATCAGTAAATGTCTGTCAGGTGTGTGCGTCAGTATGTCTGGATCTCATCTCTCATCGTAGCTCCGGCAGCGGCCTCGGTTTCCTTGAAACAGCCGAGGGCCTCCACCACAGTATCCTCTCGTCCCCTTTCTGGGTGCTGTCATCTGCTTCATGTAGAGGCCGGAGGAAGACTGAAAGTGTCTTCCCCTCTCCAGGCTCCTCTCTCTGGTTTCCCGTCTGGGTGCTGTCATCTGCTTCATGAATCACACATGGGGGAGAGAGGCATGGTAGCAACAGCAGCCCCTCTCTGGCTTTCTCCTCATGTGACTCACCTTTCGAGGTCTTCAACACCTCCGGGTGGGTGCTCTTTGGGACCTCCTTCTCAGCGCCCCTGGATTGGAGTGCTGGATGGCGGGATCCTGGTTTGGCTCAAATCGGTCAGCTGGACTGGAGCCTGCTCCCGGATCAGCCGCTGCAAACGGGTCTCCACCCCCCTTGGTGTACTCCTGGAGGAGTAACCCAGTGGGGATGAGACAAATGACAAGTTGGAGCAGGCACCATTTGGGGGTGCACCTGCTCCTCCACCGGCCCCTGGCTCTCCGTTGGGACCCTCCACCGTGTTGTTCGGTGGAGGGGCCATTTTGCACTCCGTTGCATGAATCCATGTCGGACGACCTTCCACTTTTACAGCTGTGTGAGTCACCAAGAGAAAACCAGGTATGGACCGGTCCATCTTGGTGAGAGGGCAGTCCTCCGTTTGTGCACTTTCACATAGTCTCCCGGTTGATAGGGATGACATGGCTCCCCAGCGGGCAGCTTTCACCGGTGAATGCACAACCCTGGTTGCTCTAGTTAGGGCAAAACAAAAGTTTAACATTGTATCATCCATCTGGTGGATATCCATCTGTTTCAATGATAGTGGGGGAGAGACAGGCAATTTCATTGGTCTCCCTAAAACTATCTTGTGTGGGGAAAGTCCATTCCTCCTCTGGGCACATGGCCATATGAGCTAGTGGGAGTGCATCAGGCCATTTTAGGCCAGTCTCTTCACATATCTTGGCTAGTTTGTTTTTCAAAGTTCCATTTTGCCTCTCCACTGCCCCTGCAGACTGTGGGTGGTAGGGACAGTGAAAATGCTGGTTGATCTGGAGCGCTTTACAAAGTTCCTGAACAATTTGACCCGTGAAATGTGAACCTCTATCACTGGACAGTCTTGTGAGGATCCCATATCTACAGATCACATCTCTAATAATAAGAATCTTGGCTATCGTGGTAGAATCAACTTTCCGACATGGGTAGGCTTCTACCCATTTCGAGATCATGTCAACAATTACAAGTACATACTCAAAATTACAACACTTGTTGTTGTACAACATTTTGTAAATTAATAAAAGGACCACTTGGTGGTGGGTGGGCTCTTCTCTTTGGTCCCTTTTCGGGATTATGCTGCTGGTAAATATGACACTGAGCACAATGTTGCTAAGCCTTTGTGGAAAAAAACAGGTGCAAACCAATCTGTATTTACTATTGAGACCATACCCCCCTTGCTCGTATGGGCACATCCGTGCGCCATGCGAGCCAACCAAGGGAACAATGCACATGGAATCTTTCGCACAGCCAACAGATAACCAATCATCCCTCTCAGTGTTATCAGCAGCGGCTCAAAGGTCCGCCACAACATGAAGAGAGGGAGTGCGTGTTTCCGGTTGCTGAGACACAAACAAATAGAGACCTGGGACACATCAGAGGAGTTGGCCGCAGCCTTTGCTGCTAAATCAGCTCTAGCATTTCCTCTTGAAACATCATCTGTATTGTTAGTATGAGCCTCACACTTAGTAACAATAGCTAGCTTTCTCTGTAGTAGTATTGCAGACAACAAATTATCAATCATCTTTCCATTCTTGATTGCTCCACCTGAGGAGTTAATGAAACCTCTTTCTCGCCATATGGCACCAAAATCGTAAGTAACTCCAAATCCATACCTTGAGTCAGTGTGAATATTTACGACCTTGCCTTCTGACAAACAACATGCCCTTGTCAAAGCAAAACTCTGCCTGCTGTGCAGTGCATTGTGGAGACAGTTTACCAGATTTGAATGTCTCACTGTCCGTGCAGACCGCATATCCGGAGTTTAGAGAGCCATCCCATTCTCGGGACAAAGATCCATCTACGTACAACACAAGTTCAGCATTATCCATAGGTTTGTCAAACATATCAGGTCTGGGTGTTAGCACTTTATCGACAACCATCTCACTGTCATGTGGTTCACCATCATCAGGGTTGGGCAACAATGAAGCTGGATTCAATGGGGAGCATCTATGGATTGTAATGTTACTTTTAGTCAACAATTACAGTTCATACTTTGTAGCTCTAGTGGCTGACAGGTGTTGAGTTTTGGTGCGTAACAGAAAAGCACTTACTGCATGAGGAACCATCACTGCCAAGGGCGACCCCAGCACTATATCTGAAGTTGCTTACACACATGTTGCCGCAGCACAGACTGCTCGTAAGCACGGGGGGAAACCTGCTGCCACAGTATCTAAAGAAGAACTCACATAGGCAATAGGCCTCTTAAGATTACCATACTGCTGGGTCAGTACACCCTGGTGTAGTCTGGCAGACCGAGAGCTGGCGCCTGGGCCCAGGCCTGCTTGAGAGATACAAATGATTTATCAGCTTCAGTTTTCCACAACAAATGAGTATCAGTCTCCTTCCTTAAGTCAAGGATAGGTCTAGCCAACACAGCATAATCAAGGATCTACTAACGACAATACCCGGCTGAACCTAGAAAAAGACTTGAGTTGTTTTGGTGTTCTAGGCTTCGGTATCCATCGGATGGCCTCCACTCTATCAGGCGTCAATAGATGCTCTGTACCTTTGAGTGTATGGCCCAGATACTTGACCTCCTAAGACCATAACTGCAGTTTTGCCTTTGAGGCCTTGTGGCCCTTCTCAGCCAGTGCCTGTAGCACAGCAATAGTGTCCTGTTGGCAGGAGGCAAGATTCTTAGAACATATCAAAAAGGTCATTAATATACTGCACCAGAGTAGAGCCGGCTGCTAAGGTGACATCCTGGAGGTCCTCTCGTAATGCTTGACTAAACAACGTAGGTGATTCGGTGTACCCCTGTGGTAGAACTGAAATGTATAGTGGACCTGGCGAAACGTGAATGCAAACAGATACTGGCTCTCTTCTGCAATGGTAACAGAAAAGAAAGCAAACAATAGTCATTCACAGAGCTAGAAAGTAACAGGGTTACTTGCTAAGTATCGTAACAGGGTTAGGCACAACAGGATGTATAACACAGGCATTACCTGCTTATAAACCCATAATAAACTTCCAAGTATTTTATTAGCATTAAAGGATCAAATTGACCTAAAGTCTACCTATGACTCCTTGTTTCAACAAAGCATTAATAACTGGGACAATACCTTTCCCTACTTCTCTATTACTAGCATACTGAGGTACGGTTCTCAAGAGTCGTACTACAAACAATGATAACAACTGGGGTAGCATTCTTAATGCGCCCAATATGATAAGCGTGTGTGGACCACAGTAGCTCAGGCCCAGCTTCTAGCAAGGCCACATCTGCGGTCGCTAAAATCTCTGCATTCCACTGCTGGGGGATGTGTATGGGATTGCTAGGCCAAGTGTTCTTTATCCTAAGGAATAGATAAGAAAAAGTCAGTAGTGCATTTCATTTCGGTTCAGTTTGCACAACAAATTCCTTTCCAACAGATTTACTTGTTACTTACTTTTACATAGTTGAAAGAAATACATGTTCATCTATCAAAGATCCATCTATCCACCCATAAGAGCTAACTGACAGTTGTGTCCACAGGAACCCCAGAAACTACCACTATCATCTCATTGATTTGGGTACTGTATACTGTTGAACTGGCTAACCTAGTAGCTCTGGGTCTTACTTGAAAAAAGAGAAGCTCTCTGCCTCCCGTATTCTTGATTATTATTATTTTTAGAGGACTCTAACCTCAAGGATTTGAACCTATTTTTTTCTTTACTTTAGAGGACTCTAACCTCAGGGACTCTAACCCTATTTTTTAGAGGACTCTAACCTCAATGATTTGAACCTATTTTTTTTATTTTTTTTGAAAAAAATGTACATATATTATTCTCTGTAAGACATTCATTTGCAATGTCATTAATTTCTCAACTTTCTTTCCTGCATTCTCCTGCATCAATGTACAATTATGTTTGACATAATCCATAATCATATCAACAGTTTTTGTTCTCCCAATTTAGAACCTGTTTCTTAACTTCTACCTGGAGTTCAGGAAGCGATCCACATATGAACACATGATAAAGTGGCATGGGGATGCAGCTGCTGTAAAACCAGAATGTTTTTTTGTTTTTTTTTCAAAAAAAGAAAATCCTAGTAAGTCTTTCCAGATCATCTGTAGGATCCTCATCTTTTCTGTTTGCGATCATACACTTTGCTCCAGTCAAGCAACACCCCTCCAGTATTACTGCCATTAAACACCATCAGAAACCTATGCTTTAAGTTTTCTCAACATACCGGTCTGGAGTTCACCCTCTAAGCCTTGATTCAAATCAATAAAAGTAGGTATGTTGGCATTGATAGCTATATTTGCAAATCTCTTAGAAATGTTGCTGAGTCCTCTCATGTCAGGAAATCCCTTTCCTAGCTCCCTCAGCTCAGTCACTGACCATGGGCGATAAAGGTACATAGGCTGTCATACATCAGGACCTGGATATGCACACATAGGGTTCATTGATACCTGGGGGTTCAACTGACAGGCCTTCCTGGTTAACCTCACCCATCATGTTTTGCTGTGATATAAACCTTCTCTTGTAGGTTCTGTTCTGGCTGCACCTGACCCGCTGCTTCCCCTAATAATGCATTTTCCCTGTCTCTGGCTCTCCTCTGCATAGCCACAGCTATAGCAACAACATCATCTTCATTGTAGGTAAATAGGCTACAAATCTTTGGTAGACTCTCTTGTTTCCCTTGAGAATTAGCGCTACCTTCAGCCTGTTTCACAACTACTGACTTCTCACAATTAGTTTTGGCACTGTTAGTCTGTTCAAGCAACTTCATGTTAACATGTTCGAGCAATGTCTTGAGTTCCCTCACTTTATGACTTTGTTCAGTCTGATCATCTTTTCTCTGTCTCAAGACGCTCCGGGTCATTTCTTGCTTCTCTATCAGAATCCGTTTTAGCTTGATCTGATTGTATTTTCTCAAGATAGACAATGCCACGTCGTCTCGTAGCTTCAGTTAACCATATCATAAACATTGGCCAGCTGACAAATTGTTTACACGTCCGACTTGTTTCCTTGTCTTTCAAAACCGCTTTTAAACTCTCCTATATATATATTTTTTTTTACATCAAACGTTCACTCCAGCGGAAAACAATGTCTCGGGTCATGATTAATCCACGCATGCCATCTCTCAATGCTTGACACTGCTTGAATTCCATGTAAATCAAATCATATATCGGGCTGGACTAACAACGTCTCTATCGCTCCTGTACTGGAAGCTAGATTACCCATACTGAATTACAAAGTATCTGTAACGAATCTCATAACGGTAGGCTCTTATGATTTACTGCAGCAAGAATCACACAGCACTTTAGAATATAGTCACAAAATCACATGGCACTATAAAACAGTCGCACAATCTCATAGCACTGTAAAACGGTCACAATATTGAAGAATAAAAGAACTACAATATCATGTGGTAGTGAACTACAAATATGGCCTTTTTCAAGCCAAACTATCCTCGCCCTCCGGCGCTCGATCATGGGACGCGCCTACAAAGACCCAACTCTTTGGGAACGCGCATACAATAATTTCCTCAACTCCATAAGTAACAAAATAACCACAATTCGTGCTTAAAAGGGACGAGTTAATTCATAAACTGCCAGTCTATATCTTTCCCTTAGTATTTGATTGTGTCCCTCGCTGATAATTAAATGCCAAGCTTGTCAGTTAAAAGCCTAACTGCCCCTTTACCACTTTACCCTTAAAAGTTGGTCTCTCGCATAAAGCCTGTGACCCTGATACATTATGACCGCCCACCTACTGTGCTTGGTCTTAAGAAAAGCCCAAAACAAAACTTAATACAGTTACAATTCAAACCAAAATAAAAGTCCCACTAAGATCTCTGTTCAAAAGAGAAAAGCCCAACACAAAACTTAATACAGTTACAATTCAACTTAATACAATTCAAACCAACATAAGATGTCTGTTCAACTAAAGTTTTCAGCTGTAAACGTGCATTTTAAAAGAAACACATACCTTTCCTTGTTTGGTTCACCCCTGGTCTGCATCTGTAAAACCATACTCTCTGTTATCAGATCCTTTTCCCCAGATCAAGAGTATGGGACATATTCTCTTAACAGATCCTTTGCCTCAGATCAAGAACACAGATTGTTTTACATACTTTTTCAATACTTCACACGACCAGAGTTCTTGTACGCTATCAGAGTTTGCCAACTCTGACCAAGACAAAGTAAAAATAGCAAGTCAATTAATGACCCAAATTTACTAAACCAAAACTCTAATATTATCTTCCTCCTGTTGAGGCCTAGCAGACTCTGGTCTGCTAAGACCAGGCTCCCAACTGAACGTCACAATAAAAGGTTCTTAAATTGTTTACGTTACCAGCATCGCAGAGGGACAGCAGGCGCACCAAGCATAAAGCAGTCCGTGAATGGGGTTTTGGAAAAGGATCCCCTTACCATTTAGTTTTGTGCACCACGGGTTCTGCTTTATACTGGTGCTGCCGTGGGTCTCTCCTGGATCTGGTTCTGCAATCCTGCTGCTCGACAACGCCAATTGATGAAGAAAGTGTTTTGTCCGTCTCTTCATAAACGGAGTGACTAAGTTCAGTTGAGTTCTGGATTTTAATAAGTATTATCAATCTGCAGATTGGGAGAGAAAACCAGACCTCTGACAATAAATGACCACACAACACCAGGCTTAGGTCTCAATCATGTCTCTCTCAGCTCTGAAAGCCGGAGGACCATCTTTTATAGGGCACAGGAATGTAAACATAGATAGTGACAGTCAGGCAGTAATGACGTTACAACAGTCTCAGAGGAAGAGATTCACAGCTCCCAACACATGACCACTCAGACTAGAGAGATCATAGTTGGCGCTCTCCTTGTAGTCATGACCAAGGACGTTTACCCAGTACTTTCTCCTGATCACGAACATCTATTAACCCTGACACATAGACACCATCTACTCTTATTAATAGCAAGCTTACATGAGAACATACTAACTAGTATCCAATGACTAGTTATATTGATTAGTGAATAATGTAAGCACACCGGAAATCGCAATTTCTTCCACACACCCTAGTTGCTTCGGGGGGAATGTCCCTGTACTTACTGTAAGTCGCTCTGGATAAGAGCGTCTGCTAAATGACTAAATGTAAATGTAAATGTGTGCTACCTTTGCAGTTTACATAGACACACAACTGACACTGTTGTGGATACTTTTCTGTTCTGATCATATTCTATGTCCAAATTCAACTTCTTCAAAATCCAAAAACAGCACGGAGCAGCAACGAGAGGGTTCCCCGGAAAATCTGATTTCCTTTGTCTGTGTTGCATCTTTTATATCCAACAAATTACACCCCTGAACTTTAATGAAGTGCATCGAGGCAATCATTGAGCAAATCTTCCCTTTTTATTTATAAAAAAACATAATATTATTTTCTCATGTAACTTTTATTCAGTTTGGATTAAATGTAGAGTTAACTTGACCCAAAACATTACATTTAAATCTATTCAATTTTGCAAAAGGCCATTGTAGGGACAATACAATTGTTGTCCTTACATCCATCAATGTACAACACGTTTTAGCCTACATCAATGCATTCATACCCTGTGACACACAATTTAAAAATTCTCCTTTGAAAGAAAATTTTGGTTCTGCTTGTGACGATTTGTATATCAGCCTACACTTCTGTGCTTAAAGTTAGTATACTAGCTTTAGGGGGGGGGGGGGGGGGGGCAGCAGTTACATTGGGGCCAGAGGTTCTGTTAGAGGGGCCAGTTACATTAAACATTATTGTTGTCATATAGTTTTCTTCACTGCAGTGCAGGCATTAACAGGCAAAAGCAGTGGCACCCCCAGAAATGTTTTATAGGAGTGGCCAGATGGGGCCACTGAAATCCTGGGGTGGCTTTCCAAAATCACAAGCCATAACTGAATTTCAGCAATTGTATTATGCTGTTGTAGTATATAGGTTAGTTGAAAACAGCAGCGGACTGGGGAAGGGTGACAGGATCTGAGTGTGGAGATACGTGGATTTATATGCCGGAATGTTTTATATACAGTACACAGTCATCTTTTGTGCAGGATACAGAGATAATAGAATATAGAGATTTGTTTAAACAATTGGAAAGCGTGAGAAGGTAAAGAAGTGAGTGGAGAAAAGAGAAGCAGAAAAGTGCAACACCCTCCCATTACCATTATCTCTAATTCACTCTCTTGAGTCTCATCTGTGTTGTATGTCTGCAAACTGCTATAGTATGGGCCTACACGAAAGTTATTAAGTCATTGGACTTGTGTGGGGAGGGTTTGACAAGTGTGATGACTGTATTCCTCCACAGATACCATGGGCTTGGACATGGAGTTGGACCAGTTACTATTCACTTTGACTTGATGGGTGTGACCTGTGAAGAATGAATGGCACCATGCAATGGTGAAGGGCTATAACCCAGGGTTGATTGCAACTGGTGTTGGAAAACACATGTAGTAGGGCAGAATAGAGGGACTGGGCAACGGGTGCTGGTGTAGAAAGTCCCCAAAAACTGTGCAGAATGGGCAGAAAATATTAGATGACATTGTATCGAGGCCCAATTGGAGAAGAAGCCATAGGATATTTACAATTGTAGTAGGCCATTAGATCTGTTTTAAAAGTTCAGGGGTGTAATTTGTTGGATATGAAGCCCCCACCCTCCACTCCAGAGACAGTTGGTGACAGAGAGGCGCAGACATTAATACAGATCCCCCCTTTCTGAATAAAGTTCGACTGATCTGATTTGTTGATTTCTGTTGCTATGAAAACCAGTTTAGCCAAGCTAACTAACATTGTTTTTAGCTAGCTTGCATTACCATTCAATAGCTAACAAAACATTAGTAAAAATAGCTTGGTAATCGAGCAGAACTTGTTAATGCAGGAGACTCAGAGACCTTAGCGCGTCACTAGCATCTCGTCATATCACGCAGTCGGAGCACAGCTAGATAATCAGCTGTCAGCGCTCTTGAGTATGCAGTGCGGTATGTCAAAAAACGCAAAGACTTGTGGAAAATAGTTCGGTTACAACGACCATGCGAGGGATTTCAGTTGTTGTCTTCGTTCAGTTAGATGTTTGTAATGTTATTGTTTGTTATTTAATATAATCTTGTTGGTCACCCTGAGTGTGCATGTCGTGTAGTTTAATCGGAAAAGAGAGTCGGCGATCGTACAATCAGAGGCTATACTCGCAAGGAGCTGGACGTGGGCTGTACCCTATGAGGGGCCGTGAGGGACATTATTCAGAATACCCTCACACACACAACTGAAAAGCTATACACTCACACACACACAACTGAAATGCTCTCACACACACTACTGAAAAGCTCTCACACACACTACCGAAAAGCTCTCACACACACTACTGAAATGCTCTCACACACACTACTGAAAAGCTCTCACACACACTACTGAAAAGCTCTCACATACACATATGAAATGCTCTCACACACACTACTGAAAAGCTATACGCTCACACACACTACTGAAATGCTCTCACACACACTACTGAAATGCTCTCACACACACTACTGAAATGCTCTCACACACACTACTGAAATGCTCTCACACACACTACTGAAAAGCTCTCACACACATATGAAAAGCTCTCTCACACACTACTGAAATGCTCTCACACACACTACTGAAAATCTCTCACACATACTAGTGAAATGTGCTCATATACACAACTGAAATGCTCTTGCATAATATTGTGGAATATAACAGTTCAGTGGTGAATACGAGGAAGTCCACACTAGGAAGTGTAATGGTTGTATTTATCGATCTTCTGAATTAAACCATGACCAGAGATTCCTTGGTGTTGCACCTGGCGCCAGCCACTTTATTTGCCGCCCTACACAATACTACTTCCTGACAACCACGGTAGCCTAGTAATGACATTCAGTACATGACAGGAAGTGCATGTGCTTTTACTGGATTTGAAGTAGTACTTCAACTACAATGCATGTTCACCTGATCCTCTTTGTTTTTCACGTCCAAACTTTATTTTTTGAGGTGAGAGGCAATGAAGAGGATATAGTACGTTTTTTTACTAGTGCTCTGCAATGCATTGAGTCATTGCAAAGTGAGGAGTCCAACAATTTCGGTCAGGAGAGGCTTTATAGAGAGCTTGGTGATCATACACAACTCTATCTGCATTTCTTGCTGTGTCCAGATATGATCATGATGATAGTGATGTGAGTAATCTACTAGGATCATTGTATAGATGCTTTCGCAACTTGCTTTATGAACATGAGGCCAGACAGGGATCCAGTGATGTGACCAATTTGATACCCCCAACAATCTTGACTGGCCATCCAGGTTGGCCCCGATACAGCATAGCCGCCATACATTAATTGTAGAATAAGGTGAACATTTGTAAAGTTGTAGACTTTATATATATTTTTTTATATTACTTTGGAGATCTACGTACCCTAGCTACTTTACCAATATTCACCCTATATTAAACTTAACTACACAATGTTGGTAACGAACAGCCTTTACATGTGGTTACCCTGATGAAAACGAATGAAAATAAACGGATTGATCTGTTGAGCTGGCATGCCCGTATTTGTTTTGTTTGTTTGAGAGAAACGCGAGTTGTCACGCGTTGCACACAACACACACGCGTTCAGACACAGCCTACCGAGAGAGAACCCCCAAGTCGATTTCTAAAATCAGCGAGAAATTCAAGGAGATGGACGACATCAAATTAATTCTCGAAGTTAAAAGCATAGGGAGTCGTATGACCCCCAGCAACAATTTTACAAGGACAACGTGGGCTAGATAAGGATCAATGCTGGGATATAGCCAATGCCATGTTTAAGTACCATGTCAGCGTAAAGGAAAGCTCAGAGTAGCTGAAAGGCTTGGTGACCGGCGCGGAGAAATGCACGCTGGAGTGAACAGCTTTTGCTCAGTCGTAGCCGATCGTAGCCGGTCGTGGCGCTGCGCGGCGCTTCCAGGTGCTTCGCAGCCAGTGTGTCCCAGGCGTTAGACAGCGTTCTGATTGTCTCTGCTGAGGCCAATATGTTGAGTAACGCCGTTGCTTCGGCTAAATTGCTTGAAGGCTGTTGAGCACATGGTTGAGCTGACATCCTTGTGCACCTTACGTTTCATCTGAGGCACCTTACGTTTCATCTGAGACACCTTCCGTTTCAACTGAAACACCTTCCGTTTCAACTGAAACACCTTCCGTTTTAACTGAAATTTTCATGTGTGTATGGGAGCTTTTCATATGTGTGTGTGTGAGAGCTTTTCATACGTGTGTATGAGAGCTTTTCATATGTGTGTGTGAGAGCTTTTCGGTAGTGTGTGTGAGAGCATTTCAGTAGTGTGTGTGAGAGCTTTTCAGTAGTGTGTATGAGCGTATAGCTTTTCAGTAGTGTGTGTGAGAGATTTTCAGTAGTGTGTGTGAGAGCATTTCAGTAGTGTGTATGAGAGCTTTTCAGTAGTGTGTGTGTGAGCGTATAGCTTTTCAGTAGTGTGTGTGAGAGCTTTTCAGTAGTGTGTGTGAGAGATTTTCAGTAGTGTGTGTGAGAGCTTTTCATACGTGTGTATGAGAGCTTTTCATATGTGTGTGTGAGAGCTTTTCAGTAGTGTGTGTGAGAGCATTTCAGTTGTGTGTGTGAGAGGAGGGTATTCTGAATAATGTCTCTCACGGCCCCTCATAGTACCCTAGCCAGTTGCCTATGAAACTATTCTTGAGATCTACTCAAGAAGAAAATGAATATCCGTGGTTTTCAAGCCACCTTTGAGAAAGTTTGAAAACAGTGTTGCGGATGATATGTATTGATTGTGGGAGGTAGTTTTTGGACTACATCAAAACCTCATGCGGCTGCTGCAGCATTTCTGCTTTGGCATGACCTGCGCTGGGAGAGAGGGAAACAGCATGGATGGGGATAGTGTGCGGGCAGATGTGTCTTTATATAGGGTGAAATGGAATGAGAAATACAATACAAAATGTCTGAAAGGGGTGTATTTATGTAAGTGTCCACATTGGTTGAAATGTCAACCGTTTCTTAACCTTTGTCCCAAAGCTGACCAAAGCTCATACTCTGCCCTTTCTACTCATACAATCTCAACAGTTGGTGTGTAGAAGAGAGGATAGAGAGACTGACTTGTGACGTTATGCTCATGAGTTCAAATCCCCATTCAGCCTATTGTTGTTGGCCAAACATGAAGTAGTTTTGCTCTCTTGTTGTCCAACTCTCCATCTTCAACAGTGTACATGTTTATAATATTTTGCGGAGGAACCCGCATCGCTGCTTGCAGCTATATTTGTATTTGTAATGCACTTTATATTTAGCTAAATCTCAAGTGCTACAGGTTAAAAAAAAGAAAGGCCGCAAATAGTGACAGTTTTCCACTCCGCCGACTTTCTTTTGTTGCTAATATCTGATGACAGGCCTCCAAACAGGACACATTTCTCGCCTCCAACTCTGTTGTAAGAACCTCGATCTCACAGTCTGTGAAATGTTTATTTTTTGCGTTTAGACATTTTAATTCAGACAAAGATATGACCTCATGAGCGCATTTATAGTCCATCTGCATATTAATTTATGGGAGGAGGCAAGGGGGGGTCAGTGGCTCGTTCACGTGCGGTCAATCTCACGTTGATTGTGATTTATAAAGGAAAGGTGCACAGGACCTGGCGTACGACCGGTTTTATGCATGTGAATATTTCTGTGCGTAGGTACTTTTCAAGTTTTTGCCGTACGCCATCTTCTGGTATGAAAGCTGCGCAATGTTTTATACATGAGGCCCCTGGTCTTTCAGAACCCATCCTTGCTTCTTCACTTTGGCAATATAAAAGGGTGTTGAATAACAAAGTTCCAGATTTGCTTTCTTTGCTCTTTCTGTAAGAATGTGAGAATGTGGTTGTGTTTCCTCTGTGCCCAGCTTTAGCAGTGTGAAGAATGGCAACCATGTCCTCTTCAGGGAGTACAGCTACATCAAGGCCACACCTCACAACAGGGCCTCCTTCATCCGAGTCTTCTGGAGGTGCTACAGGCAGATTGGGAAGAATGGAGGTAGGCCTAATGTCTGTCCGTCAATCCATTTGTCCATATGTCTGTCTGTCTGTCAGTCTGTTCATCCATCTGTCTATCCTCTCTGTGCCTGTGTGGTTCAGCATATGATTATGATTTGTTTCTGCACATGAATGTATGTCTGCATGTGTTCATCTTAGTACTAATTTCCATTTTCTGATATTCTATTCTATTATGTACTGGGTGTTTCCCTACTTTCCCAGACCTCCTGGCCATGCTAGAGTATAGTTCCCTGCTGCAGCTCCTCTGTCCAGACTTCCCACTGGAGATGGTTCAGAATGCAGCCAGGTCAGTTGTGGTATTTGTCTTATTACCTCATGAACATATTAGGATAATTACCGTAGTCGTCGCTCATATTCCTTGATATAATCCGTTCTACTAGGATTGTTCTGATGGAAGATGCCATGGACTGCCTGCTGTCCTTTTCCGACTTCCTCTACTCATTCCAACTGCAGTTCTACTTTGAGGGTAAGCCACCATTTCTAGGGATTCTTGCTTGTCCCAAATAAATCCCTTGTCCCTATTTACCTGTGGATATCTAAAGGTATTGAATACATCATTACTGTAGTGGCAAAATTTCATGTCCAAATTCTTGTCGTTAATCCTCACCACTTACTCATGTGTGTCGGTTGAAAGTTTTGTTCTGACGCATATCTGTGGCTAGCTTGCAATTTCTTTCGTTAGTTGTGCAAAGTTGAACTACTCACAAGACTCAGATGCCTGACCTTTGATGTATTTTATTTTCTTCATCTTTAACAGAATCTCCACGCTTGCAGCAGTTATAACACAATTTCAAAATAAAATAATAATTGCAAACTTCAATATTATATTATAATTTGGCTCCTACAATTACTATTCACCCCTGAAAGGGCAGATCCCCTGATAGATACATACATGTACCTTCCATTTACAGAGTTCCTGGAGAGTGTTTCCATGATCTACCAGGACCTGCTGTCAGGCAAAAGCCCCAACACAGTCATCGTTCCCACCTCCACCTCAGTGGAGCAGCTCCACCCGGTGGCGGCTGAGGAGGACGACACCCAGGAGGGGGTGGACTCCTGTCTGTTTGGGGATTGCATAGAGGGCCTCTGTGAGAGGTTCAAACACAGGTAACAACAGTGTAATATTTGTAAGGTTTTTCACCCCCGTCACAGACACTAGCCCAACTCACTATACCTGTATGGTAATCTGAGGGGTATAGACACATGGTAGCTTTGTGACCAACTGGCTCTAACTCCAATGCTGTTAGTGTTACTCCCACCCCTGATAGGTTGGGACTGGTAGGTGACTAGTGTTGGGTGTGTAACCAAAGAGTCTTGAGTTGTGGAACTTGTGTGCTCCTGTCCAGCCACCCCTCCACCCCAGCCATCAGAGAGGTCCTGGAGCAGAGCCAGAAAGTCTCATTCTACAGCTTCCTCATGGCTCTGGCAAGGCATGAAGGCATCAACCAGGATATTGGTAAGACATCATACATACTATAGCTAGATATTTACTGAGTGTCTGATGTTTATCAATCTTATGACTAAGCCATGTTTGGGGTGTGAAACTTGTCTTATATTTGTCATAAGCTGCGTTTCCACTACAGGAATTTTTCTCCCTAACTGAGGGTGCAAAAAGCAGTAACCAAATAAGAAGTACTTCCCAAAATACATTATACTCCCCACTTTTGCTGGTGAGGCTTGCAGAACTGAACATTTATGATTGGTTGAGTGCTTGCAGTAGCATTACATTTTTAAAACACATTTTCAAGCTCCAATTTAACATTCTGCGGCCGCACATTTGAACAACATGGAGAACAGAAGAACATGCGATAGATCAACAAGTCTGAAACAGTGCTGAGAGAAGCTAAAGCAAGCTTTAGCTAAAGCAAGATTATAAGAAAGTCAAGGACTACACAAATAGAAGTGTCTCTGGCTGGTGGACCAACTGGTGGTTTGACTTCTTTGATACAGTGAGATGCGTACAATAGCGTACTCATTTACCTAATCTTCTGAGGAAAGTTCTTGTGGTAGAAATACGACTAACAATGGGCTGAAGGAACCTTTTAGTTCCTTTAAAAGTATTTCTGAGGAGGACAAGTTCTGGGGCTTCATGTATAAACGTTGCGTACACACAAAAACTTGCGTACGCCGGTTTTCACGCACACGGTGTGATGTATAAAGATTTACTTGACGTGAGAATGTGCGGGCCGTCACGGAAACTTTTGAGCAGACGTGAGAATGTGCGGACCGTCCGCAAAGTCTTGTCTGGCTCTGCGAATTCTAACTGAAAAGTGCCGAAACTCACCAAACATTACAAAATAAAGTTTCCACTACTACGTTTATGACATTGACTATTCAAAAAACATAAAAATAAAAGTTTGATCATTAATGTGGATGATCACATCAAAATGCCAAAACCCCAAACGGGAAATGCTATATAGCCTTCTGTTTAATCCGCCACCACTTAATAACTTCTGTTAAACTTGAGGGTGTCAAACGAACGACAAAATCACTCAGGAAATGCATGTCACGCTAACCCTATAGCTGCCATGTTGTTACGATGCGCCACCACTCGTTTCTTCATTTAAAGTTTTACATCGGACCATTTCTTCTTCATTTCTGCCATGGTCCGGTTCTCTGAACCTACATCATTTATGGCCCTATAATAATAATAATGATTTTATTTGTAATGCACTTTATATTTAGCTAAATCTCAAAGTGCTACAGGTTAAAAACAAGAAAGGGCGCAAATAGTGACAGTTTTCCACTCCGCCGACTTTCTTTTGTCCGTAATACCTGATGGCAGGCCGACAAACAGGACACATTTTCTCGCCTCCACCTCTGTTGTCAGAACCTCGAGCTCACTGTCTATTAAATAACGTTCATTTTTGGTGCGGCGTTTATTCGAGGGCGGCGTTTATTCGAAGAAATACGGTAATTCAGACAAAGAAATGACCTCAGGAGCGCATTTATAGTCCGTCTGCATATTCATTTATGGGAGGAGGCAAGGCGGGGTCAGTGGGTCGTTCACGTGCGGTCAATCTCACGTTGATTGTGATTTATAAAGGAAAGGTGCGCAGGACCTGGCGTACGACCGGTTTTATACATGTGAATATTTCTGTGCGTAGGTACTTTTTGAGTTTTGGCCGTACGCCATCTTCTGGTATGAAAGCTGCGCAATCCTTTATACATGAGGCCCCTGGTGAGTTGAGGTGGAAAGGCGGCTTTAGTGGATGTGAGATGTTTTTATCATACTATTCAGTGTTGATAATTAGACCTGATGTTTTTACCCAGGCGCTCTGCCCAACAAGGCTGAGCTGCTCATTGACCCAGAAATGGACCAGGAGGTGGAGAAGCTGTGAGTCTTCTGGGACGCAGCATGCTCTAGTCCTCTATCTACCCAGACATGTTATACTGGATTGTATTTATAGAGGGGTTTTCCAGAGGCAATTTACAAAGTAATTTACTAGCCTTAACCCTAACCCTCCAGGATCTCCCAGGTCGCCATCAGCCCCACGTCCAACAGCAGCAGCAGTGCTCCAGGGCTGAAGGAGCCCCCCAGGAAGGCTTCCCCTCGCAAGTCCCTGCACCACCGCAAGAGGATTGAGATGGAGAGCGATGGCTCCACAGAGGAGACTGACTCCTCAGAGAACTGACCCCCGACTCCCTCAACCCTGGACCTCCTCCGCCTTTGACCTTGTCCCACCTCTGACCTCTACCAATCCCTGTCCCCACCCCTGACCTGCTGTACCTTAGACCCCTCTGCTGAACCCTAACTTCTAACCTAGACCTATAGACCAAGAGCGTGCTAAGTCACACACTCACTGGGTATTTTGCTGTGGCCTACAGTCACACAAATCATCTGTAGAGCATGACTACTGTCTGGAGCTGGTAATGTATCCTGTAGAGAGAAACCAGATAAAAACTCTGTAGAAAAAATGCAGTTAATGTGATTGTAAATAAGAATATTAGCTATCTTATTCCAGCTGTCTGTGTAAATAAAAAATAAAATCCTATCCAAATTAAATATGTATCAATTGATCTGATATGTGACCTTCATCAATGAAAGTGATTACAGCTGACTGTTGGGATTGCAGCCAACATTGATGGAGGGGAGACACGTGAGAGAGGACTGAGGCAGCCCTAGGGTTTATTTAGACTGGATCATCCTGTCCTGTTCTCTACATCACTACACTCTGGTATCATGCGACAAATCTTACAGGCTGATTTCAAACCCAAGGAACACGTCTTGACAAACATCATACATCTATACATGTTGACTTACTCTTGCACTTTCAGGGAACTAATCAAAATAATAAGGGAACACTTCATACAGTCGTCACAATAAATAGAAAATAGGCACAACTCGCAGCTGCGGCATACGATTTAGTGAACACTGTCTCTCAGGTGTTGGAGAGTCATGGAAAGGAAGAAAAAGCAGAGTGATTCATACACCATAACCCTCGGCTGATTGGACTTCATACAGTTATTTAATTCCATACAACACGCACCTTTCACGCTAAACACATGATATAAGGTCACGTATGAGTATGTTACAACACCATTAATTATTTATTCATGTACATGATGTGTACATGTAGTTAATATACATCATGTGCCATAATATGATCAAAATTGCATTCATATGCAATTACATGTTTGTTGCAGGTGTGTAAGCATAATAGTATAAGATGAAGATTTCTTTACGATGGAATGTGTCACGTATTTCTTTAGATTGTCATTTTTAAGGTTTAAAACACAACAAATAGTCTTACACACATATTCAGAGTGATGGATCTTGAATTAAAAAAATAAAGAAAAATTTGTATAATACTAGCATTAAGATAGATCCTTCTTTCTGAAAATTGACTGCTCTTCCCAGTTGCTACATTCGTTTCACTAGGTCTATGGCAAGAAGTAGTACATTTCTATTTTTGGTTCAGAAGAAAAAAGATAAGGTGTCTGTCTTCATTTATTTAAAGCATGTTAATGATGTGTGGATGCTTAAGATTAGATTGAAACATTCCAATCCAAAGTAAACACAGCCAAACCTGAATCTGCTCCAAAATTCAGTGAATATCAAGAACATTATTTTGGCAGTAAACATTTAAAAGGAAAACACATGTATGTTTTGTTGTGGTATTTGACTGGTAATGTTTTTAGTGCAGCTTGATATCTCTCATATCAGATATACTTGTCAGCTGATGCTTACTACAATGATATATCCTTATAGATCTTTATTATAAATAACAAACTGTAAATATCAATTTTTATGAAACAGCCAAAACAAAACTTTTCCATTCAAGTCTACTGTAAGTTTACAAACCCCACCATGCAAGTTGTTTGATGACAATTCTGGGGCAGTATTTAGGTCTTGAACCTATTCTAAGAAGATGTCCTCAGTAGGGCAAGAGTAGCCCATGTGTTCTTTATAGTACTGCTTGAAGGCTCTCCTGTATACACAGAGAGACGACAGGTCAGGAAATGCAGGCTGGTAATTGTTCTCGTGCACATACAGTTTGCATGATCATCAATATTGCTGTATTAGTAGATAAATCAGCGAACATGATGAAGGGAACAAGCAGAACTGAGAGGAGAGGATGATAACAGAGGCGAGAAGGAGAGAAAAAAGAGGACAGGAGAGGTGGAGAGAAGAGGATGTGAGAAATGAGAGAGGGAGGTGAAAAGATGAAAGGAGGATCATGAAAAGAGGAGAACGCGATGAAAGACAAGAAGAAGAGAGAGGTGTCTTTGTTATCTCACCCAACAGACTCAGCCAGTGGCATTGAGGAGTCTTCAGACATGACTACATGGCAGGCAAACTTCTGATGGTCAGGATGCTTGGTGATGAACCCAAAGTACCTGGAATCAGAGAGGAGGACTTTATACTTTCTGCACTGTCATCTATGGGACTGAGTTCCTGGATATAAACATGACGTTCTTTGTTGAAAGCCCTGAGGTCGGCGTTATTAGAGTCCAGGAAACAGAGCCTCAGCTAAGCTCCTCTTCCTGCTGAGCACATCAGCTGTTACAACGACTGCAGACCAATCACTCTTCAGATGTTACAGCTATACACTAATTACTTTTTAGCTGTTGCAGCTGTAGACCAATTATTTTTCAGCCGTTCGAGTTGTAAGCCAATCACTCTTCAGCTGTCACAGCTGTAGACCAATCACTCACTTGTTATGTTTCGGGTGACAGCCACAGAAGGAGATGTTCTTCAGCTGGAAGAAGTGAAAGCATTTGTCCCCCTGTCAAAACAGAGCGAGAGAGGGAGGGGTTGGAGAGGAGGAAAGAGAGTGACAAGAAGAATCAGAAGGAGGAGGTGAGACAGAGAGAGAGGGAGAACAAGACAAGAGACGGGCTTGAAAAGATGAGTTTTATGATGGAGGAAAACAACCTTTTGCCAACAACTCTCTGTTTGACTTTCTCCCTGTAGTTGAAGCCATGTTGGACCTTCAGAACCTGCATACTGTGTTGATCACACAGCTTATTAGAACCATGTTTCTGAACAGCTGCTGGATGTGCCTGCCCCCTGATGACCAGTCCCCTGTGATGGCCGCCTGTTCAGGGTCAACAGGCAGCAGGGAGCAGAACTGCTAGGCTGCCGGGCGACTTTACTTTCTACGCTCTCTCATTGTAAGCCAGTCAAATGGTCATTGCTGGGATCACGAGTAACTGGGCAGGATTAAGGCCGATTTATACTTCTGCGTTTTTACGGAGACGGAGACAGGGAACGCCCTCTCCGTCAAAGAACGCCCTCACCGTGCCCTCTCCGAGCCCCTCGGAGAGCTCTACGTGCACCTCCTGATTTTCCTGACTATCCGTCCGTCCGTCTGTCATTTTACGGCTGTGATTGGTCCGTATTAAGAACCGCTTGCGTCAGGGGCGGGGGCGGGGTTGCCGTGATAAACAGGACGAACAGAATCCTTTGATCGCCATTGCTGTAAGTTTTTACAATTCATATTTCAGCTAAACAGTACATGTAAATCAGCATCTGAATTAAAATGTGACGAGAAATGGGCAGTGTATTTGGTGAAAATGTGCGTATTTTATTGATGAAACGGCTAATTTGTACATTTGCTCCGACTTCTCGATACACAGCTGCAGCAGGAGACTGGAACTGTCTCTGAATTAAGGCCGAATTATACTTCTCCGACTCCGTTACGGACAGACGGACGGACGGAGTCGGACGGATTGGTTGAATGTATAGTACTCCGAAGGCTGTGGGTGCTGAAAACAATTCACCGCCAGAAGAGTAGGTGGCGCAACGGTTTTTTGTAAGTCGTCGTCGAGTGTTTATTTACCTAGGTTATTGAGAAGTCCGCCGTGAAATGGTCAGTGGCGCAGACAGGGGTGGCGCCAGAGTTTTTTTATGCAGGTGCTGAGGGGGTGCTAGATCATTGACAGGGGGAGCTGCGCAATTATATATATAGGCTATATATTATATATAAATACTATCAGGGCCGGAGTGGGACCCATTTTCAGCCCGGGAATGTAATGGTCAAAACCAGCCCATCCCCACCAGGGGCCGAGCCATACGTTGAACATTCGGTTTTAACCCGAACCTAGGACCTACAGGTTTTGATGTGAGGTGAAATCGGAACTTCACATTAATGCGAACGCGCATAGCGCGCGAGCGAGATTTTTTGCATTAATTTCAGTGCAAAATGGTTTCTTGAGATTTATGTAATATAAACATTACGTTGGACTCATATTGTCAGAGCTATATTTTCAGGAAATTACAACCCAAATTTTTACCTGAAAGATTCTGTGATTTTGAGAAAACATATTTTTCCCACCCTTGCAGGAACATAGTTTTATGAAGTGACAGATCTTTCATTTTTTACCTGGCTTTTTCAGTTCCTCCTGGCATCTTTTCCCCATCCATTTTATTCTTTTTGCATCAGCTTAATCTGGCTAATTCCCTCCACAACAATAAGAAAGACAGCATGCGCGACAACTGAAAATGGCACTTTTTAATGCACGGTCTGATCATGCGCTTATTTAGATTAAAACCTAGTGTAGCCTATTAGCTTACTTATCAGTCACACAGTAACTTAACAAACTCGTTTAATTCGGTGTGTGAAAAAACAAAGAGAAAGTAGGCGATCTGCTGGCCCAGTTTATGAGCGGGCAGAGCGGCCCACCGGGAATTCTCCCCTTTTCTCCCGATGGCCACTCCGGGCCTGAATACTATTAATAAATGAGCAATATTTTTGGTGGTGCTATCGGGGTGCTTTGGTCTTTCTTGGGGGTGCTGAAGCACCTGCTAGCCCCTCCCTAGCGCCGCCCATGGGCGCAGAGGCGGCTGTTGGAGTTTATCCGAAGCTTTCCATGAGCGTGGCTCTTCACAAAATCTATCAAACTATTTTTCCTTTCATTATCAACAGGGAGCTCCCCTTACCATATACATACAGTAGAGGGAGTAGGCTGGTGTTCTGTAGCTCCTATGTCTACTACATGCATGGATGTTTAACAGCTTATGTATAAAGAGACAGAAAGATAAAACCTTCTTTCTCAGATGTAACCATGGCAGGAAAAAGCCCATATTGCGACCACAGCCATTGTAAAGTAAAAGCGTGTTATAAAAGCCAATAAAAACCTACTCTTTCTGAGGTCTTGCACTCATCTTGCACAATGATCTTCACCCCCTTCAAGCTGATCTCCACCACACATGCAGAGGGAGGCTGCATGGACATCCGCCTGTTGGCAGCAATCTGGCGACCAAACAACAACAGAAGCAAAATTGTTGTTGCAGATCTTTGCCTTGTTATTTCACAACAAGCAATCCAGGTTTAGAGAGTTTAGAAGTAGCTCTACTGCCAAATCTAAATCCTGGAGATTCTACACAAAAACAAGGCTTTAGAAAAAATTCTGAAAGGCAGCGTACAGTTCTACTGATCTGATAACTGAGGTGATGTGTGGGGTTACCCCAGAAATGCAGCAGGGGCTGGGTGTCTACCTTTTGCATTGCAGCACAGAGAACATCGTTGCCTTTATGGTAGGGTACCTGGACACTGCCCAGGAAACGCACTCTGAACCGGTCTGTCACATCACCTGGAGACCCTGGCACACAGAGCACACACAACATCAGGACATTTACACAGATCACACACACCGTCAGGACACTAACACATAGCACATGCAACATCTGGATATTCCATCTGGCCACTGTTACTTTTACCTGCTCCTATCTGTAAGAACCAACTAATGCACCGAAGTCTTGATTTATTTATTGATGGATTAATTGACTGACTCATTGGTATAAGTAATTTGCTTGTTAGTTGGTTCATGTGTTAGTTAGTAGGTTGGTTTGTTGGTTTACCTACTTAATGTGTTAGTTATTTGGTGAATAAACAAATAGGATCCGTGTATGCGTGATTACAGCTTGTTAGTTGGTTGGTTCATGTAGTGAGGTACCTTTGAGGTGTTCCTGGTTGACCTTGGCAGCGTAGTAGGCAGGAAAGATGCCGCTGGCGCCCGTCCTCATGTTGTAGGCCTGACACCACAGGTCCTCAGCCTGCTCCTCCATCAGCAGGGGGTCATCCGTCTCTAGCTCCAGCTCATCTTCATGACGTGGCACAAACCTGGCAACCACCACACACAGGTTTCAAACCACATCTCAGTGGGGGAGTCCAGAGAGACAATAATGAGGGTTATGTGGAGATCAGATGTTAACTCTGGTGAATCCCAGGCTAGGAGAGTGTATGGTTATGGGAAGGTCAGGGGTCAGTCTGAGAGGGTGAGTAGAGCAGAGGCTGACCTGAACACAGCTCTGTGGCTCTGCTCTCTCTCTACTCCGTCTAAAACACAGGAGAACAGGCCAAAGGACTCTGCACCTGCAGACCAGACAGCAGGTGTTATGTAAATTACATGATGGGTGCAGTGGTAGCACTGTAGGTCTATTGTACTACATCATACATCACAAAACACCTTGTTTGTGCATCCGTTGAGTGAGAGGGGCATTTTAAGTTATTTTCTTCTGAGGCTTTTCACAAACCGTAATGCACCACATTATAACGCTTTTTGTTTATGTATTATGACATTGAGACACTATACCCTTAGATCATAAACTCCACAACTTCATTTGTTACAATTCACCTCATAGTCAGAAGATCTGTTTAAAAGAAAATCTGTTTGTAATACAATATCTCTTTTTTTGATTGCATCAGGAAGGCCCCGCCCCCACGACACTCACCTGCTCTGCGACGGTGTCCGTTCACAAACACGTTGAGGAACTTGCGCGAGTGTGGCGCGCCTAGGGACTCAGAGGACGACGGGGCCTTGGAGAGGTGTGAGGATGTTGAAGTTGACGAGTCTCTCTTCATCCTATGGCGCCCCTCCTCATTATCTTCATCCTCGTCCTCATTGGCTGACTCGTACACGGTCTCGGCGTCGCTGTCGTCGCCGCCGTCGCCGCCGTCGCTGTAGCTATGGTAGCACTGCTTCAGGCTGACCAGCTCCAGCTGGGCATGCTCGTCCACCACCAGAGTGTACTTGACTGAGTCATAAGAGAGGCCTGCATTGGCCTCACAGCTGCTGCTCTGGCCAGTCCTCAGAACCCCCCCAGAACCCCCCTCTCGTTCCTGCCTGCCCTCAGAGGCAGTAAGGCAGCCCGTGGAGGTCTTACCACCAGGGGGAGGCACGGGGGGGTACACCTCCTCCTCTTCCTCGCTGATGGAGGGGTTGGTCCGGTCGGGGAGGGAGGGGTGGGGGTGTTGTGGCGGGCCCTCAGTGTCAGAGCTGATGGACATGCGGTTTCCCTCGCTGGACATGGACAGGAAGGGCCTGTCTGGGTCCTTCTGGACTGGGGTCAAGTAAATCTCGTCTGTGGGCTCCGGGGGCTGCTGTTCCAGGCTGGCCCTGCAGCCGTGTGCCCCCTCCCTCACCCCAACTCCCTCCCTCATCCCTGCTCCCACTGCCCTGCGCTGGCTACGTTGGGTGGATGAGGGTCGATGAGGGGCAGTGGAGCTCTGGTCCCGCTGTCCGCTGTGTGTGTCTGCAGCTACACCGCATGTGTGTATGCTGTCTCTGGTGGGCCGGCTGTGAGAAGACGCTGGTGCTGTTCCTCTGAGCTTGGAGGCTGAACTGCTGCTAAGCTGGACTTCACCCTCCGTCTGCTGGACATGGCCCTGAGTGGGCGTCAGATCTCCTTAGAACACACACACAAGGCCAAACACAAACGTGCAAGCAAAACAAAAGATTATTTATTAGGTGAATACGCTGATTGTCTCCAGGATCATGGAAGTGATTAGTGTGTTTCCTGCATACTTCTCTAGACAGCTTAGAAGGTAATTAACTGATTCCCATGGTCAATGACAAAAAACATACACAGATTGTTCAGACCCAATCACTGTGAATGCATGTAAAATGCTGACACAAAAACACACACACCATATACACAGACACACATCACCTTCTCTCTCACACACACACACACACACACAGACACACCTGTGATGTGTGGAGAAGAGGAGTTTGACTCCTTCCAGATGTCCTTTTTTCCAAATGAGTTGTTGTTAATTGTGTCCTGGACAGAAGGGGAGGGAAAAAAGATAGAGCACAGGTGGAGCAAGATTTAATTATTTGTTTATTAATATGGCATGGTTCTTTAAAAGCTCAGAACTTTTTGATGTATCTTTCCAAAGGGAAAAGGACACACACACACAGTCAGTGCTCTGGTTGACTATCCAGGTGTATGTGTGTGTGCGTGTCTGTGTTACTGTTGCTTTGTTTACAGGTTCCATGTGCCTCCTAGCCCCACCAGACCCCCCACCCCTCCCCTGACATCAATTTGTTTCTCATCAGCTTCGCCTCTTCTTCATTATATCCTGTACTATATCCTGTCTCTCTGATGCTAGCTAGATTATTGTTACTTTTTGCTTGTTATTGACCTATTGGCTTGTTACTATTTTATTTGTTATTGACCTGGGGCCTGCTGTCTGTTTTGGGATTTGAGAGATAAGAAATTCCACCCTGTTGGTCTATCTGCATTTGAGTCCTTCTCTCCTATCTTGATACACACACACACACACACAATGGAAGAATTGAACAGAACTGAAACAATATGAGTGGTTGTTTTGCCTGAGGAGTAGACTGTCCCAGCCCCATTCCCAGCCTCAGCCTCAGCCTCAGCCTCACTCCTGACCCCAGCCTCAGCCCAGCTCTCCATGCTACTGCTCTCCTCAACTCAACCAACACCTTTACATTCTACTCTAGATTGTATATAATATTTATACTTTGCATGCAAATCCTATCTGACTGTGTTATACTGTATTAATGCATAAAATTAGGTGTCCAACATGGATACCTAAACACATAAAATCGTTATTTCGGTCGATTATTCCTCCCCTTCAGTAATACCAATTGGTATTGTATTTCATATCGTTGGAAAGCCTAATTAATCACCTTTACAACGAGGTACAACTTGTACGGATCGTGCATTCGTGGAATGAGCAACACAGCTAACCGTGTGGGTAGCGTCCCAAAGAAAATAGCCAAAATCCCCTGCAATATTCTTCTGTTGCTATTCACTCTCATGGGGGGGGATCAACTTGGGTGTGCTGCACGTGCCAGAGTGACCAACGCAAACATGTTGGCTGACTTGCGACAAATCCTGGTTGAAGAATGGGATGCCATCCCACAGCAGTGTGTAACCAGGCTGGTGACCAGCATGAGGAGGAGGTGCCAAGCTGTTGTGGCTGCGTATGGAGCTTCCACACGCTACTGAGGTCCCTGAAAGTGTAAAATGAATAAAGTGTAAGAATTGCCAATATGCGATGTTTTTTCCTTATTACTGTGGGAGAGTGCAATCATCCAATCCACCAAGCAACTCAAAACAAGAGTGAATACCAACAGAAGAATATTGCAGGGGATTTTGGCAATTTATTTTGTGCCGCTACCCACACGGTTAGCTGTGTTGCTCATTCCACGAATGCACGATCCTTACAAGTTGTACCTAGTTGTAAAGGTGACCAATCAGGCTTTCCAACGATATAAAATACAATACCAATTGGTATTATTGAAGGGGAGGAAGAATCGACCGAAATAACGTTTCTGAACTTTTTTTGAGGAGTTTATATAGATTGATGGAAATGTACAGTATAATATGTATCTATGTGTGTTTGAATGCTGGTAATGTATAATATGTATGTGTGTTTGGGATCAGCAGTAGTGTCGTGAATTGCAGCCTACAGTCAGCCTCAGTGACATCATCACACCAACATCACTGCCAGGAAGAGGAACAGGAAGCAGCAGGAAGTTACAGCCCACATTGTCATAGCGACCACTCAGAGGGCTGCTGACTCACTGAAGATGCAGCTGGCACTGCACACCCTTGTTACTATAGCAACAGTGCCTAGGAGCGAATAGGAGAGAGCTTGGATGAGTGTTTGTGTGTGGCTTGAAGTTGAATCTGTTCTATTTGTGACTCTTTAAAGCATTAGTTTGGCTGGGATTCTCACTTGGCTCCTCTTAGCTTAAGCTACATGCACATGAATAGAACCCTTTTAACAAGACGATTGGCTGTTCCAAGTAGGTTACACCTGAACAGGTATTAAGTAACCATGACAACAACCAGGAAGCATATGGCTGACAGCAGATGTTCTACTGTCTCACAGTGAAAACAACCCTGCTGAAGCCCAGAGAGGGTCACCCTGCACTTGAGCTTCCTGTCACCATCTATCATGTCTGGTGGACAAGCAGCTCTGAGGTCCCGTACCCTGGTTCAGACAGATCTGTACTCAGTGTAGAGTTTGTTCTACACATGACTGAGTGGAAGCTGAGCTTGTCTAAAAGGATGTTTATACTTCTTGTTCTAATGTAGAATAGCAGCAATACAGCAGGCTTGTTGTTGCAGTGGGAGACCTAGGGGAGCAAGACAAACCTGGTTTGAGCCTACACTACAGTAGAAACACAATGTAGCACACAAGCTACTTGATCTCAGCAGTGACAGCCTAAGTGCTATTAAGACCTGCAGCTACGTTAATCCTGACCTTGCTCTGTAAGATGAGCATTCTAAGACTAAGGACAGACAGGGCTAGCCCCCAATCCACCATCTATCCCTATCTTTTTCTATCTCTTTCTTAATCTCTGTTTCCGTTTCTCTCTTTCTCTTACCGCTCCTTTAACACTCTCTCTCTTTGTTTTTATATCTCTCTGTCTCTCTTTACCCCTCTCACTCTCTGTCCACTAACCATTTCACTTAAAGATGGAACATTGAGCATTTGTCTGTCGTGTACTCAGACTAGTAGGCTTTTACCGGAGGCCCATTACTGCGATCACTCCAGGCCTCTGGTCCTCAGACATGACAGGCCTCTACTCCCTGGCCTCCCAACAGCCTACACTCTTTGGCCTTTTCTCCCTGACCTCCCTGACTCGAGCTACAGTACCAGCCTTATCATAAGTTATGTAAGACCAAAGCGCCCACTGTCGTGGAAGTTTTTGAGAGAATCAATCGTTTAAGCTGAAGTCGGGTGAAGTACAGAGTTAATGTTTATTTGACGTAGATGTAAACATAATAACGTTATCAACATAACATCATCGACACACAAACATAAGACAATAAGACAAAGACAAATCCATACAGCTCCATCTAGCATTCTAGAATGGGACTGGAAGAATCCAGCCCACCAGCACGACCCAGCTGATGGCCCTGAACCCCCCAAGAACATTCTTCAACAGACCATTTTATAGATACGAAAGTTCTGAAAAGTCATTGGTCCATCCTACAGACATGCAGCTATACCAAATCTCTTCGTTCATTGGTTAACTCCTTAGAACAATACAGTTGAATCCACATTGTCTCCAGACCAACTGTCTCTTCCTCCCTAGGTGACAAGAACTCTCCCAGGTCACCCAGACTTCCCGTCTCTAGACTTCACGTCTCCTAGTTAGCTGTCATAAAACTGCAAATGGCATCTCTACCAAATGGAGTTGAATCAACATTCATTGTATCAAGCTTCTTAACCAACTGTAAACTTCTCCTAATACACATTCATTGTACATAGGCCCAAAATTTATTTCACACCACCTAGAGATCGAAACATCAGCATTAAGGGCCACATCCCCTGCTCCAGTAAACACTACTCTAGTACTGCCAGGCACAGTGTCCTTGACCACTAACACCCCTTCCCATCATTTTATACTTTCCTCAAACCCTCAAACCTCCAGATTAACAGATTCCCTATGAGATGAGATTTGCCACTTCCAGGTTTACTAGCGTGCCCACTCCCTGGTTATTCCAGATGAACACAACCACCTGTCTGTCTGTCGGTCAAATCTCCTAGATGGCTTCCTCTCCTTGCCTTCTTACTTTCATCTCCGCTGATCTAACAGCAGCAGACTGATGAAAGCTCTTCCCTATGCTAGGCAGTCTCTAGCTGCTTCAGCTAGTCCCGACTCCTCAGGGCAGAGGAAGGAAAGGAGCCGAGGAAAGGACACCACTGAACACTGTCTGAGACCACTGGGATGAACTGATGAGGAGGCAAGGAGGAACTGAGAGAATGATACAGGGAGTGGAGGACAAAGGGAAAGAAGGCTAGGCGATTTTCAGAAAGGAGAGAGGGAGGCCAGTCTAACCACAGGACCTATGTCATTCCACAAGGCCAGGACGAGGAGGGAGAAAGGGCACATTCATTCACTGCTACAATGCTGGATTACTATCACACATTACACATTGCTGCTTCACTGCTTCACGACCACACATTACACCCTGGAATTTCACTACAACACATACAGTAACACCCTGGTGCTTCACTATCACACATAGCACAATGCTGGTTTCTCTGACACTCCATTGATAACCAAGCTTTTCTGGAGAATCGAATGCAGAGCATTCACACAGTGGTAATAGAGCAGTGATATCATCACCGTAATTTCAGTGCACTAATCCACACAGATACAGCATCTCTGTGGATGTATGCCCTGGGCTAGTCAACAGTGAACATCCTCTATATGGAACACAGACCTCATTCTGTCAACCCCACCCATATCTGATACTGTCATCACGTTGGGAACAGGACCCTACCCACCTGGGTCCGAGGCACCTGCGGAAACAATGCCAGCGTGGTGGGTCTCTTAGGCCGGTACGTATCCATGGTGACCGGAGCAGAATCTCTCTCCACAGGGGCCGGTCCAATAGGAGGCTGCCAAATGGCAGCCCTCTTCTCCTCCTCACGCTCTTCCTCTTCCCTCTGTTGGTGGTCAAGCCTTGGGTGGGCAGCGTGGAGCAGGCCTTGGTCCTGCTCCTCTTCCTCCTCTTCCTCTATCTGGTCTTCAGCATCAATCAGATCCAACTGGAGCAGTTCCAGATCCTGATCTCTACTCCACCTCCTGTCAGCCCTGCCTGCTCCGCTATTGGCTGGGCACGTCACATGATCCTGGGAAGAGCAGAGCAGCAGCAGTGATGCAGTGGAGTGAAAGAGGAGAGAGCTAGAGAGAGTGAGAGAGCAAGACAGAAGGAGAGAGAGGGAGGGTGGAGAGATAGGGAGTGCGAGAAGCATATGGATAGAAATATGGAGAAAAAGCAGCAGAAGGATAGAGAGATCCAGAAGAGAAGAGACAGAGGTAGGTGTGAGAAAGAGAGAAAAATGGAGGAGAGACCGGCAGAGGCTTGGGTGTGTAGCAGCGGCAAGAAGGGTGTGGGGAGCGAGACTGAAAGACGGAAGCAGCCAATCCCAGCTCAGGATGACATCACTAGCCGTTGTCTCTCTCTCTCTGCTTTGTGTTAGTCTAATTCAATCCAACAGCAGTCAGCAGCATAAACCTCACACATACACACAAAACACACACGTACAATAACACAGATACAAACACACACACAAAGATACAAATGTATTGACAGATCTAAACACCAGCATACAACATAGTCAGGTGACACATAAACATTGTTAAATGTCTTTCAAACATCTCCAGTATTCCATCCAAACAACGATGACCAAACCCTCTCCAAAGTCACTATCAAGCAGTAAAATTCTAGGATGCAAGACAACAGAATGGCAGGAATTTAACCTATTGTTTGAACAGACAACAGCTGCCCAGCTAAAGTAAGCTAACCCAGTGTGTCTGCAGGATAGCGGCCAGGAGCCGCATGTAATGTTGAGTGACAGGTCAGATCTTCTTGGCGCCGTGACCCATGTGTACAGCAGGACTGTGAAGCCTAGCCGGGCTTGCCTAGGCCGCAGACAATAATCTGTTAAGTGACTGACCCCATAACTAAGGCTGGGAGGATGCCTTGGTCATTGCTCCTCTAACTCTGAATCACAGGTCCACACAGCAGCACAGACCAGGAAACAACAACCTCTTCCAGGAAAAACAGATCCTAATATGAGAAATTGTGAACATCAGCAAAAAACGAATAAACAAATAAAACACAAAAAATACTTTGCAGTAGGGCAGACTGTAATTATCAAACTGGGCAGACTGAGACTGATCAACACTGACCTACATTACCAGGTAAATCAACTCAGTATTCACTCTGAATACAGAGCTGCTGCTAACGGGGTATTCACATCCAGGGCAGGTTCTATACACCTCTATACCACGTTGGAGAGAGAGAGAGAGAGAGAGAGAGAGAGAGAGAGAGAGAGAGAGAGAGAGTGTGCGTGGGTGTGTGAGAGAGAGACAGAGACAGAGAGAGAGAGAGAGAGAGAGAGAGAGAGAGAGAGAGAGAGAGAGAGAGAGAGAGAGAGAGAGAGAGAGAGAGAGAGAGAGAGAGAGAGAGAGAGAGAGAGAGAGGGGGGAGTGTGAGTGTCTGAGAGAAAGTGTGTGCAAGAAAGAAAAAAATAGTTTGTGTGCGTGTGTGTGGGTGCCCATGAGCATGCAGCAGGCAGGCAGAGTTCTGACCTTGCAGTCCAGGTCATCACAGCTAAGGCTGCCTCCACACTCGTCCGTGATCTCTGTGACCTGGGAGAGGTCCTCATCTTCAAACTCATCCAGGCTGAAGTCATGAGTCAGCCTGAGACGCACGCACGCGCGCACACACACACGCACACATAAGATGGCATCATGATACACATACACAAACACACACACACACAGGAGGCAGGCACACAAACGTTTGGGGATGTTATGACTGTTTAGTTTGGGTTTTTTTCAATCGCTCGACGTGATAAGTTAATGCGCAGGCATACTGAGATGATAGTTGTCTTGAGTTATACAGAGATTTAAATGTCAATCTGAAACAAACGATGACAGCTATGGTAATCTCACACCAAACCTTTGATAAAACTTGAGAGCCCTGCTATAGAGTTAAGAAAAAGTGGGAAATAGGTCCGTAGTCTATCTTTTCGATCACTACAACAACAGGTCTGAGCATAAACAAGTAGCCAGCAAAGTAAGCTCTCGGAGGGTGTAAAATGACAATATTAGCCCACCTGTCTTTGTTGGCTACTCAAACGTTATAAAATGACTGTATGACATTGTTTTCACAAATTAAAAAAGTAACATAGCCTATTTGCCCAACATCGATCGCCCACGCTGTCATAAAAGTCTGTAACAGTTTCCTTTTTTAAACTTTTAGATATGCACAATGTATAGACCTTAAATTTTGCAACAATAATGTTAGGCTACATAATAGCTTTATGTTACACAAACAACACAACTTTATGTTACACAAGTTACCAACTTAATTAATTACAGAATTACATACATTGCCGGGACATCTGTCAAATAAATATGTGTATGCATACACAACACAGACGCACTGCACTACATTTCTATCTGAGCTGTATACCAACACGGTTAACATGCATTTTGCACATAACACAGATCTAGGCTAAACACAGAACCTCTAAGCGTTTCCACTATGAAGACATTATTTGATCATAGTGAATGTGTACTGTAATGCTTTATCTAAAGGAGGCATGTCTTCCTACAACTCATATAGTATATATATGAATCATTCTTTCATCCGACTTTCCCAGAGTCAGGGCAGCTCTCATTTTCAAATAGGGGAATCTTAGTTTTAAAAAGATTGTTAAGAAAAAAGTTATCTTAAATGCCTCTTAAATGTAGTTTAAAATCTTAATCTAGGCCTATTAAACAACTAAACTGTCCTGTCCTGTAGATGGACATCTAGGTGAACAACAGCAGAAGGTCTCCGGTCTACTCAACCATTTCTCCCACTGGTCCTCCATCCAGTTGTCCCCATCCTGGCTGGGCTCCATGTCCTGGTGGAGCAGCATCTGCAGGGCTGGGCTGGGCTGGGCTAGGCTGGGCAGGGCAAGGCCGGGCTCTGGGGCTCCAATCGATGATCACAGACAATTACAGGCACTTCCCTCTCTCAACACACCATAATTTACTGCCCACTACTCTCTCCCTCTCAGCACCTGCCTGTCTCTAATGCAACTCTGTCTAATGCTGCCACTGTTACTCTCTCCGTCTATCTATCACTGCCCTTTCACTGCCCTTCTCTCTCTCTCTCTCTCTCTCTCCCTTCCTTTCCTTCAGCTTCTTTTTCTGTCTCAACACCACACATCAGCAGCAGCAGATCTGCAAAGACAGGAAGAGAGAGAGAGATCACAAGGAGGAGCCTGCTTCCTGTTTCCTCCTCTCTTTACTGGTGTGTTTCTGCCTCTCCAAGACCATTACGGTCCCCTGAGGATGCTGGGGTTGGGGGGGGGGGGGGGGGGGTGCCGGCTGTGAGGGAGGGAAGAGGAGGGACAAATGAGACTGAAACAACCTCACCCTCTAAAGCTCTCACTCCCGTGAGGGTGTGTGTCAATATCTTACATAGCCCTCTTTTCCTCTCCCTCAGCTGCACTGATCAGAGAAGTCAGGACTGACAGAAACAACATGGAGTATGTAGACCAGGTACTGAACCTCCCCTAACCAATTAATGTTCAACAGTGTCAGTACAGATGGAAGAAGAGCAAAGGAAACCACATTAGACTCTTAGTGCCCGCCCCCAGCCCGAGTCTCTCCCGGGAGGTGCTGCCTCATTGCTGTGTGATGGAGGGTGGGTGAGATCGATGCAGCTCAGGTTGCCCCCTCTCTTCATCTCTCCTCCTCTTCTCCCCTCTCTTGTTCTTTCCTCATCCCTCCTCCCCTCATCCTCTCACTTCCCTCCTCTGCAAGTCAGAGAGGAAAAGGGGGTGAGTGTCTGGATCAATGGGAGTACTGCTGGAGGGGAGCAGAGCCTCTAGAGCCCAGCCGAGGTCTCCTCCCCAGGCGTGAGGAGCAGGTTGTTCTCGTGATTCTCAAGCCCTAGTCTAACCCTCTCGATACACTTGCATTATACTTGCTTATACAATTGCTCAGGGCAGCTAAGTTGAGATAAATTGCATTAACTTCTAGGGTATTTACAGAGAAAACTAAATTAAATCCAGTGTAATATATGACATCAGACACAGGGTTCTATAATGTAAATAATACTTTCCCTTACAGCCTAATTTTGTCCTCTACCTTATCAAATGACTGTTGAATCACTGGACATCAAAGCTTGAATATCAGTTTCACTTGCTAGCAAGTCTATATCAGGTATCACCCACATTGATATAGTCAGTTTCTGTTAATCCGTTTAATCTGATTGTTGTTTTCCTATCAAAAAAGACTGGATGTTTGAGCTATTAGTGTTTATGTGTCTGTGTGTAAGAGAAGATGAGAAGAGGGGACAGAGATACAGAAACAGAATAGAGGCTGAGAAAAGAAGAGAGCGAGGCGAGAGAGCAAGACCATTAGTGTTCCCTGTGGCCTCCATCCCCAGTGTTAGTGCTGCTCAACAGAACACTGGCCAGGCCCCTCCTCAGTCACTGCTGACTGGACACAGCTCTGGAGCCTGCTCTCCTCACACGCATCCTGGGTTTGAAGAGCACCAGTGTCCTGTGAGCGTGACTGGAGAAGTGTCCCTCAACTTCCCTGTCAGACCAGATTTTCTGTATAGAAAATATCACCAGCAATTTTTACCCAAACATTGACAGGTATGGGAATCTCACGCCAAACTTTTGATTAAACTTGAGAGCCCTGATGTATTGTTCACTACTAAAGGTCTGAGTCTTCAGCCCTGAACTGGTAATCTTACAACAGCAAGACACTTCTTCGCTCATGTTTGTGACTATACACCTGATGACACACTCGTGGTAGCATGGTAAAACAACATGCCTGCATGTACCTATACCAATAGCAAAGTCACTGCCTATGATTCATCGCCTAACCCTACAGCATGTACACTCTACAAATACAATACAAAACAGTACAAACGGGGATAAAAAAAAAAGCACAACTAATGGTTGGTTCACAATCAGATCTTGAATGAAAATAAACTCTTTTGTACAATACAAAACAAATAAATAACTATTCCACAGAACTCATGGAAACTTAAATATGAGTGAAGGTACCTTCCTTTGCTTGGAATGTACAATATTTATAAACACGGTGACAAGCTGTAGGTGTGGTTAAATCAAGATGAGGGATGTCATGAGGCCTGGGGTCTCAAACAGCATCACTGATTTATTCTACTAAGGGCCAACGACCGTAACTGTCAAACATAATTTCAAATATATTTCCCTTTTCCTCTCAGACTCTCACAACAAACATGATTCAAGATGCAGACCAGATGCAAACCAGCGCAGAGCCAGAGCGGGTACTCTTGATCATGCAGAGAATGAAGAACATAAACATGTCCTTGAAGTTTAGGGAGTAGGGAGCACGTAAAAGTCACCAGCTGTGTCCTGCTATCATGTCCAACATACACATTCAACTGGTCATAAAAATCAAAAAAGGGGGGAAGTATAAATCTGTATTGTATTTCGATTCATTTTAAAGACTGCTGTTGGAACACCCTCTGTCTCAGGCAAAATGTTTTCAATAGTTTCCAAACCAATCACATACAGTGATCAGTCAGCACAGCAGTAACTCAAGCGCTGAGATCAACTCACATCATCATCTGTGAATTTAGGAACAGAATGTTTTTTTATATCAATTGATTCAATGGAGAGAAAAAAATTACATTAAAATCCTGATTTAACTATTGGATTGGAGATTAGACTTTCTTCTTAAACTGGTGTTACTCAACATAAATTGAGTCTAACTCCAGGGCTCTCAAGTTTTGAAGACAGGCAAGAGTGACATTCTCCCCCCCTCAGGGGGTCAAAATTAATTAATTAATTGCTTTTTACCTGACATCTTTGAAAGGCAGCAATGATTAATGCATCCATGGCCAGGATATAATTATAAAATATGACATTATTTTAAAAGTGACCTATAACATCGACTATGCAAAACACTTACATGTATTTAGAGCTAATACAATTATTAAGCTTATTTGGAGAGAGATGTTTATAATGTGACAATATGTCAGTCATCGTGTGATAACGAAAATATGACTAGGCCTAGAATACTTGTTCTGAGCAGGTGTTGTCAGTGAACAGGCTGTACAACTGTTGGATAAGTTAGAGACACTCATGAAAAACTGATGCTAATTATCTGGGAAACATTTTCTAACAGCAGTCAAGTTGTCATTGTTTGTGTCAAACAAGTTGGGAATTTGTTGTAACATTAAAACAGGAGATCATGACTGTGCTCAAAGTGATGCTCAAGCCTCAGTGGTTTCCTCTGTGGGTGAACGAAACTTTCGGAAGATGTTGTAGCAGAATCACGTGAAAAATTCCAGGATATGCTTTTTTTCATTGGTTGTTGCGTCAAATCTTACCCAGATACAATAGTGCTATTTTCTTATTGGCCTTTCTGTTTTTTGATTGGCTGATAAGTGGCAGGCTCGACTTAGAACTCCAGGGGAGACGCGCTTGATTCCTGCCGGTTCCATAGTGAGAGCGGCGCGGCCAGAGACATTTCGGTTGGGCGCTGCTGCATATTAAATATATTATAAATAGTTTTTACGCGTGAGAAATACAATGTGTGGCGGGAGTGCGTGACAAAAGACCGAAATGAGTGACTGTCACGCTCAATGCGTGACACTTGAGAGCCCTGTAACTCTGATAAGAACACAGCAAAAATGGCAAAGGGAAAGGGTTAATCACTGGCTTTCCACCACATACACATTGATTATGTTTACATGCATATCATCTCATCTGGGGCCCGTTCTCCGTACGTCGCTTATTACATCCGAAATCAAATGACACATCCAAGATGACATCATCTTGCTTATCATGATCTGGCTAATCCGGTTCTTCGAACACACTTGTTGTTTATGATTAGTGTAGCTGGATTGAGTTATACGTTGGTCTAAAAGCGGGTATGTATCGATAGTAGAAACCTTGATCAGCAACGCTGCTATTGGCTGCTCACATAAGTCTATGGCTGCGCACCGTGGCCAAAATGAGCGCCCTGTTTTTTCCGCAACAGAGCCAACAGAGCAACAGCTTGCTCGAAGGTTACTCCGAATTTGAAGATTTTATCAGAACGCCAGGGAACACCTCAAAGTCTGCAAAATCCAAGAAAGAGGGCTGGCAAAAAGTAGCAGACCAAAATAAATGTAGAGGAGTGACGCGTTTACATTTAGTCATTTAGCAGACGCTCTTATCCAGAGCGACTTACAGTAAGTACAGGGACAGGGGCGGTTTTAGGCACGGGCGGACCGGGCAGCCGCCCGGGGCGGCATTTTTTCATGTCACGTGGGGGGCGCACGAGCATAAAATCAATAAATAAAAATCTCTGCGCCGCGAAGCGGTTTTCTCTTTTCTATCATTTCACTGTGTGGGGAATTGGCAAATTGGCGCCCCCTTCAGGCAGCTGCAGGCACCCCTGCTTGCTGAGAAGGTGCCGTGCACAGAAGCTGTGTGAAAAAAGGGGAGAGGGACAGACAGCTCATCTGACTGGGTCTCCCAAATGGAACGGACAATTCATAATATTATAAATATAGGCCTAAAGTTCCTGCACATTTTTATTATTTTTTTATTGTGTGAAATGGCGAATAATAAAAAAATGGGTATAGGCTAACTCTTACATTTGTTAGCCTTTTTGCTATGATGCTTGCTATGCAACAACAATATTTCGGTTTTAACTCAACAAACAGGAGATAACATTTCACCATAATAGTGTGCTTTGCAACAAAACTGTAACAAGTTCAGTTATTATTTATTTTCATTATTTAGGTTAGGCCCTGTAATTAGCCAACGGAATTTTCAAATCTGTAGGTAGTTTCAAAGACGAACATTTGCTACAACTATATTTCGTGACAAAGTATAGTTTAACGTCATAACTAAAAGTGTTCCTCCCTAAAAGTTATATTAATATAGCATGTAATAACAGACATTTAGCGTGTAAGGGCATGTTCATGTAACCCTCCTATTATGTTTGGTATCAATTTGACCCCAGGCTGTTTTAGCTGTATAGAACATAATCGGTCTTACCACAACAGCCTTTTGATTTCAATGGGGGGGGCGCGAAGGGCGTCTCGCCCTGGGTGTAATTCAATGTAGAACCGGGTGTAATTCAATGTAGAACCGCCACTGTACAGGGACATTCCCCCGAGGCAAGTAGGGTGAAGTGCCTTGCCCAAGGACACAGCGTCAGTTGGCATGACCGGGAATCGAACTGGCAACCTTCGGATTACTAGCCCGATTCCCTCACCGCTCAGCCACCTGACTCCCCCATAAGTTTATCGCTTATTACAGTAAGCTAGGCCTATGTTTTTTTTATTTTCATATTTCATATTTTCATTTATCATCTTTAATGTCATATGATGTGGTTTCAACAAATGTATTATGTACATGACACCCTCACAAAAAAACGATAGGCTATCCTCTCAAAAAGTATAGGCTAGCATATCGCGCTGTGCTTAAGGAGTAACGCTATCAAGCAATGAGCAATTAATTCGGTTTCATGTTAAATTCTGCTCATTATTCTTGCACCTTCTGCAACAGGTTCCTGTAGTAAAAACGGACAAGACATGTCTGTGACAGACTTCCTGTATCACCTCTGCTTGTAAAGCCTCAATCTAATCGTGTTTACATAAAATAAACCTGCTCCCGAGCAGGTTTAAGCTTACGGACCTGTTGCTATGACAGCAAGTCCAGGATGAGCTTCGAAGAACCGAACAATCCAAGATAATGACAAATCGTCAACAATCAAATCCAGCTAACTGAGTTAGCGACGTACGGAGAATGGGCCCCAGGGGCCTGTACTACGAATCAAGATTTGGCGTTAGCGAGGTAACTTCAGGTTCAACCCAGGGTTTTCTGTACTACGACGGACAGGCCCGTAACGGAAACACATGAGGCCCCCCCGCAGAATAAGCCTGAGAGCCCCCCCCCCCCCCCACCACCACCACCACATATGTAACGGATAATGTAATACAAATACCGACGGGACGAACAGGACCCCGACGCGATCAACTGAACTTTTTGGAACATTCTGAAGAGCCGTGTAATAAATGCAAGATATCAAAACTCAAGCTTGTCTTGTGAGGGAAATTTATTCAATAAGAAAAAAACGCTCAAACGGTTTGCAGGTGAATAGCCTACACATGTGCGCGTCTTTTATAGCAAATCTGTGTGCAAAGTCTTTTACCACACTCTTTACATCTAAACTGCGCGCACATTCATTTTCTATGCTTAAGGATGGCCAGACCTGACAGCCTCGAAAGCAATGACTGTACGTTTTACACTATCATAATATGCATAATTGAAATACAATGACTTATAACTTTGATTATGTTTTTTGTATGTTTAAATAGTCAAACGCAATCGCTGCAACTGCACGATACTACTGTCGCATAAGTTATCATGTTTGCTAATAATGTCAGTTATGTAATATATTTTATAATTAAGCACTTTTTCTACTTTCTCTTTTTTTTGTAGTTTCACTCCATTTCAATGTTGTCAGCTTGATAGGAAGTCAATAAAGGAGCAAGGCTAATTTTCCTGGCTCTTGGAAAGGAGGCTCTGTTAACGCTAGGAAGCACAACACAGACAGAGCAGTACAGCTGTCAAAGTATAGGCTAACGTTAGCTACGTGGTACAGTAATGTTAGCTATAGCAAACAGTACGACACCTGTCTCTTCTGGCAGATGAGTGCATCCTTCACCGGCTGGTCGAAAAATAAATTGGTAATTTTGGGAATTTTGGCATTTAATTCAGAAATTTTCAGTTTTGAATGCCGCTTTTGGGCACCGCTTTTAAATGTGCGTTTCATTTTTCCTACGCTACGCTAGTTAGCTACCTATTTGCAGCGGGCTCGCCGGTCTGTGTGACCATCTGAGTTCATCATGTCACTTACCTAGCTAACAAAGAAAGCACAATTAAATATACTTTCCTTTATTTTTATATCAACTCTGGAAACACAGACAAGACAATAAGACATCCCATGTAATTCAAATTGGATAAAAAATTAAAAAAACCGGGGGCCTGCCACGCGAGGCCGACAAAACCCTTTCGCATTCCCTCATGAGTATCTTTATGAAAGATATATTCTCAGCAGAGGGAATTACGTATCTTTGCCAGCTTCTTGAGCCGTATGTTGCCAATGCGACACATCGAAGCCGTGCGCTCACAGTCCCACAGACTATATATACCGTTTCGTTATTTCGCTACCCAGGTGAAATCAGTTTCATATTCGAGATTCAACAGACATTCATATTCGTACCTCCGTTCAGGCTCCGCGTCATATTTAGGGACCGGGGTAAAAGAGTAGACAGTCAGAATGTTTCTTCAATATCTTTGTCAAAATCGACCATACAAACTTCAAACTTGTTGCACATTCTTCTACTACTGACTGACCAATTTGTACAACCTTTGGTTTGGTGATAATGTTGATTATTGGATAACCTATATTGCCAATAAATCAATAAAAACACCAATATTTCAGTATTTCCTCAATATCTTTGTCAAAAATGAACATAGAAACTTCAGACCTGTTTCACATTCTTCTACTCCTAGCTGACCAAGTTGTCCAAGCTTTGGTTTGGTGATAAAGTTGATTATTGATTAACCTATAGCCAATAAATCAAGAAAAACACATTTTCCAATATTTCATCAATATCTTTGTCAACAATGATCACAGAAACTTCAAACTTGTTTCACATTCTTCTACTCCTAGCTGACCAGCTTGTCCAAGCTTTGGTTTGGTGATAAAGTTGATTATTGGATAACCTATATTGCCAATAAATCAAGAAAAACACCAATATTTCAGTATTTCCTCAATAACTTTGTCAAAAATGACCATAGAAACTTCAGACCTGTTTCACATTCTTCTACTCCTAGCTGACCAAGTTGTCCAAGCTTTGGTTTGGTGATAAAGTTGATTATTGATTAACACATAGCCGATAAATCAACAAAAACACCAATATTTCAGTATTTCCTCAATAACTGTCAAAAATGAACATAGAAACTTCAGACCAGTTTCACATTATTCTACTCCTAGCTGACCAAGTTGTCCAATATTTGGTTTGGTGATAAAGTTGATTATTTATTAACCTATAGCTAACCTAAATAATCAACTTTATCACCAAACCAAATATTGGACAACTTGGTCAGCTAGGAGTAGAATAATGTGAAACTGGTCTGAAGTTTCTATGTTCATTTTTGACAGTTATTGAGGAAATACTGAAATATTGGTGTTTTTCTTGATTTATTGGCAATATAGGTTATCCAATAATCAACTTTATCACCAAACCAAAGCTTGGACAAGCTGGTCAGCTAGGAGTAGAAGAATGTGAAACAAGTTTGAAGTTTCTGTGGTCATTGTTGACAAAGATATTGATGAAATATTGGAAAATGTGTTTTTCTTGATTTATTGGCTATAGGTTAATCAATAATCAACTTTATCACCAAACCAAAGCTTGGACAACTTGGTCAGCTAGGATTAGAAGAATGTGAAACTGGTCTGAAGTTTCTATGTTCATTTTTGACAAAGATATTGAGGAAATACTGAAATATTAGTGTTTTTGTTGATTTATTGGCTATGGGTTAATCAATAATCAACTTTATCACCAAACCAAAGCTTGGACAACTTGGTCAGCTAGGAGTAGAATAATGTGAAACTGGTCTGAAGTTTTTATGTTCATTTTTGACAAAGTTATTGAGGAAATACTGAAATATTGGTGTTTTTGTTGATTTATTGGCAATATAGGTTATCCAATAATCAACTTTATCACCAAACCAAAGCTTGGACAAGCTGGTCAGCTAGGAGTAGAAGAATTGAAAACAAGTTTGAAGTTTCTGTGATCATTGTTGACAAAGATATTGATGAAATATTGGAAAATGTGTTTTTCTTGATTTATTGGCTATAGGTTAATCAATAATCAACTTTATCACCAAAGCTAGGACAACTTGGTCAGCTAGGAGTAGAAGAATGTGAAACAGGTCTGAAGTTTCTATGTTCATTTTTGGCAAATATACTGAGGAAATACTGAAATATTAGTGTTTTTGTTGATTTATTGGCTATGGGTTAATAAATAATCAACTTTATCACCAAACCAAAGCTTGGACAAGTTGGTCAGCTAGGAGTAGAATAATGTGAAACTGGTCTGAAGTTTCTATGTTCATTTTTGACAAAGTTATTGAGGAAATACTGAAATATTGGTGTTTTTGTTGATTTATCGGCTATGTGTTAATCAATAATCAACTTTATCACCAAACCAAAGCTTGGACAACTTGGTCAGCTAGGAGTAGAAGAATGTGAAACAGGTCTGAAGTGTCTATGGTCATTTTTGACAAAGTTGTTGAGGAAATACTAAAATATTGGTGTTTTTCTTGATTTATTGGCAATATAGGTTATCCAATAATCAACTTTATCACCAAACCAAAGCTTGGACAAGCTGGTCAGCTGGGAGTAGAATAATGTGAAACAAGTTTGAAGTTTCTGTGATCATTGTTGACAAAGATATTGATGAAATATTGGAAAATGTGTTTTTCTTGATTTATTGGCTATAGGTTAATTAATAATCAACTTTATCACCAAACCAAAGCTTGGACAACTTGGTCTGCTAGTATTAGAAGAATGTGCAACAAGTTCAAAGTTTCTATGTTCATTTTTTACAAAGATATTTAGGAAATACAGAAATATTGGTGTTTTTATTGACTTATTGGCTATGGATTAATCAATAATCAACTTGGTCACCAAACCAAAGCTTGGACAACTTGGTCTGCTAGTATTAGAAGGATGTGCAACAAGTTTGAAGTTTCTATGTTTATTTTTGACAAAGTTATTGAGGAAATACTGAAATATTGGTGTTTTTATTGATTTATTGGCTATGGATTAATCAATAATCAACTCTATCACCAAACCAAATCTTGGACAACTTGGTCAGCTAGGAGTAGAATAATGTGAAACTGGTCTGAAGTTTCTATGTTCATTTTTGACAAAGTTATTGAGGAAATACTGAAATATTGGTGTTTTTGTTGATTTATCGGCTATGTGTTAATCAATAATCAACTTTATCACCAAACCAAAGCTTGGACAACTTGTTCAGCTAGGAGTAGAAGAATGTGAAACAGGTCTGAAGTTTCTATGGTCATTTTTGACAAAGTTATTGAGGAAATACTGAAATATTGGTGTTTTTCTTGATTTATTGGCAATATAGGTTATCCAATAATCAACTTTATCACCAAACCAAAGCTTGGACAAGCTGGTCAGCTAGGAGTAGAAGAATGTGAAACAAGTTTGAAGTTTCTGTGATCATTGTTGACAAAGATATTGATGAAATATTGGAAAATGTGTTTTTCTTGATTTATTGGCTATAGGTTAATCAATAATCAACTTTATCACCAAACCAAAGCTTGGACAACTTGGTCTGCTAGTATTAGAAGAATGTGCAACAAGTTCCAAGTTTCTATGTTCATTTTTTACAAAGATATTGAGGAAATACAGAAATATTTGTGTTTTTATTGACTTATTGGCTATGGATTAATCAATAATCAACTTTATCACCAAACCAAAGCTTGGAAAACTTGTTCAGCTAGGAGTAGAAGAATGTGAAACAGGTCTGAAGTTTCTATGTTCATTTTTGACAAAGATATTGAGGAAATACAGAAATATTGGTGTTTTTATTGACTTATTGGCTATGGATTAATCAATAATCAACTTGGTCACCAAACCAAAGCTTGGACAACTTGGTCTGCTAGTATTAGAAGAATTTGCAACAAGTTTGAAGTTTCTATGTTCATTTTTGACAAAGTTATTGAGGAAATACTGAAATATTGGTGTTTTTATTGATTTATTGGCTATGGATTAATCAATAATCAACTCTATCACCAAACCAAATCTTGGACAACTTGGTCAGCTAGGAGTAGAATAATGTGAAACTGGTCTGAAGTTTCTATGTTCATTTTTGACAAAGTTATTGAGGAAATACTGAAATATTGGTGTTTTTGTTGATTTATCGGCTATGTGTTAATCAATAATCAACTTTATCACCAAACCAAAGGTTGTACAAATTGGTCAGTCAGTAGTAGAAGAATGTGCAACAAGTTTGAAGTTTGTATGGTCGATTTTGACAAAGATATTGAAGAAACATTCTGACTGTCTACTCTTTTACCCCGGTCCCTAAATATGACGCGGAGCCTGAACGGAGGTACGAATATGAATGTCTGTTGAATCTCGAATATGAAACTGATTTCACCTCGGTTATTTCGCTACTTACTTTTATAGTGTGGGTGATGCGGAGAACCTGAGCAAGAACACAGTCTGCCGCGCAATTTGCAAATGATTTTCTTCAATGGCTGTTGCCACCATATTCTGATTAATGGAGTGATGAAAACGAGATATCCAAAGTGCCCTTTGTAAAAACTTTGGACTCTAATATGTTGACAAAATGAAACAAGGATTTTCATTCTGTCTTCATGCAATGTTCTGATTTCCGTTCTGGAAATGTATGCACATTATATCATATTTTACAACTTAATGCATCATTTGCTCATTTAAACATACATTTACAGGAAACTAGTAATGAAAACAATATTTGACCTAATATTAGTTATCAACTGGGGAGGTTTCATGTTGATATGTTATCCCTATTCACTGGGATAACATATCTATTGTCTATCCCACAAAAGAATCAAAATGCACAACAAAAAAGCCACAAAAAGGTATAAAAAGACCAAAACGTCGAAAAAAGTTTAACAAATACATCCTTGTGTTCTCCCTTCCCTAGGAACACAGAAAAGCCAGCCTTGTTTTTTTAATTAAAAGCCTCTTATACAGATATCGAGCCTCTTATACTCTATATCGAGCTCCAGGGTTCTTTTATACAGGGCCCTCACATTGTCTGCTCCAACCTGAAACAAATAAAGAACATTGTCCCTTTGCAAGGCACACTTGGAGAAAGTTGAAGGTGTCCATTTGACTACTGTGTTTCAAGGTTCATTGCTTATAATTTGTGTCTTTGTCTTGGCCTTGAAGTAGAGGCCCTAGGCTCAGGGGGAGGAAGACGTTCCTCTTCCTGCTGAGTTTAACACCATAGCAATTTAATCAATTGAGTCATATTTGAAATGAGCACTGTAAGGACTTGTGTCTCATGTTCAGACCACCACCATTAGCAAGTCATTACAGACACTTCAATCACAGCCACACCTTCACACACTCTCACCATCTGTGTTGCAAGTGGTAAATACAACTCAAAAGTGTACCCCCAAAATGCTCTCTGAGCTGGCATACACAGTTTCCTGATCATCTGGACCTCCACTTGAGAAAGTAAATGGCATATTTGATCAATATTCAGCAACCACATGGCATACATACTGGCGTATGACTATTAGTTTCACTGTTACCTCTGTATGGCACAGTGGGACAACAGTGGGTGGTGGCAGCAACACCACTGTATTTCCTGTCACTGCAGAGAACAGTAATACATTTCACTCCTACAATATCATAAACAATTGTTGAATGAACATGGTCACATAGATTACTTGAAACATACATATGCTTGGGTTTCCGAGCTGCTGCCACCAGGGTCTGAAGAAATGCCCCCTTCCACTGCTACCATCATGGGGCGACCCTGCTAGCTGGAGAGGGCCAGCTCCTCAGCAGGAGTGAAGTCCTGTGGAGAAGGGCCCCCCCAGTTTTCTTTGCCTTATTTTTCTTCCTGTTGGCTGCAAGCAATTTCATTGTTTTATAGGCCCTTTGTAGCTATACCAATATCCTACAAAAGGGACTGACTCAGGCAATTCAGCCTTGTACTTGTTGGCCTTAAAATATGTGCAAGTATTGCCTACTGCTACTTACCGTTTTGAATTATGGTTTTATATTTATTTTTTATTTGCTCCCACGATCGTTTGCCACTGCCAGGGTTGCAACTAAAATAATACAGCAACAAAAGTTTAACGTTATGGAATGCACACGTGTAATTATGGTCACATCTTGTGCCCCAGGCACAAGATATCAATAAGTCATGTAGCTTACACATTTACAGCGTCTGCTATTTTCTGCCAGCTTGGTAGCAGCGACTTTGTTGATTTTTGTCTGTATTATATGTCTGTATTCCTGATATGTTTGTATTACAATATTTCACGCAGGAGGAGTAGACAAAGTTTGGAAGATTATTGTTGGCTACTCCTGCGTGAAATATGCGGCTCTTGTTTTGTCCATGTTTGCGATTGGACATACGGTGCAAACACCGCCCCTTTATGTGAACGCGCACGTCTCTAGATTGGAAAGATCTGGAAAGATCTGGGTTGAGTTAGAGACTTGATAACCGCCGTCGTGATACCACTTATCGTGATTGCGATTGTTACGCTTCGCGTAGCCGGGTAACTGAAAGTGATCCAGAGCATGTTGATCTTGATTCGTAGTACAGGCCCCTGGTCATGGCATGGAGTAAATAAGTGGAAAATTGTTGAGCTGAGTTGGAACTGACAGATGCAGAATGGAAGCAGAACTTTGAATGACACACTGACCCTTCACAAGGAGAAGCATTATGCACTAAGTGTCAGCTCATTCCCATGAATAATGTAACCTGAAAAAGCTATTATATATCTAATATTTTCATATAAAACAAATTATCACGTTTATCTGATACAGAACGGCTTTATTCTGAATTAGGTGTTTATTCAGAATGGCCTCTTCAGATTATGACAGGATAGGAGGCTGCATGTAAACGTAGTCAGTGAAACCTAGCTATGGACATGAGTTTGGCAATGCAGCATTTTTTTCTACACTTCTGATTGATAAAAAATACAATTAGAAAAAGAAACTGGGATGTGTCTGTGTTTGACTGCATGTGTGTGTGTTTAATTGTCCCAGGCAGGAGAGGTGAGCTGGTCTCTTCTCTGTAGTAGCACCTCCTGTAACACAGCCAACAGAAAAGCTTCAATAAAAATCTCACACAAAACCATCTCCAAGTTTCTTCCTCCCTCCTTTCCTCTCGCCCTCTGCTTCTCCCCCCTCTTCTAACACACCAACAATAGATACTTACCTTTTGTCATTGGTTACTGCAGTGTGATAGTTTGTTCCTCTGTTGGCTGCCCCTCCTCCTCCATCCTACTCTCGTCTCCTTTGTCCTCCGTCCCCATTTCCTCCTCCTCCCCTGCTCTAACAGGGTTGGTGTGCTGGACCTTCAGACTTTGCCTATGCTGCTCTGTCTGCGACCCTCTCTTCCTCAGCGAGGGGGGGGCTGTGCCTGAGGTACTGGGCTGGGGGGAGTCTGCAACCCAAACACAGTTTGTTATTCCACCTCTTCAAACTCGCATTCACCTGCTAACCCCTGCTCCCTACCCTCCACTACATGACTAATTTCACACAGTTTTCTTTTTTTCTGTTTGTTTTGTTTGATCCTATGTCTTTGATATCTTTGCTGTTGTATTGTTTTGTTTGTCGTCGCACATGTAAAGCTTCTTTAAGTATCTAGAAAAGCGCTATATAAATATAAATTATTAGGGTTCCTCCGGTAGGAGGAAACCTATTGTTTTTGTTAGTATTCTTATTAGGGTTCCTCTGGTAGGAGGAAACCTATTGTTTTTGTTAGTATTCTTATTATTTTTCCTCTTCTCCGCTAAATGGCTCAATAGCTCAAAAAGTCCTTGACCCGATTTTTTCTAATTTGGCCCAATGATACACCAGGTCACTCACTACTCCCAGACCGCTAATGGCCCATGTACGCCCATAGGTGGCACTGTAAGCCACGCCCAAAGTCTACGTGAGTTCCCCAGCACCCCATTATTCCAAAATGCCTGAAAATTGGTATACAGTCCTTATTTCTCATGGGGAACAAAAAAGCCTCAAGAACCCATAGGTCCGCCATGATAGATTTTTCTGTACTGTCCAAATTTGGTACAACCTTCAAAACCCTTCTCCCCATGAACCATAGATCCAATCGACTTGAAAATTGTTACAGATTTGATGTCTTTCTATAGGGTGAAATTGAATAAGGAATGCAATACAAAATGGCTGAAAGAAGTGCATTTATGTAAATGTCCACATTGCCACAATAGCTTTGTGTTAATAAATCAGATATCATTTTGATTTTTTAATTTTAATTGTAACTTGTTTAACTACATGCTCGTATGGTTCTTCCCTTTGGCACTTACTTTGGTTGTTCACAATGTGTGCTTCATGTTTTGGCTACTCGCAATGTTTTGTGGCTATCTCGTTGTTATGATCAGTGACCTATGCACTTTGTAAAGCTCTCTCTTGGAAGTCGCTTTGGATAAAAGCGTCTGCTAAATGAATAAATGTAAATGTAAATTTTGACTGATGGTTTTTCAAACCTTTGTGCCTTCAAGATGACATCATTCTGAAGTACCATACGCAATTTCACCTTGATATGTCAATATATTATTGAATTCAATTGAATTGCTCCACAGCGCGCGTGCTCCAAATTCTCAGACTCATCCTGCCCCTTGACACTAGGGTGACCACTTGTCGCGCTTTGCGTTGTGTCGCACAGCATTTTCACCCCTTGTCCCGCACGTCCCATATTGAAAATGCTGTGCGATACAGCGCAAAGCGGGACAGGTGGTCACCCCACTTGACACACACGCGAGCTTGGCAAGACGCACACACATCCTTTCTGGAAATTGTGTGCTGACCAAGCCCCCACCCTCTGTTTTTAGCTCCTCCTAAAGAATATATTGTGCTTAGTAAAGTTATGCATTGTGCTTATTAAAGTTCTGTCTTATGATCTGAGAAGTGTGCTCAGGCTTAAACATGGTGTCTCACACAGGGTGTGGGAAGCAGGCTGTTCTTTGTGTCTCTATCTCTTCATTTTCAGAAACAACCTTGAAACCGGGTGGAGACGGCACCCGAGCAGGTGGGACGCGTAGGCAAGAACAACTCCCTGATGCACGAGAGAACAAGCTCAACCCTCTTTTCATCTTTCTGTTTTAATTGCACTGTATAAATATATGCTGGGGAGGGAAAGATAGCCAGTTGGACTTCGTGAAACAGCCCAAACTCTGTTGCGGGTAGAAAAACGTAGACAACCCCAGAGCTCTGTACTTTCCAACTGCTGCATTAAAGCTGATATTATGGGACCTCTGCGACTCCAGACCACTCTTTCTAGAACACAGATGTGTCATTGAATACCATCATTAGGATTCCTCCGTAAGGAGGAAACCTATTGTTATTGTTAGTTTTATTATTATTGTGAGAATGCTGTTAAGCATTCTCACTATTGTTTTCCCAGTTTCTCTTTATTCTCACTATTGTTTTCCTGTTTCTCTATTGTTGGAATGCTGCTTCAGCATTCCAAGTATTGTTCTTTGAATCTTTATTGTGAGAATGCTGTTAAGCATTCTCACTATTGTTTTCCTGTTTCTCTTTATTATTGTGAGAATGCTGTTAAGCATTCTCACTATTGTTTTCCTGTTTCTCTTTATTATTGTGAGAATGCTGTTAAGCATTCTCACTATTGTTTTCCTGTTTCTCTTTATTGTCACTATTGTTTTCCTGTTTCTCTTTATTATTATTATTGTGAGAATGCTGTTAAGCATTCTCACTATTGTTTTCCTGTTTCTCTTTATTGTGAGAATGCTGTTAAGCATTCTCACTATTGCTTTTCAACTTCTCAGTTCTTCCGCCGTTTTTTGGCCTTTAACTCGTTCTGCATACTTTAACCGATTCCTACAACTTTTGTATCAAAACGTTCAGCTCCTTCAGGAGATGATGGCTATGACTTTTGGTATTTCTCACTTTTATACTTTTTAAGACATTAAGGTTTTTGTGCAAATTATTCTCCCATTAAAAGTAATGGTAAATCCTTTCAAATCATTAAAAAGCTTCCTCCTCTTTCAAACGTAACTACTTCAGCTTACTTTCAGCTAGAGACACCATTCAACCTTTAAAATGTTCACAAGACATTCAGCTATTCCCAAATGATTCAGCTTTTTCAAATGTTCAGCCAATTTTGAATTATGACAGTTTGAAATACATTAAAATGTTTGCTCCTTCTTGATTTTTATGAATGAGCAGCCAGCAGAGTGCTTGCTGCTCTTTTTCTGATATTCAACTAATTTGTCAAACAAATTCCTCTAACGTTCATATAGTTTAACTTACAGAAACAAGTTATACCTTAAAATGTAGGAAAAATTGTCCTCTTTCAGCCAATGTAACTACTAAAGAGCTCACATTTACAGATTTTCAGCTATGAGCCTTGAAGCGAGAGCAGCCTTTCAAATTCTCTCACTAACTTCAATGGAGAGGTGAGTAAAATCAGTCAGAGAAAGCAAGAAGGAACAAGATTTTGAAACTGCCGATAGAGTCGTATTTCTGACCGCACAGACATATAAAGGACATCTCTGGTTTCGGCAGAGTCTTGGGTCTCGGAAAATATCCTTATATTTTGGATTGGACGTATAGTTTTGCGTCTAGGTTATCTTGTTTGAGGTGTGGATTCTAGCTACATTTCTCTTATTCTCTGCCCTCAGCGCGTTAGCAATCATAGCTGCACCATCACCGTAACGACAGACACGCACCACTCAGTCTCTCACACAGGTGATTGGTACGTTTACTTGACCATGAGAAACACGATTACTAGCAATTGTCGGTTTATGCCAATAATACGATTACTCCGTTTACATGTGTAATTAGTTATGCGATTACTCAATAAACGCGTCTACATTTACATTTATTCATTTAGCAGACACTTTTATCCAAAGCGACTTCCAAGAGAGAGCTTTACAAAGTGCATAGGTCACTGATCATAACAACGAGATAGCCACAAAACATTGCGAGTAGCCAAAACAAGAAGCACACATTGTGAACAACCAAAAATAAGTGCCAAAGGGAAGAACCATAAGAGCATGTAGTTAAACAAGTTACAATTAAACAACATGAACTGCTATAAGTGCAAGTGTACCTGTGGAAAAAGCAAGCAACAATAATAAAAACAATATATCACAGCGAGTACAAAAATTTAAGTCAGTTACCACTAACCACAAGAGCAACAAGTCTCTAAGCAAGAGTCATTGTGATCCTTGAGGAAACTAACATCGGGTCAAGCGAACCATTCCTAAGTACCGTTGTACTCCCGGAACAAGTGCGTCTTGAGCCTTTTCTTGAAGGTGGAGAGACAGTCAGTGTCTCTGATGGAGGTGGGGAGTTGATTCCACCACTGGGGGGCCAGACATGAGAAGAGCTTGTGTTGGGACCGGGCGGTCTTGAGCGGTGGGACCACCAGGCGGTTGTCTGAAGAAGACCGTAGGTGACGGGTGGGGGTGTAAGGCTGCAGGAGAGACTTGATGTAGACGGGTGCAGTCCCGTTCACTGCTCGGAAGGTCTACATGATTCTTTTTTATTAATCGTTGTATGCTCCACGGACAAAACTTGCACCATCATCCTTCTGCAACAAAGTGTCGCCGTGTCTTCCTGTATCGGCCCTACTGCTGTGTGTTTCATTCCATCAACACATTGAATCCTACTAAGAAAGCCGAGTAAACGCACTCAATGCACACATCTGCTACTGCTATTACTATCCCAACTATAATTTCAGCTGATAAGACTATAATATTCTTTTTATGACTAGCTAGCCTAGGCCTACTTCTTCTGTTTAACAGTTCAGCTTTCAGCTTCTCCCGCATTGTATTTCAGCTCTTAGCGTTGTTAGATGATGCAGTTCAGTTTCCACACTGCCTCTTTTGTGTGACTCACACATGTCTTGACATTCATTTCAGCTTGCGGGTATTTTCTCATTTCTGTATTTTCTGCAATTTAAGAAAAATAATTTCATCTTTCAGCATTCCAACGCATTTTCAGCAGGAAATGCCTTTCTAGTTCAGCTCTAGCGTTGTTAGATGATGCAGCTCACTTTCCACACTGCCTCTTTTGTGTGACTCACACATTTTTGACATTCATTTCAGCTTGCGGGTATTTTCTCATTTCTGTATTTTCTGCAATTTAAGAAAAATAATTTCATCTTTCAGCATTCCAACGCATTTTCAGCAGGAAATGCCTTTAGTTATTTTTATTATTTATCTTCTATTTCTTCCGTGGCACCTTTCAGCGCCTTCAAATCTTCAGCTATTAAAACCGTTCAGCAGTTTCAGGCCATGGGTGCTATGACTTTTCAGCTTTGTACCTCTTATGCTTGAATTAATATAAATCAATATTCATAATATTTTTTACATGGGTTTCCAATGGAGTCTTCTTTCAAATCCTCTCAAACTTCTTTAACTTCCAAATCCTTCTTCTTCCTCAATCTTTCAGCTAGAGCCACCATTTAAACTTTAAAATGTATCCAGTGTGTCCAGCTCATGTTTAGTTTAGCATGGCGAATACACCAACATTGCAGCTGGTAAGCATCATACTAAGGGTTCACAACCTTACATGTTTTTTAATGTTGGTGTATTCGCCATTGTCGGAGAAATTTATAATGTAAGGTTATATTCTGAAAATACTGGTGCTAGCATTCCTTTGTCAGTAGAGAGCCGTCTCCCCACATGACCTATAGATGACACTAGGCTTACGTAAACAAACTGACCTAGGTTGACCATTATCATACTAGAGGTGCAATAAACCTTATCTGTGTTGAGTGAATCATATGCTCAAGCCTAGGGTCGGAGAACTCTAAGTTTCCACGTGCACGCGCACTCTGTCTCTGGGATCGATCATATTGACAGCTGATATGCAGGGGAGGAGACTTCTCACCAATAAATGGTCTTATCTGAAGACTTGTGAACCAGACAAACTTTGTAGCACAATGGCGTGTGATGTTTTTGTCTCCTTGTGGGCCGGCCGCAAGCAATAAAGCTTTCTTAAACTTGTTCACCGACTGACTGTGCAATGCTTGATAGATTAATATTCCTGACATTTTGGTCCTTCGAAGGCCGCATTCCAACACCCTTTCCATCATCCAGAACCAAGACCTGAAATCGTGCAGACGTGCATGACAATGGAGAACCTCGCAGCAAATATGGCTGTTTAAAAAGAGGCCCGTTTTTTGGGGGGGGGGGTGGATGGTGGAAAGGTGACGGAATTCTGGACTAGCTAAGAGGCACAGCTTTCGATGGACAAGGTAAGAATAAATTGTATATATATAGTCGAAGAATACTAGTTTTTTATTTTTATATACCGCGAGGGATGAAAAACTCTGCAGTGACGTCATTAAAGACTAATCACTGGTTAATATATAGTCGGATGAAAATCTCCGCTGTGAAGTTGTGCACTAAACTCACAATGGATTCTGACCTGTAAATGTATATTGGTTGAAATTGACACAATAACTGATTGTTATTGTTGATGAATTGGGAATTATAACTTACACATGTTAAAAGGGTTTGAATGCCATTAGAGGGTAGAGTTCTGCATTAGTGCGTTTATTGTTGCTGAAATGTGTTTGTTTTGATAGATCTGGGTCTGGTGGTAGACACGTGCCTTACAAACATGTGTTATTAAATCCTAGCCAAACGAACAGGTTGACAAGGCCTGGGCGACCAGGACTCAGATATATGTGTGAACAGAAGATAGGACTTTTCAGTGTACAATGCAGAATTTGAACTCTCGATTTTTAAGTTAAATTAGACGTGCAGTTCTATCACCTACATTTGCTTAATTCAGATCCAGTTGTGAGATAGTGAAGACTAATCACTGAGTCATACCTGCTAAGATGTGGTGCCGGAGACCGGGAAGCAGCATTAGTAACCTATTTTACTAAGTTCTGTAGAATACCAGTGAAGCGGGTAGGCTGCCACACCTGTGAGTAGGCTACAGGTAATAAATTACTCTGTGCGCACGTAAAAGATAGTACTAAATTAGTCGATGAGGACTAATTATATAGTTGTTAAGATAGCGGTTCTATTGTGTGTATACCATTTGTGTAATTGTTTTACATGTTGTAAGAGGGTAGAATTGACCCTAGAAGGAAATCAGAAGGTGACATGATTCTAGCGAATTTTGCAGTCCGCTGTCTGTTGAACAAAGTATTTTACAAATTGCAAAGATAGCTTTGGGATCTGAGAGGAAAAGAGCCAGGCTGTGACTTTGTTAGCTAATAGCTAATGGTGAAAACGTGGAGGAAGTGCATTTTGCTCTGTCCTGAGACAAAGGAGAGTCCAGGAAGTTGAATTTGCAACTATGGCAATGACATTTGTAGCTAACAAACTTACAGACAGACTCAACAGCGATGGCGGCGGGTACAGGCTAGTAAAGGAATTGCAGCTTGACATTTGCGATCCAGGATGAGTAACCGCATGACGCATGCGCAGACGGAAATTGAGAAATTGACAAAGACGCAAATTTAGAGAAATAGATAAATTTGGAGCGAATTTTACATACCGTAAAACTTCAAATAATATCCCGGGCTTCTATTTACCCAAATCGCCGAAATGCACCGGCTTGTATTTGAGACAAGCGTCTATAAGAGACAGGCCTTTAATTGACAATAGGAGGTTACCACATTATATTATTATTTTTTAATTCGTATTATTCGTATTTAATTAATATTTATAATTAATTCGAATGTGTTTAACAAATAATTTAATGTAAGAATTGTCTTTGCTATTGGCAGCATAAAAAAACCCCCACAAAAAACGAAACGATGTGACAGCAATAGGCAGAACAATATAAATTACTGCTAAACGAATACCGGTATGTTTAAAAATCATTTAATGTAAGAAATGTCTTAGATTACCGGTATTGGCAGCATAAAAAATAAACAATGTGACAGCAATGGGCAGAACAATATCTACCGCTAAAATCCATCATATATGAACTTGTTGCCCCAAAACACATCAACAAGAAAGAACGCTACCCTGTAAAACAACTGCAATCATGTGATAGAAAATTACTCTATTCATCACTATCATCATCCCCACGATCCTCAATGACAAGTTCATTGGCAAATTCCTCCTCCACGTCGCTCTCCTCCACTTCTCCCTCTCCAGCCTCCGCTAACTCTGCCTGCCTTGCTTGCAGTAACAGCTCCCGCCAAGATGCGCACGGTTCTCCCTCTTTGAAACAATGGATAAGGTGATCCTCGCTTCCATCAGAAGCTACTGTCAGGCCACATACCTAAGGATAACATCCCGAAGTTAATGAAATACATTATCTCCTCTTTCACACACACACAAGTATACCTTAAAGGAATTTTTCAGCCGCTCCGTATCTAGCTTTTCCCACGCTTGAAGTACCCAGGACACCAACAAGCGGCGAGCTGGGGCCCTCATATTTCCTCCAGCGGTGTACTCCTTGTCCACATCCCCTGCCATCCAGTTGTCATAGGACTCGTGCAGGCTGGCTTTGAACGGTTGGTTCCATACGACGTCAGGGGCCTGTATGTACTTTGTACAGCCACCGGGTATCACAGCCGTGGTTATGTTGTAGCCCCTTTTGAGCTCAGCTTTGGTCGCTGCGCTGATATGAATCCCAGGCTAGGAGACGAGGGGCGAAGTTAAGCTTTCCCACCACTCTCTGAAGCCAGTCTGCAGTCAGCTCCTCGTTCATCCATCCATTTTTGGACGTTGCCACCACCACCCCACTGATATTTTGCATTGCTTTCACCTCCTTGATCCCCCCTTTGAAGACAACGTACGGTTTCATTTTGGTCCCGTCTGCTTTCGCAGCCAACACCACAGTTAAGTGGCTCTTCTCATGACCTGTGGTTTTCAGTGGGACACTGCGCGCACCTCTTGCATCCACCGTTGTAGAGGCCACCATATCAAACCACACCGCTGTTTCGTCCATGGCTATAATGTTTTTCGGCTGTATTTTCTTTGACTTAATAATCCGCGTTGTATATGTTACAAAATTCACCAGTTTCTCAGTGAAGTGCTTGGCGTCTTTCTGGGCTACAGTTGTGCGTCTTCTGACTGAAAAGTCGTTGCGCTTCAGGAATTTGTCCAGCCAGCCAGCGCTCGCAGTAAATCTCTCCTCATCCCTGCCATCACTCACTGTTGCATACACTTCTTTTGCCTTGGCCCTGATCATTTTACGTGAGACTCTGAGATGCTTTGCCCGCATGCTGTGGATCCACTCACACACGCTCACCTCCAGCTCTTCACTGACCTTCTTCCTCCCTCCACCTCGCAGTCTGGCCCTTTTGTCGTCTTCCTCGGACAGACGTTGCAGTTCTGCTTTATGTTTACGCCATTCTCGCACTCTCTTAGGATCAATCGAGAAATGTCTTGCCGCTGCTTCTCCAGAATTTTGTTCGGCAAATTTGACAACTGTCAGCTTAAATGTCAAATCATACTTTTTTCTTTTTGTCTCCATGGTGGTATTGAGAGAATTAAGAAAAACTGAAGACTAAAACAAAGTTTGTTAACCTGTTTGTTAGGTTGCCATAGTGATGAGTCGTTTATGAACGGTTGCGTCTGTCACGTGAAATCAAATCAAAACATAGAACAAACGATCTGACGGGTTTTAAAAGATCAAATACAACCCGACACGAAAAAAAAAAAAAAAAACTGACCAGGCCTCTATTTGAGACCGGCCTTTATTTACCCAAATCTGTTGTCACACCAGGCGTTTAAAAGAGACAGGCGTCTATTTGGGACTCGGCTATTATTTGAAGTTTTACGGTATTAATTTGGTTACTTTTGAAATATGTTACGTGATAAGCATTTTGATACATTTGCTAACAAGATTTTTGGTTGTTTGAGTACATTTTATATGAGTTACAGAAAATCCAGGAGAGATGGAGAAAGGTGGGGGCTAAAATAGAGTCCCGTTACGTTGAGATCTTACAAAGGTCCCAGAGGGGTGTAGTTCTGCATAATTATGTGAGTATTATTGCTGAAAGATGAGTCTGTTTAGATTAATTCGAAGTTTGGTGGTTAACAAATGAGTGATCAACATTTGTTCTAAATTCCTAGCCAAACAGGGAGGTAAAGCCTTTCTGACCAGAACTTGTAATTATAAGCGGCATATCTGTGATGTGTGATGGTATTCAATAAATATGCAGAAATTGAACCCCGGGTTCATAAATTGGTTCGGAAAAGTTATACTTTAGCAAAATAAACGCCAACCATCTGTGTTGGTCAAAGGAAAACTGAGAAAAGTTTTTTCCCAGAGCGCTTTGCTGTTTGTCTTGAGTTCCAACACACTGAGGGACTGTTTGATTCGAGTTTGAAATGCGCGCTGATAGTTTATTTGAGTTTATTTGAGTTGATTCATTGGGTAAAAACTAAGTAATTGAGAGTGAGAAGAGTATTACATTAAATCATATACAAACTACTAAATATTCAAATTAAATATTTTCATTTTGGGTTTTTGGTCCGCAAATTTGAAGAATTGTCCGTGCATTACGCATGCCGAGTAATGGCTGACAAATAATATAGGAATATTCAAAGGCGTATTCTGTATTACATGCTTTAATAAGACTTTTGAGAAGTTAAAGAATAAGGTTTTGTGTTTTACGGGCTTATGTTACACTTGTTAAATTGTGAACTTAAGGGCTTAGAAAGGAAAAGGGAGAATTTATATTTTCTTTTGTCTTAAGGGCTTTGTTTGATTGGCGTGATTACGAGTCGTAGCGTAATTCTAACATGAATTACTTGGTCTAAGAGAAGTTTTTAACCTATCTAAACATGGATTTCATGAAACAAAGTTATGATAACGATAGTTAAATGTGGGTCAGATAACTAGTAAAGGGTTAATTTTGAAATCAAACGGCGAGATTCATTCGATAATTGCAACCTTGTGTGTTATGGGAACTTATGGAAAGTTTGTGTTCAGACAGGAAGGTTGTTTTTATTTGGCGAAAGAATGTTTGTTTACGGGTTTGATTTTATTTGAAAATGTAACTTTATTACTACATCTGATTTCTAATAACCACGTGCACATCAAATATCCATTGACATGGAATCAATTGATGGCACTTTTCCAGGTTGTGTTATTTTGAAGCTGTGTTTTTCACAAATGTTTTATTTTGGTTTAAGGAAATGTGAAATATTATGAGGAAGCGATTAGAAAGTTACATAAAAGATTGGTTAAGAGTGGATCATGGAAAGTTTATGGAATGAAGCAAGAGAACGTTTTGTGGATGTGAAGAGATGATTGGTTTAAACACTGATGTTTTGAAAAAGGAACTATGCATATACTTTGAAGGTATATGGGCTAACATTTTAAGTCAAAATAGTAAAATCTAGGGTTTTTAAGAGTTTTGCTAAAGGTATTAGATACAATTTGGTTAAAAATGAGAGAAAATAACTACAATGTACTTTTATTTGGAGTTTGATTGTCATTTTGATTTTAAGTTTTATTTTGATGTTTTATCAAGAGCCTGGCATACCGTTTGGGATAAAGTTAGGCTGTGATATGGTTGTATTAGTGCATAAAGAGGGTTATTATAACCTTTGTTCTGAAATAAATTTGGGAAGACTCATCAAGTCTGAAATTGTGGTTATGATGGTTTGTGCTAATTAGCTTGTTTTGGACTGCAGCCAAAGCAAGTTATGAAGTTCTACCTATCTGACCTTTATAAAAAAGATATATAGTTGGGGAAATATGTTTGGTTAATAGCTACATTTAAGAACATTATGTGATCTATATTTCATTTAAGAAGCATACAGATTAAATTTTGGTTTGGGATAATAACGATGGTTTTATTATATCTTTGACAAAAAGAGTTGTGATTTGATTTAAAAAAAAGTAGAGTATTCTGAAACAATATAGGTCTTAAACTTAACTGTTTTAAAAGAAAGACAAGTTTTGAAAGTAATGAGATTAACAGTTGATTTTCTAAAGAAGGGAACAAAGAAACAGATTGTCATTTCTAGCCATGACTAATAGGAGTTGAATATCAAATGATGATGTATTGTGTTATCATATACTGTTACATGTGTTTGCTCAACAAAAAGAAATGTGAAGGGAAAAATACTGCCTGGTAATGGTAGATATGTTTACTAAGCGGATTGAAGTCTTTCCCAGTCCTATAGCAGAGGTATTAACACAATTTGAAATGATTTATGGAAGATCATATATAATACCACAACTTAAACCTTCCACATAGCATGATGAAGAGGCGGATCAAAACGTTAACCGATTTTATAAAAAATGCAAACTAGAAAAGAGATATCTTCTGCTAAATTCTGTTCCAGGTGAAGCAGTAAACCAAAGGGTGGAGGAGTCAAATCAGGAGATTGGGTATTGATTAAAGTTATCAAAGGAAAGAACTGGTCCAGCCCAAGTTGGGAAGGACCATATCAGGTACTAATCACCACACCCACTGGATAGCAGAAATAGCAGAGAGGACATTTTGGAGACGCTTGTCACATTGTAAGAAAGTAAGGGACATTGATACAGGGACAGATTAGTTACTCACCACAGTCTTGAGGCACAAGTCTGACTACAAAGGGGAGTCTTTCTTTAAATTGAGAGGCTCGTCTCAACCTCAGTGAAGAAACCAACGGCCAACAGAGACATAGGGTGTAGACTAAATAGGCTAAAACGATAGGAGACAGTAAGCAGGGAAAGGTAGAAAAGATGGATGACTCCGTAGTATTGTGACATCCGTGGTACCATATGTAGCTTACTGTTGCTAATATTCATAATAGTCTTCCCTATACTATGGTTTGAAAAGGGAATTGCTCTTGCATGACGAATAAGGCAATGAGCTACAAGGGAAGATATTGATTATAAAGAATTCGTTTTCTCTATTAGAAGTTCATACTGATAACATTGATTTTATTTTTCTGGGAATGCTACAGCAGATGTGGGGGCAAAAGAGGCAGCCATACAGGATGTCTTAACATTAGGAAATGTGGATGAGACTGTCTTGAGAGATATGCAAGAAGTATCACCAAAATGATGGGTTATGTAAATTAACAGGAGGAACTTATGTTACTTAAGAGTCTATTTCGTTATGTATTGATTTGAGCCATGGGATGAATCATGTCTCAAACAGGAGGGATGGAGATAACGAAAGAGTGTTTACAGCACATAGATTTACAAACTATTCAAGAAAAACTTTAAGAAAAAACTTTTTTAGCATACCCTATTTGAGAGAAAACATAATATGCATTAACTTTATTGAGCTGAAGAAATGTTGTAAAGATTCAGGAATGAGCCAATGACGAGTCAGTTGCTTTCAACTGACTTCTGTGAGAATGTAATTTTAACTAGAGAGGGTACAATTTCAGGGGAAATTGTAGGGTGTGCTTGCTTGCGTCGGTTGCACAGGGGTCCGTTTTTTAATGACATTTTTACAACTGATATTTATGTATTTTATATAAAAATGCATACTTATTATTTATAAAGATTACATAGATTTAAAAGCATTTTTTTTTGCTGCTCATTTACAACTGAAAATACGAGTGAAGTGTAGAATGAAATGGATGTCTTCTCATTTCCCCTGCAAGAGGCAGCCTCATCGTTGAATCAAAACGAATAAATTTGGCAGACCGGTGTACAAATTGACCTAATCTCTATGACTTAAACGTCCTTTTAAGTTTTTCCCTTCTCGTGATATTTTCATGCATTTAGCCTACTCATTGCATTCATTCATTAATAAAGGACCCCCTTTGAAGATTATTCTACGACGTTACCGGCAGTAGAAGATGGAATCGCGATTCAAACAGTACCATCTGCTAACTGAAAATATGCACCCCAAAACGTAAATAAGCTTGACATGTATTTAGTGGAAAATCGCTCATTCATAAAAAGCTCACTGGTAGCGATCATTGTCAGTAACAACGCAAAATGCGATATAGCCCTGTGTGGAGAAGCTGCCCCGGTAAATTGTACTACTACGGTACAGTACTAGACTAGCGTTACTGCTGTGTTCGTCTCGGTAGCGATTGCGTTGGTTGAATTGGATTTAACGTTCCGTTGTACGGTTTAGGCTGAAATTAATTATTTTCATGAACAGATTGACAAAGTTTAGTCTGTGGCAATGAAGTTCAGGTTAGTAGTTATATAGACTTTTGATTTAAGTAAGGGGAGTGCCGAACATGTTCTGTCGCCGTTTGACTTCCTACAGCTGTGTAGATGTTTTTGTAGTGTCTCGCGTAGGCTACAGCGTTGCACTGATACACTGGATTGAAACCACAGGTAATGATAATTTCACCCACAAATCGTTTACTTGTAATCTAATGTCATAATAAATCCTACAACGAAAATGTATATGTGAGGAAAGTTTATTTTAACGATTGAAAACAGATACATCATAGACCACTGTAGTATGTGTTGCCCGGGCAACACAGGCTAACGTCATGATGCTAATACTTCAGTGAAATAGTAGACTACTGTTTCCGAAAGTAGATGTACTTCCTTAATAATATCAGCTTATATTGTACATTACACATCACAATTGTGTGTCATATCACAAAGTAAAATGAGTAAATAGTTATCACCCTGGCCTCTTTGCTTGTGGCGTTTCTGCAGCTGCCTTGCAGTAAAGCTATAGTTAGCCTAGCTATCCCCCAAGTTAACAGATGCGAAACGAATGTTCTGCCAAAGGTAGTCACGCGTGTTTTCGTGACGTTCGTAACGTAGTGACGTTAGTAACGTCAGTGACTGTGGCTAGCAAATAAGCCACCGTTAGCTTCACTTTTCGCCACAAAAACTTAACTTCAGCCTAAACCATGCAACGGAACGTAAATTCCAATAGAAGCAACTCAATCGCTACCAAGACGAAACTTTTGACACCTAGGTTGTCTATGTAGGCCAAATATTGACTGAGTTTTAGGGGGGCAAAAAGAATAATAATAATAATATATATGTGAGAGAACAAAGGTTGTGCTCTCGCCGAAGGCTTGAGCACACCCAATTACTGTGTAGTCTACTTCATTCTGAAATTCACAGACAGGCGAGAGATGCTGTCTCAATCCAGTGAGAGGTATGCTGACCTAAGGAGACTGGATTGTGGTGACAGATTGGACACAAAGTCCTGGAAATGACCCGAGGTGAACGGGGTCATTCCTAGCTAGTTTCAGAGGTGATAATCGAGGAGAGGGCATGGTACACGTGATTCATTGCAAAGCGTGCACTTTGTTTGATGGCGTTAAAGCAAGGAAAACTCAGCGCTGTGCCTATAGTACATTGCGTTGAGGTTGCCGTTTTAATCAACTAGACTACATTTTCTATGAGAAGATCACCATGCACACACAATCATGGCATCCGTTTCAGCAAATTGGACTTTGTGATAACAATGGGAATTGTCTTGGGAAGACGTTCTGTTTTGTATGTTGAAATACGTATGGTCTAAATGGTGCTATGATTCCGGATGTAATGATTTAACTGTTTCATTGGTAACAATGCAAATGGTAAATAGATCCAGAAGTGAAGCTTTAATCTCGATATAAGTAAACAACGTTGTCTGTGGAATACAATTTAGGTACAAACACTCCTATCATGATACGTTCTACCAGTAACGTAAAGATGTTCCAGTTGATTTGTTATGTTCCAGGGCAGAAGTTTGAATGTTTTGAGAACAGTTATAGACTGTCGGAAGAGGAGATAACAATACTGTTTCATTTATGTGACTTGAAGTATTATTTGGGAGTTTCATTAAAGCTTAATGTTTTGTTTTTTGAGAAACCGGTTTGTACTACAGAAAGTTGATATTAATTTGAAAAGAAACAGAAATTGAGAATATGTACTGAGATTTCAGGATATGTGCCAAAGTGATGTGTTTTATCATGCAGAGGTCGTAAAAGAGTTAGCAACAGGCCGGAGAGAAATGTCTGTTGATCTAAAGTCCGGACCGCCCTGTAGGAGATCACCTTCGGAGGAGGGTGAGCTTCTTTTGCCATCTATAAAATGGAGATAAGTTGCAGGGGAGTACATCTGGAGACAAAATCTGGGGTGACTTAAGGGTTAAACAGGTTTTTGTTTGGTTAACCGAGGTTTATGACTCCCTGACCTGGAAGAGAAATGCTTATCATCTGACTTGGAGAGGAGCTTTGACATCAGGGCCTGGGTTCAACTATCACTGTACTGTCTTAGAATAACCTGACTGACAGTTTACTGAATAGTTGATTGTTTTAATGATGACCATGTATCAGCAATTGCAGGAACCGTGACAAGATGAATGATCATGCTCATGATACCTATGATGATGGCTATGTATGAAGATCAAAAATGTTGAGTGAATTCACCATGATTCGTTTAATGAAAATCTGACAGTGTTAAACAATTATATTGCCGACAGGCTTGAAGAAGTACAATTTTTTTTTTAATGATGTGAGTTTATAGTTTCATACTCTTATTTTACTTTCCTGTAGTCATTTCTTTGTTTAAAGCTTGACTTCAGGCATAGTTGTGTTGTTAAAGACATCTGAAATATGGTTGCTATAAGGTGCATAGACGTCGAATGACCACTGAATTAAGTGATGTAGGGTTTTCCAGGTATGTCTGAAAGCATTCTTGCCATTTAACTGGATGACTTTATTTCTTTTACCTATGTTTTACTTTTTATTAACCATGGTTTCATGTTATCACCTGTATGTTTCAGTATATTCAAGGGGGAGCTGTCGGAGAAATTTAGAATGTAAGGTTATATTCTGAAAATACTGGTGCTAGCATTCCTTTGTCAGTAGAGAGCCGTCTCCCCACATGACCTATAGATGACACTAGGCTTACGTAAACAAACTGACCTAGGTTGACCATTATCATACTAGAGGTGCAATAAACCTTATCTGTGTTGAGTGAATCATATGCTCAAGCCTAGGGTCGGAGAACTCCAAGTTTCCACGTGCACGCGCACTCTGTCTCTGGGATCGATCATATTGACAGCTGATATGCAGGGGAGGAGACTTCTCACCAATAAATGGTCTTATCTGAAGACTTGTGAACCAGACAAACTTTGTAGCACAATGGCGTGTGATGTTTTTGTCTCCTTGTGGGCCGGCCGCAAGCAATAAAGCTTTCTTAAACTTGTTCACCGACTGACTGTGCAATGCTTGATAGATTAATATTCCTGACAGCCATGCTAAACTAAACATGAGCTGGACACACTGGATAGATCTCAAATGTTGGCAGGGAAAGTTAAGCGGAAAAAATTAAAAAGATATGGATCTTTCACTCTAGAGTATTATTTACTGCCAGCCAGGGGCGGTTTTAGGCACGGGCGGACCGGGCACACGCCCGGGGCGGCATTTTTTCATGTCACGTGGGGGGCGCACGAGCATAAAATCAATAAATAAAAATCTCTGCGCCGCGAAGCGGTTTTCTCTTTTCTATCATTTCACTGTGTGGGGAATTGGCAAATTGGCGCCCCCTTCAGGCAGCTGCAGGCACCCCTGCTTGCTGAGAAGGTGCCGTGCACAGAAGCTGTGTGAAAAAAGGGGAGAGGGACAGACAGCTCATCTGACTGGGTCTCCCAAATGGAACGGACAATTCATAATATTATAAATATAGGCCTAAAGTTCCTGCACATTTTTTTTTTTTTTGTGTGAAATGGCGAATAAAAAAAAAATGGGTATAGGCTAACTCTTACATTTGTTAGCCTTTTTGCTATGATGCTTGCTATGCAACAACAATATTTTGGTTTTAACTCAACAAACAGGAGATAACATTTCACCATAATAGTGTGCTTTGCAACAAAACTGTAACAAGTTCAGTTATTATTTATTTTCATTATTTAGGTTAGGCCCTGTAATTAGCCAACGGAATTTTCAAATCTGTAGGTAGTTTGATATGGAAAAATTCCAGTGGCACTGTGTAGATATGAATAGTCAAGAGATGGCGGTTACAATACATTTATTTTGCTTGTACAAATCAAGATTTAACAAAGTACTTTGTGATCAGTCATAACGAAGGAGGTGCTAGCCACAGGTCGTTCGCCAGAGTGATGAACAATCACAAACGCTACCTTATATACACGTTAGATCAAATGGCATTCTATAAGGTCAATCCATCAATGTAATCAAGTCTATGATTGGCTTACTCAATTCAGTGACAGTTTGAAACGATACATCTCTGTACCATTTGTCCCACAATCCTTTGTGCGGGCCACTTCAAACAAGTTTTTGATTAACCCCACTCAATGCAACAGGAAGGGTCAGAGCAGCAGATCACAATAACAATACAGTTGAATCCACATTGTCTCTAGACCAGCTGTCTCTTCCTCCCCAGGTGACAAGAACCCTCTCAGATCACCCAGACTTCCCGTCTCCTAGTTATAAAACTGCAAATGGCATCTCTACCAAATGGAGTTGACTCTTAATCAACTTTAGACTTCCGTTAAAACACATTCCTCATATATGAAACACACACATTATAACTGTATTCCAAAATTTCCATGACAAGTTTCAAAGACGAACATTTGCTATTTGCTACAACTATATTTCGTGACAAAGTATAGTTTAACGTCATAACTAAAAGTGTTCCTCCCTAAAAGTTATATTAATATAGCATGTAATAACAGACATTTAGCGTGTAAGGGCATGTTTATGTAACCCTCCTATTATGTTTGGTATCAATTTGACCCCAGGCTGTTTTAGCTGTATAGAACATAATCGGTCTTACCACAACAGCCTTTTGATTTCAATGGGGGGGGCGCGAAGGGCGTCTCGCCCTGGGTGTAATTCAATGTAGAACCGCCACTGCTGCCAGCTTTCATTTCGAATGAAAACCACTAACTATATTGAGTGATTTCGCGGCAGTTCCCTGCCATTTAGCTGCACATTGTCCAACTAATGCTAGGTTTAATGACTGGTCTAATTAAATATCCGTATACATAGTTACATTAAAAAACTATTCAACTTACTACGACTCTTATCCATTAATTTATACTGTTAAGAGTGTGCTATCCGAATAATCTTTAAATGTTGCATTAAAGGTACATGCCCATGGATATTTTGAACTACTTACCAAATGACTCGCCATTGAAATCATCAGCATTCTAGTTTTGTTCTTATTCGCTGACGTTCTTTGTGTGATAGACAGACGAAAATGTCCAATGATACTAGACACAAATGGCTATATTTGATTGGCTTAGATGGTTTTGGGAGCAGTGTTCCCGCCTTCTTCTACGGAGACACAAAACTTTTTTACAAGTACACAAATCTTTTTTGCAAGTTACAAATCTTTTTTGCAAGTACACAAATCTTGCCTTCTTCTACGGAGACACAAAACTTTTTTTTGCAAGTACACGAATCATTTTCTACAGAGACACAAATCTTTTTTGCAAGTTACAAATCGTTTTTACAAAGCTCGCTCTCCTGGTACTAATTTCACGCCATAGTAGTAGTACAATTTACCGGGGCAGCTTCTCCCCACAGGGCTATATCGCACTTTGCGTTGTTACTGACAATGATCGCTACCAGTGAGCTTTTTATGAAAGCGATTTTCCACTAAATAAATGTCAAGCTTATTTAAGTTTTTGGGGGCATATTTTCAGTTAGCAGATGGTACTGTTTGAATCGCAATTCCATCTTCCACTGCCGGTAACGTCGTAGAATAATCTTCAAAGGGGGTTCTTTATTCATGAATGAATGCAATATGAGTAGGCTAAATGCCTGAAAATATCACGAGAAGGGAAAAACTTAAAAGGACGTTTAAGTCATAGAGATTAGGTCAATTTTTACAGCAGTCTGCCAAATGTATTTGTTTTGATTCAACTATGAGGCTGCCTCTTGCAGGGGAAATGAGAAGACATCTATTTCATTCTACACTTCACTCGTATTTAGAATTGTAAATGAGCAGCAAAAAAAAATATGCTTTTAAATCTATGTAATCTTTATAAATAATAAGTATGCATTTTTATATAAAATATACAGAAATATCAGTTGTAAAAACGTAATTAAAAAACGGACCCCCCTGTGCAACCGATGCAAGCAAGCACACCCTACAATTTCACCAGAAATTGTACCCTCTCTAGTTATTACTGCATGACGCTGTCAATGGAACAATACTGGTCAGAATCTAATGCTTTTTGGGCAGAGTAAAGATAGTTCTGTGAGAAGAGACATTAGAGCATACAATATTTAATATCTGAAACCCTTATTTGACCACAGCAGATTGAGAGAGACACCAGAGAGAGAGAGACACACCAGAGAGAGACCAGAGGTGCGATCGTACCACAGGTGCTGCTGCTGGCCTGTGAGTCATCAGTCAATGGAGGCTCCGCCTCCTCCTGGATGGTGGGCACAGAGGCAAGCAGGCCTGGAACACAGGTACACACACACCTCAATATCATCACAAACACGTAAGGAATCTAAAGCATTAGAGACATGCGTGTCACCTAGGGGGCTCTTCATGGTCACAGGACTAACCAACAGCGCTTGTGAAAACAGGAGAACAAAGACCAGGGGGGTATTCGTCGTAGCTCGCTAAGCGGTTTAGCGAGCTAATTTTCAGGCTAAGATAAAAAAGCCCCTCTTTTTGGTTCGTGGAAGCAACTTTCGATAAATCACCATAGTAACATATCAATTAGCACTAACCTGCTCCAGAGCAGGCTAGTGTAGCTGGATAAGCTTGCCACACCCCCGGAAAATAACATGGCAGCTCCCTTTTTGAGAGACCCAGTTGACCAAGGAGCTATATTTTAGTTCGATTAGCCTTCCATACCAATAGAGTTCTTTGCGATTGCCAAGATCCTTTATTTCACACGGATGAGTTCTTGTTTGAGCGATATCGATTCAGCCGACAAGGACTCATTTATTTGCAAGACCTTCTCGGGCCGTACATTGCAAATATCCCACGCCGCAGCAAGCTTTATGCTTTATTATGAGCTTATGCTGCTGTATGTGAATATGTAACGCTATGTTTTACGAAATGTCTTGTCTTATCTGTTGTGCCTGTGCTTTTTATATGTTTCACTGTGGGAGAGTGGGAAACGTCATATTGATTCCTTTTTATGTCTTGACGTGAAGAAATTGACAATAAAGCTACTTGAAACTTTAACTGTTCTTCAGACTGCATAGCCTTGAGGTTTTTTGCGTCAGATATAGGCTACATTTTTATACAGTATAGGCGATGCAGAAAACATTGGCAAAGCCGCAGCATGCGTTGCTGTAAGAAAAGTGTACTTGGCGCTTAACCAGCTGATGAATCAATTCATCATATTCCCTGGCCATGTCCCAGTCAATGAAATCAAAGAGGGATTTACACATAGGCCTACATGCATATACACATATATAGTACATGATATAAGCGCAGTAGCCTACATATATCCTCATAATTGTCTATGAATTCGTATCAATTAGATACTCTTTGGCCTTGTTTTTATCTAGCCTACTTATTCTGAAAGAGTTGAGATCATTATTTTCGCTAGCAAGATCTCATTTGATTATTAATTTCCATTAAGCCTACTGCCAGCAGGCACATTTAAAGAAATGTGATCTGATTGGGGTAATGAGGCACTTAAGATAAGCCTATACATTTCCACAAAACTTTGGCATTTATAGCTTATCGGCAATTTTTTGCCAAGCTGCTTGTCTTGCTCTGGCAGCGGCGGTGTTTGACTTAGCCATGATAATATGCTTATTGTCTTCGTAGAGACTCATTATAATAGTTTGCTCGGATGGCAAGAATAGCCTATCACCGCTCTCTCTTTCGTCTTTTCCGCCATCATACCGTTAGAAAAATCACGGTTTTGGTGATCGACCTTTCCTGCCTTTTGAAGTAGGACGTGCACGTGGAATTTCCCTGATAAGTTTAGCCTGATTGAAATTAACCACATGATTTGGATGCGGATCAGCCGTTGACAAACCGATATTTGCTGTTCTCACTCATCTCGCTAATGTTAACGGGCTAAAGGGACAACGATGAACGGGGCCCAGGGGCCTCATGTATAAACGTTGCGTACGCACAAAAAGCTTGTGTACGCTGGTTTTCACGCACACTGTGATGTATAAAGATTTACTTGACGTGAGAATGTGCGGGCCGTCACGGAAAGTTTTGAGCAGACGTGAGAATGTGCGGACCGTCCGCAAAGTCTTGTCTGGCTCTGTAACGTGGCGAATTCTAACTGAAAAGTGCCGAAATTCACCAAACATTACAAAATAATGTTTCCACTACTTTTTTTTCCCCACTACTTTATGACGTTGACTATTCAAAAAAAACATAAAAATAAAAGTTTGATCATTAATGTGGATCACCACATCAAAATGCCATAACCCAAAATGCTATATAGCCTTCTGCTTAATCCGCCACCACTTAATAACTTCTGTTAAACTTGAGGGTGTCAAACGAACGACAAAATCACTCAGGAAATGCATGTCACGCTAACCCTATTGCTGCCATGCTGTTACGATGCGCCACCACTCGTTTCTTCATTTAAAGTTTTACATCGGACCATTTCTTCTTAATTTCTGCCATGGTCCGGTTCTCTGAACCCACATCATTTATGGCCCTATAATAATAATAATAATAATAATAATGATTTTATTTGTAATGCACTTTACATTTAGTTAAATCTCAAAGTGCTACAGGTTAAAAACAAGAAAGGGCGCAAATAGTGACAGTTTTCCTCTCAGCCGACTTTCTTTTGTCGCTAATACCTGATGACAGGCTGACAAACAAGACACATTTTCTCGCCTCCACCTCTGTTGTCAGAACCTCGATCTCACAGTCACCGTATTTCTTCGAATAAACGATGCGGCGTGTATTAAATAACGTTAATTTTTGGTGCAGCGTTTATTCGAGGGTGGCGTTTATTCGAAGAAATACGGTAATTCAGACAAAGAAATGACCACAGGAGCGCATTTATAGTCCATCTGCATATTCATTTATGGGAGGAGGCAAGGCGGGGTCAGTGGCTCGTTCACGTAAGGTCAATCTTACGTTGATTGTGATTTATAAAGGAAAGGTGCGCAGGACCTGGCGTATGACCGGTTTTATACATGTGAATATTTCTGTGCGTAGGTACTTTTCGAGTTTTGGCCGTACGCCCTCTTCTGGTATGAAAGCTGCGCAATCCTTTATACATGAGGCCCCAGGGGTCTCATTTATAAACATTGCGTACGCACAAAACGGGGCTGAAAATGTGCGTACGCCACTTGGTAGTGATTTATAAAAACCAAACTTGACGGTAGAATGTGTGGTCCTCCACGCAAACTCTGACCCATCCGTATATCTACGCACATTTTGGAGACAGTGGGAATAGGCGACGCAGATGACCGTACTGTAGTCACACTGCAGAAAGTAAAACGTGGGAAGAACGATTACTGGTAATATTTATATATTTTGTTTTCCTTCACACGTTTTTTTTCACTCCATTTCATCATTAGCATGAAGATTAAATCCAGCAGTGTTATTTGCGCTTGTGGGCCTACTGAGTGATAATTGTTCCATAAACACCTTGTACAATCCAACTCTAATTTCATCGCTGTCTCACCATCAGATTGTCCACTACGGGAGTGCAGGAGGGGGAGATGCCCCGACTGCATGGATTACAGGATAACATCAAATGTCCTACCTTTAGATAACTGCAGAACACATTGTATAACTAAATAGATTTCTTTAATACTGTGCAAATATCCTCATATGTCAAAAACTGGAAATACAGTCGTTAACCTCCCGCGCAATCGCTACACTCTACGTCCTCGTTATCAGTCCAGACTTTAATAGACTACTGTTCATAACAAAACGCTTTTGTTTTCAAATTGTATCTCAACTTGGGGTATTGTCTGGCACAGTTGACGCCACTGTTTTTTTTTATTGGTGATCCACCGGCCACCAAATAATGTGGTTTTTGGGCCTCCACCAATAGGCCAACAGTGTCTGAGAAGTTGCACTTTGTTTTTTTTCCCCACCGGTCGCCATGATTCACCGTAAAGAACAATCGCATGCCTGAAATATTGAATTAATGAAATATTGTAATGATATAATTGAACACCATAAAGGGAGTTGTTAATATTGGCGAATTGACGTAATGTAGTGTAATGTATGATACAACAATAATTGTTGTTGTATATGCTCGTGGACCACTATAAAAGACAGTCAATTAACACGGAATATCTAATATAAAGATGGCAGATCTAGCTGTGTTTAGAAGATTTAGCACATGCTGCATTTCGTCAAGAGCGCATTTTTAGAGACAGGTATGACTTTTTTGCACAAAGAAGTGAGTGGCTCATTAGCAGATATCGTTTTCCTAAACCCATTTCAGTGGAATTATGCGAGGATCAACCAACTTTACAAATACAAAGAAGGAGAACGAATGCCATTCCAGTGCACATTCAGGTGCTACCGTGCTGTCCACCTTGGGTATCTTGGCAACGGGCACTTTTTAGCGTGAGCTTGCTGATCGGTCTGGCATCTTACAACCCTCCATCAGTCAAACGATGCCTGCTGTTGTACACGCAATTATTAGTTAATCCCGTCAGCAGCCTATCAATTTCCCATACAGCTGTGTACAGATACGGCCTTTTTCGCACTTGATTTTAAATCAAACCACTTGTTTTGTATTTCTGCCAACGAGCGCCTCTGAGAAGATACTGCGTTAACAGCAATCGCTACCTTTTCCCAAACAATATTCTTTTTTTTGGTGGTCAAACCGTCAAAGCACCGCTAAGTGTTCCGAAAAAATTGTTGTGGTTGCACTCAACCTCCGACACCAAAACTTCCATTTCCTTTTGGGAAAAATAAATTCTCTTTCCTTTCTTTTCTTGCTCCATTTGCATTCTCCATTGGCGGCCTGTCATCAGGTATTAGCAAACCCAAACAAAATTTGCTAGTAATCTGAAGGTTGCCAGTTCGATTCCCCGGCTGTGCCAAATGACGTTGTGTCCTTGAGCAAGGCACTTCACCCTACTTGCCTCAGGGAGAATGTCCCTGTACTTACTGTAAGTCGCTCTGGATAAGAGCGTCTGCTAAATGACTAAATGTTAAATGGTCAACCACTTTATGTATGCTGATGACCTAGCTTTACTATCCCCTAGTAGCAGTGGGTTTCAACAGCTGCTTAACATCTGCTCTAATTATGGGGTCGATTTTGATGTTCAATATAATGCCAAGAAAAGCGTGGTAATGTTCTGTAGAACTAAGGATGACATGGATATTAATTTCCCTGCCTTTCAACTTTCTGGGCAAACTCTGGGGGTGTCCAATAGTACCAAATACTTAGGGCACATTATTACATGTTCAGACAGAGGGGATTGCTCTGTCCAAGCTAACATGTTGGTTAGAAAATTCCACCACTGTACACTTGACGTTAAAATGAATTTGTTTAGAGCCTACTGCACCTCTCTCTATACAGCCCCACTCTGGGTGAATTACAAGAAGGAGAGCTTGCGTAAATTGAAAGTAGCCTATAATGACTGTCTTAGGATACTCCTGAAGAAACCCAGGAGTACTTCAGCCAGTGATCTGTTCTGCAATGTGGGTCTAACCACCTTCATGGCCTTGTTGAGGAATCTTACTTTTAAGTTTACGAGTCGGCTGGACTGCTCTGCAAATTTTATAATTGATTTGATGACAGACCCTGACCGTAGCTCTGTCAAGTACACCTCTAAGATCTGGGAACACTGGCATGAGTGCCTTTTTTTGCCCTTCTTTCCTTGCATATTTCTATGTAATGAGTTGTCTGTATGTATTGTTTGTTTCCTGTTTATTTTTTTACCATGTGGGCCTTGAGCCTGTAATAAAGTTTATAGATAAACGATTAAAAAAATATTTTAAGATTTTCAAACGGTGAGAGACGGGCGTCTTAATAGCACTTGAGGCCCCTTGGCTATGGACTTTATTTGCATTTTTTGAGGCCCCCCGCCCGCTAATCGCACAATCAATTTATTTTTGCCCCCCTAAGGATCCGTCAATATTTGGACTACATAGACAACGTCGGTGTCAAAAGTTTCGTCTTGTAGCGATTGAGTTACTTGTATTTTTATTGACGTTCCGTTGCACGGGTTAGGGTTGACGAAATTCAGTTTTTGTGGCAAAAAGTGCCTTGTGTCGACGAAGGGAACTCAGTGCTAGCCTACGTCACAACGTCAGCACACGTTAGCAACAATGCATGGATACATTTACATTTAGTCCTTTAGCAGACGCTCTTATCCAGAGCAACTTACAGTAAGTACAGGGACATTCCCCCCAAAGCAAGTAGGGTGAAGTGCCTTGCCCAAGGACACAATGTCAATTGACATGGCCGGGAATCAAACTGGCAACTTTCAGATTACTAGCCCGACTCCCTCACCACTCAGCCATCTGACTCCCCGTGACTGACTCCCCTGACTACAACGTGCATTGCTGTTGCACAGCAAGTATCGTATCGTGCCATGGTGTACTAGTAGCATTATACATTTAAGCAATTCAAGACTTGCATGTACAGTAAGTAATGTCACATTAAATAATGTATTTAAACTCAAGCTTGTGTGGTGCGTCGCTGTCTTCAATGCCACATTTTAAATTTCCAGCGCATTCAAACAATCCCCTCAGTGTAGTTTGGCTAGCAACAGCTAGCTTGCTCATAGCACAATTCAGCTTCTCCACGCAGGGCTCTAGACTGAGACCAAAAAGTCACGTTTGGGGGCATATTTTCAGTTAGCAGATGTACTGTTTGAATTGCGATTCCATCTGAAAAATACTGCCGGTGACAACGTTGTTAGAATAGCTTGTCTCAAAGGGGGTTCAGCTTGTTTCATATTAAATGGACCCATCTGCAACCGACGCAAGCAAGCACAGTCTAGGGCTGTTTATCAATACACGTTTTTTCCGTTCTTGCGAACTTGTTTGACGTCATCTTTCATTGCCCAAGTACAGTTCCAATCCAAAGAACACAAGTCACCAAGAACGCCAAAAATACCCGGAAATGTTCCTGATCCGCCCCTTTTATCAAGGATGCATTGGATGGTGACTTGACCAGCGAGAACGCTTCCGATTTCCCAGAAGTCCTTGCGGACTTGCAAGACCATTCTCGCAAGGACGCTTGCAAGAACCTTCTTCAAAAAGAATGTACTTGCGTTCTCAGCGTTCTTCGGATTGATAAACAGCCTAGGGCTGCAACAACGAATCTATTAAAATCGATTATTAAAAGCGTTGGCAACGAATTTCATTATCGATTCGTTGTGTCGCGCGATTATTACGCCACTCAATGTCGCGGAGATGTTTGAGTATTAAAAAAAAAAGTTTCGTTGAGCGCGGAGCGGAGGTAGAGGAAAGGCCATCGGAGAGACGTTGTTGAGTAACGTTGTTCTGAAACACATGGCGGAGGCAGAGAAATCAGTACGACCCAAGGTGTGGGAGCATTTCACACTAAATACATCAAAACAGTGTGTTAATTGACCGAGGTGAAGTGTGTTTCATATTCGACATTCGTCTCACATTCGGAAGACGCTACTTTGCAGCATCACGTTAGGGAACGGGTGAAAACAACCCATACCATTTTGAAAAATGTAGACTTTTATTGTATTTTTGGGAATATAAAACCTCAAACAGACACCAGAGTATCTTAATGTCTGGTATACTTCCACAGCCTTTACTTTTTCAATTAAGTTTCAAATAAAATGATAGAAAATCACTAATCTTTGAAAATAGCTTAATCCTTGCAAATCTGAACTTTTTTCAAAATTGTGTCAACAAATCTTAAATATACACCAGATTATTCTAATAGTCTGGCCGACTTCCACAACCTTTCAATTTTCAATAAAGTTTTAAACAAAACTCAAATAAATTGCTCATCTTGGAAAATAGCATTACATCCACACTAATATTTATAACTTTTTCAAAATTGTGTGCTTGTTTGTGCACATTCTGAAGATGTTTTGCACTGTGAATTTGCACTGTCAGTTCTGTTTTTGAATAAAGGGTTGGAAGTTAATGCTTTTTTGTTTTTTTATCCGATTCATCGAAAAAAGAAGCGACAGATTAATCGATTATTAAAATAATCGTTAGTTGCAGCCCTAAAGCACACCCTACAATTTCCCCAGAAATTGTACCCTCTCTAGTTTTTGTTACATTGCGTTTCATTTTGTTTAGATAAGGGGGGGGGGGGGGGGGGGGCTCCCTCCACATCCACCACCAGATGCCACTGTAGAGCATAATGACACCGCGAATACGGACGTTTATCATCATTGGGTGTGCTCAAGCCTTCGGCGAGAGCACAACCTTTGTTCTCTCACATATATATTATTTATTGTTTGTTTATTTTCGCCCCCCTAAAACTCAGTCAATATTTGGCCTACATACACAACGGCGGTGTCAAAAGGTTCGTCTTGGTAGCGATTGCGTTGCTTCTATTGGAATTTACGTTCCGTTGCATGGTTTGGGCTTAAGTTTAAGTTTTTGTGGCGAAAAGTGAAGCTAACGGTGGCTAATTTGCTAGCCACAGTCACTGACGTTACTAACGTCACTACGTCACGAAAACACGCGTGACTACCTGTAGCAGAACATTCGTTTCGCATCTGTTAACTTGGGGGATAGCTAGGCTAACTATAGCTTTACTGCAAGGCAGCTGCAGGAACGCCACAAGCAAAGAGGCCAGGGTGATAACTATTTACTCATTTTACTTTGTGATATGACACACAATTGTGATGTGTAATGTACAATATTAGCTGATATTATTAAGGAAGTAAGCCCACATCTACTTTCGGAAACGGTAGTCTACTATTTCACTGAAATATTAGCATCATGACATTAGCCTCTGTTGCCCGGGCAACACATACTACAGTGGTCTATGATGTATCTGTTTTCAATCGTTAAAATAAACATTCCTCACATATACATTTTCGTTGTAGGATTTATTATGACATTAGATTACAAGTAAACGATTTGTGGGTGAAATTATCATTACCTGTGGTTTCAATCCAGTGTATCACTGCAACGCTGTAGCCTACGCGAGACACGACAAAAACATCTAACATACACAGCTGTTTAGGAAGTCAAACGGCGACAGAACATGTTCGGCACTCCCCTTACTTAAATCAAAAGTCTATCTAACTACAAACCTGAACTTCATTGCCACAGCCTAAACTTTGTCAATCTGTTCATGAAAATAATTAATTTCAGCCTAAACCGTACAACGGAACGTTTAATCGAATTCAACCAACGCAATCGCTACCGAGACGAACACAGCAGTAGTCTAGTACTGTACCGTAGTAGTAGAATTTACCGGGGCAGCTTCTCCACACAGGGCTATATCGCATTTTGCGTTGTTACTGACAATGATCGCTACCAGTGAGCTTTTTATGAATGAGCGATTTTCCACTAAATAAATGTCAAGCTTATTTACGTTTTGGGGGGCATATTTTCAGTTAGCAGATGGTACTGTTTGAATCGCGATTCCATCTTCTACTGCCGGGTAACGTCGTAGAATAATCTTCAAAGGGGGTTCTTTATTAATGAATGAATGCAATGAGTAGGCTAAATGCATGAAAATATCACGAGAAGGGAAAAACTTAAAAGGACGTTTAAGTCATAGAGATTAGGTCAATTTGTACACCGGTCTGCCAAATTTATTCGTTTTGATTCAACGATGAGGCTGCCTCTTGCCTCTTGGGGAAATGAGAAGACATCCATTTCATTCTACACTTCACTCGTATTTTCAGTTGTAAATGAGCAGCAAAAAAAAAATGCTTTTAAATCTATGTCATCTTTATAAATAATAAGTATGCATTTTTATATAAAATACAGAAATATCAGTTGTAAAAATGACATTAAAAAACGGACCCCTGTCCAACCGACGCAAGCAAGCACACCCTACAATTTCCCCAGAAATTGTACCCTCTCTAGTTATTATTTTGTATTATTATTAAGAGGCCCCTGATTGGTCGAGGCCCCGGGCTTAAGCCCAGGTAAGCCTGTGCATTAAGGCGCCACTGGTGAGAGACCACAAACATGAGAAAAACAGTTTTGCTCCTATGTTGTGCCATGATGTGACAAAGACAGCACACCACACACAAACAGATTTTCAACCAGTGTCCCGGCTGTGAACACAGGAAATCTGCCAAATCTCTCGAGACTTCAGAATAAGCATGGCGAACGATATGCAGGAAGAAATTGCGATGATAGTGTTTGGAATGATTTTCACAGAAAATTCACGGGGAAAAAAGAAAAGGGTTTGCTGTTGCCACAAAACGACAAGCTGATCCTCCATCTCTGCTGTCCAAATCCATTTAACTTTGTGCTGCGCCATGACTGCGTTTGTTATGCTTCCATCTTCTCTCAGCTTGCTTTCTGATTGGATATTGTTTAGTTTCACGTGATCAGACATCCCAACCTGCAGAGACCCATTTCAGGGAGGTGGCTTCTTCTTGATAACATGGGCACCGAAAGAAAAAAGGCGGCGCTTCGCAGCCAGTGTGTCCCAGGCGTTAGAATTGTGAGTTAAAATTCAACTAATGCGATACACCTGCCGTACCCTATCCAAGTCGCGTAAATGTGCGGTAGATTAGCTGCAGCGGTGTAGATTGCCTTCTATTCAAACAAAGACAAAAAAAAAAGAAAAGAAGAATATACTGTTACCGTCTTTGCTTCAAAATTATACATTTTAGGCCATACCGCCCAGCCCTAATTCAGAGCATGCACTGTAGCCCAGAAGAGTACAGGTCGACCCCTCTCAAACAGTTTATGGGAGGGTGTAAGGATTCTGTCAACCTTGATAACACACCAAAGCCAGTCAATCTAACATCCTAAACATTTTGTGTTTCTGAGAAAATTACCATACAATTTGTGTTCGACAAATACAAAGACCAGCCCACTGTAGAGTCTCCACCTGACTGAGACAGGTGTGTGTGTTAGGTAGAGTCCTTTTTAGTCGAAGTTTCTGGTGTGTGTGTGTGTGTGTGTGTGTGTGGGGGTCTTACTGAGTCCTCTGTAGTGGGACAGCTGCTGGTAGACCTGCTTCATCCTCTCTATGTTGAGCCGGCTGCCCTCGGCGTGGTTCACCATAGGCCTGGGGTAGTCCACCCCCACCACGCACCCCGCTGCCTTCTGCACAGACTCAGGGGCGTTCCAGGGCTCGTAGATGTAGCGGTTGGGGTAGTCCTTCAGTTTGGGGATGTAGCGCCTGGACCAGGAACAACACACACTTAGAGGTCACAGTCAGGTGGGTGGTTGACAGACGGGTGTTTTGTCTTTGTAAGGTGTGTGGTGTGGGGTAATTTCTTTGCTACCTTTTGCCAGCCCTCTCCTGGATTTTGCAGACTTTGAGGTGTTCCCTGACGTTTTGATCAAATCTTACAGAGCAAGTTCTTGCTCTGTTTGGCTCAGTTGCAAAAAACACAGGGCGCTCTTTTTGGCCATGGTGAGCAGCCATAGACTTATATGAGCAGCCAATAGCAGCGTTGCTGATCAAGGTTTCTACTATCGATACATACCCCCTTTTAGACCAACGCATAACTCAATCCAGCTATACTAATCATAAACAACAAGGGTGTTGGAAGAACCAAATTAGCCAGATCATGATTAGCACGATGATGTCATCTTGGATGTGTCATTTGATCTCGGATGTAATAAGCGACGTACGGAGAACGGGCCCCTGCTCTCATATGAAAGCTTCAGAACAGCCTTTGTGATTCACTCAGTTAGCACTTGAGTACTCAGCGTCACTAAGGCATTGGCCCCAGTTCCTCTCTCCCCATGGATAATTCTTCCTGACCTCTACCTATACTGCTTCTACCTGCTTCTATAGGGTCCGCTTTAGCACCTTGCCCCTCTGTGCTGGGATTGTAGTGATTGTTTGATTATTATTGTTCACCATGTCTGGTGGCAGAGATGTGTTTACTTTGGCACTGTGCCTGGTAAATATGTGGTGTCTCATACGCACCGGATGAAGTCTCCACTGGGGTCAGTGCGCCGGCCGAAGCCGACGGGGCAGTAGCAGTGGAAGAACTGCTGGAAGAAAGAGCTACAGGAGAGCCACATCCAGCTGCCTGCGTTCACACTCCAGTCGGCATCCAGCAGCAGCTCCTCAAACACCTGCACACAAACACACAATGAACAACCACACCATAGTCAACAACACTGCACAGTCAAAAACACCCCCCCATTCTTATATCACTCCCCCAGCTTATCCACAGGTATTCCCCCCTCCTCACCCAGATACCACCCCTCTTCATCTCTCTTCCTCCTCACCCTCATGCCACTCTCCCAGCTGATCCAGAGGTCTCCCCGGGTCAGGAAGCAGGCCACGGCGTGCCGAGCTAGGTGGTGGATCCAGCCTTCCTGCCTCAGCTGGGTCATGATGGCATCAATCCAGGGGAAGCCCGTCCGGCCCTCAGCCCACTTGGCCAGCGCCTCTGGGTTGTGGTCCCAGGGGATCTGCACGCAGATGGGGTTACCCTCCATGCGGTCAAAGTTTGGGTTATTGGTAGCTGCCGTGTAGAAGAACTCTCTCCACAGCAGCTGACCATACAGGGAGAGAGGAGGACTGCACTGTTTCCTGAGCTGTAGGGTGGAGGGGAAGAAGACAGAAATGGGATAATATGATAATTAGTCCACCCTAATATGACCCATCATCACCTGCAGGCACAGCTCCTGTTTTAGCTGCAGCTCACCTTCAGGTACAGCTCCCTCAGGTTGTAGTAGAAGACTCTGCAAGAGAGGCAGCCAAAGCGCAAGTAGGGGCTGAGGCCCGTGGGACTGGCAAACAGCGCACACCCACTTATCCGAGGACGCTCGAAATTCGCCACCCAGGCCTGTAACAGGAAGCACAACATGGTCAGCTTCTCATATAATGCTTGACCACCAGTTCTGGGACTGGTGGAGGAAGTTATAAAATGTTGGCTGAAATGCTCAAATGCTTTGTCTTCCGTGAAGTATGGCCGTCAGGAGATGCCAAGAACACGTCAAACCACAGAGTGTAAGACAGACATGTGAGGACAGTGAGGGGTCGGACCTTTCTGTCTAAGTGTTTGTTGAGTCTGTCCAGGGCCTCCGACTCCCCACCTCTCCACACAGCTGGGCTCAGGCCCTCAGTCTTGAACCCTGCGAGACACAGCAGTAAGGTTAACAGGACACAAAGCATGAGAGTAAGAGAGATATACATAGAGAGATAGAAAAAGAGAAAGAGAAAGTAACTCCATCTCAGACAATGCTGGTCTCTCCTACCCAGTTCCTCCAGGGAGGGAACACTGTAGTGCTCGTCATGGTTCTCAGCGATTCTGGTCCTGCAGCTGTCCATCTGCTCTGGAGTGATGGAGGACAGCGGCCTCTTGGGCAGCTCCAGGCGGTTCACTATGGCCTGGAACCTCTTGAAGGTCAGGGGGGGGTTGTTGTTGTTCATCTCAATGATCCTGGTGATGAACACACATACAGAAAACTGTCACGGCCATAGCCGTGCCCCCCGGTTTCAGTTTTTTTTGCCCTGGCCTAGTGTTTCCCTGTCATTGTCTTCACCTGTCTCGTTAGCTTCATTGTGTCCACCTGTGTGTCGTTTGGTTCTGTGTATTTAGGTTTCGGTTTTGTGTCCAGTCTTTGTCTTGTCCTTACTACCCATGTCCGTGTGAGTACCCTATCTGTTTCCCTGACTTTTCATGATTAAACCCTTTGTTTTCAAAATGACTGCGTACTTCCTTGCATTTGGGTCCTACCCTACCTCACACCCTGACAGAAAACCATATAGTTCAGTTGTTTCACTCACATACAGCAAGCCGTCAAGTTCAGTTATTACACAGAGCAAACCATGTCGTTCAGTAATTATACATCTAATTACTGCAAACTATCTACAGCAGAGAACCACAGGTGTAGTGAATTTAAGATGGCTCAATGACATATGTGAGAAAACAAACATGAAACTGATCAAATCTGCCCAGACCACCACCATTTAATGTCATATCTAATACAAATGTTGGGCATTATGTTCACTGATCTAATTACACGACAACATTTCATAACTTCCCTCCTGAAAAGTCAGTTTCAGAATCCATACAATAACAACTTTGTCAACCTGTATATAAAATCTATATCCTCTCCCTCTAACTCCCCACTGTAGGGTTATAGCCTACACCCGTCTCTCATAGCCCATCATCTTACACAACAGCCACCTGTATCTGTAGCAACCTAACCCTTCCTATTGGATCATTTCCTGTGAAGGCGTGGCATGGGTCAGGAGGCTCCATGTGCTTGAACCAGCTTGGCGCTGAAGCACTTCCCGGCACACATGTTGCTTGGCTCTCATCCACACACTCCCACTCTCCACCCCCATCTGCACATGGCCTGTGGTGTGACCAGCAGTAGCGCTCAGCCATCTCTAGGGGGCAGCAGCGACTATGGGACTGGGTATGGAGGGGAGGGACTGGGCTGAGAGGTGCTGGCTGCCAGTTACAGGAGGACTCATGCATGTGAAATCAAACTAGAGAGGGTACAATTTCTGGGGAAAGCAAGCAAGCACACCTGTAGGGTGTGCTTGCTTGCGTCGGTTGGACAGGGGTCCGTTTTTTAATGACATTTTTACAACTGATATTTCTGTATTTTATATAAAAATGCATACTTATTATTTATAAAGATTACATAGATTTAAAAGCACTTTTTTTTGCTGCTCATTTACAACTGAAAATACGAGTGAAGTGTAGAATGAAATGGATGTCTTCTCATTTCCCCTGCAAGAGGCAGCCTCATCGTTGAATCAAAACGAATAAATTTGGCAGACCGGTGTACAAATTGACCTAATCTCTATGACTTAAACGTCCTTTTAAGTTTTTCCCTTCTCGTGATATTTTCATGCATTTAGCCTACTCATTGCATTCATTCATTAATAAAGAACCCCCTTTGAAGATTATTCTACGACGTTACCCGGCAGTAGAAGATGGAATCGCGTTTCGAACAGTACCATCTGCTAACTGAAAATATGCCCCCCAAAACGTAAATAAGCTTGACATTTATGTAGTGGAAAATCGCTCATTCATAAAAAGCTCACTGGTAGCGATCATTGTCAGTAACAACGCAAAATGCGATATAGCCCTGTGTGGAGAAGCTGCCCCGGTAAATTGTACTACTACGGTACAGTACTAGACTACTGCTGTGTTCGTCTCGGTAGCGATTGCGTTGGTTGAATTCGATTAAACGTTCCGTTGTACGGTTTAGGCTGAAATTAATTATTTTCATGAACAGATTGACAAAGTTTAGGCTGTGGCAATGAAGTTCAGGTTTGTAGTTAGATAGACTTTTGATTTAAGTAAGGGGAGTGCCGAACATGTTCTGTCGCCGTTTGACTTCCTAAACAGCTGTGTATGTTAGATGTTTTTGTCGTGTCTCGCGTAGGCTACAGCGTTGCAGTGATACACTGGATTGAAACCACAGGTAATGATAATTTCACCCACAAATCGTTTACTTGTAATCTAATGTCATAATAAATCCTACAACGAAAATGTATATGTGAGGAATGTTTATTTTAACGATTGAAAACAGATACATCATAGACCACTGTAGTATGTGTTGCCCGGGCAACAGAGGCTAATGTCATGATGCTAATATTTCAGTGAAATAGTAGACTACCGTTTCCGAAAGTAGATGTGGGCTTACTTCCTTAATAATATCAGCTAATATTGTACATTACACATCACAATTGTGTGTCATATCACAAAGTAAAATGAGTAAATAGTTATCACCCTGGCCTCTTTGCTTGTGGCGTTCCTGCAGCTGCCTTGCAGTAAAGCTATAGTTAGCCTAGCTATCCCCCAAGTTAACAGATGCGAAACGAATGTTCTGCTACAGGTAGTCACGCGTGTTTTCGTGACGTTAGTGACGTAGTGACGTTAGTAACGTCAGTGACTGTGGCTAGCAAATTAGCCACCGTTAGCTTCACTTTTCGCCACAAAAACTTAACTTAAGCCCAAACCATGCAACGGAACGTAAATTCCAATAGAAGCAACGCAATCGCTACCAAGACGAACCTTTTGACACCGCTGTTACGTATGTAGGCCAAATATTGACTGAGTTTTAGGGGGGCGAAAATAAATAATAATAAATATATATGTGAGAGAACAAAGGTTGTGCTCTCGCCGAAGGCTTGAGCACACCCAATGAAGCGGCAGTTCCACGTCAGCTGTTCAGAGCCCAGCTCTTCTCAAAGCATGGGGGCTTCAAACGAACATCAATTACATGTTGATAATTACAATTATCAACATGTAACACTTTCATTTCACTAACAGTCTTGAACACTGACGTTATTCACCAGACCGAAACGTCAAGATTCCAAACACAGTGACTGTTGTGAGAATGACTGAACACATTTCTACCTGAACCAGAATGCCCAGCCTTTTCTAGGCTGGGGGTTTGGTTGGTCGCCTTGGGAGGGAATTCAAACATTAATACATTTGTGCACCAGATTGGGAATATGGTGAATGAGTGATCTAACGGTCATTATGATAATAAATAAAACAGCCCGGGCAGGATGACTCCTCGTGAATATGAATCTCTCCTTGTACACGCCATCATGACAGCTACCAAAAGACCATTTGCATCTCTGCTGGCTCTGCTTTTGTAAACATTGTCTAAAATAAAAAGCTTTTATTCTTTTTTTAAACAATGAACTAGCACACATACTGGTAAGCAAGCTTCAAATGTTTCCCACACAGCATCTTTACAATCCTGAATGGACATGGGTGTTCTCTGGGTCCACCGGACTGACCTATCCAGGTTGTAGAGGGTATGAGAGTTCCTGACCATGGTCTCCACTCCAAACTCGTGTGCCATCTTGATGATGGTCCCATCTCGCTCCTTCCCATATGGCTCAGAGTCATACTCGAAGGTCAGGCGGGTCACGTTCCACTCCTAGAGAGAACCGAACAAGAGTGGGCGTGTGTGAGAGAAGAACAGGGAGAGAGACAGAGAGAAAGAGAAAGACAGAGAGAAGGGGGGGGGGGTTTGAATAATTAAAAACAACTGTGTATTTATCATTCCCTACTATACATTCACAGTGTCTTTGCCATTTTTCTGAATCTCTGTAAACTGTTTGGGAAGTGAACTGGAACTAAGTACTAACTAACTGAGTGAGTATACAACACATAAGGGAAGGTGAGGGGGTTCATAGTTGTCTGTCCATCAGAGAGCCATAATTATGACGAGTGCTGCTGAGGAAGCACTCCTCCCTCTTAAGGCTTCGATGACTCTCAGTTTCTCTAACCTGGTGAGGCAGGCCTCACCCAGACCTCCTACAAGCAGGAAACTGCTAGTGAACTGGACAAGAGGATGGATGGATAGTCCCTCCATCACTGTCCCTCAGCCAGGGCTTGTAGAACTCTAACAGTCGACTGGCTGGAGGGCATGCATGGATATCTCTGAAAGAAAATTCAGTTTTCAACTTTCAAACTATAAGGTAATTGAGGCATTGAATGAGACAGCAATTTAAATCTTTGATTGATGGTTCAATGACAACTTGCTGGTGAAAAGGTTTCCTTCGCAGTAGAGGTGCACCAATAACATTCTCTGAAGAAGAAAGTTAGTTAGCTACTTATTTGGGGCAGTGGTGCGTTATATGTTACAATAATAATGTTGATTATTCGCAACATAGAAATGTTTAAGTATCTCTCGCTCTCTACAAAGCCAGTAGCCAGCTTCAACCAGGCTAGCTAACTGACAACAAACATGGCTTATCTAGATGCGCTAATACATTTCCGAGCTGAGGAAGCCATCCATCCATCCATCATCTTCCGCTTGTCCGGGGGTCGGGTCGCGGGGGCAGCAACCTAAGCAGGGAGGCCCAGACTTTCCTCTCCCCGGCCACTTCCACCAGCTCTTCCTGGGGGACCCCGAGGCATTCCCAGGCCAGCCGAGAGACATAGTCCCTCCAGCGTGTCCTGGGTCTTCCTCGGGGCCTCTTCCCAGTGGGACGTGCCCAGAACACCTCACCAGGGAGGCGTCCAGGAGGCATCCTTATCAGATGCCCGAGCCACCTCAACTGGCCCCTCTCGACGCGGAGGAGCAGCGGTTCTACTCTGAGCCCCTCCCGGATGACCGAGCTTCTCACCCTATCTCTAAGGGAGAGCCCGGACACCCTGCGGAGAAAACTCATTTCGGCCGCTTGTATTCGCGATCTCGTTCTTTCGGTCACTACCCACAGTTCGTGACCATAGGTGAGGGTAGGAACGTATAGATCGACTGGTAAATAGAGAGCTTCGCCTTTCGACTCAGCTCCTTCTTCACCACAACGGACCGATGCAGAGCCCGCATCACTGCGGACGCCACACCGATCCGCCTGTCGATCTCACGCTCCATCCTTCCCTCACTCGTGAACAAGACCCCGAGATACTTGAACTCCTCCGCTTGGGACAAGATCTCCTCCCCGACCCGGAGATTGCACTCCACCTTTTTCCGGTCGATAACCATGGCTTCAGATTTGGAGGTGCTGATTCCCATCCCAGCCGCTTCGCATTCGGTTGCGAACCGCTCCAGTGAGAGCTGGAGGTCACGGCCCGATGAAGCCAACAGGACCACATCATCCGCAAAAAGCAGCGACCCGATCCTGAGGTCCCCAAACCGGACCCCCTCAACGCCCTGGCTGCGCCTAGAAATTCTGTCCATATAAGTTATGAACAGAATTGGTGACAAAGGGCAGCCCTGGCGGAGTTCAACCCTCACCGGGAACAAGTTCGACTTACTACCGGCAATGCGGACCAAACTCTGGCACCGGTCGTACAGGGACCGAACAGCCCCGATCAGGGAGTCCGGTACCCCGTACTCCCGGAGCATCCCCCACATGAGCCCCCGAGGGACACGGTCGAACGCCTTTTCCAAATCCACAAAACATGTGTAGACTGGTTGGGCGAACTCCCATGCACCCTCCAGGAAGGCTGAGGAAGCCAATGGAGGGAATTGGACTGCATTGCTTCTCCAGTACTCTAGGGAATTATCTCCAATATAATTAGATCTGTGGCAGGTTTACAGGCTACGATATTGTACTTCTTAAAAAAAATAGCATAATTCGTACCTTCTGGTTAATATTTTCTAACCAAAACACCTAGGACTAGTCTACTTAAATTCAATAAGGAACTACAAATAAGGCTGCTGCTGTCGATAAAAGATTCATGAAAGACTAACTCTCGTTGCACTGTAAAATGCATGGTGCTGTAAGAGAACATTAAAGGTGACATGACATACTGTTTTTGGATGCTTTTATATAGGCCTTAGTGGTCCCCTAATACTGTATCAGAAGTCTCTTTCCCGAAATTCAGCCTTGGTGCAGAATTACAGCCACTACTAGCAGTTCCACAAGGAGCTTTCCTCAGAACGCGCTGTTTTGGTGTCTGTAGCTTTAAATGCTAATGAGGAGCGGCGGGGCGGCACCATGCGCTAATGTTTGCAATGGATGTATCGCAATGGCTGTAGCCCCGTTGCTGTAAGATGCCTCGAATTTGCCCATTCTCATCTGATAACCCTGGTTTGCAGAGGTACACACTCAGTCATTTCAATGAGGGGAAAGGCGGATATCGCGCGCGCCATAACACCAACAGCAGAACGGTTATCCAAATAACAAAGTAGTGTACAACACTCACGTTACAGCATGTGTATTCACACACATACTTGATGCTATCTACCTTTACATTAGCGACAGTAACTCAGCTGTTAGCTGCAGAGCTAATGTTACAGCCACATTCTAAGGGTAGCAAGCTAGGTAACCATATACAGTAAAGCTACAAAATGATATAGCGTTAGTTAACTTACTTGTCCGAGGTTAGTAGCTGGACGAAGGAGAGTTAGTACTGATCCAGAATTTAATTTCAGCAAGGCCAGTTTTGTATCAGCTCAAGTTGAGGAAACAGTCGTGGCTGAAGTGTTTGGCGCAGACATACAAAACAAATGCGCCTATAACAAAAGTTATGTAGGTGCATTTCCAGAGAAATTAAATTAAGACACTGGGTCTTCAGAGGCTCGGATGAAGGAACTGTAAAAAGATTTTTGTTTTCCTTTGTACATCCAAACTGAGCAAATGTAATGCTTCGTTCGTTTGCAAGCCATGATGTCTCTCGAGGATAAAAACACTTGCACAGTTGTAGCTCAGTTTCTTATGGGCAGGCCAGATTCTCTGGGCGGGCAAAGCAGAGAGAGGGGAGGTAACCTTTTGCTCTGTTTGAAAATCTCCTCCTTGTGACGTCACAAAGAGGAGATTTTCAAACATGGGAACTCATGGATGTTAAATAACCTCCTAAAGTGAAGTTTTCATGTCATGTCACCTTTAACGAAAGATCTTAGCACATGGAGGATGTTCAGTAGCCTGGCTCTGCCCTCCTACGTACTTCCGCTCAATTTAGATTTTGCTACTAGGTCTGGGAATTCGGCACATGTCGGTTTTCTCAAATCTATTTTTTGTAGGGCCAATCAACGAACAGAGGGAGTGGCTGAGAACGATGACCTTGATGTCGTGTGCTAGTTTGAGTTGTAGTTCAGTAATGGCAGCGGAGAAATATGCGAGCAAAGCCATTCATTCGGTCCGTTGTGGCAACGCTGCCGAATATCCAAAAGTTAAAGCCGGAGCAAGAACAATCTTTGCTAAGTTTTGTTGGTGGCCATGATGTTGTGGCCCTCCTCCCCACGGGTTTCAGGAAAAGTTTGATTTTCCAGCTACAGCAGCTAGCTCCATTACAGTAGTGGTGAAGGAGTTGGCTAGAAGAACGCTAGTGATTGGTTATGGCAGATCAGAGTGGCTCTGGGCAGATCCAATAGTTTTAAACTTCAACAGAGTACCCGCCTTCAAGGAAGTTAACGCTTATCAATGGATCGATCCCAGACCCTCTGTACAAATTAAATGTACTAGGGACTGGTTAGGACCAGGCTAAATGTTCAGTGCACTGCTTCCTGATTCAATATGGGGTGGCCACAAACCACACTCACCCTCAGCCATGATGACATCACATGGCAACCAATTGTTCCTGAAGAGCTGCCCTCCTGTAGGTTTACAACCTATCAGGCATCGATTATTTGATTAATTTCAACACCTCTAGGGTGAGACAAAACCCTATCAGGCCTCTCAGTTCTGCAGAAACAGGATTTAGCAAGCCTGAAATACTTACAAAATCCATGTCACTTGATCCTATTTTAATATCCCGCAACACTCTGAAAGAGTTTACTCAAAAAAAATTATGGGTTGAAAACCCAGTTTGGGTAGTTTCCAACCCAGCGGCTGGTTAAATATAGGACAGAACACACGTTGGATTAAACTAACCCAGCAAGATGGGTTGACCATTTAACCCAGCACTTGGGTTGACCATTCAACCCAAATACAGTTCATATTGACAAGAAGGCTGGGTTAATTTGACCTCATAAATGGGTTAAATGCTGGGTTGAAAAGTACCCAGTTTGGGTTGTTTCCAACCCAGCAGCTGGTTAAATATAGGACAGAACACAGATTGGGTTAAACTAACCCAGCAAGATGGGTTGACAATTTAACCCAGAATGTTGGGTTGATCATTCAACGCCAATGCCTAGCTTAGCCTGACGTTGTCATACTCATAATTCTAGTCAGAATATGAGTCTGATACCGCTCCGTTGGGCTGTGAGTATGGGGCGTGTTTCAACCGAACTCGGACAAAAAATGCCTCTTCGCTCAATTTGATAGACCTACAACCAATCAGAGCAACGTAGTATGTTTTTTGTGGAAAACGAATTCAACCCAAGCGCTCTTTGGTGATGTGGTTGATTACGTTACTGTTGATCATCTGTCCTTCGTCGTATAAAGCCCGCCCTGACAATTTGATTGGTCCGAACAGCTCTTGTTCGGACATAGTTTTTCCCCAACCGAGCGATCCCAGTCCCAACCCCCAAAAAAATTTGCCCCCTCCTCCCCCAGTTACTACGCACTAACGTCACTGTGTCCAATCCCGACCGCTGTAAACTACTATTGTCCAAACCCGAACGGGGTTTGGACACTCAGTTTCCGGTCTTTTTGCCAGCATTTTCTTTTGCTATCACCAGCAAAGTGTAAGTAGTATTATTTTAGGCATACCAAACAATCTACATGTAAAATTTCATGAACATATATGGACGTTTACATGTCTAAATAATATAGGAAAGTTACTTTGTCCGAAAGACCACTCGGTGACACTCGGGCGACGCTTGGGCGACGATCTTTACTCTGACAAGTGTGTCTGTGTTGTCATCGTACTGCTACTATGGGTTAGCATATGAGTGTATTTCAATGCTAGCTTAACACTACTTTGTCTTGCCAATGAAAATACACGATCATGTGTGACGTGATCTGTAGTCGAGGGGAGGAAGGGATGGGGGCTAGCAAACTTTGAGAAGAGTTCAACAAAACATCCAGCAGGTGGTGGTATACAGTCAAATTGAGATTTTATCGCATAGTTTGGAGATGTTGAAGCGTGATATCTTATTGTGGAGGACATAACTACGTCCCCGGATATGTTGACAGCATTGATGGTCAGTTTGGTGACCCTGGATCAAGTTAATATCCCCAGAAAAACAGCAGCGGCCAGTGTTTAGAAGTGCGGTCGGGTTTGGACAAGGGTAGCGCACGGCTAATTTACCGGCGCCAGCGTCTTTTGACCGGCTCTAGTAAAGGCTAAGCTAACTCTAAATTTTTAAACAATATTTAGCTCGAAAGGTAAGAAGTTAAAGCTTAACGTGAAATCAGTAAATCAGCTGAAAACGTGATACAATTATTTTATCAATATTTGAAGTGGCATTTTATCAGAATGTTAGCTAAAAACCGGTCGGGATTGGACACAGTGACGCTAAATGTTAACAAATAAAAAAAATTGACTACTACACATGTTATACATAATTGGAAAGCTACGATTCTTGTGCTTGTAGATATGCAAACCATTTTTAAAGATTGAGTCACAACAACAAGTTTAGTCAACGTCTTTGTCCAGTCACCACTTTGTAAACAACACCAAAGCCAAACGTCTCTACTTACCCTCCAAGGTTCAGTGTCGTCCAGGTATGCAAACAACACATCAAAACTTGATCTGCATACATTCCCAAGGGTTCAAAGTATCTAACCATGTAAAGTAATTCGTCCAAATACAATGTTTTACATTCATGAATATCCATTATCCTTTGTTTCATTATGTAAGTTAGCCGACGGAAGAAACAACTTGTTCACATAAAAGTGTTCTTTTCTCCGGTTAGCAACGGAGTATTTACGATATGAAGGCATCAAAATGTCCGTTGAACCCTCCCCTTTCGATTGACACCTTGTTGACCCAATAGGACAGGGGTACTCAATTAGAAACCCAAAAGGTCCACTAACCAAATTTCCATTCAGTCCAGGGTCCGGAACAATTATGGTTTATTTTTCTGGTCCTTACCTCAGAGTTCTGGGGGTAATTTTGTTCAAAGTGTCCATGCTTTGTGTCATAGTGACCATAGCCGCGGGAACATAGGATATTTTATCAGGGGGGTGCTGCTGGGGGGGGGGGGTTCTTAATGTTGCGGGGCGGTAGGGATGGACTGGGAGGTAAAAATGGTCGAGCGCGCGTAGCACGCAAGACCATTTTTTTTGCCTTTATTTGAGCACAAAGTAGTTTTTTGAGCTTTATGTAAAATGAACATAGCCGTTTTTCAATTGGTAAAACCTTGTCTAGTGAAGGTGATGTCATTTTGTCTCAATGTTTCAGCCCCACCCTTACGTTTCTTAGCCTGGTTTTCCATTGTTATTCTTCTCCCGGTGCTCCCGATGGCCAGTACGCTACTGCGGGGCTGGGCTGTGCCGCAGTGGTGAATTTTAAAGTCATATCATTGGAAATTCTCGTGCTGTCAGGGGGTGCTACAGCACTCCTAGTTCCCACGGCCATGATAGTGACGTTTCACATTAGCTACCACGACAAGGGCAACCGTCTCATTAACCCTCGTGCTGCCTTCGGGTCACATGACCCAAAGGTTCATAACGAACCATCGTTGTGTTTACCCAATTTTACCCAATACAAAAACAAATTAAAATAATTTTCTTTTAACCATCGCAATGTGGGGGGTCTGAGACAGCCTAGCTGTTAAAATAAAATGCTTCACTTTGTCTTTGTATGTGGTAAATTTGTCGCAATACGACGGTGTGTCACAATGACTGATGGGTCAGAATGACCCGAAGATAACACAAGGGTTAAACACATCGGTTTTGTGCGCCCCACCGGCAGCACAAATGCATACTTGTCTGAAATTAGGTATTTTTGGATTTGGATTTTCGCCGGGTTTAGAGCACGCCATGTTTTTCGCTAAGGAAGAAACAGGTACTGTTAGCAAATCGATTAGCCTGCGTTGTTGCGAATGACACACACAACCTGACCCACAGAGGTTGCAACCAACTTTCAGTGAGTGAGTTGTCATGGTGATTACAGTTATTAAAGCTCCTGATTGGACCTTTGTATTGGACAAGTAAGATAGAAACCACATTTAGTTGGAACAAAAAGATGTGCCGGTTAAAATGGAAACGTTCCGTCAAAATGAATTAATTCCATAATAATATATCGGTTATAGGTCCGGGTCCGGATAGGGAACCGCCTGGGTCCGGACCCGGACCGCGGTCCGCCAATTAGTGACCCCTGCAATAGGAGCTTCCATGTCCCGTTGACAGCCCTCTAAAGCCAACTAGGTCTGTGCGTCCTGCCCCCTCCCTGCCCCCCCCCCCCCATCCACGCCTGGATGTACTCTTATAAAAACGTGTGTCAAATATGAATATATTGTGGTATTATGTTTGACTTTTGATTTGAATTGGGTAAGGCTTCAACCTGTGGTCCAATTTAGTCTTCCAGCTAATACCTACCACCTCTAGGCCTCTTCAGGCCTCTGTTTTCAAAACAAAATCTAGGCGGAAAGAGAAACTTTCACTTTCCTTGTGTTCAAGCTCAATTACTCAACACTAGTAGGACTGACAGGGGTCCTGACAACAGGGGAAATAACTTCAGTGTCAGCTTTCAAAAGAGACCATTTACATGCATGTACTCCAAATGGTTCAAGAACAGCTTTCAATTTACTTTGGGTATGCTGTTTAGGAGTTTTCAGGAAAATTTAACAGTGTAGACTACTTTTTCTATTTGTATCACCATCCACTTTGGCGCCTTCACGAACAAACAGCCAGTCGTTAGCTAGACTAGAGCTAGAGCTACGGTAAACAATCAAAAAGCAGCAGGTTCAAATAAAAACTCCTTAAAACAAATTGTTTACAGTAGTACAGTATGTTTATTTCGGTGGGGTTCTTCTGTATAGTACAAATTTACTTCGCTGGCTAGACTAGTAAATGTAGACTAAGTTAGACGGTTGCAAACTGAGGTAAGGTAACAGCTAAAACTAGATGATACAATTTCTGGAGGAATTGTAGGGTGTGCTTGCTTGCGTCGGTTGCAGATGGGTCCATTTAATAAACAAGCTGAACCCCCTTTGAAACAAGCTATTCTAACCACGTTGTCACCGGCAATATTTTTCAGATGGAATCGGGATTCAAACAGTATCTGCTGACTGAAAATATGCCCCCAAACACGTAAATAAGCTTGATATTTATTTAGGGGGAATGGGTCATTCAAAAAAAGTTTGCTAGAAGCGATCATTGTCAGTAAAAAAGCCAAAAGCGACTTTTTGGTCTCAGTCTAGAGCCCTGCCTGGAGAAGCTGAATTGTGCTACGAGCAAGCTACTATAGCCTAGCTGCTGTTGCTAGCCAAACTACACTGAGGGGATTGTTTGAATGCGACGGAAATTAAAAACTTTCTTTTGACATAAAGTTTAGGCTGTGGCATTGAAGTGTAGCACAGTCCACAGACAAAGCACGGTACCATCACACCTTCTCCTACCCCCGACAAGGAAAGGGTCTTCCCCCTTTGTCCTTCTCCCAGAGGAGAAGCTTCAAAGCTTCTGACCCAGCATGGGGTCAGATACAGAGGCCACACGGCCCACAGTATCAGACAAAGGATTTACAAGGAAGAACTTTCTTATGTGGATTTACAAACATATTCTCAAGGACTACATGGCTCATGGACACTATTTCAATGACAGTAGTTGATGTGTTATAATGTGTGTTTTTCCCATTTACTTAGAACGTTGTTTAATTGAGGTTTGATTATAACTTCCCTTCAAGTATAGTTAAGTCAGCCAATCTTGATATCAAAATGATTGTACCATACTAACAAAACCATTTACGAATGTTGTATTGTTATATTCTGAAGTTTGAGCATTCCATGGACAGTTGAAATAACGGAACTCAAAAGGTACAGCTACTTCACACCTAGGCAGATCTCAGGACGACGCCCAGGTGGGGGGAAACTGACCAATGAAAGAGGTCACCTTCACGGGGACCCCCCCCCTTGTTCTTTGGAGTATAAAACCCCCAAACGTACAATCACCCCCGCTTGTTCGTAGGATTAAACTGAAGTGCTAGCTACATTTCTAAACTATTCCTCTCAACCTGCAAATTCACTGAGCGCCCGGAACTTTGGCCAAAGATTCCGTTGTTCTATTTTCGTTGGACGATAACGAAACCATTGACTCTACCTTTCTTCAAACCGACAAAAGTAACTACGATTTGCAATATTTCTTACCTGTGACATATTGGCATGTTGTGATTAAATTGTTGATGTTTGATTGTATTTTACAAATGAGTTAGCTTAACCCTTGCTAAGTCAGTTGCCCTTGCTCGTCCATTGTTACCACAAAGGCCTACCTGTCCCTCTCTACCCCTCTCTCTCCCTTCCCCCTTTTCACGCGCTCTACACAGCCATTGTGTTGCTCGCCCTCATTTGCATCCAGCCACTGTACTACTCTGACTAACCCATAACTTGTCTGGTATTTGTTCATTATAATTACATTCTCCTAAATAAATCATTGTGTATAACATTCGCGTATCACTCACGTTATCTGATCTGCTCTACTTTCATAGAATTCACGACTTAAGATTAGACTGATTATTACGAAGGCTATTATTTAAATATTATTCAATAAGGTTTCCTCTATCCCTTTAACAATAAGAGGTGGTGCCCCCAAGAACTACATACTTTATTATAAATTAAGTATTGCTAATCTTAAACGAGCAAACCCCGCTACAGAAGACAGCGACGCACCACACAAGCTTGAGTTTAAATACATTCTTTAATGTGACATTACTTACTGTACATGCAAGTCTTGAATTGCTTAAATGTATAATGCTGCTAGTACACCACGGCATGATACGATACTTGCTGTGCAACAGTCTCTATGTACGTTGTATCTAATGCGTCATTGCTAACGTGTGCCGACGTTGTGACGTAGGCTAGCACTGAGTTCCCTTCGTTGACATAAGGCACTTTTTTGTCACAAAAACGTAATTTAAACTTAAACCATGCAACAGAACTTAAATAAAAATACAAGCAACTCAATCGCTACCAAGACGAAACTTTTGACACCTACGTTGTCTATGTAGTCCAAATATTGACTGAGGCTTCCCAGATAACACAGTTACGTTGCCGCAACGTCACTCGATGACCAAACATACATTGCCGCAACGTCTTTGGCGACGTTGCGGGACCGTGCATCTGTGGGACGCCAGAAGGTAACCGCAACGTAATCTTGTGACGTTGCCAGTCCGTAACCGCGACGTCGTGGCAACGTTATTTTCCGACGTTGCCAGTCCGTAACCACGACCTCCTAGCAACGTAATTTTGTGACGTTGCCAGTCCGTAACTGCAAAGTTAATTAACCCTCGTGCTGCCTTCGGGTCACATGACCCAAAGGTTCATAACGAACCATCATTGTGTTTACCCAATTTTACCCAATACAAAACCAAATAAAAATACTTTTCTTTTAACCCTTGTGTTATCTTCGGGTCATTCTGACCCATCAGTCATTGTGACCCACCGTCGCATTGCGACAAATTTACCTCATACAAAAACAAAGTGAAGCATTTTCTTTTAACCGTTGGGCTGTCTCAGACCCCCCACATTGCAAAGGTTAAAATAAAATTATTTTTATTTGTTTTTGTATTGGGTAAAATTGGGTAAACACAACAATGGTTCGTTATGAACCTTTGGGTCATGTGACCCGAAGGCAGCACGAGGGTTAACCTTCGCAATGTGGGGGGTCTGAGACAGCCCGACGGTTAAAAGAAAATGCTTCACTTTGTTTTTGTATGCGGTAAAGTTGTCGCAATACGACGGTGGGTCACAATGACTGATGGGTCAGAACGACCCGAGGAGAACACAAGGGTTAAGTAACCTATATTTCTCAATTCTACTGCTTACGCAGACGCTCTGGATAAGAGCGTCTGCTAAATGACTAAATGTATATTGGGGCGGTTCATATGCAGACCTCATTTGCCCAAAATGCTACTTGTTCTTGTATAATAGGCTACATGGTAGCCAACTTTAGGAGGACTATGTTTGTGTGATGTGTAGCCTAACTCAAGATAATCATAAACGAGGCAGCATTACCATGTAACATTCAGTCATTTTATTTCAAACAAAGTGCCAAACAGTGAATTAAAATGTTCTGCCAGTCCCCGCTACAGGTCCTGTCTGTTGGCCCTGACAATGAATCACAAAATAAGTTAGTGTCCTATCAACATAATGGCATGTGTGAAAGGGGCTATACAAGTCATAAAAAAAATCACATCTAAAATAATATACATCAAAAAAATATTATGGGATTCTAGTTTTTTGTCACATAGCCATGTGAAAGGTTGGATATGGAAGCTGCAATAATGATTCATTCACCTTGCTTGTTTTGAATGGGCTGCCGGGGCGTGTTTGAGTGTCTCCGCTATGACGAGCACCACAGCCTTCTCTCCCAGTCCCGTCTTCCATTTCATCACAGCGTCTGCAATTAGAAGTCATAAACTTATTGTCAGCACCAATTTGAACGCTGCGTATAAGCCATAGTTCATGGCATCTCCAAACACCTACCACTCTCTTTCGGAACTCCAGCACCAGAAAGGCGCTCCTCAAGGTCTTGGAGTTCAGCCTGTGTTTGGGCCACCTGTCGGTCCATCACTGGCACCTCTTCAGTGTGTCTGCCCTGTAGTCGCCTGAATAGGAGAGCCTCTCGCGGGTTCTCCTCCAATGTCTCCATCTTCCGGGGCATAACCTGTAATGTGTCTGTAATTAAGGACAAGTAAAACAAGTTTACAAGAGTTTGCATGATTGGCATACACTGTGGTTCTTCTAGATTAGGTGTAACATTGATGTACATAACAAATGTTACCTTGAATGGTCTTTGCCCAAGATGGTACAGCTGAATGGGGTATACAAAGCATTAGTATGACAACATTTGTTGTTTTGACAAATATGTTTCCCCCCACGATCAGAACAACTTAGGTATGCCTTACAATGAGTTGGCAATGGTTTGAGTATTTTTTTGAGTGTCTTATATTTGCACTTGCCTGGCTGCCAGCTGTTTTCCTGGGCCCCCTATGGGTTCTCCTCCACCAGAGCACAGTTGACACCTAGGGGTATGGCATCTGGTGATGCAAAAGCTTTAAGTCATGCTTTTGCTTCAAAACATAGCCTTTAGGGTTGCCATGGCTCATCCAATTATTGTCACTGTTATAAACGGTCATTCATCACTTTACCATAATTTCCAAGGGACACAGTGCTAGTGATGGTGGTAGGATCATCTGTAAAGAAATGAAAGTGGAATGTAGTTTATGTACATAGTATTAGCATATTGATATTAAAGGAGTAGCACCGCACATATGTGATCGTTCGAAAGCAGGACCCCACAGCGTAGCGTCGCACATGTGTGATTCTGAACATTCCAACCGACTATTTTCCGATATACAAAAACTATATGACAAACGCTATAGTATGGCTTCAAAATGTACAATTAGTAGGCTAACAAGTAACACTAGCAAGTAGTAGCATTCAGTGGCGGTTCTACATTGAATTACACCCAGGGCGAGACGCCCTTCGCCCCCCCCCCCCCCCCCCCCCATTGAAATCAAAAGGCTGTTGTGGTAAGACCGATTATGTTCTATACAGCTAAAACAGCCTGGGGTCAAATTGATACCAAACAGAATAGGAGGGTTACATAAACATGCCCTTACACGCTAAATGTCTGTTATTACATGCTATATTAATATAACTTTTAGGGAGGAACACTTTTAGTTATGACGTTAAACTATACTTTGTCACAAAATATAGTTGTAGCAAATAGCAAATGTTCGTCTTTGAAACTACCTACAGATTTGAAAATTCTGTTGGCTAATTACAGGGCCTAACCTAAATAATGAAAATAAATAATAACTGAACTTGTTACAGTTTTGTTGCAAAGCACACTATTATGGTGAAATGTTATCTCCTGTTTGTTGAGTTAAAACCGAAATATTGTTGTTGCATAGCAAGCATCATAGCAAAAAGGCTAACAAATGTAAGAGTTAGCCTATACCCATTTTTTTTCATTCGCCATTTCACACAATAAAAAAAAAACAAAAATGTGCAGGAACTTTAGGCCTATATTTATAATATTATGAATTGTCCGTTCCATTTGGGAGACCCAGTCAGATGAGCTGTCTGTCCCTCCCCTTTTTTCACACAGCTTCTGTGCACAGCACCTTCTCAGCAAGCAGGGGTGCCTGCAGCTGCCTGAAGGGGGCGCCAATTTGCCAATTCCCCACACAGTGAAATGATAGAAAAGAGAAAACCGCTTCGCGGCGCAGAGATTTTTGTTTATTGATTTTATGCTCGTGCGCCCCCCACGTGACATGAAAAAATGCCGCCCCGGGCGTGTGCCCGGTCCGCCCGTGCCTAAAACCGCCCCTGGTAACATTGGTACGAGTATTATGCTAGGTTGCTAGGTAACAGAAGCTAATTAAAGCTACCTAGCTTCCGTTTTGGAAAAATAACTCGTGGAAGCGTCGGAAATATTTAGAACTCACGCATCTAAAGGTTAAAACTAATACACTTACCCAAAAACAGATTTCATGTACAAATTGGAAGAATTAGTGACATGATACTTTTATAGACGCCATTGCTGTGTATGCCATGACCGACTGTGATCAAAACGTGATCAGCCACGCGCTAGCTCCAGTCTTTGAAAATTCCGGGCTAAATAAACTATTTTGGGACAAGGTTTTCTAACAGTTCTGAACGGTTATTTTCACTGATTCTTTTGTGGGTGATTTGTGAGACGCTAAACTTTGATAACATGTAGGCCTATGCATTTTCAGTATTTCAACATAACTTTCTGGAGGGTTTAACCTCTAGCTAGCGAAATCCTAACGTAAACAATGTGAATCTGATAGCACATAAACAGGCTAAATAGCCTAAATTTCAAACATATACGTAATAGCATGCCCCATCCAATTTCTGAAAATATGTTTATATATTTAAAACTATTTCTGTAAAGAAACTCACCTTTGAAGTAGCTAATTTCCAGTTGAAATCCAATGCGTACAAGACGGTTGAACCCCTGCAAAATCTCAGCGATGCGTTGAAATGGGCATGCGCAAAGTTGTTGCTCAGGGGCAGACTGATATGAGGGGCAGGTTTGCTAAGGAATAATTGGGTGTGCTCAAGCCTTCGGCGAGAGCACAACCTTTGTTCTCTCACATATATATTATTGGGTGTGCTCAAGCCTTCGGCGAGAGCACAACCTTTGTTCTCTCACATATATATTATTTATTGTTTATTTTCGCCCCCCTAAAACTCAGTCAATATTTGGCCTACATACACAACGGCGGTGTCAAAAGGTTCGTCTTGGTAGCGATTGCGTTGCTTCTATTGGAATTTACGTTCCGTTGCATGGTTTGGGCTTAAATGTAAGTTTTTGTGGCGAAAAGTGAAGCTAACGGTGGCTAATTTGCTAGCCACAGTCACTGACGTTACTAACGTCACTACGTCACTAACGTCACGAAAACACGCGTGACTACCTGTAGCAGAACATTCGTTTCGCATCTGTTAACTTGGGGGATAGCTAGGCTAACTATAGCTTTACTGCAAGGCAGCTGCAGGAACGCCACAAGCAAAGAGGCCAGGGTGATAACTATTTACTCATTTTACTTTGTGATATGACACACAATTGTGATGTGTAATGTACATTCGTTTCGCATCTGTTAACTTGGGGGATAGCTAGGCTAACTATAGCTTTACTGCAAGGCAGCTGCAGGAACGCCACAAGCAAAGAGGCCAGGGTGATAACTATTTACTCATTTTACTTTGTGATATGACACACAATTGTGATGTGTAATGTACAATATTAGCTGATATTATTAAGGAAGTAAGCCCACATCTACTTTCGGAAACGGTAGTCTACTATTTCACTGAAATATTAGCATCATGACATTAGCCTCTGTTGCCCGGGCAACACATACTACAGTGGTCTATGATGTATCTGTTTTCAATCGTTAAAATAAACATTCCTCACATATACATTTTCGTTGTAGGATTTATTATGACATTAGATTACAAGTAAACGATTTGTGGGTGAAATTATCATTACCTGTGGTTTCAATCCAGTGTATCACTGCAACGCTGTAGCCTACGCGAGACACTACAAAAACATTTACACAGCTGTAGGAAGTCAAACGGCGACAGAACATGTTCGGCACTCCCCTTACTTAAATCAAAAGTCTATCTAACTACTAACCTGAACTTCATTGCCACAGCCTAAACTTTGTCAATCTGTTCATGAAAATAATTAATTTCAGCCTAAACCGTACAACGGAACGTTAAATCCAATTCAACCAACGCAATCACTACCAAGACGAACACAGCAGTAGTCTAGTCTGTACTACTACTGTACCGTAGTAGTACAATTTACCGGGGCAGCTTCTCCACACAGGGCTATATCGCATTTTGCGTTGTTACTGACAATGATCGCTACCAGTGAGCTTTTTATGAATGAGCGATTTTCCACTAAATAAATGTCAAGCTTATTTACGTTTTGGGGGGCATATTTTCAGTTAGCAGATGGTACTGTTTGAATCGCGATTCCATCTTCTACTGCTGGGTAACGTCGTAGAATAATCTTCAAAGGGGGTTCTTTATTAATGAATGAATGCAATGAGTAGGCTAAATGCATGAAAATATCACGAGAAGGGAAAAACTTAAAAGGACGTTTAAGTCATAGATTAGGTCAATTTGTACACCGGTCTGCCAAATGTATTCGTTTTGATTCAACGATGAGGCTGCCTCTTGCCTCTTGGGGAAATGAGAAGACATCCATTTCATTCTACACTTCACTCGTATTTTCAGTTGTAAATGAGCAGCAAAAAAAAAAGCTTTTAAATCTATGTCATCTTTATAAATAATAAGTATGCATTTTTATATAAAATACAGAAATATCAGTTGTAAAAATGTCATTAAAAAACGGACCCCTGTCCAACCGACGCAAGCAAGCACACCCTACAATTTCCCCAGAAATTGTACCCTCTCTAGTTATTATTATTATTATTCTTTTTGCCCCCCTAAAACTCAGTCAATATTTGGCCTACATAGACAAAGTAGGTGTCAAAAGTTTCGTCTTGGTAGCGATTGAGTTGCTTCTATTGGAATTTACGTTCCGTTGCATGGTTTAGGCTGAAGTTAAGTTTTTGTGGCGAAAAGTGAAGCTAACGGTGGCTTATTTGCTAGCCACAGTCACTGACGTTACTAACGTCACTACGTCACTAACGTCACGAAAACACGCGTGACTACCTTTGGCAGAACATTCGTTTCGCATCTGTTAACTTGGGGGATAGCTAGGCTAACTATAGCTTTACTGCAAGGCAGCTGCATTATTATTATTATTCTTTTTGCCCCCCTAAAACTCAGTCAATATTTGGCCTACATAGACAAAGTAGGTGTCAAAAGTTTCGTCTTGGTAGCGATTGAGTTGCTTCTATTGGAATTTACGTTCCGTTGCATGGTTTAGGCTGAAGTTAAGTTTTTGTGGCGAAAAGTGAAGCTAACGGTGGCTTATTTGCTAGCCACAGTCACTGACGTTACTAACGTCACTACGTCACTAACGTCACGAAAACACGCGTGACTACCTTTGGCAGAACATTCGTTTCGCATCTGTTAACTTGGGGGATAGCTAGGCTAACTATAGCTTTACTGCAAGGCAGCTGCAGAAACGCCACAAGCAAAGAGGCCAGGGTGATAACTATTTACTCATTTTACTTTGTGATATGACACACAATTGTGATGTGTAATGTACAATATAAGATGATATTATTAAGGAAGTACATCTACTTTCGGAAACAGTAGTCTACTATTTCACTGAAGTATTAGCATCATGACGTTAGCCTGTGTTGCCCGGGCAACACATACTACAGTGGTCTATGATGTATCTGTTTTCAATCGTTAAAATAAACATTCCTCACATATACATTTTCGTTGTAGGATTTATTATGACATTAGATTACAAGTAAACGATTTGTGGGTGAAATTATCATTACCTGTGGTTTCAATCCAGTGTATCAGTGCAACGCTGTAGCCTACGCGAGACACTACAAAAACATCTACACAGCTGTAGGAAGTCAAACGGCGACAGAACATGTTCGGCACTCCCCTTACTTAAATCAAAAGTCTATATAACTACTAACCTGAACTTCATTGCCACAGACTAAACTTTGTCAATCTGTTCATGAAAATAATTAATTTCAGCCTAAACCGTACAACGGAACGTTAAATCCAATTCAACCAACGCAATTGCTACCGAGACGAACACAGCAGTAACGCTAGTCTAGTACTGTACCGTAGTAGTACAATTTACCGGGGCAGCTTCTCCACACAGGGCTATATCGCATTTTGCGTTGTTACTGACAATGATCGCTACCAGTGAGCTTTTTATGAATGAGCGATTTTCCACTAAATACATGTCAAGCTTATTTACGTTTTGGGGTGCATATTTTCAGTTAGCAGATGGTACTGTTTGAATCGCGATTCCATCTTCTACTGCCGGTAACGTCGTAGAATAATCTTCAAAGGGGGTCCTTTATTAATGAATGAATGCAATGAGTAGGCTAAATGCATGAAAATATCACGAGAAGGGAAAAACTTAAAAGGACGTTCAAGTCATAGAGATTAGGTCAATTTGTACACCGGTCTGCCAAATTCATTCGTTTTGATTCAACGATGAGGCTGCCTCTTGCAGGGGAAATGAGAAGACATCCATTTCATTCTACACTTCACTCGTATTTTCAGTTGTAAATGAGCAGCAAAAAAAAATGCTTTTAAATCTATGTAATCTTTATAAATAATAAGTATGCATTTTTATATAAAATACAGAAATATCAGTTGTAAAAATGTCATTAAAAAACGGACCCCTGTGCAACCGACGCAAGCAAGCACACCCTACAATTTCCCCTGAAATTGTACCCTCTCTAGTTGTAATATTCTGTGATGACTTGTCTTTGGAAATGAAACTCTTAAGAGTCGCTTTCCTTTTGGTCACATTTGACAATTTTGTATTACAAAATTATTGGAGTACAAATTTGCATTGTGTGTCATACAGCTTTGGTGTGCTATACAAAGAATATTTGCTTAATCATGTTACACATCACACATTGATTGCTTTTGTACATGTTTATAGTAAAGAATGAAAGACTAAATTATATTCCAAATTCAGTCTTTTATTTATTAAAGCTATGTTTCTGCATATGAGAAAATTGATGACCAATGACATGCTGTGGCTGAGCTGCACATGAATTACATGCATTGTCTACATTTATACGTGCTGGGTGCAACATTTAATATTGTGTGCGATTGAAATTCATGTAGACTATGGCTACATTGCAAAAGTGTCAGAACTGAGAGCAGTCCAGTGTTATCTCTCCATCTCTGGATAAACCACTATATTGCACTCGAGATCCGTTGTCCTGCGACCAAAGAGCGACTTAACGGCAACTTAACCCATGGTACCAAAATTAATGTATCCAGCCGACCAAGGTACAACGTCACGGCAACATTGTCCACGGGACCAAGAAATAACGTAACCCGCCAACCAAGGTACGACGTTGCGGCAACGTTGTCCATGGGACCAAAAAATAACGTAACCAGCCGACCAAGGTAAAACGTCGCGGCAACGTTGCCCACGGACCAAAAAATAACGTAACCAGCCGACCAAGGTACAACGTCGCGGCAACGTTGCCCACGGGTCTAAAAATAACGTAACCAGCCGACCAAGGTACAACGTCGCGGCAACGTTGTCCATGGGACCAACTGGCAACATTCCCTTTATAACGTTGCTATGACGTTGTCACAACGTTGCCAGAAGGTAACGTCACGGGTTACCAACTGAGCACTTACTGGCAACGTTGCCACAACGTCATGTGTTAGCTGGGTTAGGGGTGGAAAAAGAAAGAATAATAATAATATATATGTGGGTATATATGTATACGGTTGTGTCCTTGCCGAAGGCAACGCACACCCAACAACAAGCTATCCTCAACAATACCTACTAGGTGACCTAGCTAGCTCTAGGACTCGGACAATCTCACCATTCAGTTGATGCAAGTGTGGCAAGTTGATGCAAATGTGGCTACACCGCCGGACTAGTATTTTTGCTGTCCCTACTAGTCTTGGTAGGTAGGCTACAACATATATAACGCTTTAGTGAATGAAGAAAATATGTCCCTGCCGTTGTGCGTGGACCCTGCTGACTGTACAAAACTTAAGAGCCGTTGAAAAGACCGTTGACAAAGTTAAGTTTATGCTGCAGATAAACCAGCAGCTGGGTTAAAGTGAGGCATCCGCTGGGTAAGGTACCAGGTGACGTAGTGGTGAAAGAGAGGACAATCTGCATTGTTTCAACTGTCGCCGAGAATGACCCAGCCACTAACCCAGCGGCTGGGCTGCCCTAAAACTACCCAGCACCATGGAAATAACCCAAGAAAATGACCCAACAGGCTCAACCCAGCGTTTGGGTACAAAAAATAACCCAGCATTTTTTGAGTAAGTCTTGTTAAAGAGTTGAAAGTTTGACAATATTTGGTCTCACCCCATAACATCATCATTCATGTTCTTATTGAAGGCAGCCTTAAACATGCTGTTGATGACCCTGATAGAACCACTGTATGTTCACCCTGTATGACAGACTCAGCCCGTTGACCCCTGGAAGAAACCCCCTACAGCCTCCTCACTCAAAAACTGACCTTGAAGAGGCGCGGAAACACATCTGTGGGTTGACCACGCACCACGAACAGCCTGGAGTTCAGCTTCCTAAGACTGGAGTCCAGGTCCTTCAGGGACTCTAGCAGAAACCTGGTGAGGTGAGATGACTCCATCATTAATTAATGGAACCTTTTATCACGACATAAACCTGTTAAATCCCACGACACAGTCCTGTGTGGTTACAGGTTAGACAAATTACGTTTTCACCATAGGACATAGAATTAGGAAGAGAGGCCATTGTGAATTTGTATTAGCCTACAGCTAGTTTGAACAGGAAACCCTTTTGATGTGTTCCCCATCATCTTCACCAATGGGCAGACGCTAAACCCGAGTCACCTATTTAGAAACAGTTCTACTTTGTGAACAAAATTATGAAAATACACTTTCTTAGGCTTGTGCCGGTATTTCCAGACTTGCTGCCCAGAGTGATTTCTAAACATCAACACATTGACGATGTCATAGCATTAACTATATGATTAGAGCTACAACTTTTTATCATAAAACACGTAGCCTAATCGTAATGGAGTCGTTAAAGTTATGCCATGATGACCACACATTAACGGACGCAACCCACCCCTTCGCTTTATTCACAATACTGTACACTTCGCTATAGCTTGCTGTGAAACAAATTGCTGGCGACAACAAGATAACAATGCCATGGTAGGCTACGAATGAGTTGTTAATACCATGAATTGTACATTAAAATTGTGAGCACCATAACTAGATGGCAATATGTTAATATTATTGGCCAATACAGCTACCATTGCAATGTTAGCTTGCTAGCTAACTATTCCACGGACGTGGACTGGAAGGAGGCCTCGTAACTCGCTACTTGCTATTTCATACATTTTTTTTTATTAGTTGAGTGTAGGCTATAGACGTACTAACCTCCATCGGTTTACTCTGACGTTAGCAGACCCCGCAAACCATGGGTCCAAAATATAAACACAGCGCACAGTATCCGCACCATTCAAAGCTTCCTGTAAAGCCGGATTATCATGAAGTCGTAGCCCTTTACGAAACCAATGAACTGAATTAACAACCATGATTTTTGATTTTGTCCATTTTATTCCAGAATGCAAGAGAAAAATGCTACGTATATCCACAAAGGCTTAGATTTCTGCTGTTTTCAGACACCTTTCTAATCTCCCAACTTCTCCAGGCTGTTGACAGAGAAAAACGTAGGTGGAGTTAATAGGTGTGTTCGACTTCATGCAGCACCGGCGGCGCCGGAAGCCGGCTGCCATTGGCTGCTTCAAGTCAGCTGGGCTGCAGGCGGCTGCAGGCGACGCCGGCGCTGCATGAAGTCGAACGCACCTATTGGTGTCCGTTTGCCCCAAGCCCCCACCCCTCGCCCCTCGGCATGAAGCAACGGCCCCGGTGGATGTAGGTGGTATTGCATTTCTTGTTAGACTTCCGGCTCTTCTGGTCGTTTTTATTCTATTAACTCCAGTCAACATTTACAAAACTATCTCCCCCAATAATTTTTGTTCGATTCTCGAACCTGGCTCATACTACTAGCTTTTTCATAAAATAATTTTTCCAGATTTTTGATAAATTTGAAACCAATCCAAAATGGGTAAACTAGCACCCCATTTATTTGCTTACGTCAATAAAAGTTGCCTGCAAATGTGCTCGCGGATACTAACAGGGCACCTGTTAGTTTACCTGTTTACCTGGAGCTGAATGAGCCATATTGAATGAGCACAGGGGAGAAATGGCTTGAGTTGCCTGCCCTGTTGTAGCAAGTTTAGCAAATGGTTGTCACACATACATGAAATGTTGTTAATATAGTTTATTCCTGTTATTTTAAAACAGATTTGATTTTTCTGTCAAGAACGTTTTTACGTTCATGTCATGATGGCAAATATTACATTATGTTAAGCGTGAGCATAGATTGTTGACATGTCTATCTGGAGCAAAGACGAAGATTAATACTTTAACTGATAACAACAATAAGAAATGATATAAATATGATTAATCTTGCCTTCAGAAGCTTTTGTTAAACACACCCATTATTCTTTTTTTTAATCGTGTCATCAAGCCAGACTGCTTTTGTGGGACAATGAAGGTCCTCAGTGACTGTTTCACCCCCACTTATATCTGATGGAAACGTCTTGTATATAGGCCTAGTTCTGTTAAGCCCCTTTCAAAGGCAAATGTTAAATAAAGTATATTTCAGACACACTTCTCAAGCTTTTATTTATTACATTATTTCCAAGTCTTGTTAGATCACGTTATATCCATTAATAGGCATTTGGTTTTGTAGAACATATAAAACACAGGCCACATTTCTACACTGATATGTAAATTGAAGGCAGTGTGAATTTTGTGGCATTTCGTTTGAATATACAGTTGACAGTAAGCTATGGTGAGTCTGCATTATGGAAGATTTCTGTTACCAAAATAACTATTGAGCTTTCTTTGCCTGGCGAGAACAATGACAGAGCTAGGTGTTCATGTTAACAGTTTATTTAATCCGATACAATGCGTTGGAAATCATACTCCAACGCATTGTAAAAAAAGAGCCACTGTTTAAAGCTAGACCGGAAGAGTCGGAAGTGGAAAGATGGCGCGGTCCAGTTTTGCGCTCTCGCTTGCCTCACTGCGCCACTGAGCACTTTTCATAGAAAAGAATGGGGACGCCATCTTGGAAGACAAAAGTTGCTTCCTCTAGTTATATTAACTCTATGGTTTGCCCTGCTACGTAACCACTTCCCCTTATACTATTGGTCAGAGAGTGACACATGCACCATGTATTACAATTAGATGGACCGTTAGCTCAGCATTTATTGGTTGTTTGCCACACGTAGACCAAGCCCTGTCACGTTTTCTGTATGTGGAGGCTCCGTATTAGTGATGGGAAGTTCGGATCATTTTACTGATTCGGTTCTTTGAATTCTCGTTCAGTGAAATGAACGAATCTTTTTTCGAGTCATTCGTTCATTTCAACGGGGGGGGGGGGGGGGGCGGGGGGGCTATACGTCCACTGCAAACACGTATCATATTCTCATGTAGGTTAGTGCATGTGCACCAGCAGATACTATTTTAAAATAAATTCCTGCATTAAAATAATGTATCATGACAGTTTGTATGATTTGGTCATTTATTATCACACTAGCATTTAATTATCACGGCAAACAATTACGCTGCACTGAACTATAAGTAAAGTACAAAAAAAGTTAAAATAACAAAACCTGTAATTATTAGGCTACTTGTGAACAACTATCATTCATGTCTTAATAAACCTAGTCACGCGAAAGTGAACGAGGTAAACAAATCCTTTCTGTTTCCTCTTCTGAGCCTATGCAGGTCACTTAAAAAATGATCCAAAGATCCGTATCCGAAGACCCAGTCAAAATGAACGAATCATTTCTGTTTTCGCTAGCTACCAGTACTGAGCCTATGCAGGTCACGTGAAAAAGGATCCAAAGACTCGTACCCGGCAGATGAACAAATCGTTCACCTCCCTATCGTGTCTTCGGATCAATGTTTCGTTCTTCTGCCAACAGAGTCCTTTTTCACGTGACCTGCATAGGCTCAGTACTGGTAGCTAGAGGAAACAAACGATTCGTTCATTTCCCGACTCGGTCTTCGGGTACGAGTCTTTGGATCATTTTTCACGTGACCTGCATAGGCTCTGTACTGGTAGCTAGAGGAAACAAACGATTCGTTCTTTTCCCTCAAGCCGTTCCACTAACAGGCAGCGCTAATTCAAGCTAGACCTCAATAAGCTTACGCTGCGTTCACACTGCAGCGGAGCAGGCGGCGCGGGGCGTCGGCTTCCAATTCATTTTCAATGAAACCAGGCGTTGACGCTCGCGTAGGGCATTGTGGGAAGGCGAGCGGAGCGGAGCGTTGCAAGTTGGATTTTCTCAACTTTATGTAAATGAGGAGCGTGAAAACGCTAGCGTTGGCCAATCGGATTGGTTTCTTGTTTCTTGTAACGTAGCAACTGTTCGTCATGGTAAACATTTCTAGGTTTGACAATTTCAAGATGGAGGATAAACTTTTCGTATGTGTCTGCACACCCAGTTCTGTTCAGAACAAAGTTACTAATGTGACGAGCCTGAATTTAAAGAATACATTAAACTAATAATGCATGGTTGCCGATGTCGTCATTGTTCCTAGTGTGTTTTCATAGCCTACTTTTAAATTTAGTCTCGTCACATTACGTGACTGTTCTGTGCCACTGCTAGCTCGCTAGCCCAGCCTACAAACGACTGGTTGAGTGACCGGTGGCGTAACATGTATTCTACTGTAATCTTGCACTAGTAAAATCTTGCACTTACATAAATGTTGTGTAAAAGTGGTATTTTGATCGATATTGTGAGTACATTAACCCAAATCTGCACGCTTGGCCATGACTACAACAGTGACCTTAGAGAACTACAACTCTGTATTAACTTGTCTAACACGCCCCCGAGCGTGGTGTACTGTGGGAAGGCAAGCGATGCAGAGCGTTAAAAAACGCTGCAGTGTGAACGCACTGTAACGCTGCGTTCACACTGCAGCGGAGCGGGCGGCGCGGGGCGTCGGCTTCCAATTCATTTTCAATGAAACCAGGCGTTGACGCTCGCGTAGGGCATTGTGGGAAGGCGAGCGGAGCGGAGCGTTGCAAGTTGGATTTTCTCAACTTTATGTAAATGAGGAGCGTGAAAACGCTAGCGTTGGCCAATCGGATTGGTTTCTTGTTTCTTGTAACGTGTTCGTCATGGTAAACTTTTCTAGGTTTGACAATTTCAAGATGGAGGAGAAACTTTTCGTATGTGTCTGCACACCCAGTTCTGTTCAGAACAAAGTTACTAATGTGACGAGCCTGAATTTAAAGAATACATTAAACTAATAATGCATGGTGCATGGTTGCCGATGTCGTCATTGTTCCTAGTGTGTTTTTATAGCCTACTTTTAAATTTAGTCTCGTCACATTACGTGACTGTTCTGTGCCACTGCTAGCTCGCTAGCCCAGCCTACAAACGACTGGTTGAGTGACCGGTGGCGTAAGATGTATTCTACTGTCATCTTGCACTAGTAAAATCTTGCACTTACATAAATGTTGTGTAAAAGTGGTATTTTGATCGATATTGTGAGTACATGAACCCAAATCTGCACACTTGGCCATGACTACAACAGTGACCTTAGAGAACTACAACTCTGTATTAACTTGTCTAACACGCCCCCGAGCGTGGTGTACTGTGGGAAGGCAAGCGGTGCAGAGTGTTAAAAAACGCTGCAGTGTGAACGCAGCGTTTGTTATGAGAGGCCGTATAGGCCATAATTCATACTTGGTCTCACATACATGCCATGACCTCACATATATACCATTATACTCTCACATATATACCATTATACTCTCACGTATATACCATTATACTCTCACATATACACCATTATACTCTCACATACACGCCATGACCTCACATATATGGGTGGTTGAAGTGACGCTCCATTTTTGTGTTCATGGTGACAAATATAAAAAAAATAATATAATATTTCATTAAAATATCTGTTTTTATATACAGTTTAATCTTCCAGAACTAATACATCTGTAATTAATGAGCATTATAATTCAAATATGTAAATATTTTGTTTTAAACATGACATTTGTCCACTGGCGTGACTGTCCGGGGTAGCGTTGCTTATCTTAAAACTACTTGAATTAAACGAAACATAAGTCTAAATACATTAAAGTACTTGAATAGATGTTATAGTAGTGTTAACTTAATGAAACTAAAGGTTATAAGTCTTAAGGTCCCCATTTTAGAATAATTATGACACTTTACATTTTGTCCGCAAAACTGGTGTCCACCTGGTGTGACGCTATTCTGTAGATATAAAACGGGCATTAATTTGGGCACCCTATTACTGAGAGGGGCCCTTCTTCATCCAGGAAGTACAGTAGACCTCACTGGAGCACATGGATTGCACACAAGGTGAGTTCTGTCTAAAATATTTTCATAATATTGCTATTTCTGTGCACTGTTGGAAATGGGATCCATTATGCAGTCCTTTGGTGTGACGTAATTTAAGTATTGATCTGAAAATTTTCATCAATTTATATTGATTGACTATTGAAAATAATGTAAACCTTAACACTGTTAGTCAGGATTGAAGACTGTCTCTCATATAGCTAGGCCGCAAACTGACCTTGATCTTGAAAACGTCCACTGGTGTGACAGCACTGTCCTATAGTGTGACATGAAATCAGCGTCACACTGGTGGAAATGGCTGTCACACCAGTGGATGTAGGCTCTATCAAGGGGTACAAAACCATCACTCTCTCCCTCCTAACCTCCCTCCCTCCTAACCTCCCTCTATCTCACCTCCCAACCTCCCTCCCTATCAATCTCCCCCCTTCCAACTTCCCTCCTTTCTTACCTCCCTCGCTCCTAACTTCCTCCCGCCTCCCAACCTCCCTGCTTCCTATCCCCTTCCTAACTTCCCTCCCAACCTTTAGTAGCTAATTGTAGTAGTGATGTTTGCATTTTCTTTTTTCAAGTTTTGCCTTTTTCTGTTACTCTCAGAATTGTAGGACACCACAAGTCAAACCTTCCTACTCTGTTTTGTTAAGGCTAGTTTCAGATCCACATTGAACGTGAGGCTGAGATGACAAGCAAGGAAAGGACCAGGAAGTATAGGGAGAGGCTGAATAAAGATCCTCAGAGGAGAGAGAACATCCTGAGAGAGAGATGCAGAAAGTAATTTTGACAAGCTACCAAAAGTTATTTTAGCATAAGAATTGAAAAGTTTCATGACGTGATTAATGCTTCATCGTATAACAATAGTCATGGTTGGTTTCATAATTTTCCCCACAGATATCAGGAGAAGAAAGCATGCGGCAAAATTGTTCAGCACAGTGTGAAGTCTGTGTCACCAGCAACAAGGAAAAAGCTACAAGAAAAATGGCGAGAGTCCAAGAGGAGATGTAGGGCAAGGGAAAAAGCCACTAAGGCTGTCCTTGATCTAACGCCACCATCACCTCAGGATCAGGATCATGACCAGCCATTCAATCATGGAGAGATCAATGAGGCCCTAGTGGCAGTGCCTGTTTTGTGTAGCACACCAACACAGTCACCTAAAGAGATGTCCACCAGAGACCAAAGTACACCCAAAAGAGTACGAAAAAGATCTGTGAACAAACAACTAAGGAAGCTAAGAATGCAAAATGAGAAGTTAATGAAGCAACTTGAAGCTGAAAAAAGAAGAGCGGATAGGTTTAGACGAAAGAATCATCGCCTTGTGCAAAGACGGAATGTGGATAAAAATGAATTATAAGTGGAAAAGGCATTTTAATGCACAAATTAATGTAAAAAGTGTTGAATAGTATAATAATGATATCATCACTATGCACATATAAGGATGGAATGAAGATTCATTAGGTTTTATACTAATTATAATGAATATAATCCAGACGTAATGGTAAAGTCCCTATGTGTACATCTTATAGTAGGATAATAACATGATTGTGAATTTTTATTGGTTATTTTTGATGTGGGAATATAATTAGGACAAATTGATAAGGATTGTGCATATTTGTCTTATCTGTCACACAATCTCTGAATTAAATATTAACATTAAAAATGGTGTCACACCGGTGGACAATATTTGGCACTACCACACAAAAAAGTTAATAAAATGCAAAATAAATAAGGAATTAGAAAGGGACACGTTCAGTTTTGAGTTATTCACATATTAAGCAATATAATTATATGGCATTTGACACACATTTTAGAAATATATTTTTTTCCACTTTGGATTTGAGTTCACGTCAACCACCCATATACCATTATACTTTCACATATATACCATTATTCTCTCACATATACACCATTATACTCTCACATATATACCATTATACTCTCACATATATACCATTATACTCTCACATACATACGATTATACTCTCACATATACACTATTATACACTCACATATACACCATTATACTCTCACATATACACCATTATACTCTCACATATACACCATTATACTCTCACATATACACCATTATACTCTCACATATACACCATTATACTCTTGCACATAAACTGGCATACTCTCTTACACACACAAAAATACCGTCTTATATGCACCATCATACTAAAGTATGACAATATATGTAAGAGACAAATAGTATGTGTGAAACAGAAAGTTATTATATGTAAGAGAATAACAGGATGTGTAAGAGAGAATACTTATCTATGTGAGAGAGAATACTTGTCTATGTGAGAGAGAATACTTGTCTATGTGAGAGAGAATACTTGTCTATGTGAGAGAGAATACTTGTCTATGTGAGAGAGAATACTTGTCTATGTGAGAGAGAATACTTGTCTATATGAGAGAGAATACTTGTCTATGTGAGAGAGTTTGATTGAAACGGAAGGCAGTTTGATTGAAAAGGAAGTAGTACTGAATTCTCAGTTCCTGATTGGCTTACACATGAAGAAGGATTTGGGGTAGATGTAGCTAACGCCCACCTTCCCTATCAAGACGAGACTGAGTGACATGATAAGATGGCAGAGAGTGGGCGGCTTAATGAAGCCATTGGACTCATTAATAACATTTTATTAACATTTTATTAACATTTGATACTCCAAATGCTGCGGCGTTATTGTAGGGAGGACAGACCCGTTCCTGAATTACGTTTTTACAGTTATTCCTGGGGAAATTATGGAATTAAATTACATATTAACTATACTAAAATTGTTGTGCACAATAATATTTGCTAAATGTAGACGTTTTTAAAGGTTTTTAATTTGACCTCGAAGCCTTTTGTGAAAATGAGGCTAGTTTCACGACAGCGACTTTGGATGTATACTAGGCTACTTTAACATGTTAGCTGATTAGCCAGTACGAGTGAGATATGTATACAGTCACATTAACAAACCTCTTCTTTGTAAACTTAAATACGATGGGAACACATCACATTAACAATTCCAAAACGCACCACACGCCAAACAATTTTTTTTGTCAAGCGTCTCTAAACTCAGATTACGAGTCGGATCCATGAAGCTTTCGTTGCAGTGAATGGGTGCGGGCACTCATCGGGCATAGGGGCCTACACTCAAATAGGATCTTAAAAGTCCCAACTGGAAAATGTTGTGAACAGATTGACATCAAGTTCAGTTTGTGGCATTGAAGTTTAGGTTAATAGCCAAGGGTGTAAAGACCACTCGGCTAATTAAAGACGTCAACGGTTAAAACCCCAGTGCCACGGGACGGTATTCACACAGGCATTGGCTTTAATTTAAATGATAGTTTGTTTCATCAATTGAAAAACTGATCTAGGACTTTTGACTCAAGTAGTGGGGGTCGGTATAGCTTCCTAAACAACTATGGAATTCTACATTTGAGTTTTTTAGTGGATTTGCTTGAATCGTTGTCAGAAATGTTGGAATCAAAGACGACAGCCATCCACAGTGGCTATTTCTAACGCTAACGATGAAATGCGCCGGCTCTTCAGACCTGGATCAGGTGCATCACGGAGCGGCAGCAGCACTCTGTCAGGAGTCTTAACCGAAATACTGCGGAGTTTGATATTGGGATTGCGCCATCACTTGGCTGGCATTAAGACGAGCTACTGACAGAGTGCTGCTGTCGTCCTTGATACAACATTTCTGACAATGACGCCTTAGGATTTGGAGTATGCAAAATGTTATTGATGAATCCATCTTGTCATGTCACTCAGTCTCGTCTTGATAGGGAAGGTGGGCGTTAGCTACATCTACCCCAAATCCTTCTTCATGTGTAAGCCAATCAGGAACTGAGAATTCAGTACTACTTCCTTTTCAATCAAACTGCCTTCCGTTTCAATCAAACTCTCTCACATAGACAAGTATTCTCTCTCATATAGACAAGTATTCTCTCTTACATAGACAAGTATTCTCTCTCACATAGATAAGTATTCTCTCTTACACATCCTGTTATTCTCTTGCATATAGTAACATTCTGTTTCACACATACTATTTGTCTCTTACATATATTGTCATACTTTAGTATGATGGTGCATATAAGACGGTATTTTTGTGTGTGTAAGAGAGTATGCCAGTTTATGTGCAAGAGTATAATGGTGTATATGTGAGAGTATAATGGTATATATGTGAGAGTATAATGGTGTATATGTGAGAGTATAATGGTATATATGTGAAAGTATAATGGTATATACGTGAGAGAATAATGGTATATATGTGAGAGTATAATGGTATATATGTGAGGTCATGGTGTGTATGTGAGAGTATAATGGTGTATATGTGAGAGTATAATGGTATATACGTGAGAGTATAATGGTATATATGTGAGAGTATGATGGTATATATGTGAGGTCATGGCGTGTATGTGAGATCAAGTATGAATTAAGGCCTATACGGCCTCTCATAGTTTGTCGTTGTTGCCCATAACACGCTAGCATTCTGCTAACGAATGCTGATTGGTTAGTGAATGACTGACTACGACCAGAGATCCCCCTTGATGGCATCCGAAGCAGAACCAGAAGTCAGAGCATTAGCAACATTAGCAACAACTTTAGCAAACCAATACTCTTTCTAGCATGTGTATTGACAGGGAGAGCCTAACCTGTCAGCTGTGTTGTCGATGCCTCGAGAGAAAAGTGGAAGTAACCAGAGCTTGCCGTCAAGCCAACCTGACCTCACAGTCTATTCGTAACAGTGTATGTCTTTCTGTGTCCCTCGATTTCGTATACTATTACGAAAAACCGAACCACAAGGTGGCGCTTCACCCGAAATGTCACCTAAAATGTGTGTAGCTTATCGTAAATTAATATTCAAATACTGCATTCATATCCACAATAACAATCATACAAATATAAAATACATATTACTGTACAATATTTACATATTGTTGGCTGCTTTAAAGATCAATTCTGAGGTGCTTTGCGAGCACCCGTTTGTGGCATTTTAACGGGACGGATCTTCAGTATGGAATTACGCCCTGACCTTCATCAATCGCCTGTCAATCAAAATGTGACATCCTTGGTTACGGCGCTGACAAGTGACGTCCATTGTTTCAGAAGTTGGCGGTAAGTATCCGTAAGTATCTACCTAAAGATGTTCAGATTTTTGAAATAGTTAAGCAAGTAAACTCTAGGTAACCATGGGGATGCTCCAAAGTGGAGTTGTAGCTTAATTTTGTGAAAGTGCATGGTAATAAATGCATGTTAGCCATTAGCAACGTTAGTAAGCTAGCGTGGTCAGAGCATTCATAGAGGCATTCAGTTATGTAAATGTAAATGAAAATACTAATAATATATATTTATGTCTCCCCTGTCCTTCCCCTGTGTGCACCTTCCCCTTCTATAATTGTACGTTTTGCTCCTTCCCAATATCCTCCCCTGTCTTTGCCCCCCCCCCCCCCCCCCCAACACACACCTGTCTCCTCAGATTCATCTGTTATCTCTCTTTAACATTGACCTCCATAGTCTATTTGTCTACTTGTCTGCCTCTCGTCTCATTGCCTGTTGTCCATCTGTCTGTCTGTCTTCCTGTACTGTATATTTATTGTCTGTCTGCTTTGTCCTTCTCTGTGCCCGCCATTTCTGGCCCGCCCCAACGGTTCTTTTAAGAAACAAAGTTCTGCTGTCAAGTAAGTTTAACATTGAAACAATAGTCATGTTTAATTAAGTATTGTCATAATCCAATAATAATAAAATCTAAAGCCTATGTCCGCCTTGTCAAAATACCTTTAACATAGTATGGTTGCCAGAAAGATAAACTGATGGATATGAAAATCAAACCACATGCACAACAAAAGTAAAATGAACTTTCTTTTCAGATGGCAGGTTCTACCAAAAAGAGCTGCACCTCCTGCAAAGGCCACATCAGGGTGGCATGCAAAAAGTGTCCCTTGTGTGGAGCAGTCCAGCCCATGAAAAGTAAATTGGAGTCACAGAAGAAACGCTATGATACCCAGTGGGCAGCAACGACTCTTAAGGGAAATAACATCCCCAAAGTCCTTAACTCTGCCAATTTAATGGTAGGATAAAAAAAAATTTCAGTCCCTGTCTCTTCACCAAGAACAGCATGAGTGACTAATACATTTTGTCCTTTCATTGTTTCAGGTACACAAATTAGATAAGCTTGGGTTCGTCCCCTTACTTTTCCTGGGACGCAAGTCCAAAATGTCCTGTGGCTGGTCTGAGGTGGTGTGTCCTCAGGAATTTATGGATATGAATGGGACAGCCATCAAAACCATAAAGGACATTTTTGACAGTGCTTTGACAAGTAGGTGACAGACCCAGTGTTGATATATGTGTGCAGACATATTGTAGACAGATGTGTTAGGCATACTTCGGGTTGGCAATGTAATAATTGTAATTTCCCCTCATAACTTTATCAGGTTCAGGATAAGATAAATTGTAGAGAGTCCCTAAAGCCATAACATTATGACCACCTGTCTAATATTGTGTAGGACCCCCTTTTTCTCCTCCTTGTCAGAACAGCCCTGACCCTTCGACTCCACTAGACCTCTGAATATGTGCTACATTTACATGTATTCATTTAGCAGACGCTTTTATCCAAAGAGACTTCCAAGAGAGAGCTTTACAAAGTGCGGAGGTCACTGATAATAACAACAAGATAGCCCCAAAAACAATGCGGGTAGCCAAAACATGAAGCACATATTGTGAACAACCAAAAATAAGTGCCAAAGGGAAGAATCATAAGAGCATGCAGTTAAACAAGTTACAATTAAACAACATGAATCGCTATAAGTGCAAGTGTACCTGTAGAAAAGCAAGCAACAGTAAAAATATTTCACAGCGAGTACAACAATTTAAATCAGTTGCCACTAACCAACAAGAGCAACAAGTCTCTAAGCAAGAGTCATTGTGATCCTTGAAGAAACTAACATTGGGTCCAGCAAACCATTCCTAAGTACCGTTGTACTCCCGGAACAAGTGTGTGTGGTATCTGGCACCAAGACATTAGCAGCAGATCCTTTAAGTTCTGTAAGTTGCGAGGTGGGGCGTCCATGGACCGGACTTGTTTGTCCAGAACATCCCACAGATGCTCATTGTCAGGGGCGGTTTTAGGCACGGGCGGACCGGGCAGCCGCCCGGGGCGGCATTTTTTCATGTCACGTGGGGGGCGCACGAGAATAAAATAAAATATAGCTGCAGGCAGCAATGGCGGGTTCCTCCTCAGCATTGCAAACCATTACAAAATTGACATGACACAGACATGTATTTCATACATGTACACAACATTTCAAGACAATTGGATCAATGGCTGATTTGAAGTCATTTTTTGAAATTCTTCACAAATTGTCACTGTAGAGAAATATCCATGCTGCCGACATTATGGGTTCTTGAGACTTATTTGTTCCCCATTGGCAATAAGGCATGCGTACCAACTTTTAGACATGTTGGACTGACAGGGTTAAAATGCCACCCTTTTGAAAGTGACAACTTTGAAGCGTGTTGTGTCAGGCCACCTGTGCTCTGGTCAGGCCCATCATGCAGAGATCCATTCTTTAAAAGCTTTGATTACAACAATAACTTTATGAAAGTGAGGATACACTTCACTAAAGGAAGTGTGTAGGTTATGTACTACTACTGCTTGGTCTGCCCACACACTTTCCCCATCCATGCTGTTTCCCTCTATCCCAGCGCAGGTCATGCCAAGGCATAAATGCGGCAGCCGTATGAGTATTAGAAGTAGCCCAAAAAACATACCATACACAGTCACACTGTTTTCAAAACTGAAACTGGTTAGAAGACCATGGCTATTAGAACTCTACCTGAATTGAGCTCTCTCTAGAGTCTCAGTCAAACAACTGTCAAGAGTCATGTAGGGAACTGGACCAAGGTATAGCTAATGTCCAGCTGTTAGCAAGTGTACCTTGTGATGGTACAGCAGCTTAACAATACTTTGTCATGGTCAGACTCTCTGATCCCATTAAACTACACAACATGCACAATCAGGGTGACCAACAGTATTATCTTAAGTAAAAAACAATAACATTACACACATTTAAGTGAACGAACACAACAACTGAAATCCCTTGCACAGCTGTTGTAACCAAACTATTTTCCACAGCTATTTGCGTTTTTGGTGTGCACTGCATGCTGGGTACCCAAGGGCGCTGACGCTACAATATTTATTATCTAGCTGTGTAATATGACGAGATGCTAGCGATGCAAACATGAAAGCTTGTCTCGGGGGGTCATGCATGTGATCTCACTACAAGCTTTTGATTACACGTGAGGACTGTTAGCAAAGTATTTCTATTCGTGTTTTGTTAGTGATTGAATGGTAATGTCAGCTAGCTAAAAACAACGTTAGTTAGCTTGGCTAAAATGGTTTTCATAGCAACAGATAACAAATCAGATCAATCTAACTTTATTCAGAAGGGGGGGGGGGGTGGGAACATATAAACTAGAGGTGAAATGGTAGGCATTGTTCTGCCTTGAAGCTGCGTGCGCATCCTCATTGTTTGTAACCACCAACCCATCTATATGTAAAGATAACATCCAAGCTAGCAATTTCGCCAAATTTGACTGCAGATTTTTTACACCATATGTACTTCGTTATGGTTTTTGAGTCAAACAACTTGCTAAATGATTAAATGTCTGTTAAATGTCAAATCCAACTTTAAATGTATAAAAGAGAGAATCAAACCTAGAGGTTTAAAAGGCTACGTTTGTCTAAACTGACATGCACAAACTCAGAGCACTGAGTTTCAACATCCATGTACACATTTTGTCTCTATTTTTTACTCTACTCTTTAACGCATGACTATGTTTAACTTAATGTCAGCACCTCTCTGTCATCAATTGTCTCTGGAGTGGGGGATGGGGGCTTCTTATCCAACAAATTACATCCCTGAACTTTTAAAACATATCAATGGCCTACTACAATTGTAAACATCCTTTGGCCTTCCCATGCTGGGAAGAAAACTACAGTTTTTCTTTGATTAAACGTTGACCTTGAATAAACGCTGCACCAAAAATGAACATTGTGTAATAAATGGCACCTTCGATTAAACGCCTCCCCCAAAAAATCCGAAAACGGTTATTTAATTGGTTAAATTAAAACACAGTATTTATTACACAAGTAATTTACAAGTGTAGCATACTATTATCCCATGAAACACTGGCAGGCACAAGTGTCTTTCTTGCTACAGATTTATTTGAAGCTTTTTCTCCAAATCCACCGTTAAAACTAAACTCACGCTGTAATGAGAAAATAAAGACCACATTAGCTTAATATGAACATGCAATGACATGCGCAGCATGTAAATAACATTCACCACAGTCAAATACAGACACAAAACAACATACTTTGTTGGCTGCATGCTGTAGCCTACACAAGGGAATAGAGGTTTCCTTAGATTGCTAACAACCTCTATAACAACCTTAAACTTATCACTTAGAGTGAATGTGCATAAAGCTCCAGGACCTGACAACATCCCTGGCTGTGTTCTCAAGGCCTGTGCTCCTGAACTGGCAGAGGTGTTCACTGACATCTTTAACCCCTCCCTGTCGCAGTCTGTCGTCCCCAATAGGTTCAAGGGGGCCACCATCATCCCAGTCTCTAAGAAACCATCAGTGAGCTGTCTCAATGATTACCGCCCTGTTGCCCTGTTGTGATGAAATGCTTTGAGACGTTAGTCAAAGACCACATTACATCCTGCCTGTCACCTGCATTAGACCCACTCCAGTTTGCATATAGGCCGAACAGGTCTACAGATGATGTTGTAGCTTTGGCCTTGAACACTGCTCTCTTTCACTTGGATCAGAACAACATATACGTGCGGATGCTCTTCATCGACTTCAGCTCCGTTTTCAACACCATAGTACCATCCAGGCTCATCATAAAACTACAGGACCAGAACATCAGTCCTTCCATGTGCAGCTGGACAGGACACAGGCAGTACGGCTAGGTAACATCACCCCACCAGTCTAACACTCAGCACTGGTGCCCCACAGAGTTGTGTGTTAAGCCCACTGTTGTACTCTCTGTTCACCTATGGTTGTGCAGCCACAAAAAGGTCCAACACTATCATTATGTTTGCTGATGACACCACCATTATCGGCTGCATCAAGAATGGTGATGAGTCTGCCTACAGAGCAGAGGTGGCAACAATGACATCCTGGTGTCAGCATAACAGCCTGTTGCTTAATGTAGCAAAAACCAACCGGCTGCAGGGAGAACATGCACCCATTCACATCGCGGGCACAGCTGTGGAGAGTCAAAAGTTTCAGATTTTTTGGTATCAACATCAGTGAGGATCTGAGCTGGACCACCATATTGGTGTGGTTACAAGGACAGCGAAACAGAGGCTCTTTTTTCAGCGGCGACTGTGGAAATTTGGCATGGACTGCACTATACTGACCAATTTTTACCGGTGCACCATTGAGAGCATACTGACTGGTGGCATTACAACATGGTTTGGCAACAGCACTGCCCAGGACAGGAAGACACTACAAAGAGTGGTCAAATCTGCACAGCGTATTACAAGGACTGCATTACCATCCATTCAGGACCTTTACAGCCAGCGGTGCAGGAGAAAGGCCAAGTGGATCATTTCTGACCCTAGTCATCCCTGCCACAGTCTTTTCTCCCTCCTGCCTTCTGGAAGGCGATACAAGAGTATAAGGTCCTGTACCAGCAGATACAGGGATAGTTTTCTCACACATGCCATCAGGATGCTGAACTGTCCTTGAAATATCTTTTTGCACTACAATTTTTCTTATTTTTTCTACCCTTTTTCTCCATTCTTTAGTATTTAATTTTTTTATTCTGCAAGTTGAACGGACATTGAGCACAAAGAATTTCATTACTTATAAATGCTGTTTATGAGTATATGATAATAAACTTGAACTTGAAACTTTTATCAGAGCTTTAAATTGTCTGTGCTTCGCTTGCTGTTAGGTTGTCGACTCTCTCACTCATGAGCGTCCCAAAAGGCCTTCAAAATAAAGTCACATAATAATTCTGAATACAATTATATAATTCTAAATTAAGACATTGCTTGAAAAAAAATTATACATTATTATAATGCAATTGCGACAATTGCATTCAGGCCTATAGAGTTATACATATTGTATACAATATGGCGAGGTAGCTGACTTAACCATTCCTGAATGTGCTTTTCATCAACACAAAGTTTGCGTGCTATAGATCTGTTGCTGGTGGTGAGTGCTTTCTGCACAGGTTTCTGTTTGAAAGCTAAAGTGTAAGAATGTTACGGCATGCTGCGTCAGATTTGTACACAAAGTAGAGACACGCGCGGCATACATTTTACACTGGGCTTTTGTTTGACTTCCTTGTCTATTCTGTGTTTGTCTATGGCTGCACTGCAGCTACAATTCACTGAATCTCTCTTACCAATTAAACGTTGCCCTTGAATGAACGCCACCCTTGAATAAACGCTGCACCACTAACTGCTCTATTAAAAGGGTTCACTATGAAGCAAACCATTCTAACAAAATAATAACAACATTTACAATGATTTCAACAAGAAGTCTCTCTGACTTGACAACTCTCTAAACAAGCAACTTTCCAAAGCAATCTCTGAAACAGCTGACCAGTGTGGTAATTTTATGTTGACTACTAAACCGCTGATTGGAAGTGCGCGGCTGATTGCCAATCACGAGATAGGGAGACTGATAGCCAACCGCCAACAAACGCTGACTAGACCATACCTGCATGCAGCGAATAGAAAGAAAGAGGGGAGAAAAGAAAAAACACACAACCACAACTATACAGACTGAATTAGGACATTTTAAACATGGGTCCGTAACAAAGACGTTGTTAAAAATGCTCATTCACATTCATTTTTCTCAATTAATCTTATCACTTAAACACACTGGTTTAGCATTTTTTCCCACAAGGAAGTCTAACCTCAACAGTGGATCCTTGGTCCCTGGATCTCTTGCTGGAACATGGCATCTAAAAAACACATAGAAAAACCATCAAAAACTATGAAATGTAACATACCACACTACTGCTTAACAATTTCATAGTCTTACATTATCATAACTTCATACTCAACAGTTCTAGTATACAGACCTTTAAGAAAATATTGAAATGGTTAGGATTCTCAAAACACCAATCTCTGTACTTAAAAAAAATATTTAGACATCCATTATTTACCTTTATTCAATTTACACTGTCTACATTCAAATTTAAGTCTGTAAAATGTAAACATAGAGAAACGGACTCGACTATAAATACAAATTAAGACCAATTGAGAACAATTTATCTTGCAAATGGTTTTTACTTTAAATTCATGTTTCACCAAAAGAATCATCACAGTTTAACACAAATAACCAAACCTTACTGTTAAAATACTGCCAAGCCACTGACTCACATTAGAAAATTAAAACAAATAAACATAGCCTAGAAGATGTACCTGTAGGTCAATTACATAATCAAGAGCATGGAGTAGGAATGGATGGATGACAAAATACCCAGCCGAGCCCAATCCATTAAATATTTCCTACCCATAAGTTAATTTCCTGAAATGCAATAATTCACCAACATTTTGACAATTTCATGCTCCAAACTTTGTGGGAACAGTTTGGAGATGGCCCCTTCCTGTTCTAACATGACTGTGCAACAGTGCACAAAGCAAGGCCCATAAACACATGGATGAGAGAGATTGGTGTGGACGAACTTGAGTGGCCTGCACACAGTCCTGACCTCAACCCAATACAACACCTTTGGGATGAATTAGAGCAGGGACTGCGAGCCAAACCTTCTTGTTCCACATCAATGTTGGACCTCACAAATGCACTTCTGGAAGAATGGTAAAACATTTCCATAAACCTCTTAAACCTTGTGGAAAGCCTTCCTAGACGAGTTGAAACTATTATAGCTACAAAGGGTGGTCCGACATCATATCCTATGGTTTAAGAATGAGATGTCACTCACGTTCATGAGCGTGTAAAGGCAACCGAGCGAATACTTTGGCAGTTTAGTGTATAAAATTGATACAAATATAAAATGTTATCAAGAGATAGGAAATCGTGCAGCATGGTACAAAATGCCGATTACAAACGTATTGTAGGTCTATAGGCTTTCAATGGAACTCCTAAACGATCAAACCATGAACCCAAACAAAGCTAGCAAGCAAAACAACCATGGTACCATTGCTACTTGCTTATGCTAGGTAGCTCTAACTGTGCAGCAAACTAGGCTACCTAGCTACAGTTTCAAAAAGAATAACTTACGATGGGAAGACCGTCAGAAAAACTTGGAACGAACAAACAAAATTACATCAACAATGACATGTAGCTAAAGATAGAATAACCCAACCGTAGGTACGTACAGTACATAAATTTGAAACGCCGTCCACAAAAGCAAAAACTAGCCTTAAGGGTTATAGCTTGCTCGGCATTTGTTTGACCTCCTTGTCTATTTGTTTGTGTATGGCCGCACTGCAACTACAATTCACTGAATCTGTCTTACTAATTAAACGTTGCCTTCGAATAGACGCCGCACCACAAATGATCATTGTGTAATACACGCTGCAGTGTTTAATCGAAAGACACATTTGGAACTCACCGTACTAATTTAAATTACATCAACAATGACATGTAAAAATAGAACAACCCAACCGCATAGTTACGCACAGTATACAAATTTCAAACGCGTCTCACAGAAGCAAGTATAATGTTAAAGATTTTACGACTTGCTAGCCTGTAATACTGTCTGTACAAAGAGATATCCTTAGCTCAGCTAGCCTAGATAGATTAGCTGCTATCCTGTTTACGACAGTATAAAAGTCTTCAAGTTATCATACGAATACAAACGCTAAAATACATGTTTTGTACTGCCATTGTAGGATCTTATTACTCACTGTCAAATGTAACAATGAAAATCTCTGAGGGCTGCAGGAGTTCTCCAACGATAAAATAAAATGGTCGTCTTCTTGTGCGTGTACCAAGCTCGCGCGTGTGTCAAGGGGCTCTGGCCCCTTGTGTGTGAGAATGTGGAGCACGCGCGCACAGGAGCAAAGGGAGAGAGGATTTGGGGAAACAGCCCTAGAAATTAGCCAAGCATGCATGTTTCAAATATTCACTAAAAATCGAGTTTTCATGTTACAGTCAACTTTTTCTCAGATTTGTGTACTCAACATTCTCAAGAGTCTTCATATGAACTAGTGATTGAATCAGAGTATAGTTTTTTGGCCGGCGGATGTGTAAAGCATTATTTTAGCATTAGCAATAAATTCAATTTGCTTTATATCAATCATTTTTAGAGGTATGAAGTTGCCTTTGCACATGGTAACATGTTGTAGTGTCTTCCACGTGACATACCAAGTTTGGTGTTGATATCTCAAAGATTTGCTGAGATTTGACCAAACGTCCTGTTTGGTTGCTTTGTTGCAGATTTTGATTGGCTCTACCGGACAAACGGTTTTGAAAATCAGAAATCCCTACGATAACTTTTGTGAGGCTCAGTCTGGATATCATCTATGGCAATTTTGAAGAAAATTCGACCAAAAATGTAGGAGGAGTAGGGAAAAAACGCGTTTCCTTAATCTTTATTGTACAGACAAATTCAATATGGCGGCCGTTATAGCTTCTTGAGGCTTTTTTATTCCTCATGAGAAATAAGGCATATGTAATGAATTTCAGAATTTTGGGACTTATGGCCTGCAAATGGCATCAATTTGAAAATTGACATATTGGGGCGTGGCCTGTAGCGCCACCTATTGTCTCACATGGCCCATGTTTGGTATGGTAGTTACTAATGGTCTGCAGTTTCAACATGCCAAATTTCAAAACTTTTTACGGTACTGGTCTAGGGGCTGCCATTGACTCCCATGGGTAAAACATAATAATAATACCACCAATAACAATTGGGTTCTCCTACCGGAGGAACCCTAATAAATACAAATCTCTGCGCCGCGAAGCTGTTTTCTCTTTTCTATCATTTCACTGTGTGGGGAATTGGCAAATTGGCGCCCCCTTCAGGCAGCTGCAGGCACCCCTGCTTGCTGAGAAGGTGCCGTGCACAGAAGCTGTGTGAAAAAAAGGGAGAGGGACAGACAGCTCACCTGACTGGGTCTCCCAAATGGAACGGACAATTCATAATATTATAAATATAGGCCTAAAGTTCCTGCACATTTTTGTTTTTTTTTAATTGTGTGAAATGGCGAATTAAAAAAAAATGGGTATAGGCTAACTTTTACGTTTGTTAGCCTTTTTGCTATGATGCTTGCTATGCAACAACAATATTTCGGTTTTAACTCAACAAACACGAGATAACATTTCACCATAATAGTGTGCTTTGCAACAAAACTGTTACAAGTTCAGTTATTATTTATTTTCATTATTTAGGTTAGGCCCTGTAATTAGCCAACGGAATTTTCAAATCTGTAGGTAGTTTCAAAGACGAACATTTGCTATTTGCTACAACTATATTTCGTGACAAAGTATAGTTTAACGTCATAACTAAAAGTGTTCCTCCCTAAAAGTTATATTAATATAGCATGTAATAACAGACATTTAGCGTGTAAGGGCATGTTTATGTAACCCTCCTATTATGTTTGGTGTCAATTTGACCCCAGGCTGTTTTAGCTGTATAGAACATAATCGGTCTTACCACAACAGCCTTTTGATTTCAATAGGGGGGGGGGGGGGGGGGGGCGGGGGCGCGAAGGGCGTCTCGCCCTGGGTGTAATTCAATGTAGAACCGCCACTGTCGATTGTATTGAGATCTGTGTAATTTGAATACATAAAACTTTTTGACAACATAAAACTTTGACTTTCATGCCTAATAGGCTATATCCCACCCATTGACAGGTGTCATGATAATGAGATAATCTGTGTTTTTCACTTCACCTGTCAGTGGTCATAATGTTATGGCTAATCAGTGTACACGTACTAGGATTTTGTTCTTAGGAAGTGGACACTTAAAACAACAATGTACATAACTCATAATTATCATATACTCATTTGAATGTATATGTATTTCTTCAGTTTTCTACAGAAACAATGATATTGCAGAAGCTGGGGACATCTGCCCCCCCACTCCTGCAGAAGCTGGGGACATCTGCCCCCCCACTCCTGCAGAAGCTGAGGAAATCAGCCCCCCCATTCCTGCAGAAGCTTTGATTTGCTCACTTTTATGACAATTATAGGCTACATACCAGATGTTGGAACGTGCCAGGGGAATATGTATTCCGGCTGGAAGATTAACTCCACTCTTTCGGATGGCTGGACAAGTGTATTATGTTCCAGGACCAGGGCAGCCAGCTTTCCTTTCTCCTCTCTTATTTTGGCTCTCATCCTATGGCGACCCTTGTTTTTGTCTGAAAAACATTAACATAGACATGTGTCCTAGATGTGTTCTCTGCCTGATGCTGGCAGACATTTCCTCCATCTTCTTCTGCAACTCCACAGGTGCATCACTGTCCTCCACTGGTGCTGGTTAAGAAAAGAGAACACCCAAGTACAAACACGAGTTGAGGACAAAAAAATACTTTCATGCATTCTTGCTAAACCCAGATCGACAGTCATTCATATGACATTTGTAGTCTATCAGCAGTAGTAAAATTATATAATGTTCATTTTGTGTACGGACATACCACTCTCAGCCCACCCCTGAACATCGGTCACCCACTGCAGGATTGTGGAGTTGTCGACTGACAGCTCTGTCGTTAAGGCCTCCAGGCTGTCTTTTTGTTGTTGCAGACTTTGCTTGGTCTAAATAAGGAAAGAAAAACACAAATGCTTATGCACTTTACGACGTACGACTAAAACAAAGGCTGAATGAGATGGTTGATCTACATGATATATATATATATGCTTTATTGCATTGAGAACATTCCAGGGTACCTTCAGGAATCGTCTGCTGAGGTAGGAGCTCATGTGCTGGACCTTGGCTTGGTTCCATCCCATGCACAAGAGTGTGATCATGTCAGTGCGTGCTGCAAAGGAACATTGGTCAGTGCAAGGGCATGCTCTAGAATGCATGTTGATGTGAAAGAAGTCAATATGCTTACCAGCTTTTGACGTATATTTTGTGGAAATGGCGATCCTGAAGAGGAAGGCGTTAGCCTGCTCCACTTCTTCTCCCAGGGTGCAGGCAGCATTCTCCTGGACCCCCCACACCATTTGATCTATTGGGCCAGAAGACATGCCATATAATATCCAGTACATGTACAGATTATGTTAACTGGAACCATAACAAAGGTAAGGAAGTAAAGGTTTGGTTCAGTACCTCACACTTAATTCCATGGGCCTTTGCATGGAGGACGGAAAGAAAGGGCTTCATGCCTAGAAGATGTTGTAGTTCTGGGCATACTCTGCAGACCTTCTGCAAGTAGGCCCAGTACTTGCACATAAGATCAGTGCAGAAGAAAGTTGCAGTGTTGCCCAATTCCTTCTGCAAGTAGAGGGCATATGCATATATTTCCCCCCTAAACATATTAAGGCCTCTAAGGATTGTGCCATGCCTGCAGACAGCAAGCTCAATGCCCTCTTCATCAAGCTTGCTGCTAGATTTTCTCGAGATCTCCTTAGCAGCAGCAAATTCAGCCCCACCACAGACACCCTTTCCGGAAACCTTCGGATAAACACACACAAAATCCCAGAAAATGTTCAATGAAGGTCTACACAATATTTAAAATTCAAACTTGTAATCAAATAATTACGTCATAAACAGAAATTACTTACATGCTTGGTGGCCTTGTGGACATGGTCTACAAACTCTGACACCTTGCTGTCCTCGCAAAGGAAAACACCTTCCAAGTGGCCATGACTATCCTGACTACACAAAGGAGTTAAATCTGTTAACAGATGGTACTCTACTACACAATGTTTATTACATTGTATTATTTCTATTAACATGGAAGTGGAAGATTACTGTCCAGATACTTTAGGAGTTACCCGTAAATAGTTTGCATTACATACCTCCCTGCCTTCTTGAAAGATAATGCTTGCGATTGCCATCCACTGCTACAGCAAGAATTTCGGGAGTGCATGGAGGGCAGACAAACGGCTGCTCCTGGCACATCTTGTCAACCTCATATCTGCAGATGGCCCATTCCATGAAACTTTGGTGGAAAGTGTCTCCAGATATTTTACCACTCTGTTTCAATAAAAAAAATATATCAGTGAATAGTCTGATACTATGTAGGTTATTTCTTATCTTATTTGTCCAAACATATACAATGTGTATAGTTTACGAGGCAGTGATGAATATATCCACTATTAGTGCCACACACGGTACTCACTCTTCCAAAGCGGCTTTTTTTTTTGTCTAGCATTGTGGTAAATGCCAGATGGGACAGTCCAGGTGCTGACATTTTTAACTCCAGGTATGACTGGAAAACGTCAACATGAAACAGGCTATTGAAGTTGACTGTCCCTGGCCAGTACCCACTTTGCACAACGTCTTCCAGCGCAGGTGTCCAATGAGAGGCACAACATTCACAATGTGCTTCAGGGAGGACAAGATCATAGCGACCTAAAGTGGTAATAATGTCACAGGACATAATTTAACAGCAATATGTGTTTGTTGATATTCACTGCTACCTGCAAGAGTATGCGTGTTCACATGTGAGATTAATAAAATGATTGTTCTTCTTAAATGGAAATGTGTAAAACTCACCATTCATGGTCACTAAAACAATGGACCTCCCCACACTAACAGTCATGGGGAGCTGGCAGGTTTGGCAGGCTGATACCTCTAAAGGTAGAAGTTGAGCTACAAAGATATTTAAAAGACACAGCATGGGGATTGTGTATCAGTAATCTTGCGTCTAATGTCCTAATAGTCATTGCATAAGTGCCTCAAGCCATATCCAACATTTTACAATATTGATGTTAGATTACATTAGATATTTAGAGGAGGTTTCATGACCAAACACCTTACCTTGGTGGGTAAGGGAATATTGCCCGTCAGCATCCTGGCTGACAAATGAGGTGGGAGGCACAGGGTGGAGGTAGCCTGAGATCAGGGATCTCCGGTTGTGCAGAACACGTCTGGTGTGTTGCTCTTTGTCACAGGCCATGCACAGATACTGGTGAGGTAAGCACTCACTACACCTCATCACAGCCACTCCTTGCCTACACCACTGGCAGATGGTAGGCAATACTGCCTCATCTGACAGCATGCTGTTGATGAGATGCGGGCGGGACACTTTCCACCTCTCTGCAGAACAGGCATTTCGAATTCCTGAATCTTGTGCCTCTGTGTGTTTCTCACACTCAGGGGCTGCTGGCTGACCATCAAGTAACATTTCTTTGACCGCTTGAAGAAGGGAATCTGTAGATGAAAGAAATTGGTAGTACAGAACATTAACTGGAGAGGTATTTTTGAGTTTGGCATTACCTGTTCAAACTAAAATTAAAAAAATTGTTACTCACAAAGAACTGATTTCGATCAATACTTCTGTCGATCAATTTCTTGTTAGTTACTGCATACATTCAGAAACGAAGTGTAGTACCAACCCTTTCCGTTTTGAGTTAATGTAATGTGTTTTTGAGTTAATGTAATGTCGTTTCCCATTTGGGGGAGGTGAGCAAGTTATCCTATTTGGGGGGAGTTGACTCGTATTTGGGGGGAGTGTTTTCATTTGGGGGATGCACTCATGTTAGTGGGTGTGATTTGGACTTCAGGGCCACCGTAGAGAACTGCCACTCTCGGGAAACTTCCGGGTTCTGAACTGGTTGCAGTTCCATGTGAGGGCGCTAACGAGCAAGTGCAGAATGAATGGAGGTCTATGGAGCTATACCCCTCAAAATCCACTTTTCTCAGGATATAATTTTTTTCTAGTAATTTGAATTCTGAATTCGAAAGGGGAGGCAAAGCAAAATACACACTGCTGGCTGTTAGATTTTTTTAAAGTCGCCTTTCTGTTCTAAAAAGCCTTTGAAAATGTAATTGACGTCATACACATTGTACAACCAGAGCTACTGCTTTACGGCAAGCTTTGGTCACTTCATTTTTTCTCTCAAGGCATCGACAACACAGCTGACAAGTTAGGCTCTCCCTGTCAATACACATGCTAGAAAGAGTTTTGGCTAATGGTGTTGCTAATGTTGCTAATGCTCTCACATTATGATTCCGCTTCGGATTCCATCAAGCGGGAGCTCTGGTGGTGTCAGTCCTTCACTAACCAATCAACATTCATTAGCAGAATGCTAGCGTGTTATGGGCAACAACGACTCACCCTGTAAGAAATCAAAAGGACATAAGTACTCGTTCATTCAACTTTAATCCATGTTGAACATACACAAACTACAATCAAATCGGAGATTTCTCAACGACAATCAGGCGAAAGAGACAAATTTAGCCGTTTAGCTCCATAGACTCCCATTCAACATGCACTCGCTCCCGATCACCCCCAGTGGAACTCTGGTGGAACTGCAGCCAAATTCGGTACAATGGGGCTTAATAGGGAGTGACAAGGCTCTCCTTAAACAGGCTCTGCCAGCAGAGTAGTGTTGTTTCAGCACCGTAAATTTATTTTTTTAGTTGTTTTGATGTTGTCCCCAAAAAGGGCAATGTTGCCGCAAATAACATGGCAAGGGAGACAACTTGTCAAACCATTTCGACTGTTAAAATGCGTAAATTGTAGACCTACCAAATCTACTTAACATATATATATGTATTTAGGCCTACTGATAATTAGCGTAATTTGATGAGCTGTCTGAAACTGTTCTGACAGTAGGCTATAGCCTATGGCCGATATTCTCAACAGGAGATTGAGAATAATAGCCCAAAAAAGAACGTGGCAGCCATTGAAAAATGTAGGATAAAATTCTAAACACTGAAGAAGGCCTTGGTTAATTGCACTTGATGTGGGCTAATAATGTTTTTGTCTTGAACAAAATTAATAAATTACTTCAAAATAACTTTGCCACACACATTTATTAACTGATAGGCTAAATGCTGAGCTTTAAGATAAAAGGGAAAGATAACCATGACTAAAATGGGGATTCACTGAAATAACTAGTATTGCACAGATCCAGCACCGACTTCAGATCAGAAGGTGACCAAAACTGTAGCACACTTTGCTTGGCAGAACAGTCATTTAAAATTGCTCAGCATGACTAAGAATATATCATTATTATATTACGCGTGCATATTTAATCCAAATCCAATTATTACTATTCTGGCTGACAGTGTATGGACAGCTGCCCCATATTTCCATATTTCCAATTAACATAGTCAGCCTCCACAGATCCAGAGGGGGCTTGGACAGTGACAGACTGTGGCTGTGCCAAGGGTTGTCACAGCCTCACTTTGGGAAAGCATGCCCTAGTGGGAACATTAGGGGAGACTGTTGGGCACAGCATCTAATCGTCTTCTTTGGAAAGGGCAACATTCGGGACACTGTCATGTAGGGGCAGCATAAAGGGCACTTCATAACAACACACTTTTCCATTGGAAGTAAGGGCATGGGAACAGTCCAATTTAGACCATTGTCAGGGCACCTTATAGGCATCACATTTTCTTATACTGCATCACATTTTCTTATACTGCATCACATTTTCTCTACTATAAAGGAACTCATGAAGACATGTTTTTACATTTATAGAGGGCACACTGTCATTTACTGCATGGGGCATCCTGTGCACTCAATCATATTTCACAATGTGAATGGCAGACAGTAGGGCACTTATTTTTGCCACTCTAGAAGGCATTTTAGAAACACTTTTTCAACCATGGGGGCACCAGGCAGTCACCCCCTGAGTCTTCCAGTGGGCCTGGATACACCCATGGGGACAGTATATTGCACCTATAATATTGGGGAAGCCAAAAGGAGAGGTAATATAGAGGCTTGTCATCTTATAGGCTACTTTAAACAATGACAATACTTTATACAATTGAATAAAAAGTCTCCTTGATTCTTTGTGTTTCAAGATGACCTGAAAAACTGATGATAATACTAATCTACTAATAATCAGGTACTGCTTTGGATCAAGGTTTACCCTTCATATTTCCTGGCATAGTTGCCCGTTCAAGAATATCCCACATGCAAAGACACACAGAGATGCAGACAGACTGAACAGTGTCAAGGCTTGGCAACAGTGAGTTTGCTTCCTTGTGTGTGATTCCAGCAGACTACATAGTCTATGGCTACCTACATAGACTGCAGTCTACTACCCTCCTTTCTACTATTATAGTCTACTATTCTCCTTTCTATTACTTTCTACAAAGGATGGTAGGCTGCTCTTATGTGTTCATTGCCATCCTTAAGAGTTTCTAAAGTTTTATTTCATATATATATATATATATATATATTTATGTATTAATTTTTTAAAGAATGACAATTAAATCTATCTAGATAAACTATGCTGGGCCTGCTGAACCTATACTTCTTCCACAGATACTGGTCAGGGAAGCATTACTTCTGTCTCTGAAGATCCTTGGGGCTGGTGGGATAAACGCTCTTTGTATAATCTGAGCACCTTCATCCACCACAGGGTTGTCAAAGAACAGAGAGATTCTGTTTCAGCCTGTTTGAAATTATTTGCAACACATTTTAGTTTAGCTTAACTTTTTTTTTTATTATTGCTCGAAAAGTACAAAGTATACAGATAATGGTACACAGGTCAGTATACAAGTGTATAAACAACTGAAATAAGAAAAATAAAAAATATTGCCAGGGGAATTACAAAAACATATTAAATGAGGTCCATATATTAAACGTTCTTAAGGCCTTTTTGTTGTGGGATTTAGAAAGTAAAGACATGTCATTTGCAAACTTACAAAGGAAAAGTATAAAATACAGTTTCTTATTGCTGAATTTACATTTGTGAATGTGAAAGTTTGCCATTAAGATCAATACATTTATTACAAAGTATTCATTTTTTTCTCTCTGATTTTTGTGGAAACAAAATATCACATTTTCCCACATTAAAACAAAATCATTACAGATATGATCAACTATAAATCTGCTGAAGTTTTGCCAGAATGCTTGGGTGTGTAGCAGGACAGTCTCAGAGTGATCTTCGCAGAAGCAACATTTGACATTTATGTCTCTTTTATACTTAACCATATAATGATTAGCAGGGTAGTATCTATGTAAAATTCTAAATGAAACCTCCTTCACCTTGTTCAGAATAAGGTACTTGTGAGGAACCATCCAGACTTTTCTCCAATCAACATTATCAACCAATTGGTTCCAATATGAGATGACATGTGGAACAGACACAATGTCTTTCTGAAACAAAGCACGTATGTCCTTACTACTGTGAGGATGTTGAGAAAAACACACTTTTCCAACTGGCGAATCGGCTGGATCGGGAAGGGAGGCAAAAGTATGTAGAGGTCTGACTGCATTTCTAAAAAGCATTATTACGCCTGATGGAATGGCATCAAATACTATAGCAAATTCTCTTGGCGTAACTGGAATATTGTATGTTGATAAAAACTTTCCATAAGAGAACATGTGCCCCTCTTCATCAAACAGCTGGTTCACCAGCAGAATCTGACTTTCTCCCCATCTCTCAAAAAAAAGTGATTTGTTTTTGTATACAATATCTCTATTGTTCCAGATAAGGTACCTGTGTGGTGAGAAATTGTGCTTGTATATCAGAGACCATGCTACAAGGACCTGCTTATGGAACACCGATAACTTAACAGGAAGTTTGTCCACATTGTAATTACAATTCAAAATAAAAGTCAAATTACCAAAACGAGAAAAAATATAATGGGGAATTTAATTCCAGATCGAGACAGGGTTTAAAAAAAAATTCCTAGCCCATTTAATTTTAAAAGTATTAATTAGCGTAGTGAAGCCCAAAAAGTTCTGCCCACCAAATTTGTAAGTATTCATAACAACACTCTTCCTGATATAGTGTGTGCGATTTTTCCAAATAAAGTAAAAAAGCATGCGATCGATGTCTTTACTAGTTTTATTGTCAACGTGTAAGGAGAGAGCTGCGTATGTAATCCTAGATAACCCTTCGGCCTTGGTAAGTAACACCCTGCCTTTGAGAGATAAATCCCTTGCTAACACCTCCCTGGAGACATGCCATGTGCCAGCCTGTCTCAAGTCCTCCACCATCATCCCTGTGCCCAAAAAGCCAAGGCCAACAGGACTCAATGACTACAGACCCGTCGCCCTGACCTCTGTGGTAATGAAGTCTTTTGAGCGCCTTGTGCTGGCACACCTCAAAGCCATCACAGACACTTTCCTGGACCCACTGCAGTTTGCCTACAGAGCCAACAGATCTGTGGATGACGCCGTTAACATGGCCCTCCTGGGGAGTCGCACCCTGTGAAAAAAAACAAACAGAGACTTTCTTTCATCTTCGGTTTTGTGCTTCACGGAGACATGGCTGTGCGATTTGATCCCGGACACTGCATTACATCTGGCAGGCTACTCGTGAGAGCTGACCGGGACATTGCACTCTCCGGCAAAACCAAAGGTGGTGGTATTTGTTTCTACATCAACAGTGGCTGGTGTGTAGATGTGAACGTGCCTGACTCCACCTGCAGGTGGATCACAGACTTCCTGTCTGACAGGAAGCAGTGCGTTAAGCTGGGAACACAAGTCTCTGACTCCCGGTCCATCAGCACCGGAGCACCTCAGGGCTGCGTCCTTTCTCCTCTGCTCTTCTCCCTGTACACCAACAGCTGCACCTCCAGTCATCCGTCCGTCAAACTCCTGAAGTTTCCGGACGACACCACCCTTATTGGGCTCATCTCTGGTGGAGACGAGTCTGATTATAGGTGGGAAGCGGCCAACCTGGTGACCTGGTGCAGCCAGAACAACTTAGAGCTCAATGCTCTTAAGACAGTGGAGATGGTTGTGGACTTCAGGAAGAACACAGCCCCACTCACCCCCATCACCCTGTGTGACTCCCCAGTCAACACTGTGGAGTCCTTCCGCTTCCTGGGCACTATCCTCTCCCAGGACCTCAAGTGGGAACTGAACATCAGCTCCCTCATCAAGAAAGCACAGAAGTTCAACCTGCCAAAGACAATGATGGTGCACTTCTACTCAGCCATCATTGAGTCCATCCTCACCTCCTCCATCACCGTCTGGTACGCTGCTGCCACTGCCAAGGACAAGAGCAGGCTGCAGCGTATCATCCGCACTGCTGATAAGGTAATTGGCTGCAATCTGCCTACCCTCGAGGACCTGCACACCTCGAGGACCCTGAGGCGAGCGAGGAAGATTGTGGCCGACTCCTCCCACCCTGGACACTCCCTGTTTCAGTCACTCCCCTCTGGCAGAAGGCTGCGGTCCATCAGGACCAATACCTCACGCCACAAAAACAGTTTCTTCCCTTCCGCTGTTGGCCTCTTCAACAAGGCCAAGGGACCACACTGACCCTAATGACTTCCTGCTTAAACACACTGCTTTTTGCACTGCATTACAAAATTGTATCTTGTACATTTGTATTTTTTGTAATATTTGTATTTTTATATTTTTATATTGTAAATTACAGCAACTTATATTTTATTTTATTGTATATTTTATTGAATTCTAATTCCACTTAGTACTGCTAGTTTATGTACCCTTAGTATAGATAGTCCACATATAAAAATTTTAGGTCCCTATATGTTTATTGTATGCACCTTCCTGTCAAAGCAAATTCCTTGTCTGTGCAAACTTTCATGGCGAATAAATCCCATTCTGATTCTAGCGGGTGGGGGTGTAAGGCTGAAAGAGAGACTTGATGTAGTCGGGTGCAGTCCCGTTCACCGCTCGGAAGGTCAGTACCAGGGTCTTGAATCTGATACGGGCCATGATGGGAAGCCAGTGAAGGGGGATGAGGAGCGGGGTAACATGGGAGCGTCTGGGTAGATTGAGAATCAGACGGGCTGCCGTGTTATTAATCCTCTGGAGAGGGCGGGTTGCGCATGCTGGGAGACCGGCGAGCAGCGAGTTGCAGTAGTCCAACTTTGAGAGGACAAGTGCTTGGACTAGCAGCTGGGTGGAATGCTCAGACAGTTATCTCCTGATCTTCCAGATGTTGTAGAGGGGGAATCTACACGACCGGGAGACCGCAGCAATTTGGGCTGTGAGGGAGAGCTCGTCATCCATGGTCACCCCGAGGTTCCTGGCAGAGGATGAAGGGGTCACCGTCGCAGATCCCAGGGTGATTGAGAGATTGTGGGAGATAGAGGGTTTGGCCGGGATGATGAAGAGTTCTGTTTTGGCGAGGTTCAGCTGGAGGTGGTGCTCGGTCATCCAGGCGGAGTTGTCTGTGAGGCAGGCCTCAATCCTAGCTGAGATCCCCGGATCAGTCGGGGGGAACGACAGGTACAGCTGCGTGTCGTCATCGTAGCAGTGGTAGGAGAAGCCATGGGAGGTGATGATTGGTCCAAGCGAGGTGGTGTACAGGTAGAAGAGGAGGGGTCCAAGGACGGAGCCCTGTGGGACACCAGTGGAGAGTTGGCGGGGACCTGACAGTTTGCCTCCCCAGAAGACCTGGTAGGATCTTCCCGACAGGTAGGTTGAGATCCACTGAAGTGCAGTGCCAGTGATGCCCATTTCAGAAAGTCTGGTGAGCAGGATTTTATGGTTAACCATATCAAACTCTGCAGAAAGGTCCAGCAGAATGATGACGGATGACCTCGAAGCCGCTCTGGCAGACTGGAGGGCAGTGGTGACTGACAGGAGGGCAGTTTCTGTCGAGTGGCCAGTCTTGAAGCCCAATTGGTTGGGGTCAAGCAGGTTGTTCTGAGAGAGAAAGTTTGACAGTTGGTTAGATACAGGGTGTAAATATATGACTAATTATATAATGGAATGCCTAATTGACATACAAAATGTATAAATTACTAATTAAATGAGACACAAAATGTTACATGTACTAGTGTGTATATATATTTTTTAGATTTTCATGTGTTCACATTTATTTATTTATACTTTCATTTATCCACAGTGTAAAATAAATCTGTCGTCACCTGTGAAAAGTCAGGGGGCGGGTTAAAGCCTCTGATTGGTGGTTCAACTTGAATCAACTGCTTTTGACTAATTCAAGATGGCAGCACTCAGTGGGGATTCAATGAATGAAACATGCTACAGTGGCCGAAATGTTGGCTGTAGCTGAAGAGATGGAGGCAACTGCCAATTCACCATTTATTTTACATCATATTGAGGGATTCGCTGAAATGATGGCAATGATATCGGCCCTGACTGACACAGACATCAATCGACATGTGTTCTCGATCCTCGGGGAGATGGTACAGCAGATGAGGCTGCAGAGTGAGACTATAGAGGATCCCTCAGGATCGAAGTATAAATACATGTGAACACATTAAAACGTAAATCTATATATATACGCACAAATACATGTATTTATATATTTAGTGGCTCATTTAATTTGTAATTTATACATTTTGTATGTCAATTAGGCAATAAATTATATAATTAGTCATTTATTTAAGCTTTGTATTTTATAATTATTTATTTAAGTATTTAACCATTCAATTTATTTATTTAGTTTTGGCCCCTATAATCCTCCATAATTGAGTATTTGATAACAACTCTATTTCAGATTTGATTTAAGCTGTTTTAGACCACTAGATGGCGAGGTATGTCTGTCATCAAAATCAGGCAACTGGGTGACTAAGACATTCTAAAATAGGTGATGTTGGTTCGGTCGCAAGCTGTCCACAATAAGGGACAATAATACAATAATGTATACTCTAGCCTTCTTGGTGTGATTATTTTAATCCCAAATATGGGTATTATCAGAGCTCTGAATAATATAATCTCTTATTTGGTTGCACACAGTATAGGATTCATGTTACATTTATCACATATCCACTGTCAAATAAAGCTAATCAAATCTACAATATTTCAGGTCATGCTATCAAGCTGTGCAAAAGAGTTTGTTTCAAGCAACATTCATGGTAGAGCAGAGAGGATTGAGTTGACAAGCAGAACTGTTAGGAACTCAGTGACTTATGCTTACTTGGATTGTACAGTAATGCACTGTCAATATATGCGAGGGAAGTTCATTTTCTCAAATTCTTTGAATTAGCCTGAAAGGAAACTAATGGTGAGCCCTTACCCTGTATCTAGCTTCCCATCATGTTCATTTATCTATTCACATGAATTGTTGTACTTCTAACTTGCTCACAACCTTCCCCACTGCCAACTCTGCCGGGAGACATTTACCATTGATTATACTGTATCAATAGCCACAGTCCACCCACCTTCTTCCTTTAAAATCCATTTCAAGGTTGAATACAGTGCTTGTCATTTATAAATATAGGAGATAACAGTCTTACATGAACCCTATTTTTTAATCACAGTAATATAACGCCATGTGATTCAACTGAAGATTAGAAATTTCACAGCTGCCGTGGCTGCTGACGTTTTGACTTCTGAGATATTATCAGATTATCTCACCGCACATTTGCCCCATCTCACCGCCTCCATCACAGTCAGCAGCCATTGTTGGAGTTTAGTACATTTCAGTCTGGACCTCATAATTAAAAATATGCCAGATAAACTACCAGAGATTCATATCTAGGAATACGGCTGGACTAAGCTAACTTCACTGAAGTTAATTTGATTCTTTTTAAATGTTTTGTTGAATGATTGTGATGTGAAAGCATGTAATTCCTTGTAAATTACAGAAAGTTAATGAACACCACGGTTGCTTGATCAAGTTATGATCCCTGTGTGAGACATTGAACATGCAGCACTAAAGGACAACTGGGCCATCACAGGGCTCAGAAACCCCCCAGAACTCCAACCTTCTATAGGCTTCTGAAGCGTGTGTGTGTTTGTAGGAGGGGTTGATATACAGAATACATTTCGCATTACAGTTTTTTTCAAATGCTTACACACATTTTTTTTGCTTTTCCTCTTTTTTTCAAAACTTAACACACAAATCCAACAACTGCACACACAAAATGCAAAATGCCTCGCTTCTCTTGCAAAATGAAGCACTGCATTCAAAATATCACAAACACGTCTCAAAAGCACACATTTGTCTCATGTTGCAAACACTTTTGCCATTATGTTACATTTTTGGATATATCATATACACACAGTTATTCAAAACCTAAAGCTCTTCTTTCATGAGCTCCTTTGTACATTTCTGTACAAGATTGAAAGTAAATGGCAGAGATTATGAAAAATTCATGGTAAACACGAAAACAAGATTGAAACCAAACTTATTTTTTTACTATAAGAATTTGTGGTTGTGAATACAGTATTACACAGTACAAAAGAAAGAGTGTAGTAGGACAGAAACCAAACCTAATTGTGAAAAAGGTGATTACGGAATGGTGTGTCTGTGTGTGCCATGAACTGTAGCATACAGTAATATATACTATTTTATACAATATTGTCAAAATGTGTTCTTACAGTCACTGTACTGTTGCACGGTATGATACAGTAATCCACCAGACTGTGACCAATCATTCAGTGCACTGCAGTCAATGGATGCATGGGTGCTAAAATATATGTTTGTGTATAGTATACTGTGTGTTGTGCTGAAACAGCTATTACTGTATGTGTACATTAGAACATGTGTATATTACAGTATATTATTACATACCTGTTATTTCTTCTACAGTAAAGGTTCAAATTATACCCACCACTGTAAATCAACTCAAATTAGGCTATTTATAGGCCTATTCTAAAGCCATGATTGGTTGGTGTTGAGTAAAGCAATGAGTGTTTGCACATGTGAGGAGTTAGTGTAAGGCACTGATGAATTAGTGTGGCATTTTGATGTTTTAGGAAATTGAAAACTGAGTCAAAGGACCAAAATATGCATATGGTTTTGTAGATTTGAGGTGTGGTTCTGGTGTTTGAGTGTCAGGTTTCAGAAATTGTGTGAAAAGTAAGGAATTTGTGTGTAAGCATTTGAAAAAAACTATAAAGCTGCTGATTGGCAGGACACATATCGCATATCATATCATATTCTGCGAGGGCTGCGAAGAGCAGAAAGATAACACTGACCTTGTAATTCACACATTACAGGTAAGAGGGGAGTCAGGTGGCTGAGCGGTTAGGGAATCGGGCTAGTAATCTGAAGGTTGCCAGTTCGATTCCCGGCCGTGTCAAATGACGTTGTGTCCTTGGGCAAGGCACTTCACCCTACATGCCTCAGGGGGAATGTCCCTGTACTTACTGTAAGTCGCTCTGGATAAGAGCGTCTGCTAAACGACAATGTAAATGTAAGACGCCTCCTTCCCCTCTTCTCCCTTCCACTCCTTCTTCAGGTTGAGCAGCTGCTTTCGCTCAACGCTACATCAGCTGGAAGACATGCCTTGCTAAGGTGGAATGTCTAGATACCAGTTACCACAGGAGTCTACCTGACTCCTCAGAGGACGCTTGGACAGCTTCTTCTTGTATGCAATATTTGAATTGAGGGGGTGCTATTGAGGTCCTGGACCCACATCAGAGAGTACGTTTTGGGCAGCAGTAGTGTGTTAGTGTTAGCCATTCATCATCCACCTTGCGGATCCCCAAGACCTCTGGCACAATGCGATATCTGCTTGTACATCCAAAAGTGGAATATGTGTTGTTACAAATTAAATATATAGTATAATATATATATATTTATATATATATGTCATATGTAGCATGTAATTCAGTAAAAATAAAGATCTCAGTCTTTAAAGTGTCAGTAAAGTAAATCTTGCCTCAAGTCATCCCATACTTTCTGAGGTCAGAATAAGTATGACTGCTTACTACCAGAATGCACTGTTTTATTGTATCACTCTAAGTGTATCTGGTGCACAGGAAGTAAACGGAAGCAGACAAAGGCATCAGGTGTGTCTGTGAGGTTCCGTAGTCTCTCCTCCAGATGGTCCGATCCCAGGCAGGCTCCAGAGACGTCTAGCCTGTGCCGTGTCTGCGCCAAACCACGGATAAGCAAAGATATGGATCACAGATAATGGTCTGGTGATTAATGGTGTTTTATTCAAGGCTTGCTGGACAGCCAGACCATCTGGAGAGGCAGGGCAGAGGTATCGCTCTCCTCCTCTCAATTCCTCTGTGTGCAGAGTTTATCTCTCTTGGCTTGGTGAAAACACAAGGCCTCTGCAGTTTCTCCCCCCTTGCTCTCTGCACCAGCAGAGTGCAAGCACTTGTCTTGTCTTGCACTTGTCTTTCAGAGTGTACACAGATTCTTCTAAACTTCTGTGCTGTTGTGAATCTGAGTTGCCTTTTAACACAAGTTTTTGCACAGCACAGTTTCAGTCATTCTACGCACTGCAGTAGCTTAACCAGGCCAGCACAGAACACCAAAGCCAGCTCAGCCCAGATCTGCTTGGCTATGTACTGTGGATCAGTATAGACAGGATACCTTGCTTCTAGTCCAGTGGATATATCCAGGCTGACTGTGTACAGACTCGCTGTACAGAATCTAAGCCACTGTCACTTGGGTTAAGGTTAGTTAGGGTTGATGACTGAAGACAGTATCCTGTCAAACCCAGATGCAAAGGAAAGTAGGACAGCTCTGAGGACAGAGACAGCCCCAGGGAAATGAGACAGGCCGGAGAACAGCAAGACAGGCCAGAGGACAGTGAAAGAGTAAGGCCTGGGCACAGAAGGACAGTTCTGTTCAACATCAGTGTTCCTGGCACCTGATCCTGCCAGATCAACATTGTGACAAGGTGTTACTGCGACGACGGCCCTCTCCAGTACCTGCCACGTCTGTCTGGTCAGAGGTTCCAATCTCAACAGGGATGGCCCTGGTGAAGGAGAAGGAGATGAGACGAAAATAAACTATGAAAAGGAAAAAAAGGCTGGAACCATAGAAAAAGAAAGATAGAGGTCCCATTTCCATCTGCTGTGGCAGGAAGCATAGTTCAGACTGCAGGACCCAGGGGAGGTCTGACAGAGCCAGAGGGTCTCGTATTTCTCTCCATCTCTTTAATTACCACAGACATGCTTAGCCACTGGGTCTGCCACTGGGAGCAGAGGTCATTTACGCTCCTGAACAAACCTGGCATTTCCTGTGAATGGACTGCTAACATTTTCTGTTTTGTTGAATGGTAGAAGGCCTGCTCTTTGAAGGATAACGAGAGAGCATACCTACACACACACACACACACACACACACACACACACACACACACACACACACACACACACACACACACACACACACACACACACTGCAGCATTGTGTTTCTGTAATGGGAAGCATCTCTTTTCACTGCTACGGTATCTTTTAATCAAGGCAATCACCTCTGAGAGTGCTGCACTGTAAAGCTTATCGAACTGTAACACTAACAGGAAGTGTTAATAGCAAACTAACATTTACACTGAGCAAGTTGAACTACCATTATCTTTAGTTAGGATTTTCCTTGAACCAAGCTTGTTCATACCATGCATTGTAAGCAGGTATCTGTTTCAGTTAATCAAGTTAAATTCAGATTAAGAGAGAAACAAAAAAGCCATTCAGTCAGGCCTGCTCTCTAGTGACAGAGATAGTTTCCACAAAGAAGGGGTATTTCTTCTTTTCTGTAAATAACCATCCCCTAACAAAACACTGGGCCGTATTGTACTTAATCGTTATATCCGATGACACACTGTAATATAGTTTGCTTGAAAGTGGGTAGAGTTTCCCAAGCACAAGCTATGTTTTTGTTTGGTTTTAATCACAACCCCACTGTGGAGAAACTCATGGGAATCTGGCCAGTCATGCTCCAGCCTTCTTGATTTCTCTTTATTGGAAACCTTAGGGCAGTGTGCTGGGAATAGCAACATATACCGTGTCTAGTATGACCCACTCCCACTCCCCAGGTGTAAATGCATATGATAGTTCCTCTGATGGTGTGCACAGAGAAAGAGAAAGCGAGAGAGAGGACAGAGAGATGGAGAAAGAAGGAAAGATAGAGATTGAAAGAGAGACAGAGAGAAGAAGAGAGGTAAAGTTAGAGTAGAGAGAAAAACAAAGAAGGTAGTGATTGAGAGAATGAGAAGAGAATGAAGAGAGTGAGATAGAGGAAAACATATATATAAAAGAGCAAAACAGTGAGAAAGAGCGAGAAAGAGAGAGTGAAAGAAAGAAAGAGAAGCATGCGTGTTTCTTTTCTGTAGAGAGAGAATTAGTTATTTGGTGTTACATGCAATCAGATGAGGCCCAGTGGGTGAATTAGCTGTTCTAATGACCTAGGTGTCAGACCTCTTGGAAGAAAGACTCCACAGAGAGTGAGTCAGGGGGCCGGCTCGTCTCACTGCTGCTCCCAGATCTCGCAACGTCTCTATTCCACTACAGAACTCTGAGTACAAAACCAACATCGATGGTACAGTGAATTAATAGTTGTTTTAAACATTTGGGGATAGTTAGACAATCCCTTTGTACGGTGTTGGTTTCTACTGAGAGCTCATATTACTTTAACCAGATACTGTAAGAGCATCAGAAATGTTCATTCCATTCTTCCACACTGAGTACAAGTAGCTTTTTCAGTAGAGTAAATTAACAGTTGTTGGTAATGCACATGGGAAGAAAGTACTGGTTTGGACACATTTTAACAAGATACTGTCACGGCAGCACACCCTGATACATTGATATGGCCACAAACTATATGTACTGTATATTTTCATCTGTTCTGTATGTGTGACTCAGTCTTAAGTCACTTACGAACCCAGGTGTTACTGTACAATACAAGCTACAATACACTACCCTGCCATTTTCCATTGAGGGCTTGATCAGTTTTGTTGTATTGTACAAGCACACACTTTCAAATTGCTTAAAAAAGAAATCTTCTGCCTTTGGTAGTCTGAAGCGGATTACTATTATTAACATTCCTCTGAGCAGGTTTCTCTCTCAGGGCTGTGTAACTGCCAGGCCTCCCCCTGCTGTGAACACACGACTATGATTTCCACACACAAAGGAGAGAGGACTGATGGAGGAGAGGGCTTTTTAAAGGCCAATCACCTCTGGGTACCGAGGGAGACCATAGAGACCTGGTTGGAGAGAAAGGATGAGTCCAGTTGAATGGTTTTGACAACAGAATTCTTGGTTGTCTGGTTTTGATTACGTGGTTGGAAACACCTACAGTGACTGGGTGAACATGGGGTGTGTGAGGGCTTTCAAGCATCTTAAAACTGTCATTTTGGCAGTGATCAAGATAGCAGTGCGGGTTTGAAACCACACGCTTGTGACAGACGGGGTTCTGCCATTCCTGAGTCCCCAGGGAGCTCTTCTTGGTCTGATGGTAAATGTTCAGGCTTCGGTAGGTGCTGAACCAACAAACAAGATGTGAGACACAGGACAAGTCTCTAGTGAAACCTAGCTGGTAATGATGTGCAACCTGAACCCACAGAGGCTAGTTGCTCTGAGTTCAGAGACGATTACCCTCCGTTTCACTCAAGGCTACCCTAACGAGTCCTGACAGTGTATCTGCTTCTCATCTAGGCTCCTTCAGGGGGAGACAGTACTGAGGAGAGCAGGTTAAATGAATCAATTCACATGCAGGGTGTGTCCCAGACTGATGGTCCCCAGTCACATCACTGAATGGCCCAACACTCTCTGAGGTTTCCATAGCTGAAGCTAAACAACGATTGCTTTTGCCAAATCTCAAATGGAGAAACACCAATAAAAGACAACATTTCACAAAATGTAAATGCTAAGATTATACTTCGCTGGTTGAAGGAAGAAGTAGCCGTCGAGGGGTTCTGGTAAAGGGCTAGCAGAGTTCTTGAGATTGCAGTGGGATGTGAAATGAAGTGGAAAAGAGTCAAGTTCTAGTGCGGTAAAATCTGTTTAATAGCCTTGTCTCAGAATGTACAGTAAGATTGATTAGACTAGAGAGTGTTTTCTAAACGGGTCACCATCATGACAACCCTCTTAATTTCCCTGGCCAGAGGAGAGGAGAGAGAACTGTAGAGAATTGGAGGAGTGGGAGAAGTGAGGAGGGAGAGGAAAGGGGAAGAGAAGAGAAGGGGAGATGAGGGAGGGAAGGAGACAAGAGACGAGGAGTAGAAGTAGGGAGAGGAGACGAGACAAGGGCAGACGTGACAAGAGCAAAGGAGAGGAGGGAAAAAAACAGAAGAGTAATGCACCTTGATTTTTGACACAGGATACTGTGTCAATAAGTTGTATGACTGCCAGTGGCGTACTAACTAAACAACAGTTCAAAAACACAGTAATAAGTCACTCCCATTACAAGGGCACAAAGAATGACTGGTCTTCTTCCAGTTGTTACGTCTCAAATGGCCTGGTGCCCTGACCTCCACTGGCCTAGTGCCTAGTGCCCTGAGCTCTCCTTCCTCGCATGGATTTCCTGTCAGGTGTGAGGTGGTACAACAGACTGAACGCCAAACTCTGTCCCCGGGTGACCTGTTCCTTCCTTCACCAAATACATGACTCAATATGGCTCTGTAGCCTCCAGACATCCTTCACAACTGTGTGGTTCGTTTTATTGGTGGCCAAGCCGCGAAGCGGCAAAGCCACCTTAAGTGTTTCTACCTTTTCTTATTATTATTTTACATCTGCCATGGGAGTCTATGGCTATGACCCATGCAAAGTCACTCAAAACACGGGTTCGATTCCAGGATCTGGCAAGAGTATTTAGCTCTAAACTGGTCAATATATACAAATCTGACAAAAGACCAGCTCGACCTTTGCCTGTAAACAGTGATTCTGACTGTCAGAGACCTTTAAATAGCCTGACTTACTGAAACGTACTCTGGCTACTTTTCGGTTTTCCGTCACTTCAGACTCACAATCTCTAAAAGTGCTAAAACCTTCACCATAATTCATGAGTAGTGTACTTTCACAAACCCAATCATTAATTCTAGCTTAAAATGTGTAAAAATAGGACTTACCGAAAGTGGCTGCCTCCAACACGGCTATCACGCGATTCCAGTTGAAAACAACAATGGCCGCCGAAAAAGAATTTATATTCGTAACGGCGAGCTGCGATTGGAAGCGAAATGAAACAGGGGCTAAAAAACGAGGGTGGGGGCTTGGTCAGCACACCATTTCAAGAAAGCATGTGTGTGTCAAGGGAAGGCTGAGCCGATAACTTTTGTGAGGCTCAGTCCGGAGATCATCTATGGCAATTTTGAAGAAAATTCGACCAAAAATGTAGGAGGAGTAGCGAAAAAACGTGTTTCCTTAATCTTTATTGTACAGAAAAATCCAATATTGCGGCCGTTATAGCTTCTAGAGGCTTTTTTGTTCCTCATGAGAAATAAGGCATATGTAATGAATTTCAGAATTATGGGACTTATGGCCTGCAAATGGCATCAATTTGAAAATTGACATATTGGGGCGTGGCCTGTAGCGCCACCTATTGTCTCACATGGCCCATGTTTGGTATGGTAGTTACTAATGGTCTGCAGTTTCAACATGCCAAATTTCACAACTTTTTACGGTACTGGTCTAGGGGCTGCCATTGACTCCCATGGGTAAAAAATAATAATAATAATAAATATAGCTGCAAGCAGCAATGGAGGGGCCAAGCAGTCCAGAGCAGGACATGGCCTCCATAGCACTTGTGCAACAATTAAGTCACAACAACCTGTTGCACTCATGCAACACACCAAGTTTGGTTGAAATATATGTTTGCGTTCAAGAGTACTGAGAGTTCAAAGTTATTTTTCTGGTATAACACTGCAGGCCTCCTCTGCTCCTCATGGGAACGATGGAACCCAAGTTTGGTGACAATCGCGCAAATGGTTGCTGAGATATGCTCTTGCGCCTCGTTTGGCGGCTTCGCCACCGCTTTTGATCGTCTCTACCGAACAAACGTTTTTGAAAATTGAAAATTCATCTGATTGCTTTTGTGAAACTGGGTCTAAAGATCATCTTTGCCAAATTTGGTAAACATTGGACAAAAATTGGGGCGTGCAAAAGGTTTTTACACTTTTCCATGAAATCCAAAATGGCGGCCACGTCCATTCGAATTTCATGAAAAGTTATTAATAGTCAGGCTTGATATCTCACAAGACATCAACAGACAAAGAAATTACTTTATTAAGGTAAACACTTCAACAGTTATTAGCCAAAACAAGTTTATGCTTCCGGCCACGCCCCCTTTTAGTCACATGACACAATTCTTGGAGGACATCCTTAGAATAAAGTTCCGAGTAGGCGTACCAACTTTGGTGTCACTGCCTCAAAGAACTGCTGAGATATGGTTTCACTTCCTGTTTGGCGGCTTTTCTGCAGAATTTGATTGGCTGTACCGGAAAAACGGTTGTGAGGATCAAAATTCTTTTCGATAACTTTTGTGAGGCTTGGTCTGAAGATCATATCTGGTAATTTTGAAGAAGATTTGAAAACATTTCTAGGAGTAGGCTTTCAAAGGTTTTTGATAAAACCGGAAATAGCGGAAAATCTATAAACCGGAAATTGACGCCATGGTGTGCATTGAATTCGGCTTGATCCAGGGAATCCAATGGTACCTCATTTTTGAAAATGGGTCATACGGTTTAAAAGTTGCGTGTGTAAACACAACTCCAACTTTGACCCATTGGTGGCGCTAGAGTGCCCGAGTATGGGACATAAAACTTTGTGAATTGGACCAGGGGACTGTCTCCAATGAGTGTGCCAAATTTCACAACTTTCGACCAAGCGCTTCTAGGGCCTGCCATAGACACCCAGTCTTAAGAAGTATAATAATAAATATAGCTGCAAGCAGCAATGGAGGGGCCAAGCAGTCCAGAGCAGGACATGGCCTCCATAGCACTTGTGCAACAATTAAGTCACAACAACCTGTTGCACTCATGCAAGACACCAAGTTTGGTTGAAATATATGTTTGTGTTCAAGAGTACTGAGAGTTCAAAGTTATTTTTCTGGTATAACACTGCAGGCCTCCTCTGCTCCTCATGGGAACGATGAAACCCAAGTTTGGTGACAATCGCGCAAATGGTTGCTGAGATATGCTCTTGCGCCTCGTTTGGCGGCTTCGCCACCGCTTTTGATCGTCTCTACCGAGCAAAAGTTTTTGAAAATTCTTCTGATTGCTTTTGTGAAACTGGGTCTAAAGATCATCTTTGCCAAATTTGGTAAACATTGGACAAAAATTGGGGCGTGTAAAAGGTTTTTATACTTTTCCATGAAATCCAAAATGGCGGCCACGTCCGTTCGAATTTTATGAAAAGTTATTAATAGTCAGGCTTGATATCTCACAAGACATCAACAGACAAAGAAATTTATTAAGGTAAACACTTCAACCGTTATTAGCCAAAACACGTTTATGCTTCCGGCCACGCCCCCTTTTAGTCACGACACAATTTTTGGAGGACATCCTCAGAATAAGGTTCCGAGGCGGCGTACCAAATTTAGTTTCACTGCCTCAAACAACTGCTGAGATATGACTTCACTTCCTGTTTGGCGGCTTTTCTGCTGATTTTGATTGGCTGTCACGGACAAACGGTTGTGGGTATCAAAATGCTCTACCATAACTTTTGTGCGGCTTGGTCTGAAGAGCATAACTGGTAATTTTGAAGAAGATTTGACAACATTTCTAGGAGTAGGCTTTCAAAGGTTTTTGATAAAACCGGAAATAGCGGAAAATCTATAAACCGGAAATTGACGCCATGGTGTGCATTGAATTCGGCTTGATCCAGGGAATCCAATGGTACCTCATTTTTGAAAATGGGTCATACGGTTTAAAAGTTGCGTGTGTAAACACAACTCCAACTTTGACCCATTGGTGGCGCTAGAGTGCCCGAGTATGGGACATGAAACTTTGTGAATTGGACCAGGGGACTGTCCCCAATGAGTGTGCCAAATTTCACAACTTTCGACCAAGCGCTTCTAGGGCCTGCCATAGACACCCAGTCTTAAGAAGTATAATAATAAATATAGCTGCAAGCAGCAATGGAGGGGCCAAGCAGTCCAGAGCAGGACATGGCCTCCATAGCACTTGCGCAACAATTAAGTCACAACAACCTGTTGCACTCATGCAACACACCAAGTTTGGTTGAAATATATGTTTGCGTTCAAGAGTACTGAGAGTTCAAAGTTATTTTTCTGGTATAACACTGCAGGCCTCCTCTGCTCCTCATGGGAACGATGGAACCCAAGTTTGGTGACAATCGCGCAAATGGTTGCTGAGATATGCTCTTGCGCCTCGTTTGGCGGCTTCGCCACCGCTTTTGATCGTCTCTACCGAACAAACGTTTTTGAAAATTGAAAATTCTTCTGATTGCTTTTGTGAAACTGGGTCTAAAGATCATCTTTGCCAAATTTGGTAAACATTGGACAAAAATTGGGGCGTGCAAAAGGTTTTTATACTTTTCCATGAAATCCAAAATGGCGGCCACGTCCGTTCGAATTTTATGAAAAGTTATTAATAGTCAGGCTTGATATCTCACAAGACATCAACAGACAAAGAAATTACTTTATTAAGGTAAACACTTCAACAGTTATTAGCCAAAACACGTTTATGCTTCCGGCCACGCCCCCTTTTAGTCACATGACACAATCTTTGGAGGACATCCTCAGAATAAGTTTCCGAGGCGGCCTACCAAATTTAGTTTCACTGCCTCAAACAACTGCTGAGATATGACTTCACTTCCTGTTTGGTGGCTTTTCTGCTGATTTTGATTGGCTGTCACGGACAAACGGTTGTGGGTATCAAAATGCTCTACCATAACTTTTGTGCGGCTTGGTCTGAAGAGCATATCTGGTAATTTTGAAGAAGATTTGACAAAGATTGTAGGAGGAGTAGGCTTTCAAAGGTTTTTGATAAAACCGGAAATAGCGGAAAATCTATAAACCGGAAATTGACGCCATGGTGTGCATTGAATTCGGCTTGATCCAGGGAATCCAATGGTACCTCATTTTTAAAAATGTGTCATACGGTTTAAAAGTTGCGTGTGTAAACACAACTCCAACTTTGACCCATTGGTGGCGCTAGAGTGCCCGAGTATGGGACATGAAACTTTGTGAATTGGACCAGGGGACTGTCCCTAATGAGTGTGCCAAATTTCACAACTTTCGACCAAGCGCTTCTAGGGCCTGCCATAGACACCCAGTCTTAAGAAGTATAATAATAATAAATATAGCTGCAGGCAGCAATGGCGGGTTCCTCCTCAGCATTGCAAACCATTACAAAATTGACATGACACAGACATGTATTTCATACATGTACACAACATTTCAAGACAATTGGATCAATGGCTGATTTGAAGTCATTTTTTGAAATTCTTCACAAATTGTCACTGTAGAGAAATATCCATGCTGCCGACATTATGGGTTCTTGAGACTTATTTGTTCCCCATTGGCAATAAGGCATGCGTACCAACTTTTAGACATGTTGGACTGACAGGGTTAAAATGCCACCCTTTTGAAAGTGACAACTTTGAAGCGTGTTGTGTCAGGCCACCTGTGCTCTGGTCAGGCCCATCATGCAGAGATCCATTCTTTAACCCTTGTGTTATCTTCGGGTCATTCTGACCCATCAGTCATTGTGACCCACCGTCGTATTGCGACAACTTTACCGCATACCAAAACAAAGTGAATCATTTTCTTTTAACAGTTGGGCTGTCTCAGACCCCCCACATTGCGATGGTTAAAAGAAAATTATTTTTATTTGTTTTTGTATTGGGTAAAATTGGGTAAACACAACGATGGTTCGTTATGAACCTTTGGGTCATGTGACCCGAAGGCAGCACAAGGGTTAAAAGCTTTGATTACAACAATAACTTTATGAAAGTGAGGATACACTTCACTAAAGGAAGTGTGTAGGTTATGTACTACTACTGCTTGCTCTGCCCACACACTTTCCCCATCCATGCGGTTTCCCTCTATCCCAGCGCAGGTCATGCCAAGGCATAAATGCGGCAGCCGTATGAGTATTAGAAGTAGCCCAAAAAACATACCATACACAGTCACACTGTTTTCAAAACTGAAACTGGTTACAAGACCATGGCTATTATAACTCTACCTGAATTGAGCTCTCTCTAGAGTCTCAGTCAAACAACTGTCAAGAGTCATGTAGGGAACTGGACCAAGGTATAGCTAATGTCCAGCTGTTAGCAAGTGTACCTTGTGATGGTACAGCAGCTTAACAATACTTTGTCATGGTCAGACTCTTTGATCCCATTAAACTACACAACATGCACAATCAGGGTGACCAACAGTATTATCTTAAGTAAAAAACAATAACATTACACACATTTAAGTGAACGAACACAACAACTGAAATCCCTTGCACAGCTGTTGTAACCAAACTATTTTCCACAGCTATTTGCGTTTTTGGTGTGCACTGCATGCTGGGTACCCAAGGGCGCTGACGCTACAATATTTATTATCTAGCTGTCTTCCGGCTGTGTAATATGACGAGATGCTAGCGATGCAAACATGAAAGCTTGTCTCGGGGGGTCATGCATGTGATCTCACTACAAGCTTTTGATTACACGTGAGGACTGTTAGCAAAGTATTTCTATTCGTGTTTTGTTAGTGATTGAATGGTAATGTCAGCTAGCTAAAAACAATGTTAGTTAGCTTGGCTAAAATGGTTTTCATAGCAACAGATATCAACAAATCAGATCTATCTAACTTTATTCAGAAGGGGGGGGGGGGGGGAACATATAAACTAGAGGTGAAATGGTAGGCATTGTTCTGCCTTGAAGCTGCGTGCGCATCCTCATTGTTTGTAACCACCAACCCATCTATATGTAAAGATAACATCCAAGCTAGCAATTTCGCCAAATTTGACTGCAGATTTTTTACACCATATGTACTTCGTTATGGTTTTTGAGTCAAACAACTTGCTAAATGATTGTTAAATGTCAAATCCAACTTTAAATGTATAAAAGAGAGAATTAAACCTAGAGGTTGAAAAGGCTACGTTTGTCTAAACTGACATGCACAAACTCAGAGCACTGAGTTTCAACATCCATGTACACATTTTGTCTCTATTTTTTACTCTACTCTTTAACGCATGACTATGTTTAACTTAATGTCAGCACCTCTCTGTCATCAATTGTCTCTGGAGTGGGGGATGGGGGCTTCTTATCCAACAAATTACATCCCTGAACTTTTAAAACATATCAATGGCCTACTACAATTGTAAACATCCTTTGGCCTTCCCATGCTGGGAAGAAAACTACAGTTTTTCTTTGATTAAACGTTGACCTTGAATAAACGCTGCACCAAAAATGAACATTGTGTAATAAATGGCACCTTCGATTAAACGCCTCCCCCAAAAAATCAGAAAACGGTTATTTAATTGGTTAAATTAAAACACAGTATTTATTACACAAGTAATTTACAAGTGTAGCATACTATTATCCCATGAAACACTGGCAGGCACAAGTGTCTTTCTTGCTACAGATTTATTTGAAGCTTTTTCTCCAAATCCACCGTTAAAACTAAACTCACGCTGTAATGAGAAAATAAAGACCACATTAGCTTAATATGAACATGCAATGACATGCGCAGCATGTAAATAACATTCACCAAAGTCAAATACAGACACAAAACAACATACTTTGTTGGCTGCATGCTGTAGCCTACACAAGGGAATAGAGGTTTCCTTAGATTGCTAACAACCTCTATAACAACCTTAAACTTATCACTTAGAGTGAATGTGCATAAAGCTCCAGGACCTGACAACATCCCTGGCTGTGTTCTCAAGGCCTGTGCTCCTGAACTGGCAGAGGTGTTCACTGACATCTTTAACCTCTCCCTGTCACAGTCTGTCGTCCCCAATAGGTTCAAGGGGGCCACCATCATCCCAGTCTCTAAGAAACCATCAGTGAGCTGTCTCAATGATTACCGCCCTGTTGCCCTGTTGTGATTAAATGCTTTGAGACTTTAGTCAAAGACCACATTACATCCTGCCTGTCACCTGCATTAGACCCACTCCAGTTTGCATATAGGCCGAACAGGTCTACAGATGATGTTGTAGCTTTGGCCTTGAACACTGCTCTCTTTCACTTGGATCAGAACAACATATACGTGCGGATGCTCTTCATCGACTTCAGCTCCGTTTTCAACACCATAGTACCATCCAGGCTCATCATAAAACTACAGGACCGAACATCAGTCCTTCCATGTGCAGCTGGACAGGACACAGGCAGTACGGCTAGGTAACATCACCCCACCAGTCTAACACTCAGCACTGGTGCCCCACAGAGTTGTGTGTTAAGCCCACTGTTGTACTCTCTGTTCACCTATGGTTGTGCAGCCACAAAAAGGTCCAACACTATCATTATGTTTGCTGATGACACCACCATTATCGGCTGCATCAAGAATGGTGATGAGTCTGCCTACAGAGCAGAGTTGGCAACAATGACATCCTGGTGTCAGCATAACAGCCTGTTGCTTAATGTAGCAAAAACCAAGGAGTTGATAGTGGACTACTGGCGGCTGCAGGGAGAACATGCACCCATTCACATCGCGGGCACAGCTGTGGAGAGTCAAAAGTTTCAGATTTTTTGGTATCAACATCAGTGAGGATCTGAGCTGGACACCATATTGGTGTGGTTACAAGGACAGCGAAACAGAGGCTCTTTTTTCAGCGGCGACTGTGGAAATTTGGCATGGACTGCACTATACTGACCAATTTTTACCGGTGCACCATTGAGAGCATACTGACTGGTGGCATTACAACATGGTTTGGCAACAGCACTGCCCAGGACAGGAAGACACTACAAAGAGTGGTCAAATCTGCACAGCGTATTACAAGGACTGCATTACCATCCATTCAGGACCTTTACAGCCAGCGGTGCAGGAGAAAGGCCAAGTGGATCATTTCTGACCCTAGTCATCCCTGCCACAGTCTTTTCTCCCTCCTGCCTTCTGGAAGGCGATACAAGAGTATAAGGTCCTGTACCAGCAGATACAGGGATAGTTTTCTCACACATGCCATCAGGATGCTGAACTGTCCTTGAAATATCTTTTTGCACTACAATTTTTCTTATTTTTTCTACCCTTTTTCTCCATTCTTTAGTATTAAATTTTTTTATTCTGCAAGTTGAACGGACATTGAGCACAAAGAATTTCATTACTTATAAATGCTGTTTATGAGTATATGATAATAAACTTGAACTTGAAACTTTTATCAGAGCTTTAAATTGTCTGTGCTTCGCTTGCTGTTGTCGACTCTCTCACTCATGAGCGTCCCAAAAGGCCTTCAAAATAAAGTCACGTAATAATTCTGAATACAATTATATAATTCTAAATTAAGACATTGCTTGAAAAAAAATTATACATTATTATAATGCAATTGCGACAATTGCATTCAGGCCTATAGATAGTTATACATATTGTATACAATATGGCGAGGTAGCTGACTTAACCATTCCTGAATGTGCTTTTCATCAACACCAAGTTTGCGTGCTATAGATCTGTTGCTGGTGGTGAGTGCTTTCTGCACAGGTTTCTGTTTGAAAGCTAAAGTGTAAGAATGTTACGGCATGCTGCGTCAGATTTGTACACAAAGTAGAGACACGCGCGGCATACATTTTACACTGGGCTTTTGTTTGACTTCCTTGTCTATTCTGTGTTTGTCTATGGCTGCACTGCAGCTACAATTCACTGAATCTCTCTTACCAATTAAACGTTGCCCTTGAATGAACGCCACCCTCGAATAAACGCTGCACCACTAACTGCTCTATTAAAAGGGTTCACTATGAAGCAAACCATTCTAACAAAATAATAACAACATTTACAATGATTTCAACAAGAAGTCTCTCTGACTTGACAACTCTCTAAACAAGCAACTTTCCAAAGCAAAAAGCAATCTCTGACCAGTGTGGTAATTTTATGTTGACAACTAAACCGCTGATTGGAAGTGCGCAGCTGATTGCCAATCACGAGATAGGGAGACTGATAGCCAACCGCCAACAAACGCTGACTAGACCATACCTGCATGCAGCGAATAGAAAGAAAGAAGGGAGAAAAGAAAAAACACACAACCACAACTATACAGACTGAATTAGGACATTTTAAACATGGGTCCGTAGCAAAGACATTGTTAAAAATGCTCATTCACATTCATTTTTCTCAATTAATCTTATCACTTAAACACACTGGTTTAGCATTTTTTCCCACAAGGAAGTCTAACCTCAACAGTGGATCCTTGGTCCCTGGATCTCTTGCTGGAACATGGCATCTAAAAAACACATAGAAAAACCATCAAAAACTATGAAATGTAACATACCACACTACTGCTTAACAATTTCATAGTCTTACATTATCATAACTTCATACTCAACAGTTGTAGTATACAGACCTTTAAGAAAATATTGAAATGGTTAGGATTCTCAAAACACCAATCTCTGTACTTAAAAAAAATATTTAGACATCCATTATTTACCTTTATTCAATTTACACTGTCTACATTCAAATTTAAGTCTGTAAAATGTAAACAGAGAAACGGACTCGACTATAAATACAAATTAAGACCAATTGAGAACAATTTATCTTGCAAATGGTTTTTACTTTAAATTCATGTTTCACCAAAAGAATCATCACAGTTTAACACAAATAACCAAACCTTACTGTTAAAATACTGCCAAGCCACTGACTCACATTAGAAAATTAAAACAAATAAACATAGCCTAGAAGATGTACCTGTAGGTCAATTACATAATCAAGAGCATGGAGTAGGAATGGATGGATGACAAAATACCCCGCCGAGCCCAATCCATTAAATATTTCCTACCCATAAGTTAATTTCCTGAAATGCAATAATTCACCAACATTTTGACAATTTCATGCTCCAAACTTTGTGGGAACAGTTTGGAGATGGCCCCTTCCTGTTCTAACATTACTGTGCAACAGTGCACAAAGCAAGGCCCATAAACACATGGATGAGCGAGATTGGTGTGGACGAACTTGAGTGGCCTGCACACAGTCCTGACCTCAACCCAATACAACACCTTTGGGATGAATTAGAGCAGGGACTGCGAGCCAAACCTTCTTGTTCCACATCAATGTTGGACCTCACAAATGCACTTCTGGAAGAATGGTAAAACATTTCCATAAACCTCTTAAACCTTGTGGAAAGCCTTCCTAGACGAGTTGAAACTATTATAGCTACAAAGGGTGGTCCGACATCATATCCTATGGTTTAAGAATGAGATGTCACTCACGTTCATGAGCGTGTAAAGGCAACCGAGCGAATACTTTGGCAATTTAGTGTATAAAATTGATACAAATATAAAATGTTATCAAGAGATAGGAAATCGTGCAGCATGGTACAAAATGCCGATTACAAACGTATTGTAGGTCTATAGGCTTTCAATGGAACTCCTAAACGATCAAACCATGAACCCAAACAAAGCTAGCAAGCAAAACAACCATGGTACCATTGCTACTTGCTTATGCTAGGTAGCTCTAACTGTGCAGCAAACTAGGCTACCTAGCTACAGTTTCAAAAAGAATAACTTACAATGTGAAGACCGTCAGAAAAACTTGGAACGAACAAACAAAATTACATCAACAATGACATGTAGCTAAAGATAGAATAACCCAACCGTAGGTAGGTACAGTACATAAATTTGAAACGCCGTCCACAAAAGCAAAAACTAGCCTTAAGGGTTATAGCTTGCTCGGCATTTATCTGACCTCTTTGTCTATTTGTTTGTGTATGGCCGCACTGCAACTACAATTCACTGAATCTGTCTTACTAATTAAACGTTGCCTTCGAATAGACGCCGCACCACAAATGATCATTGTGTAATACACGCTGCAGTGTTTAATCGAAAGACACATTTGGAACTCACCGTACTAATTTAAATTACATCAACAATGACATGTAAAAATAGAACAACCCAACCGCATAGTTACGCACAGTATACAAATTTCAAACGCGTCTCACAGAAGCAAGTATAATGTTAAAGATTTTACGACTTGCTAGCCTGTAATACTGTCTGTACAAAGAGATATCCTTAGCTCAGCTAGCCTAGATAGATTAGCTGCTATCCTGTTTACGACAGTATAAAAGTCTTCAAGTTATCATACGAATACAAACGCTAAAATACATGTTTTGTACTGCCATTGTAGGATCTTATTACTCACTGTCAAATGTAACAATGAAAATCTCTGAGGGCTGCAGGAGTTCTCCAACGATAAAATAAAATGGTCGTCTTCTTGTGCGTGTACCAAGCTCGCGCGTGTGTCAAGGGGCTCTGGCCCCTTGTGTGTGAGAGAATGTGGAGCACGCGCGCACAGGAGCAAAGGGAGAGAGGATTTGGGGAAACAGCCCTAGAAATTAGCCAAGCATGCATGTTTCAAATATTCACTAAAAATCGAGTTTTCATGTTACAGTCAACTTTTTCTCAGATTTGTGTACTCAACATTCTCAAGAGTCTTCATATGAACTAGTGATTGAATCAGAGTATCGTTTTTTGGCCGGCGGATGTGTAAAGCATTATTTTAGCATTAGCAATAAATTCAATTTGCTTTATATCAATCATTTTTAGAGGTATGAAGTTGCCTTTGCACATGGTAACATGTTGTAGTGTCTTCCACGTGACATACCAAGTTTGGTGTTGATATCTCAAAGATTTGCTGAGATTTGACCAAACGTCCTGTTTGGTTGCTTTGTTGCAGATTTTGATTGGCTCTACCGGACAAACGGTTTTGAAAATCAGAAATCCCTACGATAACTTTTGTGAGGCTCAGTCTGGATATCATCTATGGCAATTTTGAAGAAAATTCGACCAAAAATGTAGGAGGAGTAGGGAAAAAACGCGTTTCCTTAATCTTTATTGTACAGACAAATTCAATATGGCGGCCGTTATAGCTTCTTGAGGCTTTTTTATTCCTCATGAGAAATAAGGCATATGTAATGAATTTCAGAATTTTGGGACTTATGGCCTGCAAATGGCATCAATTTGAAAATTGACATATTGGGGCGTGGCCTGTAGCGCCACCTATTGTCTCACATGGCCCATGTTTGGTATGGTAGTTACTAATGGTCTGCAGTTTCAACATGCCAAATTTCAAAACTTTTTACGGTACTGGTCTAGGGGCTGCCATTGACTCCCATGGGTAAAACATAATAATACCACCAAATATAGCTGCAGGCAGCAATGGCGGGTTCCTCCTCAGCATTGCAAACCATTACAAAATTGACATGACACAGACATGTATTTCATACATGTACACAACATTTCAAGACAATTGGATCAATGGCTGATTTGAAGTCATTTTTTGAAATTCTTCACAAATTGTCACTGTAGAGAAATATCCATGCTGCCGACATTATGGGTTCTTGAGACTTATTTGTTCCCCATCGGCAATAAGGCATGCGTACCAACTTTTAGACATTTTGGACTGACAGGGTTAAAATGCCACCCTTTTGAAAGTGACAACTTTGAAGCGTGTTCTGTCAGGCCACCTGTGCTCTGGTCAGGCCCATCATGCAGAGATCCATTCTTTAAAAGCTTTGATTACAACATTAACTTTATGAAAGTGAGGATACACTTCACTAAAGGAAGTGTGTAGGTTATGTACTACTACTGCTTGCTCTGCCCACACACTTTCCCCATCCATGCTGTTTCCCTCTTTCCCAGCGCAGGTCATGCCAAGGCATAAATGCGGCAGCCGTATGAGTATTAGAAGTAGCCCAAAAAACATACCATACACAGTCACACTGTTTTCAAAACTGAAACTGGTTAGAAGACCATGGCTATTAGAACTCTACCTGAATTGAGCTCTCTCTAGAGTCTCAGTCAAACAACTGTCAAGAGTCATGTAGGGAACTGGACCAAGGTATAGCTAATGTCCAGCTGTTAGCAAGTGTACCTTGTGATGGTACAGCAGCTTAACAATACTTTGTCATGGTCAGACTCTCTGATCCCATTAAACTACACAACATGGTGTAGGGTGACCAAGAGTATTATCTTAAGTAAAAAAACAATAACATTACACACATTTAAGTGAACGAACACAACAACTGAAATCCCTTGCACAGCTGTTGTAACCAAACTATTTTCCACAACTATTTGCGTTTTTGGTGTGCACTGCATGCTGGGTACCCAAGGGCGCTGACGCTACAATATTTATTATCTAGCTGTCTTCCTGCTGTGTAATATGACGAGATGCTAGCGATGCAAACATGAAAGCTTGTCTCGGGGGGTCATGCATGTGATCTCACTACAAGCTTTTGATTACACGTGAGGACTGTTAGCAAAGTATTTCTATTCGTGTTTTGTTAGTGATTGAATGGTAATGTCAGCTAGCTAAAAACAATGTTAGTTAGCTTGGCTAAAATGGTTTTCATAGCAACAGATATCAACAAATCAGATCCATCTAACTTTATTCAGAAGGGGGGGGGGGTGGGAACATATACACTAGAGGTGAAATGGTAGGCATTGTTCTGCCTTGAAGCTGCGTGCGCATCCTCATTGTTTGTAACCACCAACCCATCTATATGTAAAGATAACATCCAAGCTAGCAATTTCGCCAAATTTGATTGCAGATTTTTTACACCATATGTACTTCGTTATGGTTTTTGAGTCAAACAACTTGCTAAATGATTAAATGTCTGTTAAATGTCAAATCCAACTTTAAATGTATAAAAGAGAGAATTAAACCTAGAGGTTGAAAAGGCTACGTTTGTCTAAACTGACATGCACAAACTCAGAGCACTGAGTTTCAACATCCATGTACACATTTTGTCTCTATTTTTTACTCTACTCTTTAACGCATGACTATGTTTAACTTAATGTCAGCACCTCTCTGTCATCAATTGTCTCTGGAGTGGGGGATGGGGGCTTCTTATCCAACAAATTACATCCCTGAACTTTTAAAACATATCAATGGCCTACTACAATTGTAAACATCCTTTGGCCTTCCCATGCTGGGAAGAAAACTACAGTTTTTCTTTGATTAAACGTTGACCTTGAATAAACGCTGCACCAAAAATGAACATTGTGTAATAAATGGCACCTTCGATTAAACGCCTCCCCCAAAAAATCAGAAAACGGTTATTTAATTGGTTAAATTAAAACACAGTATTTATTACACAAGTAATTTACAAGTGTAGCATACTATTATCCCATGAAACACTGGCAGGCACAAGTGTCTTTCTTGCTACAGATTTATTTGAAGCTTTTTCTCCAAATCCACCGTTAAAACTAAACTCACGCTGTAATGAGAAAATAAAGACCACATTAGCTTAATATGAACATGCAATGACATGCGCAGCATGTAAATAACATTCACCAAAGTCAAATACAGACACAAAACAACATACTTTGTTGGCTGCATGCTGTAGCCTACACAAGGGAATAGAGGTTTCCTTAGATTGCTAACAACCTCTATAACAACCTTAAACTTATCACTTAGAGTGAATGTGCATAAAGCTCCAGGACCTGACAACATCCCTGGCTGTGTTCTCAAGGCCTGTGCTCCTGAACTGGCAGAGGTGTTCACTGACATCTTTAACCTCTCCCTGTCGCAGTCTGTCGTCCCCAATAGGTTCAAGGGGGCCACCATCATCCCAGTCTCTAAGAAACCATCAGTGAGCTGTCTCAATGATTACCGCCCTGTTGTGATGAAATGTTTTGAGACGTTAGTCAAAGACCACATTACATCCTGCCTGTCACCTGCATTAGACCCACTCCAGTTTGCATATAGGCCGAACAGGTCTACAGATGATGTTGTAGCTTTGGCCTTGAACACTGCTCTCTTTCACTTGGATCAGAACAACATATACGTGCGGATGCTCTTCATCGACTTCAGCTCCGTTTTCAACACCATAGTACCATCCAGGCTCATCATAAAACTACAGGACCAGAACATCAGTCCTTCCATGTGCAGCTGGACAGGACACAGGCAGTACGGCTAGGTAACATCACCCCACCAGTCTAACACTCAGCACTGGTGCCCCACAGAGTTGTGTGTTAAGCCCACTGTTGTACTCTCTGTTCACCTATGGTTGTGCAGCCACAAAAAGGTCCAACACTATCATTATGTTTGCTGATGACACCACCATTATCGGCTGCATCAAGAATGGTGATGAGTCTGCCTACAGAGCAGAGGTGGCAACAATGACATCCTGGTGTCAGCATAACAGCCTGTTGCTTAATGTAGCAAAAACCAACCGGCTGCAGGGAGAACATGCACCCATTCACATCGCGGGCACAGCTGTGGAGAGTCAAAAGTTTCAGATTTTTTGGTATCAACATCAGTGAGGATCTGAGCTGGACCACCATATTGGTGTGGTTACAAGGACAGCGAAACAGAGGCTCTTTTTTCAGCGGCGACTGTGGAAATTTGGCATGGACTGCACTATACTGACCAATTTTTACCGGTGCACCATTGAGAGCATACTGACTGGTGGCATTACAACATGGTTTGGCAACAGCACTGCCCAGGACAGGAAGACACTACAAAGAGTGGTCAAATCTGCACAGCGTATTACAAGGACTGCATTACCATCCATTCAGGACCTTTACAGCCAGCGGTGCAGGAGAAAGGCCAAGTGGATCATTTCTGACCCTAGTCATCCCTGCCACAGTCTTTTCTCCCTCCTGCCTTCTGGAAGGCGATACAAGAGTATAAGGTCCTGTACCAGCAGATACAGGGATAGTTTTCTCACACATGCCATCAGGATGCTGAACTGTCCTTGAAATATCTTTTTGCACTACAATTTTTCTTATTTTTTCTACCCTTTTTCTCCATTCTTTAGTATTTAATTTTTTTATTCTGCAAGTTGAACGGACATTGAGCACAAAGAATTTCATTACTTATAAATGCTGTTTATGAGTATATGATAATAAACTTGAACTTGAAACTTTTATCAGAGCTTTAAATTGTCTGTGCTTCGCTTGCTGTTAGGTTGTCGACTCTCTCACTCATGAGCGTCCCAAAAGGCCTTCAAAATAAAGTCACATAATAATTCTGAATACAATTATATAATTCTAAATTAAGACATTGCTTGAAAAAAAATTATACATTATTATAATGCAATTGCGACAATTGCATTCAGGCCTATAGAGTTATACATATTGTATACAATATGGCGAGGTAGCTGACTTAACCATTCCTGAATGTGCTTTTCATCAACACAAAGTTTGCGTGCTATAGATCTGTTGCTGGTGGTGAGTGCTTTCTGCACAGGTTTCTGTTTGAAAGCTAAAGTGTAAGAATGTTACGGCATGCTGCGTCAGATTTGTACACAAAGTAGAGACACGCGCGGCATACATTTTACACTGGGCTTTTGTTTGACTTCCTTGTCTATTCTGTGTTTGTCTATGGCTGCACTGCAGCTACAATTCACTGAATCTCTCTTACCAATTAAACGTTGCCCTTGAATGAACGCCACCCTTGAATAAACGCTGCACCACTAACTGCTCTATTAAAAGGGTTCACTATGAAGCAAACCATTCTAACAAAATAATAACAACATTTACAATGATTTCAACAAGAAGTCTCTCTGACTTGACAACTCTCTAAACAAGCAACTTTCCAAAGCAATCTCTGAAACAGCTGACCAGTGTGGTAATTTTATGTTGACTACTAAACCGCTGATTGGAAGTGCGCGGCTGATTGCCAATCACGAGATAGGGAGACTGATAGCCAACCGCCAACAAACGCTGACTAGACCATACCTGCATGCAGCGAATAGAAAGAAAGAGGGGAGAAAAGAAAAAACACACAACCACAACTATACAGACTGAATTAGGACATTTTAAACATGGGTCCGTAACAAAGACGTTGTTAAAAATGCTCATTCACATTCATTTTTCTCAATTAATCTTATCACTTAAACACACTGGTTTAGCATTTTTTCCCACAAGGAAGTCTAACCTCAACAGTGGATCCTTGGTCCCTGGATCTCTTGCTGGAACATGGCATCTAAAAAACACATAGAAAAACCATCAAAAACTATGAAATGTAACATACCACACTACTGCTTAACAATTTCATAGTCTTACATTATCATAACTTCATACTCAACAGTTCTAGTATACAGACCTTTAAGAAAATATTGAAATGGTTAGGATTCTCAAAACACCAATCTCTGTACTTAAAAAAAATATTTAGACATCCATTATTTACCTTTATTCAATTTACACTGTCTACATTCAAATTTAAGTCTGTAAAATGTAAACATAGAGAAACGGACTCGACTATAAATACAAATTAAGACCAATTGAGAACAATTTATCTTGCAAATGGTTTTTACTTTAAATTCATGTTTCACCAAAAGAATCATCACAGTTTAACACAAATAACCAAACCTTACTGTTAAAATACTGCCAAGCCACTGACTCACATTAGAAAATTAAAACAAATAAACATAGCCTAGAAGATGTACCTGTAGGTCAATTACATAATCAAGAGCATGGAGTAGGAATGGATGGATGACAAAATACCCAGCCGAGCCCAATCCATTAAATATTTCCTACCCATAAGTTAATTTCCTGAAATGCAATAATTCACCAACATTTTGACAATTTCATGCTCCAAACTTTGTGGGAACAGTTTGGAGATGGCCCCTTCCTGTTCTAACATGACTGTGCAACAGTGCACAAAGCAAGGCCCATAAACACATGGATGAGAGAGATTGGTGTGGACGAACTTGAGTGGCCTGCACACAGTCCTGACCTCAACCCAATACAACACCTTTGGGGTGAATTAGAGCAGGGACTGCGAGCCAAACCTTCTTGTTCCACATCAATGTTGGACCTCACAAATGCACTTCTGGAAGAATGGTAAAACATTTCCATAAACCTCTTAAACCTTGTGGAAAGCCTTCCTAGACGAGTTGAAACTATTATAGCTACAAAGGGTGGTCCGACATCATATCCTATGGTTTAAGAATGAGATGTCACTCACGTTCATGAGCGTGTAAAGGCAACCGAGCGAATACTTTGGCAATTTAGTGTATAAAATTGATACAAATATAAAATGTTATCAAGAGATGGGAAATCGTGCAGCATAGTACAACATGCCGATTACAAACGTATTGTAGCTCTATAGGCTTTCAATGGAACTCCTAAACGATCAAACCATGAACCCAAACAAAGCTAGCAAGCAAAACAACCATGGTACCATTGCTACTTGTTTAATGCTAGGTAGCTCTATCTGTGCAGCAAACTAGGCTACCTAGCTACAGTTTCAAAAAGAATAACTTACAATGTGAAGACCGTCAGAAAAACTTGGAACGAACAAACAAAATTACATCAACAATGACATGTAGCTAAAGATAGAATAACCCAACCGTAGGTAGGTACAGTACATAAATTTGAAACGCCGTCCACAAAAGCAAAAACTAGCCTTAAGGGTTATAGCTTGCTCGGCATTTATCTGACCTTGTCTATTTGTTTGTGTATGGCCGCACTGCAACTACAATTCACTGAATCTGTCTTACTAATTAAACGTTGCCTTCGAATAAAAGCCGCACCACAAATGATCATTGTGTAATACACGCTGCAGTGTTTAATCGAAAGACACATTTGGAACTCACCGTACTAATTTAAATTACATCAACAATGACATGTAAAAATAGAACAACCCAACCGCATAGTCACGCACAGTATACAAATTTCAAACGCGTCTCACAGAAGCAAGTATAATGTTAAAGATTTTACGACTTGCTAGCCTGTAATACTGTCTGTACAAAGAGATATTCTTAGCTCAGCTAGCCTACAGTAGATAGATTAGCTGCTATCCTGTTTACGACAGTATAAAAGTCTTCAAGTTATCATACGAATACAAACGCTAAAATACATGTTTTGTACTGCCATTGTAGGATCTTATTACTCACTGTCAAATGTAACAATGAAAATCTCTGAGGGCTGCAGGAGTTCTCCAACGATAAAATAAAATGGTCGTCTTCTTGTGCGTGTACCAAGCTCGCGCGTGTGTCAAGGGGCTCTGGCCCCTTGTGTGTGAGAATGTGGAGCACGCGCGCACAGGAGCAAAGGGAGAGAGGATTTGGGGAAACAGCCCTAGAAATTAGCCAAGCATGCATGTTTCAAATATTCACTAAAAATCGAGTTTTCATGTTACAGTCAACTTTTTCTCAGATTTGTGTACTCAACATTCTCAAGAGTCTTCATATGAACTAGTGATTGAATCAGAGTATCATTTTTTGGCCGGCGGATGTGTAAAGCATTATTTTAGCATTAGCAATAAATTCAATTTGCTTTATATCAATCATTTTTAGAGGTATGAAGTTGCCTTTGCACATGGTAACATGTTGTAGTGTCTTCCACGTGACATACCAAGTTTGGTGTTGATATCTCAAAGATTTGCTGAGATTTGACCAAACGTCCTGTTTGGTTGCTTTGTTGCAGATTTTGATTGGCTCTACCGGACAAACGGTTTTGAAAATCAGAAATCCCTACGATAACTTTTGTGAGGCTCAGTCTGGATATCATCTATGGCAATTTTGAAGAAAATTCGACCAAAAATGTAGGAGGAGTAGGGAAAAAACGCGTTTCCTTAATCTTTATTGTACAGACAAATTCAATATGGCGGCCGTTATAGCTTCTTGAGGCTTTTTTATTCCTCATGAGAAATAAGGCATATGTAATGAATTTCAGAATTTTGGGACTTATGGCCTGCAAATGGCATCAATTTGAAAATTGACATATTGGGGCGTGGCCTGTAGCCCCACCTATTGTCTCACATGGCCCATGTTTGGTATGGTAGTTACTAATGGTCTGCAGTTTCAACATGCCAAATTTCACAACTTTTTACGGTACTGGTCTAGGGGCTGCCATTGACTCCCATGGGTAAAACATAATAATACCACCAATAACAATAGGGTTCTCCTACCGGAGGAACCCTAAATATAGCTGCAGGCAGCAATGGCGGGTTCCTCCTCAGCATTGCAAACCATTACAAAATTGACATGACACAGACATGTATTTCATACATGTACACAACATTTCAAGACAATTGGATCAATGGCTGATTTGAAGTCATTTTTTGAAATTCTTCACAAATTGTCACTGTAGAGAAATATCCATGCTGCCGACATTATGGGTTCTTGAGACTTATTTGTTCCCCATTGGCAATAAGGCATGCGTACCAACTTTTAGACATGTTGGACTGACAGGGTTAAAATGCCACCCTTTTGAAAGTGACAACTTTGAAGCGTGTTGTGTCAGGCCACCTGTGCTCTGGTCAGGCCCATCATGCAGAGATCCATTCTTTAAAAGCTTTGATTACAACAATAACTTTATGAAAGTGAGGATACACTTCACTGAAGGAAGTGTGTAGGTTATGTACTACTACTGCTTGCTCTGCCCACACACTTTCCCCATCCATGCTGTTTCCCTCTATCCCAGCGCAGGTCATGCCAAGGCATAAATGCGGCAGCCGTATGAGTATTAGAAGTAGCCCAAAAAACATACCATACACAGTCACACTGTTTTCAAAACTGAAACTGGTTAGAAGACCATGGCTATTAGAACTCTGAATTGAGCTCTCTCTAGAGTCTCAGTCAAACAACTGTCAAGAGTCATGTAGGGAACTGGACCAAGGTATAGCTAATGTCCAGCTGTTAGCAAGTGTACCTTGTGATGGTACAGCAGCTTAACAATACTTTGTCATGGTCAGACTCTCTGATCCCATTAAACTACACAACATGCACAATCAGGGTGACCAACAGTATTATCTTAAGTAAAAAACAATAACATTACACACATTTAACCCTTGTGTTATCTTCGGGTCATTCTGACCCATCAGTCATTGTGACCCACCGTCGTATTGCGACAAATTTACCTCATACAAAAACAAAGTGAAGCATTTTCTTTTAACTGTCGGGCTGTCTCAGACCCCCCACATTGGAATGGTTAAAAGAAAATTATTTGTATTTGTTTTTGTATTGGGTAAAATTGGGTAAACACAACGATGGTTCGTTATGAACCTTTGGGTCATGTGACCCGAAGGCAGCACGAGGGTTAAGTGAACGAACACAACAACTGAAATCCCTTGCACAGCTGTTGTAACCAAACTATTTTCCACAGCTATTTGCGTTTTTGGTGTGCACTGCATGCTGGGTACCCAAGGGCGCTGACGCTACAATATTTATTATCTAGCTGTCTTCCGGCTGTGTAATATGACGAGATGCTAGCGATGCAAACATGAAAGCTTGTCTCGGGGGGTCATGCATGTGATCTCACTACAAGCTTTTGATTACACGTGAGGACTGTTAGCAAAGTATTTCTATTCGTGTTTTGTTAGTGATTGAATGGTAATGTCAGCTAGCTAAAAACAATGTTAGTTAGCTTGGCTAAAATGGTTTTCATAGCAACAGATATCAACAAATCAGATCAATCTAACTTTATTCAGAAGGGGGGGGGGGTGGGAACATATAAACTAGAGGTGAAATGGTAGGCATTGTTCTGCCTTGAAGCTGCGTGCGCATCCTCATTGTTTGTAACCACCAACCCATCTATATGTAAAGATAACATCCAAGCTAGCAATTTCGCCAAATTTGACTGCAGATTTTTTACACCATATGTACTTCGTTATGGTTTTTGAGTCAAACAACTTGCTAAATGATTAAATGTCTGTTAAATGTCAAATCCAACTTTAAATGTATAAAAGAGAGAATTAAACCTAGAGGTTTAAAAGGCTACGTTTGTCTAAACTGACATGCACAAACTCAGAGCACTGAGTTTCAACATCCATGTACACATTTTGTCTCTATTTTTTACTCTACTCTTTAACGCATGACTATGTTTAACTTAATGTCAGCACCTCTCTGTCATCAATTGTCTCTGGAGTGGGGGATGGGGGCTTCTTATCCAACAAATTACATCCCTGAACTTTTAAAACATATCAATGGCCTACTACAATTGTAAACATCCTTTGGCCTTCCCATGCTGGGAAGAAAACTACAGTTTTTCTTTGATTAAACGTTGACCTTGAATAAACGCTGCACCAAAAATGAACATTGTGTAATAAATGGCACCTTCGATTAAACGCCTCCCCACAAAAATCAGAAAATGGTTATTTAATTGGTTAAATTAAAACACAGTATTTATTACACAAGTAATTTACAAGTGTAGCATACTATTATCCCATGAAACACTGGCAGGCACAAGTGTCTTTCTTGCTACAGATTTATTTGAAGCTTTTTCTCCAAATCCACCGTTAAAACTAAACTCACGCTGTAATGAGAAAATAAAGACCACATTAGCTTAATATGAACATGCAATGACATGCGCAGCATGTAAATAACATTCACCAAAGTCAAATACAGACACAAAACAGCATACTTTGTTGGCTGCATGCTGTAGCCTACACAAGGGAATAGAGGTTTCCTTAGATTGCTAACAACCTCTATAACAACCTTAAACTTATCACTTAGAGTGAATGTACATAAAGCTCCAGGACCTGACAACATCCCTGGCTGTGTTCTCAAGGCCTGTGCTCCTGAACTGGCAGAGGTGTTCACTGACATCTTTAACCTCTCCCTGTCGCAGTCTGTCGTCCCCAATAGTCTAACACTCAGCACTGGTGCCCCACAGAGTTGTGTGTTAAGCCCACTGTTGTACTCTCTGTTCACCTATGGTTGTGCAGCCACAAAAAGGTCCAACACTATCATTATGTTTGCTGATGACACCACCATTATCGGCTGCATCAAGAATGGTGATGAGTCTGCCTACAGAGCAGAGGTGGCAACAATGACATCCTGGTGTCAGCATAACAGCCTGTTGCTTAATGTAGCAAAAACCAAGGAGTTGATAGTGGACTACAGGCGGCTGCAGGGAGAACATGCACCCATTCACATCGCGGGCACAGCTGTGGAGAGTCAAAAGTTTCAGATTTTTTGGTATCAACATCAGTGAGGATCTGAGCTGGACCACCATATTGGTGGGGTTACAAGGACAGCGAAACAGAGGCTCTTTTTTCAGCGGCGACTGTGGAAATTTGGCATGGACTGCACTATACTGACCAATTTTTACCGGTGCACCATTGAGAGCATACTGACTGGTGGCATTACAACATGGTTTGGCAACAGCACTGCCCAGGACAGGAAGACACTACAAAGAGTGGTCAAATCTGCACAGCGTATTACAAGGACTGCATTACCATCCATTCAGGACCTTTACAGCCAGCGGTGCAGGAGAAAGGCCAAGTGGATCATTTCTGACCGTAGTCATCCCTGCCACAGTCTTTTCTCCCTCCTGCCTTCTGGAAGGCGATACAAGAGTATAAGGTCCTGTACCAGCAGATACAGGGATAGTTTTCTCACACATGCCATCAGGATGCTGAACTGTCCTTGAAATATCTTTTTGCACTACAATTTTTCTTATTTTTTCTACCCTTTTTCTCCATTCTTTAGTATTTAATTTTTTTATTCTGCAAGTTGAACGGACATTGAGCACAAAGAATTTCAGGCCACCTGTGCTCTGGTCAGGCCCATCATGCAGAGATCCATTCTTTAACCCTTGTGTTATCTTCGGGTCATTCTGACCCATCAGTCATTGTGACCCACCGTCGTATTGCGACAACTTTACCGCATACCAAAACAAAGTGAATAATTTTCTTTTAACCGTTGGGCTGTCTCAGACCCCCCACATTGCGATGGTTAAAAGAAAATTATTTTTATTTGTTTTTGTATTGGGTAAAATTGGGTAAACACAACGATGGTTCGTTATGAACCTTTGGGTCATGTGACCCGAAGGCAGCACAAGGGTTAAAAGCTTTGATTACAACAATAACTTTATGAAAGTGAGGATACACATCACTAAAGGAAGTGTGTAGGTTATGTACTACTACTGCTTGCTCTGCCCACACACTTTCCCCATCCATGCGGTTTCCCTCTATCCCAGCGCAGGTCATGCCAAGGCATAAATGCGGCAGCCGTATGAGTATTAGAAGTAGCCCAAAAAACATACCATACACAGTCACACTGTTTTCAAAACTGAAACTGGTTACAAGACCATGGCTATTAGAACTCTACCTGAATTGAGCTCTCTCTAGAGTCTCAGTCAAACAACTGTCAAGAGTCATGTAGGGAACTGGACCAAGGTATAGCTAATGTCCAGCTGTTAGCAAGTGTACCTTGTGATGGTACAGCAGCTTAACAATACTTTGTCATGGTCAGACTCTCTGATCCCATTAAACTACACAACATGCACAATCAGGGTGACCAACAGTATTATCTTAAGTAAAAAACAATAACATTACACACATTTAAGTGAACGAACACAACAACTGAAATCCCTTGCACAGCTGTTGTAACCAAGCTATTTGCGTTTCCACAGCTATTTGCGTTTTTGGTGTGCACTGCATGCTGGGTACCCAAGGGCGCTGACGCTACAATATTTATTATCTAGCTGTCTTCCGGCTGTGTAATATGACGAGATGCTAGCGATGCAAACATGAAAGCTTGTCTCGGGGGGTCATGCATGTGATCTCACTACAAGCTTTTGATTACACGTGAGGACTGTTAGCAAAGTATTTCTATTCGTGTTTTGTTAGTGATTGAATGGTAATGTCAGCTAGCTAAAAACAATGTTAGTTAGCTTGGCTAAAATGGTTTTCATAGCAACAGATATCAACAAATCAGATCTATCTAACTTTATTCAGAAGGGGGGGGGGGTGGGAACATATAAACTAGAGGTGAAATGGTAGGCATTGTTCTGCCTTGAAGCTGCGTGCGCATCCTCATTGTTTGTAACCACCAACCCATCTATATGTAAAGATAACATCCAAGCTAGCAATTTCGCCAAATTTGACTGCAGATTTTTTACACCATATGTACTTCGTTATGGTTTTTGAGTCAAACAACTTGCTAAATGATTAAATGTCTGTTAAATGTCAAATCCAACTTTAAATGTATAAAAGAGAGAATTAAACCTAGAGGTTGAAAAGGCTACGTTTGTCTAAACTGACATGCACAAACTCAGAGCACTGAGTTTCAACATCCATGTACACATTTTGTCTCTATTTTTTACTCTACTCTTTAACGCATGACTATGTTTAACTTAATGTCAGCACCTCTCTGTCATCAATTGTCTCTGGAGTGGGGGATGGGGGCTTCTTATCCAACAAATTACATCCCTGAACTTTTAAAACATATCAATGGCCTACTACAATTGTAAACATCCTTTGGCCTTCCCATGCTGGGAAGAAAACTACAGTTTTTCTTTGATTAAACGTTGACCTTGAATAAACGCTGCACCAAAAATGAACATTGTGTAATAAATGGCACCTTCGATTAAACGCCTCCCCCAAAAAATCAGAAAACGGTTATTTAATTGGTTAAAACACAGTATTTATTACACAAGTAATTTACAAGTGTAGCATACTATTATCCCATGAAACACTGGCAGGCACAAGTGTCTTTCTTGCTACAGATTTATTTGAAGCTTTTTCTCCAAATCCACCATTAAAACTAAACTCACGCTGTAATGAGAAAATAAAGACCACATTAGCTTAATATGAACATGCAATGACATGCGCAGCATGTAAATAACATTCACCAAAGTCAAATACAGACACAAAACAACATACTTTGTTGGCTGCATGCTGTAGCCTACACAATGGAATAGAGGTTTCCTTAGATTGCTAACAACCTCTATAACAACCTTAAACTTATCACTTAGAGTGAATGTGCATAAAGCTCCAGGACCTGACAACATCCCTGGCTGTGTTCTCAAGGCCTGTGCTCCTGAACTGGCAGAGGTGTTCACTGACATCTTTAACCTCTCCCTGTCGCAGTCTGTCGTCCCCAATAGGTTCAAGGGGGCCACCATCATCCCAGTCTCTAAGAAACCATCAGTGAGCTGTCTCAATGATTACCGCCCTGTTGCCCTGTTGTGATTAAATGCTTTGAGACTTTAGTCAAAGACCACATTACATCCTGCCTGTCACCTGCATTAGACCCACTCCAGTTTGCATATAGGCCGAACAGGTCTACAGATGATGTTGTAGCTTTGGCCTTGAACACTGCTCTCTTTCACTTGGATCAGAACAACATATACGTGCGGATGCTCTTCATCGACTTCAGCTCCGTTTTCAACACCATAGTACCATCCAGGCTCATCATAAAACTACAGGACCGAACATCAGTCCTTCCATGTGCAGCTGGACAGGACACAGGCAGTACGGCTAGGTAACATCACCCCACCAGTCTAACACTCAGCACTGGTGCCCCACAGAGTTGTGTGTTAAGCCCACTGTTGTACTCTCTGTTCACCTATGGTTGTGCAGCCACAAAAAGGTCCAACACTATCATTATGTTTGCTGATGACACCACCATTATCGGCTGCATCAAGAATGGTGATGAGTCTGCCTACAGAGCAGAGTTGGCAACAATGACATCCTGGTGTCAGCATAACAGCCTGTTGCTTAATGTAGCAAAAACCAAGGAGTTGATAGTGGACTACTGGCGGCTGCAGGGAGAACATGCACCCATTCACATCGCGGGCACAGCTGTGGAGAGTCAAAAGTTTCAGATTTTTTGGTATCAACATCAGTGAGGATCTGAGCTGGACCACCATATTGGTGTGGTTACAAGGACAGCGAAACAGAGGCTCTTTTTTCAGCGGCGACTGTGGAAATTTGGCATGGACTGCACTATACTGACCAATTTTTACCGGTGCACCATTGAGAGCATACTGACTGGTGGCATTACAACATGGTTTGGCAACAGCACTGCCCAGGACAGGAAGACACTACAAAGAGTGGTCAAATCTGCACAGCGTATTACAAGGACTGCATTACCATCCATTCAGGACCTTTACAGCCAGCGGTGCAGGAGAAAGGCCAAGTGGATCATTTCTGACCCTAGTCATCCCTGCCACAGTCTTTTCTCCCTCCTGCCTTCTGGAAGGCGATACAAGAGTATAAGGTCCTGTACCAGCAGATACAGGGATAGTTTTCTCACACATGCCATCAGGATGCTGAACTGTCCTTGAAATATCTTTTTGCACTACAATTTTTCTTATTTTTTCTACCCTTTTTCTCCATTCTTTAGTATTTAATTTTTTTATTCTGCAAGTTGAACGGACATTGAGCACAAAGAATTTCATTACTTATAAATGCTGTTTATGAGTATATGATAATAAACTTGAACTTGAAACTTTTATCAGAGCTTTAAATTGTCTGTGCTTCGCTTGCTGTTAGGTTGTCGACTCTCTCACTCATGAGCGTCCCAAAAGGCCTTCAAAATAAAGTCACATAATAATTCTGAATACAATTATATAATTCTAAATTAAGACATTGCTTGAAAAAAAATTATACATTATTATAATGCAATTGCGACAATTGCATTCAGGCCTATAGAGTTATACATATTGTATACAATATGGCGAGGTAGCTGACTTAACCATTCCTGAATGTGCTTTTCATCAACACAAAGTTTGCGTGCTATAGATCTGTTGCTGGTGGTGAGTGCTTTCTGCACAGGTTTCTGTTTGAAAGCTAAAGTGTAAGAATGTTACGGCATGCTGCGTCAGATTTGTACACAAAGTAGAGACACGCGCGGCATACATTTTACACTGGGCTTTTGTTTGACTTCCTTGTCTATTCTGTGTTTGTCTATGGCTGCACTGCAGCTACAATTCACTGAATCTCTCTTACCAATTAAACGTTGCCCTTGAATGAACGCCACCCTCGAATAAACGCTGCACCACTAACTGCTCTATTAAAAGGGTTCACTATGAAGCAAACCATTCTAACAAAATAATAACAACATTTACAATGATTTCAACAAGAAGTCTCTCTGACTTGACAACTCTCTAAACAAGCAACTTTCCAAAGCAATCTCTGAAACAGCTGACCAGTGTGGTAATTTTATGTTGACAACTAAACCGCTGATTGGAAGTGCGCGGCTGATTGCCAATCACGAGATAGGGAGACTGATAGCCAACCGCCAACAAACGCTGACTAGACCATACCTGCATGCAGCGAATAGAAAGAAAGAGGGGAGAAAAGAAAAAACACACAACCACAACTATACAGACTGAATTAGGACATTTTAAACATGGGTCCGTAACAAAGACGTTGTTAAAAATGCTCATTCACATTCATTTTTCTCAATTAATCTTATCACTTAAACACACTGGTTTAGCATTTTTTCCCACAAGGAAGTCTAACCTCAACAGTGGATCCTTGGTCCCTGGATCTCTTGCTGGAACATGGCATCTAAAAAACACATAGAAAAACCATCAAAAACTATGAAATGTAACATACCACACTACTGCTTAACAATTTCATAGTCTTACATTATCATAACTTCATACTCAACAGTTCTAGTATACAGACCTTTAAGAAAATATTGAAATGGTTAGGATTCTCAAAACACCAATCTCTGTACTTAAAAAAAATATTTAGACATCCATTATTTACCTTTATTCAATTTACACTGTCTACATTCAAATTTAAGTCTGTAAAATGTAAACATAGAGAAACGGACTCGACTATAAATACAAATTAAGACCAATTGAGAACAATTTATCTTGCAAATGGTTTTTACTTTAAATTCATGTTTCACCAAAAGAATCATCACAGTTTAACACAAATAACCAAACCTTACTGTTAAAATACTGCCAAGCCACTGACTCACATTAGAAAATTAAAACAAATAAACATAGCCTGGAAGATGTACCTGTAGGTCAATTACATAATCAAGAGCATGGAGTAGGAATGGATGGATGACAAAATACCCCGCCGAGCCCAATCCATTAAATATTTCCCACCCATAAGTTAATTTCCTGAAATGCAATAATTCACCAACATTTTGACAATTTCATGCTCCAAACTTTGTGGGAACAGTTTGGAGATGGCCCCTTCCTGTTCTAACATGACTGTGCAACAGTGCACAAAGCAAGGCCCATAAACACATGGATGAGAGAGATTGGTGTGGACGAACTTGAGTGGCCTGCACACAGTCCTGACCTCAACCCAATACAACACCTTTGGGATGAATTAGAGCAGGGACTACGAGCCAAACCTTCTTGTTCCACATCAATGTTGGACCTCACAAATGCACTTCTGGAAGAATGGTAAAACATTTCCATAAACCTCTTAAACCTTGTGGAAAGCCTTCCTAGACGAGTTGAAACTATTATAGCTACAAAGGGTGGTCCGACATCATATCCTATGGTTTAAGAATGAGATGTCACTCACGTTCATGAGCGTGTAAAGGCAACCGAGCGAATACTTTGGCAATTTAGTGTATAAAATTGATACAAATATAAAATGTTATCAAGAGATGGGAAATCGTGCAGCATAGTACAACATGCCGATTACAAACGTATTGTAGCTCTATAGGCTTTCAATGGAACTCCTAAACGATCAAACCATGAACCCAAACAAAGCTAGCAAGCAAAACAACCATGGTACCATTGCTACTTGTTTAATGCTAGGTAGCTCTATCTGTGCAGCAAACTAGGCTACCTAGCTACAGTTTGGAAAAGAATAACTTACGATGTGAAGACCGTAGAAATAGAACAACCCAACCGCATAGTTACGCACAGTATACAAATTTCAAACGCGTCTCACAGAAGCAAGTATAATGTTAAAGATTGTACGGCTTGCTAGCCTGTAATACTGCCTGTACAAAGAGAAATCCTTAGCTCAGCTAGCCTACTGTAGATAGATTAGCTGCTATCCTGTTTACAACAGTATAAAAGTCTTCAAGTTATCATACGAATACAAACGCTAAAATACATGTTTTGTACTGCCGTTGTAGGCTCTTATTACTCACTGTCAAATGTAACAATGAAAATCTCTGAGGGCTGCAGGAGTCTCGTCAGTCGTTGTCTTCAAGTCTTCTCCAACTATAAAATGGTCTTCTTCTTGTGCGTCGTACCAAGCTCGCGCGAGCCCCTTGTGTGTGTGAGAATGTGGAGCACGCGCGCACAGGAGCAAAGGGAGAGAGGATTTGGGGAAACAGCCCTAGAAATTAGCCAAGCATGCATGTTTCAAATATTCACTAAAAATCGAGTTTTCATGTTACAGTCAACTTTTTCTCAGATTTGTGTACTCAACATTCTCAAGAGTCTTCATATGAACTAGTGATTGAATCAGAGTATCAGTTTTTGGCCGGCGGATGTGTAAAGCATTATTTTAGCATTAGCAATAAATTCAATTTGCTTTATATCAATCATTTTTTGAGGTATGAAGTTGCCTTTGCACATGGTAACATGTTGTAGTGTCTTCCACGTGACATACCAAGTTTGGTGTTGATATCTCAAAGATTTGCTGAGATTTGACCAAACGTCCTGTTTGGTTGCTTTGTTGCAGATTTTGATTGGCTCTACCGGACAAACGGTTTTGAAAATCAGAAATCCCTACGATAACTTTTGTGAGGCTCAGTCTGGATATCATCTATGGCAATTTTGAAGAAAATTCGACCAAAAATGTAGGAGGAGTAGGGAAAAAACGCGTTTCCTTAATCTTTATTGTACAGAAAAATCCAATATGGCGGCCGTTATAGCTTCTTGAGGCTTTTTTATTCCTCATGAGAAATAAGGCATATGTAATGAATTTCAGAATTTTGGGACTTATGGCCTGCAAATGGCATCAATTTGAAAATTGACATATTGGGGCGTGGCCTGTAGCGCCACCTATTGTCTCACATGGCCCATGTTTGGTATGGTAGTTACTAATGGTCTGCAGTTTCAACATGCCAAATTTCACAACTTTTTACGGTACTGGTCTAGGGGCTGCCATTGACTCCCATGGGTAAAAAATAATAATACCACCAATAACAATAGGGTTCTCCTACCGGAGGAACCCTAAATATAGCTGCAGGCAGCAATGGCGGGTTCCTCCTCAGCATTGCAAACCATTACAAAATTGACATGACACAGACATGTATTTCATACATGTACACAACATTTCAAGACAATTGGATCAATGGCTGATTTGAAGTCATTTTTTGAAATTCTTCACAAATTGTCACTGTAGAGAAATATCCATGCTGCCGACATTATGGGTTCTTGAGACTTATTTGTTCCCCATTGGCAATAAGGCATGCGTACCAACTTTTAGACATGTTGGACTGACAGGGTTAAAATGCCACCCTTTTGAAAGTGACAACTTTGAAGCGTGTTGTGTCAGGCCACCTGTGCTCTGGTCAGGCCCATCATGCAGAGATCCATTCTTTAACCCTTGTGTTATCTTCGGGTCATTCTGACCCATCAGTCATTGTGACCCACCGTCGTATTGCGACAACTTTACCGCATACCAAAACAAAGTGAATCATTTTCTTTTAACCGTTGGGCTGTCTCAGACCCCCCACATTGCGATGGTTAAAAGAAAATTATTTTTATTTGTTTTTGTATTGGGTAAAATTGGGTAAACACAAAGATGGTTCGTTATGAACCTTTGGGTCATGTGACCCGAAGGCAGCACAAGGGTTAAAAGCTTTGATTACAACAATAACTTTATGAAAGTGAGGATACACTTCACTAAAGGAAGTGTGTAGGTTATGTACTACTACTGCTTGCTCTGCCCACACACTTTCCCCATCCATGCGGTTTCCCTCTATCCCAGCGCAGGTCATGCCAAGGCATAAATGCGGCAGCCGTATGAGTATTAGAAGTAGCCCAAAAAACATACCATACACAGTCACACTGTTTTCAAAACTGAAACTGGTTACAAGACCATGGCTATTAGAACTCTACCTGAATTGAGCTCTCTCTAGAGTCTCAGTCAAACAACTGTCAAGAGTCATGTAGGGAACTGGACCAAGGTATAGCTAATGTCCAGCTGTTAGCAAGTGTACCTTGTGATGGTACAGCAGCTTAACAATACTTTGTCATGGTCAGACTCTCTGATCCCATTAAACTACACAACATGCACAATCAGGGTGACCAACAGTATTATCTTAAGTAAAAAACAATAACATTACACACATTTAAGTGAACGAACACAACAACTGAAATCCCTTGCACAGCTGTTGTAACCAAGCTATTTGCGTTTCCACAGCTATTTGCGTTTTTGGTGTGCACTGCATGCTGGGTACCCAAGGGCGCTGACGCTACAATATTTATTATCTAGCTGTCTTCCGGCTGTGTAATATGACGAGATGCTAGCGATGCAAACATGAAAGCTTGTCTCGGGGGGTCATGCATGTGATCTCACTACAAGCTTTTGATTACACGTGAGGACTGTTAGCAAAGTATTTCTATTCGTGTTTTGTTAGTGATTGAATGGTAATGTCAGCTAGCTAAAAACAATGTTAGTTAGCTTGGCTAAAATGGTTTTCATAGCAACAGATATCAACAAATCAGATCTATCTAACTTTATTCAGAAGGGGGGGGGGGTGGGAACATATAAACTAGAGGTGAAATGGTAGGCATTGTTCTGCCTTGAAGCTGCGTGCGCATCCTCATTGTTTGTAACCACCAACCCATCTATATGTAAAGATAACATCCAAGCTAGCAATTTCGCCAAATTTGACTGCAGATTTTTTACACCATATGTACTTCGTTATGGTTTTTGAGTCAAACAACTTGCTAAATGATTAAATGTCTGTTAAATGTCAAATCCAACTTTAAATGTATAAAAGAGAGAATTAAACCTAGAGGTTGAAAAGGCTACGTTTGTCTAAACTGACATGCACAAACTCAGAGCACTGAGTTTCAACATCCATGTACACATTTTGTCTCTATTTTTTACTCTACTCTTTAACGCATGACTATGTTTAACTTAATGTCAGCACCTCTCTGTCATCAATTGTCTCTGGAGTGGGGGATGGAAGCTTCTTATCCAACAAATTACATCCCTGAACTTTTAAAACATATCAATGGCCTACTACAATTGTAAACATCCTTTGGCCTTCCCATGCTGGGAAGAAAACTACAGTTTTTCTTTGATTAAACGTTGACCTTGAATAAACGCTGCACCAAAAATGAACATTGTGTAATAAATGGCACCTTCGATTAAACGCCTCCCCCAAAAAATCAGAAAACGGTTATTTAATTGGTTAAAACACAGTATTTATTACACAAGTAATTTACAAGTGTAGCATACTATTATCCCATGAAACACTGGCAGGCACAAGTGTCTTTCTTGCTACAGATTTATTTGAAGCTTTTTCTCCAAATCCACCGTTAAAACTAAACTCACGCTGTAATGAGAAAATAAAGACCACATTAGCTTAATATGAACATGCAATGACATGCGCAGCATGTAAATAACATTCACCAAAGTCAAATACAGACACAAAACAACATACTTTGTTGGCTGCATGCTGTAGCCTACACAAGGGAATAGAGGTTTCCTTAGATTGCTAACAACCTCTATAACAACCTTAAACTTATCACTTAGAGTGAATGTGCATAAAGCTCCAGGACCTGACAACATCCCTGGCTGTGTTCTCAAGGCCTGTGCTCCTGAACTGGCAGAGGTGTTCACTGACATCTTTAACCTCTCCCTGTCGCAGTCTGTCGTCCCCAATAGGTTCAAGGGGGCCACCATCATCCCAGTCTCTAAGAAACCATCAGTGAGCTGTCTCAATGATTACCGCCCTGTTGCCCTGTTGTGATGAAATGCTTTGAGACTTTAGTCAAAGACCACATTACATCCTGCCTGTCACCTGCATTAGACCCACTCCAGTTTGCATATAGGCCGAACAGGTCTACAGATGATGTTGTAGCTTTGGCCTTGAACACTGCTCTCTTTCACTTGGATCAGAACAACATATACGTGCGGATGCTCTTCATCGACTTCAGCTCCGTTTTCAACACCATAGTACCATCCAGGCTCATCATAAAACTACAGGACCGAACATCAGTCCTTCCATGTGCAGCTGGACAGGACACAGGCAGTACGGCTAGGTAACATCACCCCACCAGTCTAACACTCAGCACTGGTGCCCCACAGAGTTGTGTGTTAAGCCCACTGTTGTACTCTCTGTTCACCTATGGTTGTGCAGCCACAAAAAGGTCCAACACTATCATTATGTTTGCTGATGACACCACCATTATCGGCTGCATCAAGAATGGTGATGAGTCTGCCTACAGAGCAGAGTTGGCAACAATGACATCCTGGTGTCAGCATAACAGCCTGTTGCTTAATGTAGCAAAAACCAAGGAGTTGATAGTGGACTACTGGCGGCTGCAGGGAGAACATGCACCCATTCACATCGCGGGCACAGCTGTGGAGAGTCAAAAGTTTCAGATTTTTTGGTATCAACATCAGTGAGGATCTGAGCTGGACCACCATATTGGTGTGGTTACAAGGACAGCGAAACAGAGGCTCTTTTTTCAGCGGCGACTGTGGAAATTTGGCATGGACTGCACTATACTGACCAATTTTTACCGGTGCACCATTGAGAGCATACTGACTGGTGGCATTACAACATGGTTTGGCAACAGCACTGCCCAGGACAGGAAGACACTACAAAGAGTGGTCAAATCTGCACAGCGTATTACAAGGACTGCATTACCATCCATTCAGGACCTTTACAGCCAGCGGTGCAGGAGAAAGGCCAAGTGGATCATTTCTGACCCTAGTCATCCCTGCCACAGTCTTTTCTCCCTCCTGCCTTCTGGAAGGCGATACAAGAGTATAAGGTCCTGTACCAGCAGATACAGGGATAGTTTTCTCACACATGCCATCAGGATGCTGAACTGTCCTTGAAATATCTTTTTGCACTACAATTTTTCTTATTTTTTCTACCCTTTTTCTCCATTCTTTAGTATTTAATTTTTTTATTCTGCAAGTTGAACGGACATTGAGCACAAAGAATTTCATTACTTATAAATGCTGTTTATGAGTATATGATAATAAACTTGAACTTGAAACTTTTATCAGAGCTTTAAATTGTCTGTGCTTCGCTTGCTGTTGTCGACTCTCTCACTCATGAGCGTCCCAAAAGGCCTTCAAAATAAAGTCACGTAATAATTCTGAATACAATTATATAATTCTAAATTAAGACATTGCTTGAAAAAAAATTATACATTATTATAATGCAATTGCGACAATTGCATTCAGGCCTATAGATAGTTATACATATTGTATACAATATGGCGAGGTAGCTGACTTAACCATTCCTGAATGTGCTTTTCATCAACACCAAGTTTGCGTGCTATAGATCTGTTGCTGGTGGTGAGTGCTTTCTGCACAGGTTTCTGTTTGAAAGCTGTAAGAATGTTACGGCATGCTGCGTCAGATTTGTACACAAAGTAGAGACACGCGCGGCATACATTTTACACTGGGCTTTTGTTTGACTTCCTTGTCTATTCTGTGTTTGTCTATGGCTGCACTGCAGCTACAATTCACTGAATCTCTCTTACCAATTAAACGTTGCCCTTGAATGAACGCCACCCTCGAATAAACGCTGCACCACTAACTGCTCTATTAAAAGGGTTCACTATGAAGCAAACCATTCTAACAAAATAATAACAACATTTACAATGATTTCAACAAGAAGTCTCTCTGACTTGACAACTCTCTAAACAAGCAACTTTCCAAAGCAAAAAGCCATCTCTGACCAGTGTGGTAATTTTATGTTGACAACTAAACCGCTGATTGGAAGTGCGCGGCTGATTGCCAATCACGAGATAGGGAGACTGATAGCCAACCGCCAACAAACGCTGACTAGACCATACCTGCATGCAGCGAATAGAAAGAAAGAGGGTAGAAAAGAAAAAACACACAACCACAACTATACAGACTGAATTAGGACATTTTAAACATGGGTCCGTAACAAAGACGTTGTTAAAAATGCTCATGCACATTCATTTTTCTCAATTAATCTTATCACTTAAACACACTGGTTTAGCATTTTTTCCCACAAGGAAGTCTAACCTCAACAGTGGATCCTTGGTCCCTGGATCTCTTGCTGGAACATGGCATCTAAAAAACACATAGAAAAACCATCAAAAACTATGAAATGTAACATACCACACTACTGCTTAACAATTTCATAGTCTTACATTATCATAACTTCATACTCAACAGTTCTAGTATACAGACCTTTAAGAAAATATTGAAAGGGTTAGGATTCTCAAAACACCAATCTCTGTACTTAAAAAAAATATTTAGACATCCATTATTTACCTTTATTCAATTTACACTGTCTACATTCAAATTTAAGTCTGTAAAATGTAAACATAGAGAAACGGACTCGACTATAAATACAAATTAAGACCAATTGAGAACAATTTATCTTGCAAATGGTTTTTACTTTAAATTCATGTTTCACCAAAAGAATCATCACAGTTTAACACAAATAACCAAACCTTACTGTTAAAATACTGCCAAGCCACTGACTCACATTAGAAAATTAAAACAAATAAACATAGCCTAGAAGATGTACCTGTAGGTCAATTACATAATCAAGAGCATGGAGTAGGAATGGATGGATGACAAAATACCCCGCCGAGCCCAATCCATTAAATATTTCCTACCCATAAGTTAATTTCCTGAAATGCAATAATTCACCAACATTTTGACAATTTCATGCTCCAAACTTTGTGGGAACAGTTTGGAGATGGCCCCTTCCTGTTCTAACATGACTGTGCAACAGTGCACAAAGCAAGGCCCATAAACACATGGATGAGCGAGATTGGTGTGGACGAACTTGAGTGGCCTGCACACAGTCCTGACCTCAACCCAATACAACACCTTTGGGATGAATTAGAGCAGGGACTGCGAGCCAAACCTTCTTGTTCCACATCAATGTTGGACCTCACAAATGCACTTCTGGAAGAATGGTAAAACATTTCCATAAACCTCTTAAACCTTGTGGAAAGCCTTCCTAGACGAGTTGAAACTATTATAGCTACAAAGGGTGGTCCGACATCATATCCTATGGTTTAAGAATGAGATGTCACTCACGTTCATGAGCGTGTAAAGGCAACCGAGCGAATACTTTGGCAATTTAGTGTATAAAATTGATACAAATATAAAATGTTATCAAGAGATGGGAAATCGTGCAGCATAGTACAACATGCCGATTACAAACGTATTGTAGCTCTATAGGCTTTCAATGGAACTCCTAAACGATCAAACCATGAACCCAAACAAAGCTAGCAAGCAAAACAACCATGGTACCATTGCTACTTGTTTAATGCTAGGTAGCTCTATCTGTGCAGCAAACTAGGCTACCTAGCTACAGTTTGGAAAAGAATAACTTAAGATGTGAAGACCGTAGAAATAGAACAACCCAACCGCATAGTTACGCACAGTATACAAATTTCAAACGCGTCTCACAGAAGCAAGTATAATGTTAAAGATTGTACGGCTTGCTAGCCTGTAATACTGCCTGTACAAAGAGAAATCCTTAGCTCAGCTAGCCTAGATAGATTAGCTGCTATCCTGTTTACAACAGTATAAAAGTCTTCAAGTTATCATACGAATACAAACGCTAAAATACATGTTTTGTACTGCCGTTGTAGACTCTTATTACTCACTGTCAAATGTAACAATGAAAATCTCTGAGGGCTGCAGGAGTCTCGTCAGTCGTTGTCTTCAAGTCTTCTCCAACTATAAAATGGCCTTCTTCTTGTGCGTCGTACCAAGCTCGCGCGTGTGTCAAGGGGCTCTGGCCCCTTGTGTGTGTGAGAATGTGGAGCACGCGCGCACAGGAGCAAAGGGAGAGAGGATTTGGGGAAACAGCCCTAGAAATTAGCCAAGCATGCATGTTTCAAATATTCACTAAAAATCGAGTTTTCATGTTACAGTCAACTTTTTCTCAGATTTGTGTACTCAACATTCTCAAGAGTCTTCATATGAACTAGTGATTGAATCAGAGTATCATTTTTTGGCCGGCGGATGTGTAAAGCATTATTTTAGCACTAGCAATAAATTCAATTTGCTTTATATCAATCATTTTTAGAGGTATGAAGTTGCCTTTGCACATGGTAACATGTTGTAGTGTCTTCCACGTGACATACCAAGTTTGGTGTTGATATCTCAAAGATTTGCTGAGATTTGACCAAACGTCCTGTTTGGTTGCTTTGTTGCAGATTTTGATTGGCTCTACCGGACAAACGGTTTTGAAAATCAGAAATCCCTACGATAACTTTTGTGAGGCTCAGTCTGGATATCATCTATGGCAATTTTGAAGAAAATTCGACCAAAAATGTAGGAGGAGTAGGGAAAAAACGCGTTTCCTTAATCTTTATTGTACAGACAAATTCAATATGGCGGCCGTTATAGCTTCTTGAGGCTTTTTTATTCCTCATGAGAAATAAGGCATATGTAATGAATTTCAGAATTTTGGGACTTATGGCCTGCAAATGGCATCAATTTGAAAATTGACATATTGGGGCGTGGCCTGTAGCGCCACCTATTGTCTCACATGGCCCATGTTTGGTATGGTAGTTACTAATGGTCTGCAGTTTCAACATGCCAAATTTCACAACTTTTTACGGTACTGGTCTAGGGGCTGCCATTGACTCCCATGGGTAAAACATAATAATACCACCAATAACAATAGGGTTCTCCTACCGGAGGAACCCTAACAGTGCGTTCACACTGCAGCGTTTTTTAACGCTCTGCATCGCTTGCCTTCCCACAGTACACCACGCTCGGGGGCGTGTTAGACAAGTTAATACAGAGTTGTAGTTCTCTAAGGTCACTGTTGTAGTCATGGCCAAGCGTGCAGATTTGGGTTCATGTACTCACAATATCGATCAAAATACCACTTTTACACAACATTTATGTAAGTGCAAGATTTTACTAGTGCAAGATTACAGTAGAATACATGTTACGCCACCGGTCACTCAACCAGTCGTTTGTAGGCTGGGCTAGCGAGCTAGCAGTGGCACAGAACAGTCACGTAATGTGACGACTACATTTAAAAGTAGGCTATAAAAACACACTAGGAACAATGACGACATCGGCAACCATGCACCATGCATTATTAGTTTAATGTAATCTTTAAATTCAGGCTCGTCACATTAGTAACTTTGTTCTGAACAGAACTGGGTGTGCAGACACATACGAAAAGTTTCTCCTCCATCTTGAAATTGTCAAACCTAGAAATGTTTACCATGACGAACAGTTGCTACGTTACAAGAAACAAGAAAACAATCCGATTGGCCAACGCTAGCGTTTTCACGCTCCTCATTTACATAAAGTTGAGAAAATCCAACTTGCAACGCTCCGCTCCGCTCCGCTCGCCTTCCCACAATGCCCTACGCGAGCGTCAACGCCTGGTTTCATTGAAAATGAATTGGAAGCCGACGCCGCGCGCCGCCCGCTCCGCTGCAGTGTGAACGCACTGTAATAAATATAGCTGCAGGCAGCAATGGCGGGTTCCTCCTCAGCATTGCAAACCATTACAAAATTGACATGACACAGACATGTATTTCATACATGTACACAACATTTCAATACAATTGGATCAATGGCTGATTTGAAGTCATTTTTTGAAATTCTTCACAAATTGTCACTGTAGAGAAATATCCATGCTGCCGACATTATGGGTTCTTGAGACTTCTTTGTTCCCCATTGGCAATAAGGCATGCGTACCAACTTTTATACATTTTGGACTGACAGGGTTAAAATGCCACCCTTTTGAAAGTGACAACTTTGAAGCGTGTTCTGTCAGGCCACCTGTGCTCTGGTCAGGCCCATCATGCAGAGATCCATTCTTTAAAAGCTTTGATTACAACAATAACTTTATGAAAGTCAGAATACACTTTAGTAAAGGACGTGTGTAGTTTATGTACTACTACTGCTTGCTCTGCCCACACACTTTCCCCATCCATGCTGTTTCCCTCTTTGCCAGTGCGGGTGGTGCGGTGGCCGCATGAGGTTTAGGTGTAGTCCAAAAGTTGCCTCCCACAATCAAAACATATTAACCACAACATTGTTTTCAAACTTTCTCAAAGATGGCTTGAAAACCACAGATATTGACTCTCTTCTTGAGTAGATCTCTTTCCAGAATCTCAGTCAATCCAGAATCAAGATTAGCCTCATAGGCAATTGGTCTGGTCTAGGGCACAGCCCACGTTCAGCTCCTTGCAAGTATAGCCTGTGATAGTAAAATGGCCGACTCTCTGTTCCCATTAAACTACACAGCATGCACACTCAAGGTGACCAACAAGATTATATTAACTAACAAACAATGGCCGGGTTTCCCAGATTCGTTAAGAAGCTCTTAACGCTAAGAGCTTCTTAAGAGCGTTCTAAGAACGCTCTAGAACGCTCTTAGAACGCTCCTAACAGTGCGTTCACACTGCAGCGGAGCGGGCGGCGCGTGGCGTCGGCTTCCAATTCATTTTCAATGAAACCAGGCGTTGACGCTCGCGTTGGGCATTGTGGGAAGGCGAGCGTAGCGGAGCGGAGCGTTGCAAGTTGGATTTTCTCAACTTTATGTAAATGAGGAGCGTGAAAACGCTAGCGTTGGCCAATCGGATTGTTTTCTTGTTTCTTGTAACGTAGCAACCTTTGGTCATGATAAACATTTCTAGGTTTCACAATTTCAAGATGGAGGAGAAACTTTTCGTATGTGTCTGCACACCCAGTTCTGTTCAGAACAAAGTTACTAATGTGACGAGCCTGAATTTAAAGATTACATTAAACTAATAATGCATGGTGCATGGTTGCCGATGTCGTCATTGTTCCTAGTGTGTTTTTATAGCCTACTTTTAAATTCAGTCTCGTCACATTACGTGACTGTTCTGTGCCATTGCTAGCCCAGCCTACAAACGACTGGTTGAGTGACCGGTGGCGTAACATGTATTCTACTGTAATCTTGCACTAGTAAAATCTTGCACTTACATAAATGTTGTGTAAAAGTGGTATTTTGATCGATATTGTGAGTACATGAACCCAAATCTGCACGCTTGGCCATGACTACAACAGTGACCTTAGAGAACTACAACTCTGTATTAACTTGTCTAACACGCCCCCGAGCGTGGTGTACTGTGGGAAGGCAAGCGATGCAGAGCGTTAAAAAACGCTGCAGTGTGAACGCACTGTAAGAAGCTCTTAGCGTTAAGAGCTTCTTAACGAATCTGGGAAACCCGGCCAATAACATTACAAACATCTAACTGAACGAACACAACAACTGAAATCCCTTGCGTAGCTGTTGTTTTTTTAACATGCCGCACTGCATGCTGGGTACCCAAGAGCGCTGACGCTGATTATCTAGCTGTGCTCCGACTGCGTGATATGACGAGATGCTAGTGGTGCGCTGAGGTCTCAGAGTCTCCTGCCCGAGTTCAAGTTCTGCCCGATTAGCAAGCTATTTTTACTAATGTTTTGTTAGCAATTGAATGGTAATGCAAGCTAGCTAAAAACAATGTTAGTTAGCTTGGCTAAACTGGTTTTCATAGCAACAGAAATCAACAAATCAGATCAGTCGAACTTTATTCAGAAATGGGGGGATGGCGGGAACATTAAAGGTGTAGGTACAGTAAAAGTGAAATGGAACGCGTCTTTCTGCCTTGAAGCTGCGTGCGCATCAACAAGACCCCATCTATATGTAAAGATAACATCCAAGCTAACAATTTCGCCAAATCTGACTGCAGCATTGTATACCATATGTACCGTGTTATGGTTGTTTGAGTTAAACAACTTGCTAAATGAATTAAATGTCAAATCCAACTATAAATGTATAAAAGAGAGTTCCAATCAAATCTGAATTTGTTTTAAACCTAGAGGTTTAAAAGGTTACCTTTGCCTAAACTGACATGCACCAACTCAGTTTCAACAGCCATTTACACATTTAGTCTCTATTTGTTACTCTATTCTTAAGGCATGTTTAACTTAATGTCTGCACCTCTCTGTCACCAACTGTCTCTGCAGTGGGGGCTTCACAGGGTGTCTACAGGTATAAACAAGTTAAATGTAAGACCTTTTAATACCACTTCCAAATGAAATTAAAGACCAAACTTACGATGGAAATACAAATCAAAAGTGGAAATATACAGTCATCTTTCCAAGTAAACACTGATGTCTGTTCAATATGAACAGTATGGTAAAATGACAATAATCGGTTGAGTTTAAGAACATTGACTAAATGTGTGTAATGCGGAAGGATAACACAAAAATGTAATTGCTGTCCTAAATTATACTTATTATTACACTAGGGTGGAAATGGTGGAGCAGAAACTAACAATTCCATGAATCCCATGGAAACAAAGGCAAATGTGTGAGATGTACTGATGTGGAGCACAAATGCTCCAAGAAGCAGTACTTCTCTTGAGTGGTTTTTATTCAGATGAATAATCATTGGATTCAGGTCAAAAGTCTATCACTTGAACTAGTTTCATCACTTAAGACACAAAGTCAGCAGCTTGGCATACTGGCACATGGAAAGGATTAAACATTTAGACTTTCATCAAAGTAATGCTGGCTTGTCCTTTTTCATCAATGTCCTCAAAAAAGCAGGCTGCAGAGCTACTGTGTCTGTGGGGTGACTGTCTCTGGAGGGCTGGCAGGCAGGGGCAAGCAGGGCCTGCAGGCAGGCAGGCAGGCAGGCCAGCTGGATCAAGCTGTTCTGGGGTCAGGGCTGAAGAGAAGCTGTCCAGCTAGAGAGGGGTAGTCCAGCAAGGGGTCTGTGTGGATCTCACCATCCTCGAGTCTGTTGCATCCTCTGTTGAACTCTGTTGAGCAGGCCTCTGCATGACCCTCCAGACCTGTCAAAGTGAAGAAAGGGTCCATGTCAGTTGTGAAAAATGAAGCTTTTCCCATCTACACTTGATACAGACTTCAGTTTTGACTGTGAAATGCAGTGTCATTACTTGAACTTGAATCCAAATGTGTTGACGTCATGGAGACCCATGCAGTCACTCAAAACACAGGTTCGATTCCAGGCTCTGGCAAGAGTATTTACCTCTAAACTGGTCAATATATACACATCTGACAAAAGACCAGCTCGACCTTTGCTTGTAAACAGTGATTCTGACTGTAAGAGACCTTTAAATAGCCTGACTTACCGAAATTGGCAAAACTAGCCTGGCTAACGTAGGTCGCTTTCTCAGGGCATATGACGAATGAAACAGGCTCGCCTTGAAAAAGTCTCCCTGCCGCATAGGCTTATTACAAAGACTTTCACGCCAAAAATCACCATTATGAGCCGACAGGTCTGTGGGGAATTGCTTTTTCTCCTAAAGGCTGCTCTCCTCGACCTTTTTGATGAACAATTCGCCGAGATGCAAAATGACTCACTAATTAAAAACACAGAGGAAAAAAGCTAGAGCTACAGTTGCTACTTTTCGAGTTTGGTTTTCCGTCACTTCAGAATCACGATCTATAAGGTCTAAAAGTGCTAAACCTTCACCATAATTCAAGAGTAGTGTACTTTCACAAACCCAATCATTAATTCTAGCTTAAAATGTGTAAAACCAGGACTTACCGAAAGTGGCTGCCTCCAACACGGCTTTCACGGGAGACGACTTTCACGGGACACGGGAAACAACAATGGCCGCCGAAAAATAATTTGTATTCGTAACAGCGAGCTGCGATTGGAAGCGAAATGAAACAGGGGCTAAAAAACGAGGGTGGGGGCTTGGTCAGCACACATTTTCAAGAAAGCATGCGTGTGTCAAGGGGCTCTGGCCCCTTGTGTGTGAGAGAATGTGGAGCACGCGCGCACAGGAGCAAAGGGAGAGAGGATTTGGGGAAACAGCCCTAGAAATTAGCCAAGCATGCATGTTTCAAATATTCACTAAAAATCGAGTTTTCATGTTACAGTCAACTTTTTCTCAGATTTGTGTACTCAACATTCTCAAGAGTCTTTATATGAACTAGTGATTGAATCAGAGTATCAGTTTTTGGCCGGCGGATGTGTAAAGCATTATTTTAGCATTAGCAATGAATTCAATTTGCTTTATATCAATCATTTTTAGAGGTATGAAGTTGCCTTTGCACATGGTAACATGTTGTAGTGTCTTCCACGTGACATACCAAGTTTGGTGTTGATATCTCAAAGATTTGCTGAGATTTGACCAAACGTCCTGTTTGGTTGCTTGGTTGCAGATTTTGATTGGCTCTACCGGACAAACGGTTTTGAAAATCAGAAATCCCTACGATAACTTTTGTGAGGCTCAGTCTGGATATCATCTATGGCAATTTTGAAGAAAATTCGACCAAAAATGTAGGAGGAGTAGGGAAAAAACGCGTTTCCTTAATCTTTATTGTACAGACAAATCCAATATGGTGGCCGTTATAGCTTCTTGAGGCTTTTTTATTCCTCATGAGAAATAAGGCATATGTAATGAATTTCAGAATTTTGGGACTTATGGCCTGCAAATGGCATCAATTTGAAAATTGACATATTGGGGCGTGGCCTGTAGCGCCACCTATTGTCTCACATGGCCCATGTTTGGTATGGTAGTTACTAATGGTCTGCAGTTTCAACATGCCAAATTTCACAACTTTTTACGCTACTGGTCTAGGGGCTGCCATTGACTCCCATGGGTAAAAAATAATAATACCACCAATAACAATAGGGTTCTCCTACCGGAGGAACCCTAATAACAATAGGGTTCTCCTACCGGAGGAACCCTAACAATAACAATAGGTGCCTCGCAGCTTCGCTGCTTGGCCCCTAATAAGAAAAGGTAGAAACACTTAAGTGGCTTCGCCGCTTCGCGGCTTGGCCACCAATAAGAAAAGGTAGAAACACTTAAGTGGCTTTGCCGCTTCGCGGCTTGGCCACCAATAATAAATATAGCTGCAAGCAGCAATGGAGGGGCCAAGCAGTCCAGAGCAGGACATGGCCTCCATAGCACTTGTGCAACAATTAAGTCACAACAACCTGTTGCACTCATGCAACACACCAAGTTTGGTTGAAATATATGTTTGAGTTCAAAAGTACTGAGAGTTCAAAGTAATTTTTCTGGTATATCACTTCAGGCCTCCTCTGCTCCTCATGGGAACGATGGAACCCAAGTCTGGTGACAATCGCGCAAATGGTTGCTGAGATATGCACTTGCGCCTCGTTTGGCGGCTTTGCCACCGCTTTTGATCGTCTCTACCGAACAAACGTTTTTGAAAATTGAAAATTCATCTGATTGCTTTTGTGAAACTGGGTCTAAAGATCATCTTTGCCAAATTTGGTAAACATTGGACAAAAATTGGGGCGTGCAAAAGGTTTTTACACTTTTCCATGAAATCCAAAATGGCGGCCACGTCCATTCGAATTTTATGAAAAGTTATTAATAGTCAGGCTTGATAGCTCACAAGACATCAACAGACAAAGAAATTACTTTATTAAGGTAAAAACTTCAACAGTTATTAGCCAAAACGCGTTTATGCTTCCGGCCACGCCCCCTTTTAGTCACATGACACAATTCTTGGAGGACATCCTTAGAATAAAGTTCCGAGTAGGCTTACCAACTTTGGTGTCACTGCCTCAAAGAACTGCTGAGATATGGTTTCACTTCCTGTTTGGCGGCTTTTCTGCAGAATTTGATTAGCTGTACCGGAAAAATGGTTGTGAGGATCAAAATTCTTTTCAATAACTTTTGTGAGGCTTGGTCTGAAGATCATATCTGGTAATTTTGAAGAAGATTTGACAAAATTTCTAGGAGGAGTAGGCTTTCAAAGGTTTTTGATACAACCGGAAATAGCGGAAAATCTATATAACCGGAAATTGACGTCATAGGGTGCGTTGAACTCGGCTTGATCCAGGGAATCCAATGGTACCTCATTTTTGAATGGGTCATACGGTTCAAAAGTTGCGTGTGTAAACACAACTCCAACTTTGACCCATTGGTGGCGCTAGAGTGCCAAAGTATGGGACATGAAACTTTGTGAATTGGACCAGGGACTGTCCCCAATGAGTGTGCCAAATTTCACAACTTTCGACCAAGCGCTTCTAGGGCCTGCCATAGACACCCAGTCTTAAGAAGTATAATAATAATAATACTAACAATAACAATAGGTGCCTCGCAGCTTCGCTGCTTGGCCCCTAATAATACTAACAATAACAATAGGTGCCTCGCAGCTTCGCTGCTTGGCCCCTAATAATACTAACAATAACAATAGGTGCCTCGCAGCTTCGCTGCTTGGCCCCTAATAAAACTAACAATAACAATAGGTTTCCTCCTTACGGAGGAATCCTAATTACAATAGGTGCCTCGCAGCTTCGCTGCTTGGCCCCTAATAAAACTAACAATAACAATAGGTTTCCTCCTCACGGAGGAATCCTAATAATACCACCAATAACAATAGGGTTCTCCTACCGGAGGAACCCTAATAATACCACCAATAACAATAGGGTTCTCCTACCGGAGGAACCCTAATAATAATAATAACTAGAGAGGGTACAATTTCTGGGGAAATTGTAGGGTGTGCTTGCTTGCGTCGGTTGCACAGGGGTCCGTTTTGGAATGACATTTTTACAACTGATATTTCTGTATATTTTATATAAAAATGCATACTTATTATTTATAAAGATTACATAGATTTAAAAGCATTTTTTTTTGCTGCTCATTTACAACTGAAAATACGAGTGAAGTGTAGAATGAAATAGATGTCTTCTCATTTCCCCTGCAAGAGGCAGCCTCAACGTTCAAAACAATCAAAACGAATACATTTGGCAGACCGGTGTAAAAATTGACCTAATCTCTATGACTTAAACGTCATTTTAAGTTTTTCCCTTCTCATGATATTTTCAGGCATTTAGCCTACTCATTGCATTCATTCATTAATAAAGAACCCCCTTTGAAGATTATTCTACGACGTTACCCGGCAGTAGAAGATGGAATCGCGATTCAAACAGTACCATCTTCTAACTGAAAATATGCCCCCCAAAACGTAAATAAGCTTGACATTCATTTAGTGGAAAATCGCTCATTCATAAAAAGCTCACTGGTAGCGATCATTGTCAGTAACAACGCAAAATGCGATATAGCCCTGTGTGGAGAAGCTGCCCCGGTAAATTGTACTACTACGGTACAGTACTAGACTACTGCTGTGTTCGTCTTGGTAGCGATTGCGTTGGTTGAATTGGATTTAACGTTCCGTTGTACGGTTTAAGCTGAAATTAATTATTTTCATGAACAGATTGACAACGTTTAGGCTGTGGCAATGAAGTTCAGGTTAGTAGTTAGATAGACTTTTGATTTAAGTAAGGGGAGTGCCGAACATGTTCTGTCGCCGTTTGACTTCCTAAACAGCTGTGTAAGTTAGATGTTTTTGTCGTGTGTCTCGCGTAAGCTACAGCGTTGCAGTGAGCTACACTGGTTTGAAACTACAGGTAATGGTAATTTCACCAACAAATCGTTTACTAATGTCAGAATAAATCCTACAACAAAAATGTATATGTGAGGAATGTTTATTTTAACGATTGAAAACAGATAACACTACATCATAGACCACTGTAGTATGTGTTGCCCGGGCAACACAGGCTAATGTCATGATGCTAATACTTCAGTGAAATAGTAGACTACTGTTTCCGAAAGTAGATGTACTTCCTTAATAATTTCAGCTTATACTGTACATTACACATCACAATTGTGTGTCATATCACAAAGTAAAATGAGTAAATAGTTATCATCCTGGCCTCTTTGCTTGTGGCGTTTCTGCAGCTGCCTTGCAGTAAAGCTATAGTTAGCCTAGCTATCCCCCAAGTTAACAGATGCGAAACGAATGTTCTGCCAAAGGTAGTCACGCGTGTTTTCGTGACGTTAGTGACGTAGTGACGTTAGTAACGTCAGTGACTGTGGCTAGCAAATTAGCCACCGTTAGCTTCACTTTTCGCCACAAAAACTTAACTTCAGCCTAAACCATGCAACGGAACGTAAATTCCAATAGAAGCAACTCAATCGCTACCAAGACGAAACTTTTGACACCTACGTTGTCTATGTAGGCCAAATATCGACTGAGTTTTAGGGGGGCAAAAAGAAATAAAAATAATAATAATAATAATAATAATATATATTTGAGAGAACAAAGGTTGTGCTCTCGCCGAAGGCTTGAGCACACCCAATAAAACTAACAATAACAATAGGTTTCCTCCTTACGGAGGAATCCTAATAATACCACCAATAACAATAGGGTTCTCCTACCCGAGGAACCCTAATAATAATAATAAAACTAACAATAACAATAGGTTTCCTCCTTACGGAGGAATCCTAATAATAATACCACCAATAACAATAGGTTTCCTCCTACCGGAGGAACCCTAATAATAATAATACCACCAATAACAATAGGTTTCCTCCTACCGGAGGAACCCTAATAATAATAATACCACCAATAACAATAGGTTTCCTCCTACCAGAGGAACCCTAATAATACCACCAATAACAATAGGTTTCCTCCTACCGGAGGAACCCTAATAATACTACCAATTACAATAGGTGCCTCGCAGCTTCGCTGCTTGGCCCCTAATAATAATTATAAGAAAAGGTAGAAACACTTGAGGTGGCTGCGCCGCTTCGCGGCTTGGCCACCAATTATAAGAAAAGGTAGAAACACTTGAGGTGGCTGCGCCGCTTCACGGCTTGGCCACCAATTATATTACATTTTTGGATATATCATATACACACAGTTATTCAAAACCTAAAGCTCTTCTTTCATGAGCTCCTATGTACATTTCTGTACAAGATTGAAAGTAAATGGCAGAGATGCTGAAAATTTCATGGTAAACACGAAAACAAGATTGAAACCAAACATATTTTTTTTACTATAAGCATTTGTGGTTGTGAATACTGTTCTATCGTGGTAATCGTAATAAGACCAGGTAGAGTCAGAGTTGGATTCATTGTCTCTTTACTTCACTCGCTTGCATACAACACAGTATACATACATTTCCCCTGATGCAATGGGGGGGTTGTACTACGGATGTCAGCGAGGAACATAATACATAACAACTCCCCCCCCTTAAATGAAAAGTACCACCTTGAAATGCAACAAATAACAAACCCCACTTACAGACTAACTCTACCCATAACCACACTACCTTAATCTCATGTGTGTGTGTTCCTAGGCTATGCTACGGAAATGAGGGTAGACTGCCTCAAATCCCAACATCACCCTGGGGATTATTCTGCCCCACAGCACTGGGTATGTCACCTATCTAATACCTCAACCGGTCCGGTGGTCGGTGTTCCCTGACTGGATACCGACGAACAGACAAGTCTCTGGGTGAGGATACACCGGGGTTGACAGGCAGTGGCACCGGCACAGATGGAGATGACATAGACTCAGCCATTGGAGAAACTGGGTCTAGCACGACTGTGGCAGACTCTGGAATTTGTGCTGGCACACTGATGGTAGCAGGTACCTCAGTGGGAAGTGGTGGCACTGGTTGTGGACACCCCCCAGGTGACGACAACACTGGAGTTGCTGCTCCCTGTAGCAGTTGATCTGTGTGTCTCCTCCAGACCCTGTCCTCAGTTGTTTGGATCGTGTAAGACACAGGACCCGTCTGTGCAATAATTGTGCCTGGAACCCATTTTGCACCACTTGTATAATTACGTGCCATCACCGGGTCTCCAGGACAGAATACTTCGTCTCTTGCCGTCTTCTGCCGCCTTTGTATCTGCGCCTGTTGTTCACGCCACACCACCGACTTAGTCTTGGGAGGTTTCAGAAGATCGAAGCTGGTACGCAAACGTCTTTTCATCAGAAGGGTTGATGGACTCTCGTCGTGCCATGTGGCACATTCCTGTATGACAACAAGAAAGCGTGCAGTCGTTGATGGAGGGAACCTTGTCCTTGTGAAGCCTTGAGTGAGTGTTTCCTGCTCTGAATAAATCTTTCTGCTAATCCGTTAGTAGCGGGGTGATATGGAGCAGACCGTATGTGTTGAATTCCGTGCCTTTCAAGGAACTTGGCAAGATCCTCAGAGACAAACTGCGGACCATTGTCACTCACCAGCTGTTCTGGAAAACCAAAACGACTGAACATTTCCGCCAGCTTCTCAATCGTTTTCTGGGCTGTGGTTGATCTCATAATTGCAACTTCTGGCCACTTACTATGTGCATCAATAGCTACCAGCAACATCCTCTCTTCAAATGGCCGGCAAAATCGATATGTATCCGTTGCCATGCTTCCTCAGGCCAGTCCCATGGGTGCAGAGGGGCCAACGGTGGTGTGTTGCGGACGCTCTGACATGAGCCACAAGACTTCACCCTGTCTTCAATATGACCCAGAAGTAGCTCCTTGCGAGTTCTTTCATGCGAACCATTCCACAGTGCCCTGAATGTAACTGTTGTAGCAGCGCTTCCCTCAGCTTTGGTGGAATGATTACCCTCTGCCCCCATAACAGACATCCTGCTTGGACCGAGAGTTCCGTCATCCTTGAGAGATACGGTTTCAGTTCTGCTAAACTCTCCACTTTCCTTCCACTCACCACGACATCAATCATCTTAGAGAGCACAGGGTCATTTCTGCTCTGACGTCTCACCTGTGTACAGGTGATTGGGATCCCGTCTACCTGCTGGAAGTAGAAGATGTCTGCTTGCTCAGACATGACATGAGTGTCAGGCAATGGCAGTCTGGAGAGACCATCAGCATTTGAGTGCAGTTCAGACTTCCGGTACTTAATGTCATAGGTGTGAGCGGAGAGAATCAATGCCCACCTCTGTGTGGCCCAAAAATGGTGGTAAGAGGACGATGATCTGTTAGCAGAGTGAACTTCCTCCCAAACAGGTATTGGTGGAACTTCCGGACACCAAAAACTATCCCTAGGGCCTCCCTCTCTATTTGGGCGTAGTTGCTTTCGGCCTGGTTGAGTGAGCGTGACGCAAACGCTATTGGTCTTTCCTCACCATTTGCCAGAACATGTGACACCACGGCACCTACGCCATACGGCAATGCATCACAGGCTAATTGTAGCGGAAGCAAGGGGTCAAAGTGTATCAATGCCTCTGATTTCACTAAAGCTTCTTTGGTTTGTGCAAACACCTGCTCACATTGAGCTGTCCATTTCCACACCTTGTCTTGGCACACAAGCTGATGGAGTGGCTTCAACATGGATGCCAGATTAGGAATAAACTTCCCATAATAATTAAGCAGACCAAGATAGGAACGTAGTTGACTTACATTTTGAGGCGCTGGGGCCCCAGTGATGACTCGGACCTTTTATGGAGCTTTGTGCAAGCCTTGGGCATCAATCACATGCCCCAAGTACTACACAGAAGATTTAAAGAATTCACATTTAGCCTTGCGGACTCTGAGTCCATATTCTTTCAGTCTTTGTAGGGTGGCCTCAAGATTTCTCAAGTGCTCTTCCTCAGTCTTCCCCGTGACTAAGATATCGTCCAGGTAGCACTGTACACCAGACAGACCACTTAAGACCTGATCCATCGCTCGCTGAAACAAAGACGGGGCAGATGTGATCCCAAAAGGCAGACGGAAGTATCTGTATAGCCCCTTATGAGTGTTGATGGTCAGCTGCTGTCATGACTGCTCCGCGACATGCATCTGCAGGTATGCCTGGCTCAGGTCAATTTTGCTGAATTGTATTCCTCCTGCTAGGCCAGCAAACAGATCCTCGATGAGAGGGAGTGGATATTGTTCCACTTCCAACACCGGGTTAACTGTCACCTTGAAATCCCCACAAATTCTGGGCGCGCCGTTCTTTTTCATTACAGGAACTATGGGCGTTGCCCATTCACTCACACTGACAGGCTCAAGCACGCCACTCTCTACTAACGCTTGCAACTCTGATTCCACTTTTGGTCTAAGAGCAGAGCACCGCTCTGGCTTTCATGAACCTTTGTTTGCTACCAGCCTTCAGATCTAGTTTAGTCATGATATCCTTCATGCTTCCCAGCTCGTCTTTAAACACCTCTGCATACTTCTCTAAGACGGTGGTTAGACCTGGCTCCGCCTTGGAGATCATGAAGATGGTTGACCAGTCAAAACGCATCTTTTCCAGCCATGCACGACCACAGAGAGATGGAAAATTGCCTTGCACGATGTAGAGCGGCAATATAGCTGTTTGTTTATTCAGTTGGACCCCTACCTCAACTAAGCCGCTGACTGGCACTGTTTCACCAGTGTAGGTCTTTAAGAGGATGTTAGACCTTTTTAACGGCAGATGTTTTAATGCCTTGTTGTAGACGCGGTCTGATACAATTGACACTGCTGCCCCAGTGTCAATCTCCATGGGAGTGGGTTGCCCTTCCAATAATGGAGTAACAGAGTACCCCTGTGACCCTCCCTTAATGGTCAGTATGTGAACTCTCCGATCATCTGAGCTGCTACTATCTCCAGATGAGTCATTCTGGTAACCCACATTATACACCCCTTTCTTCTTCCAAACCCGTTTTGGTGGCTGAGGCTCTCTTTTACTGTTGGTGACCCTTCTACTCTGGCAAGCACGTTCGATGTGACCCTTCTTCCTGCACTTCCTACAATCTAGGTCCTTGCTCCAGCATTCAGATGCTACATGTCCCATCTTATCACACCTGTAGCATTTGATGTGCTTTTCATAAGTGTCACTTGCAATCTTATGCAGTGTGGTACTTGAACTCAGCTGATGGGCCTCTTTAGCTGCCATCTCCATGGACACGCTTATTTCCACGGCTCTGTCTAGTGTCAATGCCTTTTCCGTAAGCAATCTCTTCTGTATGGCTTCACTCCTGAGACCACACACCAGTCTGTCTCTTATTACTTCGCTTAGTGACTCTTTAAATTCACAATGCTCAGCTAGCCTTTTCATGGTAGCAACAAACATATTCACGGACTCCCCCTCCTCCTGATTCCTCTTATGGAAACGGAAACGTTCCGCTATGGTCAATGGTGGTGGCGAGAAGTGCCTTGCCAATGTTTGCACAATCACATCATACGTCTTGACACCGGGTTTATCCGGCTGTATCAAAGAGCGCAACAGATTAAACGTCTTAGCTCCCATCACGCTAAGAAACGTGGGTACTGTCTTCTCCTCGCCAATGCTATTTGCAGCTACAAAGTATCCAAAACGTTCAGTGTACGCGGCCCATGGTTCAACCAGTTCATCAAAAGCACCAATGCTCCCGATTATCCCCGCCATGTCTTCAAATTTCACTTTCTCCAATACAGGTTTAAGCAGAATGCACTGGTCTCTTTTACAGTCACGTATCCCCGCAGTCGCTGCACTCACAATTCCTTCCTTTACCGCTCCTCTTGTAGACTTGGTTCGGTAGCTTGCCAGCAACGGTATCCACGAAAAGTTAGTATCCCGGTCGATTCCAGTTTTCCAAGCGCTAAACACGTCTTCCTAGCCCCACAAACACGCATGCATCCGCCATCCTCGTCGCCAGTTGTTCTATCGTGGTAATCGTAATAAGACCAGGTAGAGTCAGAGTTGGATTCATTGTCTCTTTACTTCACTCGCTTGCATACAACACAGTATACATACATTTCCCCTGATGCAATGCGGGGGTTGTACTACGGATGTCAGCGAGGAACATAATACATAACAAATACAGTATTACACAGTACAAAAGAAACAGTGTACCGTATTTTCCGCACTATAGGGCGCACTGGATTATAAGGCGCACTTGTCAATGAATGGTCTATTTTCAATCTTTTTTCATATATAAAGTGCATCGGACTATAAGGCGCATTACAGTTTTTCACAATTGTTAAAACACAAAAAGCTAAACTTTGGCACAATTTTCACAACCTTAACTTCATGTACCAATTGCTCGACCCAATTTGGCACTACTTCACACTCCCTTATCTGCATTAGACTCAAACTTTCCTTGTTTACACACTGATGTCAATTACACATCACCTTGTTGTCAAAACACTACACACAATGTTCAGTTGTTGCACACACTTCTCAAGTAACGTTTCAAAGCATCAACCTACAACACACAAATATTCAAATCTCTAAGCACTCAGGTCTGGTGAGCAATTTGCGATCAGGACTGCAGAATAAAAAGGAAGAGGACAAGGAAGAGGACAAGGAAGATGACGAGGAGGAGGATAAGGAGGAGGAAAAGGAGGACGACAAGAAGAAGGAGGAGGAGGAGGAAGAGGAGAAGAAGAAGGAGGAGAAAGAAGAAAGAGAACGGTGATCTCTAATGAGATTCGGGCCACCATGGTTGACCATGTGCTCAACCATGGTTTGAGCATGAGGGAGGCTGGCCAGAGGGTCCAACCAATTCTCAGCCGCTTCACAGTTGCTGCCATCATTAGAACCTTTAGAATGGAGAACAGGTATGAATTATATTTGCCTTGTGTACTGAAATACTGCATATCAATAGAATACAGTGTGCTCACTGTATTTGTATTTTGCAGGACTGAAAGAGAACCACACCATGGAGGAAGAACATGCACTTTCACAGCCGAACAGGAGACTGACATTGTGAAAATGGTTCATGAAAACAACACTATCACACTCCGACAGATACAAACCAGGATCCTGGCTGACTCCCATTCAGAAACATGGGGGAAAAGAATGCCCCAGGAATGCCATGCGGATGAAACAAGTGTACAGGGTCCTATTCGACTGAAACACAGACCACATCAAGGAGTTACGGCAAGAGTTTGTGCTTGTAAGTCCCATACATTCAGCACTGACACGCATGTATTGTACCTGTAATCCAATATTGTTACTTTTCTACAGTGTCTCACTGTAGTCCACTGTGTTGACCCATCTGTGTCCATACTATAACTTGCATTATCATGCTGTCTGTTCCAGCGGATCCAGGAGCATGACACAGCTAATGAGCTGTATGAATACATATTAATTGATGAAGTTGGATTCAACCTGGTGAAGAGGAGGCGCCGGGGCAGAAATGTCATTGGCCAGCGCGCCATTGTTGAGGTCCCCGGCCAGCGTGATGGAAACATCCCTTTGTGTGCTGCAATGGGTTGAGCAGGCCCGTTGACAGTACTGTACTGTTCGGAAATAAAACTTTTTTGCCGCATATGTGTGCTGTTTTATGTTTGAAAAAATTAGGCCTACACTGAGACATTTTACAAAAGTTGAAATGGCTCATTCCCCAGAGTCATTCATATGGTGTGTTCCATTTCTAGAATTGTGTCAATTTTGCACTACTGTGTGCTGTGAATGCTTGGTAGTGTGCAGCAAATGCTTATTGTGTGTACTGTTATGAATGGTATGTGTGTGTCATTTGAAAATATGGCTGTGTGTACCAAATGAGAACACGAGTTGCATTTTGTGAACAGGTAACCCTTACAAAAAAGAAGTATATTAAAGTATACTATGAGTATACTTAGAAAATCGTTCACTTTTGATATACTTTTAAGTATGCTTTGAAAATAGTTCACTTTTGTAAGAAGTATACTTAGAAAGTATTATTACACAGCAAAAACAGTCAAAAATATAGCTGCAAGCAGCAATGAGGTGGCCAAACCGGTAAAGCAGGTTTAGACAGTCTCAGAACAGGGTTCTGAGTAAATGCAGCTTTTAATCCATCAAAGACTTGCTGAGATACGACCCAACTTCCTGTTTGCCGGCTTTGCCGCAGATTTTGATTGGCTGTACCGATCAAACCGTTTCGAAAATCTAAAATAATTTTGATAGTTTGTGTGAGGATTGCCATGACTATATACAGCTAGACTACAGGTAGCTAGCGACTGCGTTGTACCTAGGGATGAGTATTGATAAGATTTTAACAATTCTGATTCCATCAATTCTTGCTTATCGATTCGATTCCTTATCGATTCTCTTATTGATTCTTATTGGGCAAGGGAGCACAAACGGGTTAATTTACATACATTTTCTTTTATATAATTTTCTATAATGCTACACACCATATACCGTATGTATACATACACATTTACATTATGTCGTTGCTCTTCTTCTACACTTCTATTTGACCTTGGCTGAAAATGGAAGATTCTATAGCTAAGCTATGTCTGTTATAGCTATGCTAGCTTAGCTATAGAATCTTCCATTTTCAGCCAAGGTCAAATCATATAATATGACAGTGGCGCTCAGTTGAGCTAATATTGGGTTAACACGACAACGCGAACGTTTGGTGATAACACACGCCCTCCGATAATTAACGTGAAGTGATCAATAATGGGAGACGAATGTCGGAGCAAAAATGTATGCTTCAAACGACGGGACAGAAGATAACTTGATCGACTACACACAATAAAGGCAAATTGCTTCACACAGTGACAAGTGGTTGTGATCACTTTTGATGAGTTTAGCTCACTTTTATGAAGCGCGAACATTAGCTGCGCTGCTGCGTGCATCGAACACATGACATTCCAGTAACTTCATTCCATGCTGTGTGTTCAAATGCTTCTTCACATTTGTGGCATTTCCTCCCTTCGACAAAATAGACTTTTTACACGCGTTACAAGTGGCGTTGTTGTCATTTTGTCGTGTGAAATACAACCAAACTTTAGAACAGTTCTGCCTAGTTGCCATGTTTGCTGCAGTCTGAATAAACTATAAAAGTTTGCGCATGCGCAACGGCACAGAGAACCGTTAGCAGAATTGTTAGAATTTGGCTGATTATTCCAAGGAATCGGTTCACTGGGAACCGGTTTCTAAACAAGAACCGGTTCTCGATACCCATCCCTAGTTGTACCTGGCTTCCTTTGCAGTGGCTTACAGTCTCGCTAAACAAAAAACCAGTGACATGGCAGGCTCGTTGGCTTTGGCTGGATTTGAACTTCTTACGTTGCCGTATCCTGAGGGGGAGAGGAGGAGAGACCTATCCTCATGAGCTATTCTCAGTGCTGGAAATTACTGTGTTCAGTTACTGTGTAAAAATATAAGCAGTTTTTCAACTGGCAAGCGGTTGTCAGATTTGGCCCAAGTTTAAACTGCTGTAATTCAGTCCTATTTTGACATGTCAATGTGATTGTGGTCTGAAGATAATCTGTGCCAAATTTGGTGAATATTGGAACATTTTGTTGGAGGAATAGGGAAAACACTTTTTATAAAACGTAAAATGGCGGCCGCATCAATTCATCTGGTATCACAAGTTAACATGTGTCAGACAAGGGATCGCCCCCTAGCGGTTAGATGACACAACCTTTTGTGGTCCTCTTTGGAACAGGGTCCCGAGCACCTGTACCAAGTTTGATGTCAATTCAGCAAATATTTCTTGAGATATCTACTAAGATATCACGAGACAAAGGAATCACTTAAATAAGACAAACAAATCAACAGTTATTGGTCAACACACAATCCTGCCTATTGTAGTGCCCCCTAGAGGTCAAATGTCACTACCTGTCTCAGACCTCGTAATAAGAGGGTCCTGAGTCCATACACCAAGTTTGGAGTCAATGAATCAAAGATTGACTAAGATATGACCTCACTTCCCTTTTTCCAGATCAGTTGCTCAATTTGATTGGCTGTAACTAACAAACGATTTCGAAAATCAAAAATCCATACGATAACTTTTGTGGGGCTTGGTCTGAAGATGATCTGTGCCAAATTTGGTGAAGATTGGACAAACTTTATAGGAAAGTTAGCGAAAAAACGTTATATTCAAAATGGCGGCCACATCAATTCGACCACATCAATTTGATTGGCTGTAACTAACAAACAATTTCGAAAATCAAAAATCGATACGATAACTTTTGTGAGGCTTGGTCTGAAGATCATCTGTGGCAATTTTGAAGAAGATTCGACAAAAATTGTAGGAGGAGACATGAAAAAACGCTTTTCCTTTTGCGTTGGACTCATCTTGATCCAGGGAATACAACGATACCTCATTTTTGAAAATGAGACATGTGGTTCAAAAGTAAAGTGTGTAAACACACCTTCAACTTTGACCCATTAATGGCGCTAGAGGGTTTGAAATGGAGACATGAAACTTGGTGAAATTGATGAGGGGACTGGCCCCAAAGAGTGTGCCAAATTTCACAACTTCTGACAATACGGTTCTAGGGGCTGCCATAGACTCCCATGGCAGAAGATGTATGATAATAATAACTAGAGAGGGTACAATTTCTGGGGAAATTGTAGGGTGTGCTTGCTTGCGTCGGTTACACAGGGGTCCGTTTTTTAATGCCATTTTTACAACTGATATTTCTGTATATTTTATATCAAAATGCATACTTATTATTTATAAAGATTACATAGATTTAAAAGAATATTTTTTTTGCTGCTCATTTACAACTCAAAATACGAGTGAAGTGTAGAATGAAATAGATGTCTTCTCATTTCCCCTGGAAGAGGCAGCCTCATAGTTGAATCAAAACGAATACATTTGGCAGACCGGTGTAAAAATGGACCTAATCTCTATGATTTAAACGTCCTTTTAAGTTTTTCCCTTCTCGTGATATTTTCAGGCATTTGGCCTACTCATATTGCATTCATTCATTAATAAAGAACCCCCTTTGAAGATTATTCTGCAACTTTAGCCGGCAGTAGAAGATGGAATCGCGATTCAAACAGTACCATCTGCTAACTGAAAATATGCCCCCAAAAACGTAAATAAGCTTGACATTTATTTAGTGGAAAATCGCTCATTTATAAAAACTGGTAGCGATCATTGTAAGTAACAACGCAAAATGCGATATAGCCCTGTGTGGAGAAGCTGCCCCGGTAAATTGTACTACTACAGTACAGTACTAGACTACTGCGGTGTTCGTCTTGGTAGATATTGCGTTGGTTGAATTCGATTTAATGTTCTGTTGTACGGTTTAGGCTGAAATTAATTATTTTCATGAACAGATTGACAAAGTTTAGGCTGTGGCAATGAAGTTCAGGTTAGTAGTTAGATAGACTTTTGATTTAAGTAAGGGAAGTGCCAAACATGTTCTGTCGCCGTTTGACTTCCTAAACAGCTGTGGAGATGTTTTTGTTAGCTACAGTACTGTGCACTAGGGTCTCGGGTAGGCTACAGCGTTGCAGTGAGCTACACTGGTTTGAAACCACAGGTAATGATAATTTCACCCACAAATCGTTTACTTGTAATCTAATGTCATAATAAATCCTACAACGAATTTATTTGTGAGGAATGTTTATTTTAACAATTGAAAACAGATGGATCATAGACCGCTGCAGTATGTGTTGCCCGGGGAACAGAGGCTAATGTCATGATACTAATGCTTCAGTGAAATAGTAGAGAACTGTTTCCGAAAGTAGATGTACTTCCTTAATAATATCATCTTATATTGTACGTTACACATCACAATTGTGTGTCATATCACAAAGTAAAATGAGCAAATAGTTATTACCCAGGCCTCTGCTTGTGGCGTTTCTGCAGCTGCCTTGCGGTAAAGCTGTTAGCCTGGCCATCTCCCAGAAGTTAACGAGCTGCTAAACTAATGTTCTGCTAGAGATAGTCACGCGAGTTTTCGTGACGTTAGTAGCGTCAGTGACTGTGGCTAGCAAGTTAGCCACCGTTAGCTTCACTTTTCGCCACAAAAACTTCATTTATACTTAAACCGTGCAACGGAACGTAAATACAAATACAAGCAACTCAATCGCTACCAAGACGAAACTTTTGACACCTAGGTTGTCTATGTAGTCCAAATATTGACTGAGACTTAGGGGTGGAAAAAAAAATATATATATATATAACGTTATGTGAGAGAACAAAGGTTGTGTCCTTGCCGAAGGCAAAGCACACCCAACTAGAGAGGGTACAATTTCTGGGGAAATTGTAGGGTGTGCTTGCTTGCGTCGGTTGCAGGTGGGTCCGTCCTCTAAGTTTTTCCCTTCTAGTGATATTTTCAAGCATTTAGCCTACTCATATTGCATATTTCATTAAGAACACCCTTTGAAACAGCTGCGAACCCCCTTTGAAACAAGCTACTGTAACAACGTTGTCACTGGCAGTGTGGAATCGCGATTCAAACAGTACCGTCTGCTAACTGAAAATATGCCCCCCAAAACGTAAATAAGTTTGACATTAATGTAGGGGGAAATGGCTTATTCAAAATAAGTTTGCTAGAGGCAAGCTAGCTGCTGTTGCTCCACATTTCACTGATTGTTTAAAAGCACAGGAAATGAGCACGTTTCTTTTGACATAAAGTTTAACTGTGGCTTTGAAGACAGTACGACACACTGCCAGTGGGCGAGCCGAGTCTGACTGAGGCTAATGTCAAAAAAAGCCGCGGTGTCACTCAAATTCCAAGTTTTACACAAATCACAAAAATATGCTGACTCGCTGGCTATCTTCGCAATCGGCATATCTTTAAAACACTGCCCTCCTTCTGATTTTTGATGTAGAATTGACCCTGGTACGAAATTAAGAAAATACTCATCAGAGATCGACAACAGCTGACGCAATCGTCAACGGAGGCTGACGGGGCTCTCACGTAGCAAACCAAAGTTTTTACAGCAACCTACATAAAAATCTCACCACCTGCCTGTCTTCACAATAGTCATATCGTCATAACATTGCCCTCCTTCTGTTTTTTGGTGTAGAATTGAACTATAAAATTACGAAAATACTAAACTACTATGACGCTTGCATGGCTGCTGCCTAGGCAGTCTCACGGGCGACGCGCACTCGCTCAAATTACAAAGACTTTCACGACCTAAATAAAAAATCAGAGATGGCAGTTCCATTCAAAATTGCTTTCTCAACAAAACCCAATGGTTGGTAATTTTGGTGGTTGGCATTTTTCACTCATAATCCAAGCTCCAATTTGCGTGCTAGAACGTCTCTATCACGTTGTATCCATGCGTCGTTGCTAACGTGTGCTGACGTAGGCTAGCACTGGTACCCTTCGTTGACAGAAGACACTTTTTGCCACACAAATGTTCAGTTCATGTTCAGTTACTGTATAAAAAAGTAAGCTGTTTCTCCTGTGGTAAGTGTTGTTAGATTCAGCCTAAGTTGAAACTGCTTGTACATTTCCTATAAAAACGGGACAACGGGATGACTGGGTTGCTGCTGTAAAGAATAACTTTCTCATCGTTTTTTTAAACAGGTTGTTTGGAGTGCCATAACTTGTCATGGAAGGGAATTTTAAATCATGCCTAGCATCAGTGGGAATGTGTCCTGGCTTAGGTTACTGAAATGAATTTGTGCAACAGGCAAGGGATCCACCTGAACAATCAATTTACTTCATTCGATATAACCATTAGAGTTATCTCTACCATGCGTAGACTACAAGTAGCTAGCTACTGTGGTGAAGCTGGCTTGTTTTGCAGTGGTTTACACAGTCTCGCTAAACAGATGATCAGAGTGTTGTGATGGGCTCAAATAAACACGCATTGCTATGTTTTTACAACCGGAGGATTGATCGGAAGACTAGAAACCGTTTTGTCTGAATAAAAAATTAACAACTATGCCTCTGAATGGTTTTGAACCTACAACCCCCTTGCTTACCAGCACAACATCTCAGCCAATTGAGCCATTCCCAGACATGGATTACACAAAACTGGATAATAAAAAAAAGCTGTTTCTCCAATGGCGAGCATTGTCAGATTTGGTCGAAGTTCAAACAGCTGTAATTCAGTCATATTTCGTCATATCGACATATCAAGGTGAAACTTTGCATGGTACTTCAGGGGCATCTCACCTTAAAGCCTATCATTGACGTCATTTTTAAATACGTCAATGATACATATCTGTACAAAATCTCAAGTCAATTAGAGCTTTGGTTCAAGAGAAAATGAATTTTTAAGGTTTTCCAAAATGATGACTGTACAGGAAAATCCATCATGGCGGACCTTATGGGTCCTTGAGGCTTTTTTGTTCCTCATGAAAAATGAAGCATGCACACCAAGATTCAGGAGAATTGGAGCAATGGGGTGGGAATGCCATCACTTTGAAAATTGGACTTTTGGGCGTGGCATGTGGCGCCCCCTATGGTCTGATGTTGCCCATATTTGGTGTGGGGGTACCCACTTGGATGTAGTATCAATGTGCCAAATTAGAACATTTATGACGAGGGACTTTTTGAGATATTGAGACGCAAGGAGAAGAAAAATAATAATAAGAATACCAATAATAACAATAGGTTCCCTCCTACCGGAGGAACCCTAATAAGAATACCAATAATAACAATAGGTTCCCTACTACCGGAGGAACCCTAATAAGAATACATAGAAACACTTAAGGTGGCTGCGCCGCTTCGCGGCTTGGCCACCAATAATTTAAAAGTACAATACAGGTTACATTTTTTAGATCCATCTCATTCTAATTATTCATGTCTAGGAAAGTCTATAATGCATTGCACATTGAATCTTTTTTGTTACTGAAGCTGCAACCTTAATTACTGCCAAAACATTCTGAAACCCTATACTCTTATACTAATAGTTATCAATTGGAGTATTACAGTTTTTCACAATTGTTAACACACGTTTCTCAAAACAATAACGGCTTTCTCAAAACTGCACACACAAAACTGAAAACCTCACACACAAAATGCTAAACCTGACACTCCCTTTGCAAGATGACTCTTTGCCATCAAATCTCTTACCTGTTCACAAAATGCAACTTGTGTTCTCATTTGGTACACACAGCCATATTTTCAAATGACACACACATACCATTCATAACAGTACACATAATAAGCATTTGCTGCACACTACCAAGCATTCACAGCACACAAAATTGCAAAAAAAAAGTGCAAAATTGAAAACACAATTCTAGAAATGGAACACACGATACGAATGACTCGACAAATGTTTTCAAACATAAAACAGCACACATATGCGGCAAAAAAAGTTTTATTTCTGAACAGTACAGTACTGGCAACGGGCCTGCTCAACCCATTGAAGCACACAAAGTGATGTTCCCATCATGCTGGCCAGGGACCTCAACAATGGCGTGCTGGCCAATGACATTGATGACCAGGTTGAATCCAACCTCATCACATTTAGTCATTTAGCAGACGCTCTTATCCAGAGCGACTTACAGTAAGTACAGGGACATTCCCCCGAGGCAAGTAGGGTGAAGTGCCTTGCCCAAGGACACAACGTCATTTGGCACAGCCAAATTGAACCGGTAACCTTCAGATTACTAGCCCGACTCCCTAACCACTCAGCCACCTGACTCCCACTCATCAATGAATATGTATTCCTATAGCTCATCAGCTGTGTCATGCTCCTGGATCCGCTGGAACAGACAGCATGGTAATGCAAGTTATAGTATGGACACAGATGGGTCAACACAGTGGGCTACAGTGAGCACTATAGAAAAGGAACTATTGGATTACAGGTACAATACATGCATGTGTCAGTGCTGAATGTATGGGACTTACAAGCACAAACTCTTGCCGTAACTCCTTGATGAGGTCTGTGTTTCAGTCGAATAGGACCCTGTACACTTGTTTCATCCGCATGGCATTCCTGGGGCATTCCATTCCCCTATGTTTCTGAATGTGGCATGGTCAACCAGGATCCTGGTTTGTATCTGTCGGAGTGTGATAGTGTTGTTTTCACAAACCATTTTCACAATGTCAGTCTCCTGTTCGGCTGTGAAAGTGCATGTTCTTCCTCCACGGTGTGGTTGTCTTTCAGTCCTGCAAAATACAAATACAGTGAGCACACTGTATTCTATTGATATGCAGTATTTCAGTACACAAGGCAATATATAATTCATACCTGTTCTCCATTCTAAAGGTTCTAATGATGGCAGCAACTGTGAAGCGGCTGAGATTTGGTTGGACCCTCTGGCCAGCCTTCCCTCATGCTCAAACCATGGTTGAGCACATGGTCAACCATGGTGGCCCGAATTTTATTAGAGATCACCGTTCTCTTTCTTCTTTCTCCTCCTCCTCCTTCTTCTCCTCTTCCTCATCCTCCTTATTCTTGTCGTCCTCCTCCTTATCCTCCTCCTTGTCATCCTCTCCCTACTCTTCCTTGTCCTCTTCCTTGTCCTCTTCCTTGTCCTCTTCCTTGTCCTCCTCTTCCTTCTCTCACTCTTACCCCTCTCCTTCTCTGGTTGTTGATATGTTCTAAGTTCTCCATTGTTCACCCAACAAAACAGAGGCTCAAGGCCCTTTTTATGCTGCAGTCCTGATCGCAAATTGCTCACCAGACCTGAGTGTTTAGAGATTTGAATATTTTTGTGTTGTAGGTTGATGCTTTGAGACTTTACTTGAGATGTGTGTGCAACAACTGAACATTGTGTGTAGTGTTTTGACAACAAGGTGATGTGTAATTGACATCAGTGTGTAAACAAGGAAAGTCAGAGTCTAATGCAGATAAGGGAGTGTGAAGTAGTGCCAAATTGGGTCGAGCAATTGGTACATGACGTTATGGTTGTGAAAATTGTGCCAAATTTTTGCTTTTTGTGTGTTAACAATTGTGAAAAACTGTAATGGAAAAAACGAAAAAGCTACTTGAGAAAGAAGCAGACAGAAGGGTTGCATTTGAAGGTTATACTGTCAAACTGACTGAAGAGTGAAATGACGTGAAAAAATGAAGATAGCGTGGCTCATTGGCTGGTCAATTCCCATGATGCAAGGCGGTGAATAGTGTTAAAGGTGACATGACATGAAAACTTCACTTTAGGAGGTTATTTACAGTTTTTCACAATTGTTAAGAGGGGATGTGATTGGGCTACACAAAGCCTCATCTGATGTGTTGTAAAAGGCACGCTGTTATTCTGTTATTACAACAGCTGTGGCTCATAAGATATACATGGAAATTTGGCAAAAAGTTATAGAAATGTTATGGAAAGTTTTGAAATGTATTTGGTAAGAAGGTGGTGGGCAACACAAAACTGTTTAATACCTTTTTCCCAATCAGTCAACGGTTATGTTAAACTGTATTTTCATGTTTGTCATGTAAATGAAATAAATTATTACTATTAAATACTGTTATTTCCTAAGATTCTTAAATTGAGAAGTTGTGCAAGTGGTCTCAATCTTAAAATAAGGAAGATAATCTTGTTCCTTTGCTGGGATAATTTAAAAAATATGTCCACACCTTGTTACTAGTTAAATCGAGCTTGATATTAGTTGGTAAATCTTATTAAGAAAAAGTTAGATATATTTTCTCAAAATAAGACTATTTTTCTTATGTGAAATATGCTTGGCAAGATTTTTCTTCTTTTTAGTCTAGAAATAAGACAAACTTTCTAGAAATAAGGATTTTTTTACTTTCTTAAAAATCAGTTTTTGCAGTGCGTTTGTTCGAAAATACAAATGTGACTTCATGAATTTCGTTTTTTAAATGTGTCTGCTTAGAATGAAGTGTTTTGTTGAGTGGTAATTGTCATTGTTGTGCTGGTTTGAGTTAAATGACTGTTACGTTTCATAAGAAGAGCTGGATTATTACACCATTAGTGTTTACGCAGTAATTAGCTTCTTTCAGCTAAGAATCTGCCATGTCACTTTGCGAGGACCTGCCAAGTGACGCAAGCTCAGCGGCGTTTGAGGGGCCCCTGAATATTTAAAAATATATAACTACATCATAGTAAATGGACGTTTATTAAGTTTATTCTTGAAGTACTTTCAATAATTCAAAGTGCACTTGAAAGTATTGCGAAGTATACTTCTGAGGCACTAAAGGAAGTATAGTTCATGAACTGAAAGTGCACTACACAGGTTACTTTAGAGTATTCCAAGGTATACTTTTAAGTACTTTAGGAAGTATACTTTATGAACTGAAAGTGCACTACACAGGCTACTTTACAGTATTCCAAAGTAAACCTCAAATACACTATAAGTGTACTTGTAATTGTACTAAATGACCTAAAAAGTGGGCCAATTCAGTTTACTTAGTACAAAAATAGTATATAAATAAGTACACTGCTAGTATACTTTAAGTTACATGATCAGAATTAGAATGGGATTTATTCGCCATGAAAGTTTGCACAGACAAGGAATTTGCTTTGGCAGGAAGGTGCATACAATAAACATATAGGGACCTAAAATTTAAATATGTGGACTATCTATACTAAGGGTACATAAACTAGCAGTACTAAGTGGGATTAGAATTGAATTAAATATACAATAAAATTAAATATAAGTTGCCGTAAATTACAATATAAAAATACAAATATTACAAAAAATACAAATGTACAAGATACAATTTTGTAATGCAGTGCAAAAAGCAGTGTGTTTTAAGCAGGAAGTCTTTAGAGTCAGTGTGGTCCCTTGGCCTTGTTGAAGAGGCCAACAGCGGAAGGGAAGAAAGTTTTTGTGGCGTGAGGTATTGGTCATGATGGACCGCAGCCCTCTGCCGGAGGGGAGTGACTGAAACAGGGAGTGTCCAGGGTGGGAGGAGTCGGCCACAATCTTCCTCGCTCGCCTCAGGGTCCTCGAGGTGTGCAGGTCCTCGAGGGTAGGCAGATTGCAGCCAATCACCTTCTCAGCAGTGCGGATGATACGCTGCAGCCTGCTCTTGTCCTTGGCAGTGGCAGCAGCGTACCAGACGGTGATGGAGGAGGTGAGGATGGACTCAATGATGGCTGAGTAGAAGTGCGCCATCATTGTCTTTGGCAGGTTGAACTTCTTCAGCTGCCGAAGGAAGTACATCCTCTGTTGTGCTTTCTTGATGAGGGAGCTGATGTTCAGTTCCCACTTGAGGTCCTGGGAGAGGATAGTGCCCAGGAAGCGGAAGGACTCCACAGTGTTGACTGGGGAGTCACACAGGGTGATGGGGGTGAGTGGGGCTGTGTTCTTCCTGAAGTCCACAACCATCTCCACTGTCTTAAGAGCATTGAGCTCTAAGTTGTTCTGGCTGCACCAGGTGACCAGGTTGGCCGCTTCCCACCTATAATCAGACTCGTCTCCACCAGAGATGAGCCCAATAAGGGTGGTGTCGTCCGCAAACTTCAGGAGTTTGACGGACGGATGACTGGAGGTGCAACTGTTGGTGTACAGGGAGAAGAGCAGAGGAGAAAGGACGCAGCCCTGAGGTGATCCGGTGCTGATGGACCGGGAGTCAGAGACTTGTGTTCCCAGCTTAACGCACTGCTTCCTGTCAGACAGGAAGTCTGTGATCCACCTGCAGGTGGATTCAGGCACGTTCAGATGGGAGAGCTTGTCCTGAAGCAGGGCGGGGATGATGGTATTGAAGGCAGAGCTGAAGTCCACAAACAGGATCCTAGCATTGGGCTGGGGAGTCCAGGTGCTGTAGGGTGAAGTGGAGGGCCATGTTAACTGCATTGTCCACAGACCTGTTGGCTCTGTAGGCAAATTGCAGGGGGTCCAGTAGAGGGTCAGTGATGGATTTAAGGTGTGCCAGCACCAGGCGCTCGAAAGACTTCATTACCACAGAGGTCAGGGCGACGGGTCTGTAGTCATTATGTCCTGTTGGCCTTGGCTTTTTGGGCACAGGGATGATGGTGGAGGACTTGAGACAGGCTGGCACATGGCATGTCTCAAGGGAGGTGTAATAATAGTATAGTATATATGTGATAATAGTATACTTTTTTATACTAAGTATACTTACAAAATAAAGTATACTTTAAGTATACTTCTTTTTTGTAAGGGAAGAGATTTGATGGCAAAGAGTCATCTTGCAAAGGGAGAGTGAAGGTTTAGCATTTTGTGTGAGAGGTTTTCAGTTTTGTGTGTGCAGTTTTGAGAAAGCCGTTATTGTTTTGAGAAACGTGTTAACAATTGTGAAAAACTGTAAGCGAAACAAAACAGTCAGATACGTCAGTCAGTCAAACTTTATTGAACGTGTTCACAATAACTCTCAACATTGTTCAAACGTTAATGAGCTTATTCACAATAACTCCCAACCTTGTTCAGTTGTAACACGTAAAAAAACAGTCTGATACCGCAAAATCGAACGTTAGCGTATTCACAATGTAATATTATGTTGAAGCACAGTATGTATAACGCCTGGGACACACTGGCTGCGAAGCGCCTGGACGCGCCGTGCAGCGCCACGATCGGCTACGATCGGCTACGACTGAGCAAAAGCTGTTCACACCAGACGCGCATTTCTCCCCGCCGGTCACCAAGCCTTTCTGCTACTCGGAGCTTTCCTTTACGCTGACATGGTACATAAACATGGCATTGGCTATATCCCAGCATTGATCCTTATCTACGTTGTCCTTGTAAAATTGTTCCTGACATACAACAACTCCCTGTGCTTTTCAACTTCGAGAATTCATTTGATGCTGATTTTAGAAATCGACTTGGGGGTTCTCTCTCGGTAGGCTATGTCTGCGTGTGTGTTGTGTGCAACACGTGACAACTTGTTTCTCTCAAACAAACAAAACAACTACGGGCATGCCAGCTCAACGGATCAATCCGTTTATTTTCATTAGTTTCCATCAGGGTAACCACAAAGGACGTTCGTTACCAACATTGTGTAATTATAAAGTCTACAACTTTACAAATGTTCACCGTAGTCTACAATTAATGGAGTAAAATCTTAATAACATGTTTTTTTATTCAAATATATCAACTAATATGGTGTATTTCATCATCCTGCAGCCGATTTCGCAAGCGTCTCCCGGAAAAATTCGACCAGCTGCCGAAACAGCTGGTCGCAGCGCTTCGCAGCCAGTGTGGTCGGTCCCATTTGATAACACGGGCGCCGAAAGAAAAAAGGAGGCGCTTCCAGGCGCGTCGCAGCAGATCGCAGCCGATCGCAGGCAGTGTGTCCCAGGCGTTACTCCACGACGCTCCTGACTACGGTAGCTGTAAGCGGTGAGGCTTTGTAGTTTACCAAAGTCGTACTAAAACATTTTGACAGAGCGCCGTGTACCACACAAAATCGCTTCGAGGTCAGTAAACACAACCAGAATTAATCCATATATAAGGCGCTCCGCATTATAAGGCGCACTGTCGTTTTTTGAGAAAATTAAAGGCTTTTAAGTGCACCTTATAGTCCGGAAAATACGTTAGTAGGACAGAAACCAAACCTAGGTAATTTTGAAAAAGGTGATTACGGAATGGTGTGTCTGTGTGTGCCATGAACTGTAGCATACAGTAATATATACTATTTTCTACAATATTGTCAGAATGTCTTCTTACAGTCATTGTACTGTTGCACGGTATGATACAGCAATCCACCAGACTGTGACCAATCATGCAGTGCACTGCAGTCAATGGATGCATGGGTGCTAAATTATATGTTTGTGTATAGTATACCGTGTGTTGTGCTGATAGATATTATGTGTACATTAGAACATGTGTATATTACAGTAGATTGTTACATACCTGTTATCTTTTCTACAGTCAAGGTTCAAATTATACCCACCACTGTAAATTGACTCAAATTAGGCTATTTATAGGCCTATTCTAAAGCTATGATTGGTTGGTGTTGAGTAAAGCAATGAGTGTTTGCACATGTGAGGAGTTAGTGTAAGGCACTGATGAATTAGTGTGTCATTTTGATTGGTTGTGTTTTTAAAAGGAAATCAAGAATTTTGTGTGTTACCTGGAGAATTGTGTGTTGTGTTTTGCAAAAAGTGTTTTATGAAATTGAAAACTGAGTCAAAGGCCCAAAATGTGCGTATGGTTTTGCAGATTTGAGGTGTGGTTCTGGTGTTTGAGTGTCAGGTTTCAGAAATTGTGTGAAAAGTAAGGAATTTGTGTGTAAGCATTTGAAAAAAACTGTAAACCATTTCACATGGTAAAACACAATTTGCAGATCTCACTTAGACTTTTCAGCAAAACTCTAAACACATTCTCATTTTCATAACACATTCTGCACTCTAATGCACATGTCATCCATACTGGTTAACACAAATGGCAACAATCAAATACAAGAAAGAAATATGTCATTGACTAAACACAACCACTCAAAATTGATTTCACTTGTTTCAAATGATGTGACACAACCAATATAAGCCAGTTCAGAAAGCAAACAGGTTGTTGAAGGTGGGAAAATATTGCTTGTGATGACGACGAAGTGCTCTGGCCTGACTCAGCCCAAAGACAAGAAGAAGCACACTGATCACATGTTTACTCCTTTGATTTTTGTCCATTTAGTATTGTATACTGTAGTACAGTGCATTGTACATTTACATTTAGTCATTTAGCAGACGCTCTTATCCAGAGCGACCTACAGTAAGTACAGGGACATTTCCCCCGAGGCAAGTAGGGTGAAGTGCCTTGCCCAAGGACACAACGTCATTTGACATGGCCGGGAATCTAACTGGCAACCTTCAGATTACTAGCCCGATTCCCTAACCGCTCAGCCACCTGACTTGTAGGCTGTATACTGTACAATGAACACATTGTATGGCCCTGAAAATTATGCTTTCCATTTGTTACAGTAACAGTACTGACTGCTCAATAGATTTTGACTGGTTGCAGGTTCATATCAACAAAGAACATGAGTGAGTTGTGAGTAGTGAGATGCAGGGTACAGTACTGTATAGGGAGGAGAAAGAACAAAAACATTTGCAAAGATCAAAGCAGAGTAGTAATTTCTGATCAATTTTTAGCTACTATGATAGAACATGTTTTCGTTCATCAAAAGACAATGACGGATAAATATGACATTTGTTTTGAGATTAAATGTTATGTTTTCTATTTGTTGGTGTATTGTTTACTGACTGCTTGATAGTGTATATCATTTTGATCACTTTGTTTATTATTTGAGAGCAGTGTTTGATTTTGAGCACAAGTAAAACTGGTTTGAGGCTAAAGTTTCATTTTGCAAGACGATTCAGAGGTTTTGTAAATAATGCTTGAAGATGAGGTTTTGTGTTTACAGTTTTGAGAAAATGGGTGACTGTTTCAAGAAATGTGTTTTAGCAATCGTGAAAAACTGTAATCAGAAGGTTGCCGGTTCGATTCCTGGCCGTGCTAAATGGGTCCTTGGTCAGGCACTTCATCCTACTTGTCTCGGGGAAATATCCCTGATATTACTGTAAGTCGCTCTGGATAAGAGCGTCTGCTAAATGACTAAATGTAAATGTGAAGCATTCATAGAAAACAGCCTCAGAGAAGTCAAGGAACTGTGAGTAAGCATACTGAGAATGCATTTGGCACCAACACTGTGGACATGATATATACCCAAAGAGAGTACTGACAAATAAACAACAACAAATTAAACCAAGATAAACAACTCAATGTTGCCCAATGTTGGCTTAGATGAGAACATTCTGCTAATGCATCCTGGAATGAAGAAGGATATTCTCAGCACCACATCAGTCTGGTGTTTTATGGAGAAAAGTCTAATGTCTCCACACAGGGTCTACACAAGGAGCCAATCCTTCAGTTTCTGAATATGGCTGCAGGCCAGGAGAAAAAGGGAAAGACAGAGAGGGAGATGCAGAGAGAGACAGAAGAGGCTGACACTGATCCTGAATATGACAGCAGTTATAGCAATGCCAGAAGCCCATTTGCTGGTCATTCTGAAGTGATTTCTGTCATGTCCCTGGGTTGGACCTGCCCTTTTCGTTCTGTCTGTTTTTTGGCTTCGGTCCCTTTATTTTCAATTACAGGCTCCTGCATTCCTGTCCACACGCTCCGTGTTAACGACGCACATCTGCGGATCATTTGCTCATCACCATCTGTATATCAACTCCGGTTTCCCATCCAAGCTTCGCCAGTTCAACGTCGTCATTATCGTCCACACCCGGTTCATACTCCTGCTTGCTCCAACCTTGTCCCGTCGTTCCAGCATTCCCCCCGGATTCTCCGCTACCACAGCCCTGCCTTTTGTTTTCTCCGACCTTATTTTTTCAAGTCAAATAAATCTATAATTTACCTCCTGGGTCTGAGTCCTGCATTTGGGTATACCTGCCAGCCAGCACCCGTGACAGATTGAACTGGCCATGACAGACCCAGCAGACTCAGAGCAGCTCCGCCAAGCCCTTTCATATCAGGGTGCCGCCTTGGGCCGACACGAAGAGGCGCTCCAATCCTTGTCTAACCAGATGGCACAACTCGTCGCCGCTTTCAACAGCCTCCGGACGGAGTTGTCCACTAAGACACTACCGATACCAGCCCCTGTAACAGAGCCTGTCAACCCGCCTCCACCTCAACTACAACGGGAACCCCAAGGATCCCCCCGGAGAGGTATGCCGGAGAACCTCACCGCTGCTGGGACTTTCTCATGCAGTGCTCCCTGGTGTTCGCCCAGCAGCCATCGTCGTATCCCTCGGATAGATCACGCATCGCCTACGTCATCGGGGTCCTTTCAGGAAAGGCCTTGTCCTGGGCCACCGCAGTGTGGCGTTCAGGGGGATCGCGGTCTTCCTCTTATGACGCCTTCACCGAGGACCTCATGAAGGTGTTTCATCATCCGGATGGCGGTCCCGATCCTGGGAGGCGGCTCGCCTCTCTCCGTCAGGGTTCCCGCAGTGGCTGACTATGCCATCGAGTTCCGTACGCTTGCGGCTGAGAGCGACTGAGACTTGTTTCTGCTTGTTTCTACTGCGGTCAATCCGGCCATACCATCGCTAACTGCGTGCCCGTCGGTGAAAGGGGAGATACTGACGGGCAGGGCCGCTGCTCCCTCTGTTCCGCGCTCCACCCTAGAAGCTGTCGTACGGTGCCAAGCAACATCCCTACCTCTCCAGGCTCTCATTGACTCAGGCGCTGATGGGAGCTTCATAGACCGGGAGGTCGCCAGACAACTCGGAGTGGAGCTCAAACCTGTGATCCCACCGGTGATCGTTAGAGGGCTGAGCGGTCGTCGGATTGCATTCATCGAACACTTCACTCAGTATCCTTCTCGCCGGAAATCATCACGAACATCTTCGCTTGTTTGTCCTGGAGAGTCCCCAGTTCCCTCTCATCCTTGGATACCCATGGCTACAACGACACAACCCCCACATTAACTGGACCTCGGGCGAAGTTACCTCCTGGAATTCCCGCTGCTTCTCCAGTTGCCTGGGCTCGGCTACAACGCCAGACTCCTCCGAGCCCCTTGGTTCCGATCCACCCGACCTGTCCACGGTACCCAAGGACTACCATGACTTGGCCCCGGTTTTTAACAAGAAGAGCGCCTTATGACCTTTCCATATATCTGCTTCCTGGTGCGCCTCTCCCCAGCGGGCGTCTCTATAACCTGTCACGACCTGAGACCGCTGCCATGGAGGAGTACATTAAGGACTCGGTAGCAGCCGGTATTATCCGACCCTCCTCTTCGCCATTGGGGGCAGGATTCTTCTTCGTGGGCAAGAAGGACGGAGGCCTGCGTCCGTGTATAGATTACCGGAGCTTGAACGCCATCTCAACCCGCAACAAATATCCTTTGCCACTCCTCAGCTCTGCTTTCGTTCCCCTCCACGGAGCCTCTATTTTCACTAAGTTAGACCTGCGCAACGCTTACCATCTGGTGCGCATCCGGGAGGGGGATGAATGGAAGGCGGCCTTTAACACACCCCTGGGCCATTTTGAGTATTTAGTGGTTCCGTTTGGCCTCACCAATGCTCCGTCGGTCTTCCAAGCCCTGGTGAATGACGTCCTCCGAGACATGCTAAACCGCTTCATCTTCGTCTACCTTGACGACATCCTCATCTTTTCTCACTCCCTTCCGGAACACATCCAACATGTTCGGTTGGTCCTGGAACGTCTGCTTCGGAACCGGTTGTTCGTCAAGTTGGAGAAATGCCACTTCCACGCCTCTACTGTCTCGTTCCTGGGTCACGTTATTTCCGAGGGGAGAGTGGAGCTGGATCCAGCCAAAGTGGCCGCGGTGAAGGAGTGGCCAGTTCCAGGGACCCTAAAACAACTCCAACGGTTCCTGGGTTTTGCTAACTTTTATAGAAGGTTTATTCGTGGCTACAGTCAGGTCGCTGCTCCGCTCACCACGCTCACCTCCACCACCTCTCCATTCAAATGGACGTCGGAAGCGGACACCGCCTTCAACACTCTCAAGACCCGGTTCATCTCAGCCCCGTTACTCACTCAGCCTGACCCATCCCTACAGTTTGTGGTGGAGGTAGATGCGTCCAACACCGGAGTGGGAGCTGTCCTCTCTCAGAGGTCTCCCCAGGACCAGAAGCTCCATCCCTGCGCCTACTTTTCCCTCAAGCTAACCCCTGCTGAACGGAACTATGATGTTGGTAACAAGGAACTACTCGCAGTCAAGCAGGCGTTGGAGGAATGGCGTCACTGGCTGGAAGGTTCAGAACAACCCTTTGTGGTCTGGACGGACCACAAAAACTTGTCGTACATCCAGACAGCTAAACGCCTTAACTCCCGTCAGGCACGTTGGGCGCTGTTTTTCGGTAGGTTTAATTTCCACCTGACCTACCGACCAGGCTCCCGGAACACCAAGCCCGACGCTCTTTCTCGGATACACACTCCTGATGAGGACGACTCACCACCAGAAACCATCTTGCCCCCAACCTGTCTGTTGGCCGCCGTCACCTGGGAGGTGGAGTCCCTCATCACTCGAGCCCAACAACAGCAACCCGACCCCAGACCCGGCCAACAGAGCCTCCGGTTTGTCCCCGACACAGTCCGTACCGAGGTGTTACAATGGGCTCACTCCACCAGACTCACATGCCATCCCGGAATCACACGCACCATAGCGTTTTTACAGCAACACTTCTGGTGGCCTACCATGGCGAAGGACGCACGCTCTTTTGTGTCTGCCTGCTCTACCTGTGCCCGCAGCAAGACCTCCACACACCCTCCTGCGCCCCCTACCGGTTCCTGGCCGCCCTTGGTCCCACATCGCCATGGATTTCGTCACCGGTCTCCCTCCCTCTGACAACAACACCATAGTCCTCACCATAATTGACCGTTTCGCCAAGGCAGCTCATTTTATTGCCTTGCCCAAGCTCCCGTCAGCCCGCGATACAGCAGATCTCTTGGTTGCCCACGTGTTCCACCTGCATGGGATCCCGGTGGACATCGTATCTGATTGTGGTCCACAGTTCACGTCACAAGTCTGGAGGGCTTTCTGCAAAGCCATGGGGGTAACAGTCAGCCTGTCCTCGGGGTACCACCCCCAGACCAACGGCCAGACAGAACGGGTCAACGAGGAGATGGAGGCGGCTCTCCGCAGTGTGTGCTCCTCCAAACCCACGTCCTGGAGCTCTTACCTGCCCTGGGTGGAGTACGCACACAACTCCCTAATCAGCACCTCCTCCGGGTTGTCACCGTTTCACTGCTCCCTGGGCTACCAGCCACCTCTGTTTCCGCATCAAGAGGAGGAGATATCTGTTCCCTCGGTCCAGGTCCACGTCCGCCGGTGCCAGCGAGTGTGGAGGAAAGCCCGTTCCGCCCTGCTGCGCACCTCAGCCACCACCAAACGCCGAGCAGACCGACGACGGGTCCCCGCCCCGGCTTACACCCCCGGACAACGGGTTTGGCTCCTGGCTAAGGACCTGCCCCTCAAGGTGGCCTCGCGTAAACTGGCTCCCCGCTACATGGGTCCCTTCGAGGTTGTATCGATGATCAACCCAGTGGCTGTCCGCCTGAAGCTGCCGGCCTCACTGAAAGTCCACCCAGTGTTCCACACCTCCCTCTTAAAGCCTGTGTCATCCAGTCCGCTGTGCCCTCCCGATCCAGCTCCACCGCCTCCCAGTCTGATTGACGGTCACCCAGTGTACACAGTGAACCGCCTGCTGGAGGTGCGCCGCCGTGGAATACCTTGTGGACTGGGAGGGTTATGGTCCAGAGGAGCGGTGCTGGGTGCCCCGTTCCCGTATATTCGACCCCTCTCTCATCCGGGACTTCCATCGCACCCACCCGGGCTGCTCCGGTCGGGCGCCTGGAGGCGCCCGTTAGGGGGGGGGGGTACTGTCATGTCCCTGGGTTGGACCTGCCCTTTTCGTTCTGTCTGTTCTTTGGCTTCGGTCCCTTTATTTTCAATTACAGGCTCCTGCATTCCTGTCCACACGCTCCGTGTTAACGACGCACATCTGCGGATCATTTGCCATCACCATCTGTATATCAACCCCGGTTTCCCATCCAAGCTTCGCCAGTTCAACGTCGTCATTATCGTCCACACCCGTTTCATACCCCTGCTTGCTCCAACCTTGTCCCGTCGTTCCAGCATTCCCCCCGGATTCTCCGCTACCGCAGCCCTGCCTTTTGTTTTCTCCGACCTTATTTTTTCAAGTCAAATAAATCTTTAATTTACCTCCTGGGTCTGAGTCCTGCATTTGGGTCTACCTGCCAGCCAGCACCCGTGACAATTTCAACACCATGTCTAGTGAGACTGCAAGTGAGAAGGCCTTCACACCATGTCCAGAAAACGATCTCATCTGGTTCCTCTTATCCTGTCTCAACACCTGTGGATGTAGATATGCTTTTGGTAAGGTCAGTGGGCTCCAGCACTGTGTTCCCAACATCACGGAAGGAGGAACAGGAAGTACAAATGAAGACTCAGCATACATGAGTCTGCTGGTCTGCTGTAAATTCTTTCTTCCTTTATTGGTATTTGGTGTACCTGTGTGAAGCCAGCATCCGTGCTGTGTGTAGAGCTTATACAGTTAGGTCCATAAATATTTGGACATTGACACAATTTTCATCATTTTGGCTCTGTATACCACCACAATGGATTTGAAATGAAACAATCAAGATGTGCTTTAAGTGCAGACTTTCAGCTTTAATTTCAGGGTATTTACATCCAAATCAGGTGAACGGTGTAGGAATTACAACACATTTTATATGTGGCCCCCCCCTTTTTAAGGGACCAAAAATAATTGGACAAACTAACATAATCATAAATCTAATTGTCACTTTTAATACTTGGTTGCAAATCCTTTGCAGTCAATGTCAGCCTGAAGTCTGGAACCCATAGACATCACCAGACGCTGGGTTTCGTCCCTGGTGATGCTCTGCCAGGCCTCTACTGCAACTGTCTTCAGTTCCTGCTTGTTCTTGGGGCATTTTCCCTTCAGTTTTGTCTTTAGCAAGTGAAATGCATGCTCAATTGGATTTAGGTCAGGTGATTGACTTGGCCATTGCAGAACATTCCACTTCTTTGCCTTAAAAAACTCTTTGGTTGCTTTCGCAGTATGCTTCGGGTCATTGTCCATCTGCACTGTGAAGCGCCGTCCTATGAGTTCTGAAGCATTTGGCTGAATCTGAGCAGATAATATTGCCAGAAACACTTCAGAATTCATCCTACTGCTTTTGTCAGCAGTCACATCATCGATAAATACAAGGGAACCAGTTCCATTGGCAGCCATACATGCCCACGCCATAACACTACCTCCACCATGCTTCACTGATGAGGTGGTATGCTTTGGATCATGAGCAGTTCCGTCCCTTCTCCATACTCTTCTCTTCCCATCATTCTGGTACAAGTTGATCTTGGTCTCATCTGTCCATAGGATGTTGTTCCAGAACTGTACAGGGTCTTTTAGATGTTTTTTGGCAAACTCTAATCTTGTCTTCCTGTTTTTGAGACTCACCAATGGTTTACATCTTGTGGGGAACCCTCTGTATTTACTCTGGTGAAGTCTTCTCTTAATTTTTGACTTTGACACAGATACGCCTACCTCCTGGAGAGTGTTCTTGATCTGGCCAACTGTTGTGAAGGGGTTTTTCTTCACCAGGGGAAGAATTGTTCTGTCATCCACCACAGTTGTTTTCCGTGGTCTTCCGGGTCTTTTGGTGTTGCTAAGCTCGCCAGTGCGTTCTTTCTTTTTAAGAATGTACCAAACAGTTGATTTGGCCACACCTAATGTTTTTGCTATCTCTCTGATAGGTTTGTTTTGATATGTCAGCCTAACGATGGCTTGCTTCACTGATGGTGACAGCTCTTTGGACTTCATATTGAGAGTTGACAGCAACAGATTCCAAACACAAATACCATACTTGAAATGAACTCTAGACCTTTTATCTGCTCCTTGTCAATGAAATAACGAACTCCCATGAGGGAATAACATACACCTGGCCATGGAACAGCTGAGCAGCCAATTGTCCAATTACTTTTGGACCCTTAAAAAGGGGGGGGCCACATATCAAATGTGTTGTAATTCCTACACCGTTCACCTGATTTGGATGTAAATACCCTGAAATTAAAGCTGAAAGTCTGCACTTAAAACACATCTTGATTGTTTCATTTCAAATCCATTGTGGTGGTATACAGAGCCAAAATGATGAAAATTGTGTCAATGTCCAAATATTTATGGACTTAACTGTATGTCATACTGTATTTACATTGGATCCTTTTTCCCTTTACCTTTCCACTTCTCCCCCTTTCCACCCCTCCCTCTATCTCTTTCCTTCTCTTCTCTTTCACTCATCAGTAGTCCCCCTCATCTGTCCCCCTCTCCTTCCCCAAGCCTCTGCATTTAAAATGGGATTTTCTTTTTTCTCATCCCGGCCTCCTCCCCCTCTTCCAAGCAATTTCAACCCCACTCCGCCCGTCTTACCAAAAGTGAGATTATGGTTGGCTTTAGCTAAATCAGTTTTATCTTTGTGTGTTCAACGCTACTTCCATTTCAATCAGCATGTGTGCTCAAGCATTGGAAAATGTCTGCCTGGATATGGCTATGCGCATCAAATGCAGTGGAGAGTGGGGGGTGGTGGGCAGGGGTTGAGCAAGGTGTGTGGCAGAGTGAAGATGGGCCTTGTGCTCAGTAATCCTCCCTGGTGAGTATTTGGTTTGTAACAAGTGTTCCATATGTGAGGAGCCATGGAGGCCTGTCCGGCCCACTCCACACTCCACTGCTCCTTATCTGCAGTAATGCAGAGAGACCCATGAGATAAATGCCTATGGAAATGACCAAGGCTGGGGGGTGGGGGGATAGAAACTTACAAGCAGAGAATACAAATAGACAAAGAGAAAATGTCGAAGTTGCAAGGCTTAGGGTACATGCCTTCTGTGTTTTAAGGAAGGATACATAGATAGCTTGAGGCAGGTTTCGTGGATTCCTTTGCATTTATGTATTGAAATATGCATAAAATATGTCATAGAAACAATACATGCATATGTTTTGTGCTTTGATTACCAGTAGGGTAAAAAGAAGTTCAGGCCTGAACAGGCTAAAAAAGTCACAGACTACATTTCATTTTTATATTGTTCACCTGTGGTGTTGAAAATATGAGTTGCCTTGGGCTTCAACTTCTAAGAGAGAGAGAGGGAGAGAGAGAGAGAATACCCCTCCATCAGATTGAACACCGGCAAGAAAAGAACCGGCCACAGCGGGTCAAGGTCGCTACCAGTTTGTTCACGGTCTCTGGACCAAAGAAGCTGACTCAATTTAATGTAATTGAAGTCAGCCATTCAGCCAGGGGAGAGAGAAACAGTCTGTCAGGGAGAGATGAGTGGTAGAAAAACTGTCTGTCTAGCGAGAGAGGAGTGCTAGAGAAACAGTCAATCAAGGAGAGGAGTGCTAGACAAACATTCCTGTTGAGAAGTTGACTTTTAATTAAGAGACGAGAGGTTCCAGTGTTTTCCATTATCCCAGACAGAGGCCACCCGTATCTGATTAACCAGCCTGTCAGTCTGTCTATCTGTTTGTCTGTCTGCCTTACTCTGCCTTCTTGCCTGTCTGTCAGTATACTTTATCTGTCTGTGTGTCTGTCTGTCTAACTGCTTCTCTGCCAACTTGCCTACCTACCTGCATGCCTGCCTATCTGTCTGCAGCACAGACTTTGTAGTTTCAGGGAATAACTCTAACTCTATTTTGATGTCTGTGTGTCTATCTGACACCAGCTCAGGACTCATAGCGGTCACACGCTATCTCCTATACACGGTCTGTGGGAGGACACTAATGCTGGGCCTTGCAAGAGACGTATTTGTATTTCAGAGAGACCAATCTGTATAAATAATGGGGGATAAATTATTACTGACAGTCTTTTATCTATAGACGGAAATCTTTTGACAAGCCCTGTGAAGATACACTCTGGTGCTTGGTTATTTATACTCTGAAGGCATTGCACTGAGTAATAGTTCCTGTTTTTGTGATGGCAAGTATAGGGACTGACATCACGCATGGTTTGATAGAGGTTGACAGCATAGCCATGTTACTTGCACCCCAGAGCTTATATAACTGGACTTTGTGTGCCAGCCTTCTCATGACAAACAAACAAAACAAAAACAAAGGACTGTTTGCATAAAAAGAAAAATCGGAAAAGGGTTAGGGTTAGGGTTAGGGTTCCGAAAAATCGGAAAATCGGAAAAATCGGAAAAATCGGAAGAATTAAGTAAATGTAAATCTAAGTGTTTGCCGGGTAAGTCTCAAAGGAATTTCAACAAGAAGTTAGTGGGTAACAGGAAAGTCATCATGCTACAGGAGCTAATCGAGGAGAGAGAGAGCCAGGTGGACCGGGGATTCAGCCCTAGGGTGATTGCAGCGAGACAACACTTTTCCTGAATAGGTCAGAGGAGCAGATAGAGCTAAACTAGGAGAGCCTGGTGAATAATTCATCTGTATTTTGCTCATTTACTCCACTCCAGAAGATGATGAGTCACAGCAGAAACAACTCTGATGAGATGGGTATAACAGGTAGCTAGAGACAGCAGGGCTATTCCTGATCATGTTTTGGTTCTATTTAATGGTGTGTGTAATTCTGAAACTATTTCTCATATTCATGTTCGGTTAGGAGTGAGTTTGATGCACAGCCTGCTAATTCGGTGCCTAAGATGAGAGTTTTCTTGACTTTCATTAAATGTTGAGGTAACCCTGTCATATGACTACTGAAGAGAGGGAGTTATTGGATTCTGGGGAGATGGGAAACCTAAATACAAAATTTGTGCAATAATTTTTGAATTACCTTTGCTGAATGAAGCTTGCGCAAGTTCAGTCAGGCAAGACCAATCTCTGCACTCGGGCTTTATCGTAGTGTACACTTCTCACTCCCCCCGCTAAGAACGCCCTACCTTCCCCCCGTTCCCTGGTCGGGCGGTCACTAGGGTTCAGGTCGATTAGCGCTCTCGCTATCAATTAATGGTGTCACATGATCCGTGCCTTTAAATATGATTCTCTCCCTGTGTAGTTTGTCCATGCTATCAAGTGCGCGATTGCTCTTGATGTGTCGTGTTGGCTGGACCTTCCCTTGTCTTGGTTTTTGGAGGCTATGTCGGATTCCGAGTTGGAGTTGTTCGAGGAGGTCGTCCCGGTTCCGGGTTCCGCCTCCCCTGCTGCTCGACGCAGTTCCCGGCTCGCTGCTCGTCGGGGCTCCGACGGGTCTGCGTTAGAGGCGGGTCTGCGCGCCGTGGGCGTCCTTCCAGCGCCCGGGTTGGGGCTTTCCCAGCTCCGCGCCCTGGCCGTCGGGGTGGACTGCGTGTCTCCTTACCGAGTCCCGTCGCCCGAGGCTCCCCCTGTCTCCTCCGCTGCTCAAGGTCGGAAGCGTACAAGGAAGTCGCGCCGTCCGGAGGTGCTTGATTCGGACGCTGGGCCGTCTACCGGCCCTGCCGTCGCTCCTCTGCCTGTTCCCGTTTCCGATCGGCCCGGGGAAGCCCTCTCTTCTACCCTTCTGGTCCTGGCGTCTTCCCTCCAATCCATCGATGCCCGCCTGCGGTCTCTGGAGAACGCCGGGGCTTCCGCTCCCGTGGCTGCGCCGCTCCCAGCCTCGGCGCCCCTCGTGCCCATGGAGGAGCCACTGCACACCCTGGCTTCCGCAGTAGCTGTTCTGTCAGCAGGTAGGCCTTACATCCCTTCGGGGGCTGACATTACCCCCCGCTTAAGATCCCACATCCTGCAAGGCAGGAATATCAATTTGATTCGTCTGATCCTCCCCTCGCCCGAGTGTGACGCGAGCGTCTCCACCAGCGATCAGTATAGCACGGTGCTCCGTTCTGCTGACCCCAGGTTGGCAAGGGACCTGTCTATCGGGGAGTTTCTGGTAGCTTTCGGGATCTTCCGCGATGTGGTGTGCTCCGTGTTTCCCCTTAGACGGCAGGAACTAGACGGCTACATGGCTCTGATTGGGGACCTGAATCTGCGCTACGGGAGGAACCTGTTCTACCAGTAGGCTATCATAAAGAATTTTCGAGCAAGGCTGCTCGCTACGTTTCCCGGTCTAACGTGTTGCTGGACTGGTCCGTGCTGGATACCGAGCTGTTGGTAATGCTGGTCAGGGGCTCCCAGGCCGTGTCTTGCGGCACGTGCGGCGGCTTGGGGCATGCTGCTCCTCTCTGTCCACTGGTTCCGTTTCTCCCGGGAGATCCCGGGGCCCAGCCTCGCGCTCGCGGGCTTGGTGCTGCCATCGTAAAGGCGAATGTGGATGTTCGTGGCCGCAAGGTGCACGTTGCTTCCAGGAGGGTAATCTGCAATAATTTCAATGAGAGTGTACTGCAGCGCTGGCTTTTGAACTCTCGTCCCATCCCGATTCCGTGTTCGTTGATCATCTACTCACGGGGCTGACTCAAGGGTTCAGGGTGGGGGTTTCATGTCCTTTGTCGTCTTCGCTTGTTTTGAGCAATCTCCAGTCAGCGGTGCGGGAGCCGGCTGTCGTTTCCCAGCTGCTGGCCAGAGAGTGCGGTAAACGCTACGTGATAGGCCCGTTCGACTCGTCCCCTTTTCCACTGTTTCGCAGTAGTCCCCTCGGCGTCGCTACGCGGAAGTATTCCGGTAAGAAACGTCTTATCCTGGACCTGTCTGCTCCGCGCTCCGGTCCAATTCCCGGCATTAACGGGCTTATTCCCCTCGAGCCTTTTTCGCTTCACTATGCCACCGTGGACCACGCCATTAAGCTCATAAAGCTGGCGGGGTCCGGTGCCTGGCTTTCCAAAGCAGACATCACTGACGCGTTCAAGATCGTCCCCGTTCACCCGTCCCAGTGGCACTTGCTCGGGATGAAATGGGATAACCGGTTTTATTTCGCTGTGCGTCTCCCGTTCGGGAGCAGAAGCAGCCCCTCCATTTTCAACCGGGTTTCCGAGGCCCTTTGTTGGATCCTGTTAAACCGGGTCCGGGTCCCCGCGTTGCTCCACCTCTTAGATGATTTTCTCTTGGTGGATCCTCCGTCCGATGCGTCCGACGCTTCCCTGCTGCTGTTAAAAAATCTGTTCCGCGGACTGGGCGTACCCCTTTCTGACGAGAAAACTCTCGGGCCGGCCACTCGCCTGGAGTTTCTGGGCATCACGCTGGACACGGTAGAGATGAAGGCTTCCCTGCCGGTTGAGAAGCTCGAGCGAGCTTGCAGCATGGCCCGGTCGCTCGTGGCGTCTTCAGTCATGTCCAAGCGGCAGCTGCTGTCTCTCCTCGGGAACTTCAATTTCGCCATGCGCGTGATTCCCCAGGGCCGCTCGTTCATCTCCCGGTTGCTCGTTCTGGCGTCTTCCGTGTCTGGTTTGCTCGATCCAGTGTGCTTGGACGATGGTTGCCGGTACGACTTATCGTTCTGGTTGCAATTGCTCGAGGGTTGGAACGGCGTGTCGTTCTTTTACGACGACGTTGTTCGGTCTTCGGACTCTCTGCGGTTTTTCACCAACGCCGCGCCGTCCGTTGGTTTTGGGGGGTTCTATCAGGAGCAGTGGTTCGCCAGCCCGTGGCCCCATGACTTGGCCGTCCCCCCCCTCGCGTCACTGGTCCTAGATTAGAAGAGCACTGCTTGCAGGCATATTTAGAGGTAGCCAAGGGTTATATGAGGAAGGGGTTGGCTGCTTCTACCCTTAGATCGTACGATTTCGCCTGGAGAACGTACGCTATGTTCTGTCTGTCCCGCTGGTACCCGTGTGTGTTAACGTGGTGTGTGCTTTTGTGTGTCACTGCACTGATGTTCGCCACTTCCAGCCACGCTATATTAAAGGTCTGGTTGCGGGTATTCAATGCCAGATGCCATGATCCTTCGTTCCCCAGCCTTTTCACTAATCCAGCAGTCAAACTCCTGTTCAAAGGCATAGGCAAAGCTTTCCCCGCTAAGGTGGACGATAGACTCCCTTTCACTCTGTCTATTCTGCACGCCATGCTCTCGGTGCTCAGACGCGGTTGCTTTTCCCCCTACATCGATTCCCTCTTGGATTGCACGTTTTTAATGGCTTTCTATGGGTTCTTACGGTGCGGGGAATTCACAACTCGGGCAAACGCGTTCAATCCTGCCACTGATGTGTGTTTTTCTGACTTAACGTTTCACCCTGATTTCTTCATTCTGCTTCTCAAACATTCCAAAACCGGAGGCTCTTGCTCGATCATCATTGCTAACACGGGTGGTCCTTTCTGTCCTTTCTTATCTATGCTTAGGTACGTAAAGAGGAGGAGCCCTTCCGATCCACTCTCCCCCCTCTTCCTAACCCCTAGCAAGAATCCTATGTCACAATCCTGGTTCAGCCACCATCTAGCGCAGGTCGTAGCCAAATGCAACCTTCCCCCTGGACGGTATTCAGGCCATTCATTTAGAATAGGCGCTGCAACGTCCGCTGCTTTGCAAGGGGTGTCCACTGCGTCTCTGCAGCAGCTGGGCCGCTGGTCTTCATCAGCGTACTCTTCGTACGTTCGTCCCGATTCAGCTGCCATCATCGAGGCCCAAAGATCGCTACGGCCCTAACGGCTCTCTGTGAGTACTTGCAAACAACTGGTGGTCGGTGTTGTTACTGTGTCTCTCGTTAAACTGTCTCGTGTTTACAGGCTCGATGCTACCGTTGCCTGCGGATACAGCGACTTGGTTTCTGTATGCAAACAGAGGGTCCCTGGTTCCGGCCTCTCTTGCTAGCACAAGTCACGAGGGCGTCGGTCCTCCTACCAACAAAGGCTCACGTGCACTCCAGCCGGCAAAGGCTGCTCACACACTCAAGGGTTTCGGCCCGGTAGCCTACATAGGGTCATCAGTACGCGGGGACGTCGGTCCTCCAGCCGGCACAGGCTGTTCACATAGACTCAAGGGCGTCAGCCCTATAGCACACTTAGACTCACGTACGCGGGGACGCCGGTCCCCCAGCCAGCGCACAGGCTGTCACATAGACTCAAGGGCGTCGGCCCTCTAGCCTACATAGGTCACGTACGCGGGGACGCTGTCCTCCAGCCGGCACAGGCTGTTCACATAGACTCAAGGGCGTCGGCCCCCTAGCCTACATAGGTCATGTACGCGGGGTCGTCGGTCCTCCAGCCGGCACAGGCTGTCCACATAGACCCAGGGCGTCGGCCCTCTAGCCGACCAAAGCCGCAAAGGCTATCACATTCACTCCTGAGGGCGTCGGGCCTCAGCCAGCCTAGGCAAACACCGACAGCATGAGGGGGTCGGCCCTCTAGCACATAACTCATTCATGCACTAGGGCATCGGCCTCTGGCCAGGAGGCTACCGCCTACAATCATTGCTTCTCTTTCCTTTGGGTTTCTCGGTATAGGAACATGTATACGGATCTGTCCGTGCATGGCTTGCCATCTCCTGCAGGTTCTGGCCCGGGTATGTATGCTTTTAGCCTAGGTCCTTCTGTACGCTCTCGTACTGATCATGGTCGCTCCGATCGGTGCGGTGCACCCATGTCGGTCGCTTTCCGTGTCGTGTTTGTGTTGCTTATTCCCCAGCGGTTCATGGTTCCTTCCTGTTGGTGAGTATGTTTTCTTTTTGTTCTGGTCTTAACTTCCTACCTCTTTACTTTTGGGGATTCTTCTTCGGGCGTTGGGCAGGCGCCCGTTGATCTATATAATTCCCCGTGGGGTTCAAGCTCCAAACACCATAGTACATTTATTAGTCTGTAATAAACATCTTTCACTCATCCCAGGTCTCTCCTGATTGAAATGAAGCTTGCGCAAGTTCAGTCAGGCAAGACCGATCTCTGCACTCGGGCTTTATCGTAGTGTACACTTCTCACTCCCCCCGCTAAGAACGCCCTACCTTCCCCCCGTTCCCTGGTCGGGCGGTCACTAGGGTTCAGGTCGATTAGCGCTCTCGCTATCAATTAATGGTGTCACATGATCCGTGCCTTTAAATATGATTCTCTCCCTGTGTAGTTTGTCCATGCTATCAAGTGCGCGACCCTCCACCACCCCGTCGCCGCCCGGTTCCTGTCTCAGTCTTCAGCTCGATTGGTCGTCGGCTGCCGCCACCGCCACCAGTGTCTGGACTCCGTGGGGGATTCTTCTTCGGGCGTTGGGCAGGCGCCCGTTGATCTATATAATTCCCCGTGGGGTTCAAGCTCCAAACACCATAGTACATTTATTAGTCTGTAATAAACATCTTTCACTCATCCCAGGTCTCTCCTGATTGAAATATCTACAGTGAGATAATGGAGAAAGGGAAAGAGAGAGACAGGGAGAGAGAGAAACATGAAGAAATAGAGAGTGACATGGAGAGAGACAGAGAGAGAAAAATACATTGACAGACAGGTAGGCAGAAAGAGAGACAAACAGAGGAAAAGACAGTGGGAGAGAGAGATTGCAAGACAGAAGGAGAGTTAGAGTGAGAAGATTGGTTGTAAGGATATTATATTGACATTTGCACTTTGTGGAGTACTTTGATCAAACATCTCAGAGGAATTAAAATGGAGGATCCTTCCCTGTTACTAATTAACCTTCCAGATCCAACAGGCGTCTCTGCCCTCTCATAAATTGCGGTGGGAAATATTATTCCTGGCTGAACGTGACTAGTGGTGGTAATACGATGTCTTTAATAGCCACTAGAATTGATGTATCACTTCACAGTGAGTGCAGATGCCTTTCCAGTTCACTGCTGTTGTAGAGCGTCTAATTGAAAGCAGGTTGTTAAGAATGTTAAGTCATTCTTACAGCTATAATAATGGTCCTCTTTTGAAAATGATCTTAAATCTTCAAGGCACTGTGATCCATTTGTCTTTCTTTTTAATTGGCACATGCACAAAGCCACATTACTAAAACTGGTCAACTCTGTGTGTGTGTGTGTGTATTTGTGTGTGTGTGCATGTGTCTGCATGTGTACATGTGTGTGTTCAGGCAGAATGGAATTAAAGTAAGACAGGTGTCAGCAGATTGTGAAAGCTAATGAAACTGCAAGCTCCTGGTGACTGGCTGATATCACAGTCGTTTCACTAGTTTACAGTCGTATTACAGACTAACTGACTGGTTGGTCAGTCTGGTTGGTCAGTTGATCAGTCCGTTTGTCAGTTAGTTAGTAAGATAATTAGATTGAGTTAGTTAGGTTGTTTGTAAGTTAGTTTGGTAACAAGTTAAATAACTGCTTATGTTTGTCAGCCAACTGTTCTCTGCTGTTTATTGTCAATATCTGATGGGCTATAATGAAATCTCCCACTGTACAACAGAAGTATTGTATGGTAAGTAACAGTGTGGACTGGGACAACACTAATTATCCTCATTATCTTTCCCTGTGGTAGAATGTGATATTCGCCATATGTCGATTCACTTTTCACTCTGGCAGCCACTGATACACCCTCTTACACACCAGCATCTTAGGTAGAGTGCTGTGAACAGGTTCTTAATTAAAACTTCCCTGACATAATTAATTATGCAAAACAGACATTCCCCTTCAGAGATCCAAGGAGGCCTCAGCTATGAGCCTCAATGTAAGCACAATCAGTTATTCATTCATCCTCTCGTGTGAATTAATTAATTTAGTCTTTCATCCTTTCATTTGCTCAATCTTTCTACCTTTTTTTTGTTCATTAATTAATTCCTTATATCCCTTGATTCAACCAGGGCAGTCCAGCCACTGTTTCGCCTCACTGGTACTCATGCATCCACAGAATACCACAGGATCCATTTCAGTCTGGCCAGCCTCCCAGAGACTGCCTTATCAGGCTTCTGACAGCCCTGGGTCCTCACACTGCAGGGCTGCCGTCCCGTCCTTACCCTCTGCAGCTAATGGACTCTTTAAGATGTACTGTCACACCTGGGCGGGGAGGCTGAGATAGGCGAGGAGCGGCAAGGCAGGGGAGAGAACGAGGAGACGGGAGGAGGAGCAGGGAGGGAGACATGGAAAGACGTCTCAGGTATTCTGAGGCAGAACTCCTTAGAGGAGGCCTCCGTGTGTCTCTCAAAGGTAGGTGTTTGATGACACAGTTTCTAGGAAGCAGACCTGGAGAAGCTACTCAGAAGAACGCCTCTTAAGAGGAGCCTGTGTTGTTCCTCCCCAAACTACTTAAGAAACTGATTTATTTAGCTTTTTCATTCTCACGACAGTTCAATGGCCGGTCAATGAAGGATCACGGAGAAGACACCACTGGCTACTGTGAAGGCAATTATGAAGCCAAAATAACAAAGAATAAGCTACACATTTTTTTCATTTGTTTTAATCTGATTAAATTGATATCAGTAAACAACTTGAGCTCAACATTTTATTATTGTTTTTGTTACTGTAGACATTTACATTTATTCATTTATCAGACGCTTTTATCCAAAGCGACTTCCAAGAGAGAGCTTTACAAAAGTGTATAGGTCACTGATCATAACAACGAGATGCTTCAAAACATGAAGCATTGTGAAAAACCAAATAAGTGCCAAAGGGAAGAACCATAAGAGGATGTAGTTAAACAAGTTACAATTAAACAACATGAACCTCAAAAAGTGCAAGAGTGTACCTGTAGAAAAGCAATCAACAGTAAAATATTTCACAGCGAGTACAAGAATTTAACGCTTATCAAGTCGTCTGGCTGGCAGCTTCATAAACATTCTCTAGGGTACGCTTAGCTTCAGTTGGGTAAATTTGTTCAGGTGGTAAGACCTGCAGACCTTTTCTCACCACAATCAGATTGGTTCTGTGCTGTCCTGAGCTCAGCCTCATATTTTCTCTAGATATTATATGGTGTCACAGCCTGGTACTCTCACTAATGATCAAATCATAGTTCTGGCCCAACACTGTATTGGATTTCCATTTGTACGGAGGAGACTGTTAGCAGGCAAGGAGTGGCAGGGGAGGTGGGGGGAAGTGGAGGGAGGGAGGGGTGCATGAAATGACTTTGTTCCAGAGCTTGGGTCCCTGGGTCTTTCCTCCTAATGATCTCCTCTGATGTGCAATTTCTCTTCAGCCTCCCTTCCCACTGGAGAGGAGAAGCTCTTAGATGATCTGCCACAGCTATGCCCACGATTATCTGCCTCTCCTCTCCATTTTCCTCTCCTCCACCCCTCCTCTCCTTTACTCCACCTTTCTTCTCCTCCCTCTCCTCACCACTCCTCTCTCCTCCCTTCCTCGAATGAAAAAAAGGAAAATAGATCATATACCACACACATTACAGATACAGGCTACTGTTTGTGATTTGTTTAGGCATGCCGATTGAGGCTGGAGCGTCTCACCCTGTGCCCTTACACGTGTCTGGAATACATTTCAGGGTTTTTTGACAGTCCACTGGTGTGTGTTATCACTGTGACCTCAGTGCACCTTCTCAGACCTTATCTCTGACTTACTGCACTAACCCTCTCCTTTTTTTGTTCTGCTCTGCTCTGCTCTCCTCCCCTCTGCTCTGCTCTGCTCTCCTCCCCTCTGTTCTCCTCTCCTATCCTCTAACCTCCCCTCTTTTCATCTGCTCTGCTCTGCTCATCTCTGCTCTCCTCTCCACTGCTCTGCTCTCCTCTCCTCTTAGATGTAAAGACTGACTCCTGAAACAAATGGCCTCTGTGCTCTAGTGACTCTGCTCTTTATCAGAATGCACATTCTCCTCTCATCAATAATGCACTTGAATAAACTTAAATTAGGTCTTTTACTGGCCTACTTCCCCTCCTCTCCTTCTCGTTCCTTGTTAGTTTGTTAATTCTCTCTTCTTTCGTCCTCCTTCTAGGCTGTTAGAGAGAGAAATAGAGGGAGAATGAGAGATAGAGAGAGAGAGCGCAAGAGAGAAAGAGAGGGAGAGAAAGAGATAGAAAATGAGAATGAGAGAGAGCGAGCTTGAGGTAGAGTGATGAATAATTCAAGCCTGTAGATTTATGAGTTCTAATCTGTCTTCTATAGAGCAGATTACAGCAACAACACAAAGGCCCTGGTGGAATTAGAGGGAAGGCAATGCTGGGTGACGCTTCCAGACTGCGTGCTCGATGTTTACGTAACTGTCGTGAAGAACCACAGGCGTGACATGTGATGGAGAACATCCAATAAGAGGGCTGTAAAAATTACACCGGAATGGGTGATAATGGTGAGGAATGGGTGATATGGGTGAGGGAATGGCCTTCAGTGATAAAGTGTGTGTGTATGTGTTTCATTCAACTGTCAATGATCTGCGTTTGTTTTGAGGATGATGAGTCACAAACAGATGAGTAGAGCCCCATCCTGTCGCCGAGCAGAGCTCAGACACGGAAACACTTCTGAATAGTGGAGAAAAGAGAAGTGAGGCACCAGAGACTGCAAAGAGACGAGCTGTGTGCAAGTAGACTGCAGAACAACGATTACTGCTGAAGAGATCACAGTCAATGTCAAATAAAAAAAAAAAATAAAAAAAAAATTGCTGCTGAAAGATTCTTTCTTTCACACTCTGAAAATTGTGTTTCTCTTTGACTCAACTGTAGCCTTATACACATCAGCACGCATCCTTCTACCCTGTTCCATTTTACATAAAAAAAATTAGATGCAATTAGCAAATGCTTTTATCCAAAGCGACATACAAATAGTCAATTTGGAAAGTACAGCAGGGAATCAAAGGTAAGAAGTTCAATTATGATTTTAGTGGTCAGAGTCAAAGAATGGATGGTGTTTTACCAGGCAGGCACAGTGTAAAATAACCACATTTTGAAACACCCAGACAGGGTCCGCTCCCTGACATCAGCTTGGGCGGGCTCCTACATCAAAGAGGTGTCCAGCAGACGGAGGGAGTGCTCTGGGAGCGTCCAGAGGTCTGACCCAGCCAGCAGCTGGAGGCCTGGCTGATCCTCTAAGCCTACCTGAGCTGTGCCCTGTCTGCTGTTAATGATGATGAATGGAGCTGAGCAGAGGAGAACTAATGAAGCCAGGACTACAGAGAGAGGAGGCGGGAGGACTTGTCTTGCTGGCAGAGGGGGGGCTCCCCCATTTACCTGTCCTTGAGAAACACCAGTGTTACAGTTTTTTTCAAATGCTTACACACATTTTTTTTACTTGTCCTCTTTTTTTCAAAACTTAACACACAAATCCAACAACTGCACACACAAAATGCAAAATGCCTCGCTTCTCTTGCAAAATGAAGCACTGCATTCAAAATATCACAAACTCTTCTCAAAAGCACACATTTGTCTCATGTTGCAAGAGACAATTATATTACATTTTTGGATATATCATATACACACAGTTATTCAAAACCTAAAGCTCTTCTTTCATGAGCTCCTTTGTACATTTCTGTACAAGATTGAAAGTAAATGGCAGAGATGATGAAAAATTCATGGTACATAAACACGAAAACAAGATTGAAACCAATGTTATTTTTTTACTATAAGCATTTGTGGTTGTGAATACAGTATAACACAGTACAAAAGAAAGAGTGTAGTAGGACAGAAACCAAACATAATTTTGAAAAAGGTGATTTTCGGAATGGTGTGTCTGTGTGTGCCATGAACTGTAGCATACAGTAATATATACTATTTTCTACAATATTGCCAGAATGTCTTCTTACAGTCACTTTACTGTTGCACGGTATGATACAGTAATCCACCAGACTGTGACCAATCATGCAGTGCACTGCAGTCAATGGATGCATGGGTGCTAAAATATATGTTTGTGTATAGTATACCGTGTGCTGAAACAGCTATTATGTGTACATTAGAACATGTGTATATTACAGTATATTGTTACATACCTGTTATCTTTTCTACAGTAAAGGTTCAAATTACAAACACCACTGTAAATCAACTCAAATTAGGCTATTTATAGGCCTATTCTAAAGCCATGATTGGTTGGTGTTGAGTAAAGCAATGAGTGTTTGCACATGTGAGGAGTTAGTGTAAGGCACTGATGAATTAGAGTGGCATTTTGATTGGTTGTGTTTGAAAAAGGAAATCAAGATGCTTCCTATTAGAATTGTGTGTGTTACGTGGAGAATTGTGTGTTGTGTTTTGCAAAAAGTGTTTTATGAAATTGAAAACTGAGTCAAAGGCCAAAAATGTGCGTATGGTTTTGCAGATTTGAGGTGTGGTTCTGGTGTTTGAGTGTCAGGTTTCAGAAATTGCGTGAAAAGTAAGGAATTTGTGTGTAAACATTTGGAAAAAAAACTGTAAATATGTGCTTATTCTGAGTGAAAAAGAGAGAGGCAGTTCGGAAAAGGTTAAAAGATCTTTTGACTTTACCTTAATCTTCGGAATTGATGTATTTCCAGTGAGAGCAATTGGATTCAACAATACTAAGGGTGTTCATTTTGCCTGATAGATAGTAAGTGTGTCTTTCTGTAATCACAACTACATCCAAACAGAGACATGGAATTAGCAGTTGTTGGATAGTAAGTTACAGTAAAGTCTGTGGAAGTACAGTGATGGGAGCAGAAGAACAGAACCAAGCAGACGAGGCTGCAGATGCCGGATATGACCGTGTGCAGAGCGTTGTAATTTCCCCTTACTCAACATTTTAACAGGCTGCATTAATCACCTACCACAATATTTCACTCTCCACCCCTCCCTTTCTCCTTTCCTCCTTTCCTCCTCTCTCCTTCCCTCCCTCCCTCCAGCCCTGTCCTGCCCTAAATGACGGCACCAGCTGCAATGAGACAGACAGAATGGTGAAGCAGAGATAGAAAATTGGCGCTGGAATTTTCTTTACCAAATGACCGTATAAATGATTACAAATGCAAATGATGGGATAGTAATTTGCCAGAAGAGAGGAGAAGAGGAGGAGCACGTGCATCTGCCTGATGAAACACAAGAGAGGAGTAAGCTGGGAGGAAAAACATCTGATCAACAAAAGTGCCGGAAAAATAGCACTGCATCTTCTTCTTGTGCAGTTGTGTCCAGTGCAACAAAAAAAATTGCCAATGATGAATGTGTGAATCTAGCTAAGGCGTATTGATTTTGAAGCCTTTCAAAATTTAGAGCTTTTTTCACCGGAGGTCAGTCACTTCAGGCTATGTGGGATGCAAGGGCGTAACCACGCACTCTTTGGAGGGGTCGTGTTCCCCCCCCCAATATTGAGAAAATACCAATCTTTCCCCCCCCAATATGCAGCAGAAAATATGTAAAATACATGTTCTCCTTTTATGAACCCTGTCAATGGATCGGTCTCTTGTTATGTCTTATTTATTTTCCATTTATTTCTGTTTGCTAAGAAAAACACAAGTGTGTGAATCCCCCCTCCTACTTGTAGCCTACACTTGTGTGATTTTGTTTGAATCCACCTTACGTCTTTTCATATATAAATATAGAATTGTAGGCAATGCACTTAACAAACAAAAAAAATTATGGGTAAGGGTATTCATTTGGACCCCCCCAATGTCTAAACCATGGTTACGCCCTTGGTGGAATGATGTGATGTGTCTTGTTGCAGAGGGGGGGAACTATCAGGGGGGGATGACGTGTCTTGTTGCAGAGGGAGGGAAAGGATAGGAAGATGTTGTGGTGGAGACAGAAGGTGTAAGATAGACAACCATCCTTCTCTCCATGCGTGGAGATTCTATAAAGCACCGTCTGGTGCTTGTTGAACAGAGAGAGGAGGAGACGTGTTCTCATCCGGGTGCACATATAAAGGAATCTCTTTGAGCTGGCTGGCAGCTCATCAAATGCTCTTCCGTCACTTTTGATGAGGCCTGTGGATGGTACTGTAGCTCAGCATCAAAGCCTGGCCTTCAGTCTGTCGTGTCTGACGTCCTACAGCCCACACCTGTCACTGATGTTAATTTGGAAAACACTTGAGTTAGAAATAATTTACTTGAGACATAGCAATTCCTTCATGTCCACTGTAGTTCATGTATGTCCACAATGGTTTTGGGTTATGAAGACGTATTAGAAAGTACCCAATTGCTGTGAAAGTAACAAGTCAATTAAGTGAATCGCCAAGCACAAGTTCAAGACAAAATGATAGATCTATAAGGTACGGTTGTCTCATACACAAGTTGAGCATCTCAGAGGACTGGACAAAGAATACAGGAATCAGGGCAGTACAACAGTACTTAGGAATGATTTGCTGGACCTGATGCTAGTTTCCTCCAGGATCACAATGACTCTTATTGAGGGACTTGTTTCTCTTGTTGGTTAGTTTTAACTGATTTAAAATTATTGTACTCGTTGTGAAATATTTTACTGTTGATTGCTTTTCTACAGGTACACTCTTGCACTTTTTGAGGTTCATGTTATTTAATTGTAACTTGTTTAACTACATGCTCTTATGGTTCTTCCCTTTGGCACTTTTTTTTTTTTTTTCACTGTATGCTTCATGTTTTGGCTACCTGCAATGTTTGGGGCTATCTCGTTGTTATGATCTGTGACCTATGCACTTTTGTAAAGCTCTCTCTTGGAAGTCGCTTTGGATAAAAGCGTCTGCTAAATGAATAAATGTAAATGTATATAGTATCACAATGTTTTTTTTTACTCTCACAAGAAACGTCAGGGGGATGACAATCAACATAGCCTTTGCAAGCACAGAAAGAGGACGCCTCATGCTAGATAGCTTTTGTTTAGGCTTTAGGTAGGGCTCCAAGAAATGGCCCTGACGTTTCATGTTCTCATGAGCTAATATAGCAGGGTATAGTTCAAACATTTTTTATTTTATTCAGAGCATTCCAAACAGTATAAAAGTAATAAAGTAATCATTAGTTATAATCTTTATAATTATTTTTAACTGATCAGTGGTTAAGGACAGACCTCTTCAGTTAATAACTTTGCAACCACATTGCCCTTTTAGTTTATTTATTTTGTCCAATTGAGATGACATCCTTGGCTTTCTTATGAAATCACAATCATAAATGTGAACGACCTGAGGAATCTCCGTGTCATTCAACTTAGTTGATGAAATTACAGATGCATAACAATAACAAGAAACAAGAAAAACCATGTTGTGATATATTTTCCTTCCAATATGTTTATTTATAAAGCTTTCGTTGTGTAAAATGTAAAAAGAGTGTGTGAGAGAGAAAGAGAGAGAGTGTGGAGATGGCTGAAGAACTCTGTGAGACTGAGTAACTTATAAGTGGCTTAAACAGTGTGGTCTCTTCCAGGAGTCCTGCTCATCAATGCAGAGCCACGCCCGCCGGCTGCTATCACCACATGTTGGTATCTCTCTAACGAGAGGATTCCTTCTCCATCCATCACCAGCAGCGTGCCGAGGCCAGGCTGCTCCGCCCAGGTTGCTGTAAGCAGCACGGTGCCCGGTGCTGATACAAACTGACAGAAGGATTAATGGAGATTGTGTCTGAGTCTTGATGAAGAAAGTGTTTTGTCCGTCTCTTCATAAACGGAGTGACTAAGTTCAGTTGAGTTCTGGATTTTAATAAGTATTATCAATCTGCAGATTGGGAGAGAAAACCAGACCTCTGACAATAAATGACCACACAACACCAGGCTTAGGTCTCAATCATGTCTCTCCCAGCTCTGAAAGCCGGAGGACCATCTTTTATAGGGCACAGGAATGTAAACATAGATAGTGACAGTCAGGCTGTAATGACGTTACAACAGTCTCAGAGGAAGAGATTCACAGCTCCCAACACATGACCACTCAGACTAGAGAGATCATAGTTGGCGCTCTCCTTGTAGTCATGACCAAGGACGTTTACCCAGTACTTTCTCCTGATCACGAACATCTATTAACCCTGACACATAGACACCATCTACTCTTATTAATAGCAAGCTTACATGAGAACATACTAACTAGTATCCAATGACTAGTTATATTGATTAGTGAATAATGTAAGCACACAGGAAATCCCAATTTCTTCCACAGTCCCCCCTTTTGACGTTTAACGTCAACACAACAACCATTCATCAACTGTTTATCTGGGGCCTGCTGTAGTGCCTTACATTTCACAAGTTTCATACCATTTAAAAACCTTAACAATCAAACAATACAGTATCTGTAACTACTCAGCACAGCATACATGATTATAGGATTTGAAGAAATATTAGGTAGTACCCAATCACAGGTGAAAAGGTACAAAGTCATTGAAGTGAATAGCTTTTTGCTTAGTTTATCAATAGTTCTAGAAACATAGGCATATTTCTCTGCTGGACATACCCACTGGTCATGCTCTCGTGAGCTCAACACATCAGGGTATACGTCAAACACTGTTCATTAAATTCAGAGTATTTCAAACAGTATAAAAAAGTAATAAAGTAACCATCTTTAATTATTGTTAACTGATCTGTGGTCAAGGACAGATCTATTCACATTGCATACAGCATTGTATATCAGTTGGAAAATAGAAGGAGGCAAATGGCCATCTTTATTACATTGGCAAAATAGTCACTTGGTACTTGAGATTACATATCAGACATTTCAGTCATTCCCAGGGCAATAAAGTTATCATCAGTCTTGCTTGCTTTTGTCTGTGGCTTGATTTGGGCTACCATAATCTTACTGGCAGCCTTACGAAAACCTACTGCACAGCACTGTACACAGCAGGCAGTACACATCTTCCAAGCGCAAACCACAATCAGCACAACAACGATTAACATGCCCAATCCAGTGATTCCTATTTGAATGATAGTCGAAAAAGAAACCCCGAACAGAGGAGGTCAGTCAGCACAATTCCTAGCTTCAGGTTCCCCCAAAGCTGACATTATGTTTTAATGTAAGCAGCCATACTTGTGATATTAGCAGATTCATCGTGGATAAAAGTACAACAGTCATGACCTATCACAGCACAGCTACCTCCCTGAGCTGACAACAGATAATCCAGTGCCATACGGTTCTGGAGCACTACCTGCCTCATGGCCTTCATCTCAGACGCAACTGCAGTTAAGGCGTTGGCTGTCTCATTACCAATGGACTCCAACCCTACTGCTAAGCTCCTAATATCTCTAAAGGCAGTGATAACACCATACACAGGGAGAATGGCAACTGAAAACGTGAAAAGTGACTGAGTACTATTGAATCCACGTGATGTGATCCCAGCTTCTTAGCATCTGCATTAATAATACTTCTCTTGTGGCGGTGCCACCAATGTTTGGGAAAGGGGTGCAGGGGCAACCCATCTACAGGTCTGAGGGCTCCTACAATAAACCCAAGGTAACACGTTCCTGACCAGACGGCCGGCAGGAAATAATAAGCACTCTTAACACATACCCACATGGTGCCATTGTTAGCTGCACGACGAGACCAAAATGGTGATGCCCTTATACTTACAGGTCCATCTGCAACAGGCAAATCATGCAACAGGCTGTTAGCATACATACCACAGTGTGGTTACATGTATTTTTACCAAATACCTTCCCATAATTATTTAAACATTTAATCAACCATATACTACATCTTCTGTAGTATGCTAAAAGTGTAGGAATAGCATAGTCAGCAACATCAGGAATTTATGTCACCCGCCCAAATGGTATACAGGACAAGTAACATTGAACTCAGATACAATTGAACTTACAAATCATCCAGTAGAGTGTGAGCATACATAGAAACCGTATCCTTGCATGTATTTTTTCACTCTCACTGTACCACTATGCCATACACAAAACAATGCAGGTGGGGCATATTCAAGAGATGACTGACTTGTTCGACAGAACAGTCACATTTGTTATATCCAACCCTACACAAGGCCACTTCTTGACCTTTCACATATCAGCCATTGACAGAGGGACAGATATCCCTGGATAACCTCCAGAATGCTTGGGACTCTAACCACAAACCCTGCAAGGTCTGTCCCCTCTAATGCTGCGTCCAGTCTTTTTTTTTTTTTTTTCGTCCACGGAAAGGTGTTGTTGCACAGATTGTTCTTCATGTGTGCTTTATGATGAATCTCAATGTTCACATCAGTATAATTGGGAGCGTGCAATAGTGACTCTCGGTGTGGCTCATGTATGCGATGTCTGTGGACTCGTGCGTCCAGTATCAGTATATGTCTGTCAGGTGTGTGCGTCAGTATGTCTGGATCTCATCTCTCATCGTAGCTCCGGCAGCGGCCTCGGTTTCCTTGAAACAACCGAAGGCCTCCACCACAGTATCCTCTCGTCCCCATTCTGGGTGCTGTCATCTGCTTCATGTAGAGGCCGGAGGAAGACTGAAAGTGTCTTCCCCTCTCCAGGCTCCTCTCTCTGGTTTCCCGTCTGGGTGCTGTCATCTGCTTCATGAATCACACATGGGGGAGAGAGGCACGGTAGCAACAGCAGCCCCTCTCTGGCTTTCTCCTCATGTGACTCACCTTTCGACGTCTTCAACACCTCCGGGTGGGTGCTCTTTGGGACCTCCTTCTCAGCACCCCTGGATTGGAGTGCTGGATGGCGGGATCCTGGTTTTGGCTCAAATCGGTCAGCTGGACTGGAGCCTGCTCCCGGATCAGCCGCTGCAAACGGGTCTCCACCCCCCTTGGTGTACTCCTGGAGGAGTAACCCAGTGGGGATGAGACAAATGACAAGTTGGAGCAGGCACCATTTGGAGGTGCACCTGCTCCTCCACCGACCCCTGGCTCTCCGTTGGGACCCTCCACCTTTACAGCTGTGTGAGTCACCAAGAGAAAACCAGGTATGGACCGGTCCATCTTGGTGAGAGGGCAGTCCTCCGTTTGTGCACTTTCACATAGTCTCCCGGTTGATAGGGATGACATGGCTCCCCAGCGGGCAGCTTTCACCTGTGAATGCACAACCCTGGTTGCTCTAGTTAGGGCAAAACAAAAGTTTAACATTGTATCATCCATCTGGTGGATATCCATCTGTTTCAATGATAGTGGGGGAGAGACAGGCAATTTAATTGGTCTCCCTAAAACTATCTTGTGTGGGGAAAGTCCATTCCTCCTCTGGGCTCATGGCCATATGAGCTAGTGGGAGTGCATCAGGCCATTTTAGGCCAGTCTCTTCACATATCTTGGCTAGTTTGTTTTTCAAAGTTCCATTTTGCCTCTCCACTGCCCCTGCAGACTGTGGGTGGTAGGGACAGTGAAAATGCTGGTTGATCTGGAGCGCTTTACAAAGTTCCTGAACAATTTGACCCGTGAAATGTGAACCTCTATCACTGGACAGTCTTGTGAGGATCCCATATCTACAGATCACATCTCTAATAATAAGAATCTTGGCTATCGTGGTAGAATCAACTTTCCGACATGGGTAGGCTTCTACCCATTTCGAGATCATGTCAACAATTACAAGTACATACTCAAAATTACAACACTTGTTGTTGTACAACATTTTGTAAATTAATAAAAGGACCACTTGGTGGTGGGTGGGCTCTTCTCTTTGGTCCCTTTTCGGGATTATGCTGCTGGTAAATATGACACTGAGCACAATGTTGCTAAGTCTTTGTGGAAAAAACAGGTGCAAACCAATCTGTATTTACTATTGAGACCATACCCCCCTTGCTCGTATGGGCACATCCGTGCGCCATGCGAGCCAACCAAGGGAACAATGCACATGGAATCTTTCGCACAGCCAACAGATAACCAATCATCCCTCTCAGTGTTATCAGCAGCGGCTCAAAGGTCCGCCACAACATGAAGAGTGCGTGTTTCCGGTTGCTGAGACACAAACAAATAGAGACCTGGGACCTGGGACCTGGGACACATCAGAGGAGTTGGCCGCAGCCTTTGCTGCTAAATCAGCTCTAGCATTTCCTCTTGAAACATCATCTGTATTGTTAGTATGAGCCTCACACTTAGTAACAATAGCTAGCTTTCTCTGTAGTAGTATTGCAGACAACAAATTATCAATCATCTTTCCATTCTTGAATGCTCCACCTGAGGAGTTAATGAAACCTCTTTCTCGCCATATGGCACCAAAATCGTAAGTAACTCCAAATCCATACCTTGAGTCAGTGTGAATATTTACGACCTTGCCTTCTGACAAACAACATGTCCTTGTCAAAGCAAAACTCTGCCTGCTGTGCAGTGCATTGTGGAGACAGTTTACCAGATTTGAATGTCTCACTGTCCGTGCAGACCGCATATCCGGAGTTTAGAGAGCCATCCCATTCTCGGGACAAAGATCCATCTACGTACAACACAAGTTCAGCATTATCCATAGGTTTGTCAAACATATCAGGTCTGGGTGTTAGCACTTTATCGACAACCATCTCACTGTCATGTGGTTCACCATCATCAGGGTTGGGCAACAATGAAGCTGGATTCAATGGGGAGCATCTATGGATTGTAATGTTACTTTTAGTCAACAATTACAGTTCATACTTTGTAGCTCTAGTGGCTGACAGGTGTTGAGTTTTGGTGCGTAACAGAAAAGCACTTACTGCATGAGGAACCATCACTGCCAAGGGCGACCCCAGCACTATATCTGAAGTTGCTTACACACATGTTGCCGCAGCACAGACTGCTCGTAAGCACGGGGGGAAACCTGCTGCCACAGTATCTAAAGAAGAACTCACATAGGCAATAGGCCTCTTAAGATTACCATACTGCTGGGTCAGTACACCCTGGTGTAGTCTGGCAGACCGAGAGCTGGCGCCTGGGCCCAGGCCTGCTTGAGAGATACAAATGATTTATCAGCTTCAGTTTTCCACAACAAATGAGTATCAGTCTCCTTCCTTAAGTCAAGGATAGGTCTAGCCAACACAGCATAATCAAGGATCTACTAACGACAATACCCGGCTGAACCTAGAAAAAGACTTGAGTTGTTTTGGTGTTCTAGGCTTCGGTATCCATCGGATGGCCTCCACTCTATCAGGCGTCAATAGATGCTCTGTACCTTTGAGTGTATGGCCCAGATACTTGACCTCCTAAGACCATAACTGCAGTTTTGCCTTTGAGGCCCTGTGGCCCTTCTCAGCCAGTGCCTGTAGCACAGCAATAGTGTCCTGTTGGCAGGAGGCAAGATTCTTAGAACATATCAAAAAGGTCATCAATATACTGCACCAGAGTAGAGCCGGCTGCTAAGGTGACATCCTGGAGGTCCTCTCGTAATGCTTGACTAAACAACGTAGGTGATTCGGTGTACCCCTGTGGTAGAACTGAAATGTATAGTGGACCTGGCGAAACGTGAATGCAAACAGATACTGGCTCTCTTCTGCAATGGTAACAGAAAAGAAAGCAAACAATAGTCATTCACAGAGCTAGAAAGTAACAGGGTTACTTGCTAAGTATCGTAACAGGGTTAGGCACAACAGGATGTATAACACAGGCATTACCTGCTTATAAACCCATAATAAACTTCCAAGTATTTTATTAGCATTAAAGGATCAAATTGACCTAAAGTCTACCTATGACTCCTTGTTTCAACAAAGCATTAATAACTGGGACAATACCTTTCCCTACTTCTCTATTACTAGCATACTGAGGTACGGTTCTCAAGAGTCGTACTACAAACAATGATAACAACTGGGGTAGCATTCTTAATGCGCCCAATATGATAAGCGTGTGTGGACCACAGTAGCTCAGGCCCAGCTTCTAGCAAGGCCATATCTGCGGTCGCTAAAATCTCTGCATTCCACTGATGGGGGATGTGTATGGGATTGCTAGGCCAAGTGTTCTTTATCCTAAGGAATAGATAAGAAAAGGTCAGTAGTGCATTTCATTTCGGTTCAGTTTGCACAACAAATTCCTTTCAAACAGATTTACTTGACACCCCATAGTTGAAAGAAATACATCTTCATTCAAAGATCCATCTATCCACCCATAACAGCTGACAGTTGTGTCCACAGGAACCCCAGAAACTACCACTACCATCTCATTGATTTCGGGTACTGTCTACAGTTGCACTGGCTGACCTAGTAGCTCTGTGACTTACTTGAAAAAGAGAAGCTCTCTGCCTCCCCTATTCTTGATTATTCTTATTTTGATTGTGGCTGTTTACTGTCTGAGTGTCCTTGAGCAGGCCACAGCAAGCTCTTCGTTCTGAAGAAAACGGGAGGGGTTGAGTGCAGTAGTATGGAGTATGTGACTGAAGGGTACTGACTATTTTCTGTATACTGTGCCTGGACCATCACCTGCCCTGTGGCATATCTGTCTACAGAGTATGCACATATCCCTGTCTATCTCTAACTCCCCTTGCTGCCTGCTCCTGGCTCTCCTTTTTCCTTTAAACATATTATTTTCTCTCCGTAAGACATTCATTTGCAATGTCATTAATTTCTCAACTTTCTTTCCTGCATTCTCCTGCATCAATGTACAATCCATAATTATAGCAAGTTTTGTTCTCCCAATGTAGAACCTGTTTCTTAACTTCTACCTGGAGTTCAGGAAGCAATCCACATATGAACACGTGACAACATGGAATGGGGATGCAGCTGCTGTGAAACCAGAAATGTTTTTTTTTTCAAAAATCCTAGTAAATCTTTCCAGATAATCTGTAGGATCCTCATCTTTTCTCTGTTTGCAATCATACACTTTGCTCCAGTCAAGCAACACCCCTTCGGTATTACTGCCATTAAACACCATCAGGAATCTATTTCTCAACACACCGGGCTGGAGTGCAACCTCTTACCCTTGATTCAAATCAATAAAAGTATGTATGACATTGATAACTATTTGCAAATCTCTTAGAAATGTTGCTGAGTCCTCTCATGTCAGGAAATCCCTTTCCTAGCTCCCTCAGCTCAGTCACTGACCATGGGCTATAAGGTACATAGGCTGTCATACATCAGGACGTGGATATGCACACATAGGGTTCATTGATACCTGGGGGTTCAACTGATAGTTACAGGCCTTTCATGGTTGGGGCTCTCTCTGCTTGATTGACCTGAACCCTTTCCACAACCTCATAAGCAGTAGTGCTTCTTCTGTTCTTAGGCCTTCCTGACTAACCTCACCAATCATATTTTCTGTGGTATGAACCTCAACCTTCTCTTGTAGGTTCTGTGCTGGTTGCACCTGACCCGCTGCTTCCCATAACAATGAATTTTCCATGTCTCTGGCTCTCCTCTGCATAGCCGCAGCTATAGCAACAACATCATCTTCATCGTCGGTAAATAGGCTACAAATCTTAGGTAGTAGTTTCCCTTGAGCGCTACCTTCAGCCTGTTTCACAACTACTGACTCCTCACAATTTGTTTTGGCACCGTTAGCATGTGCAAGCAATGTCTCGAGTTCCCTCACTTTATGACTTTGTTCAGTCTGATCACGTTCTAACGTGACTCCCCGACCTTCTCTCTATCAAACTGCTCTAGTTCAATTCTAGCAGCCTCTTGTTTGTCTCGCTCGAAACGTTCTAGCTCACTTTTCTGTGCATCTTGTCTCTGTTTCTCAAGACGCTCCAGCTCACTCCTAGCTTCTCTTATCAGAATCAGTTTTAGCTTGATCTGATTGTATTTTCTCAAGATAGACAATGCCACGTCGTCTCGTAGCTTCAGTTAACCATATCATAAACATTGGCCAGCTGACAAATTGTTTACACGTCCGACTTGTTTCCTTGTCTTTCAAAACCGCTTTTAGACTCTCCAATATTTTTACGTCAAACGTTCCCTCCAACGGAAAACAATGTGTCGGGTCATGATTTGTCCACGCATGCCATTTTGTCAATGCTTGACACTGCTTGAATTCCATGTAGCTCAAACATATATCTGGCTGGACTGTTCGCAGGTAACAACGTCTCTATCGTTCTCGTAGTGGAAGCTGAACTACCCATACTGAATTACGACGTAGGCTATCTGTAACAAATCTCCTAACGGTATGAAACCAACTCTATTGATTTACTGCAGCAAGAAATCACACAGCACTTTAGAACAGTCACAAAACCACATAGCAATGTAAAACGGTCACATAGCACATAGAAGAATAAAAGAACTACAATATAACTCGCTAGTGAACTACAAATATGGCCTTTTCAAGCCAAACTATCCTCGCCTTCCGGGCGCTCAATCATGGGACGCGCATACAAAAAAACCTCAACTTGGGAACGCGCCTACAATAATTTCCACAACTCCGTTACGTCATGAGTAACAAAATAACAACAATTCGTGCTTAAGAGAGACGAGCTGATCAATAAACTGCCAGTCTATCTTTCCCTCAGTATTTGATTGTGTCCCTCGCTGATAATTAAATGCCAAGCTTGTCAGTTAAAAGCCTAACTGCCCCTTTACATTGTCAAAGTATCCCTAACTTGTTTAAAACCACTTTACCCTTAAAAGTTGGTCTCTTGCATAAAGCCTGTGACCCTGATACATTATGACCGCCCACCTACTGTGCTTGGTCTTAAGAAAAGCCCAAAACAAAACTTAATACAGTTACAATTCAAACCAAAATAAAAGTCCCACTAAGATCTCTGTTCAAAAGAGAAAAGCCCAACACAAAACTTAATACAGTTACAATTCAACTTAATACAATTCAAACCAACATAAGATGTCTGTTCAACTAAAGTTTTCAGCTGTAAACGTGCATTTTAAAAGAAACACATACCTTTCCTTGTTTGGTTCACCCCTGGTCTGCATCTGTAAAACCATACTCTCTGTTATCAGATCCTTTTCCCCAGATCAAGAGTATGGGACGTATTCTCTTAACAGATCCTTTGCCTCAGATCAAGAACACAGATTGTTTTACATACTTTTTCAATACTTCACACGACCAGAGTTCTTGTACGCTATCAGAGTTTGCCAACTCTGACCAAGACAAAGTAAAAATAGCAAGTCAATTAATGACCCAAATTTACTAAACCAAAACTCTAATATTATCTTCCTCCTGTTGAGGCCTAGCAGACTCTGGTCTGCTAAGACCAGGCTCCCAACTGAACGTCACAATAAAAGGTTCTTAAATTGTTTACGTTACCAGCATCGCAGAGGGACAGCAGGCGCACCAAGCATAAAGCAGTCCGTGAATGGGGTTTTGGAAAAGGATCCCCTTACCATTTAGTTTTGTGCACCATGGGTTCTGCTTTATACTGGTGCTGCCGTGGGTCTCTCCTGGATCTGGTTCTGCAATCCTGCTGCTCGACAACGCCAATTGATGAAGAAAGTGTTTTGTCCGTCTCTTCATAAACGGAGTGACTAAGTTCAGTTGAGTTCTGGATTTTAATAAGTATTATCAATCTGCAGATTGGGAGAGAAAACCAGACCTCTGACAATAAATGACCACACAACACCAGGCTTAGGTCTCAATCATGTCTCTCCCAGCTCTGAAAGCCGGAGGACCATCTTTTATAGGGCACAGGAATGTAAACATAGATAGTGACAGTCAGGCTGTAATGACGTTACAACAGTCTCAGAGGAAGAGATTCACAGCTCCCAACACATGACCACTCAGACTAGAGAGATCATAGTTGGCGCTCTCCTTGTAGTCATGACCAAGGACGTTTACCCAGTACTTTCTCCTGATCACGAACATCTATTAACCCTGACACATAGACACCATCTACTCTTATTAATAGCAAGCTTACATGAGAACATACTAACTAGTATCCAATGACTAGTTATATTGATTAGTGAATAATGTAAGCACACAGGAAATCCCAATTTCTTCCACAGTCTCTCTCGTGTGGCTGAACACCAGAGCTCACTGCTCTCCTGTTCAATCAGGAGCCGGACTGGGAGCCCAGAGACCTGCAATGCCACACCGGAGGCCAGAGACATTTCAGGGCTGCACAGTTAGATCTGGCCACCGCAGAGCTCAGGTCACTTACTGTTTGCAACGACTGTGAAACACTTAGGTGCTCTTGATTTGCCTTACCTACTGCAATAAAACCATTCATTCGGTTCCCAGAAATGCCAACTCTGAACAAACCCGCCTCAATTACTTCCACATGCTTTTGTGTAATAGAGCTCTGTAGTTGATTTAGTTGATCTAGGATCAGGTGTGTCTCCGAATTATTTTAGACAAAACTCTCTAGGATTTTTATCTCAATGACTGTTTCAGACTTGTGGCCTCTTTCACACTCAGAGAAAAACATTCTATTACTTGCCTAATTTTCACAACTCAGAGATGATACACTGGGCCACCAGACCACAACCCAGGCCTGGTTCTCCTCTGAGTTAGTGCTCCCACTTACTCCTTCCTGTTCCTATAAACAGCTGTTCAGCAGAAACCCCTCCCGTTACAATAGATACGCTGTCTCACGGCTGACAACAACGCTTGCAAAGACTGCTAAGTACTTCTGCAGGGATTTCTTCAGCCAGTGAGAATTAATTGTCTATAAAACTGTTGGATGCAAAACAGACTGAGAAAGAGAGAAATTGAGAGAGACAGGGAAGATAGCACAATTGATTTTCAGTGATTGCTAAGGGTCTCTGATCCTAGCAAAAATGCTGTGTAATCATGTTATGGTGGTCATAACTGAGCCGAGGGCTCTACTGTAGAGGCACAATGCCTTTTAATATGGCTCTAAAAAAAACAACCCTGAAGACATACCAGGATTCTCACGTCAATAAGTGAATAAGATAAAACTAGAGTCTATTAATTTCCCAGTGTGATATCTTGGAGATCTGAGCAGTCTTGATTTGTGTGTCGGGTCCTCTCTGCAATGTTGGTAGACTGCTGTAAGGGTAGATGTTTCTTATCTGAACAAGAATTGGACTTCGCTAGTTTTATATTCCAAGCTGTTTTGCTCTGCGTCTAAACATGTTGAACACATAAAATAAGTTGAGCAATGGATGTTCTTAATGTAGGTGTCTCTGTCTTTCTCTCGCTTTCCTCTCTTTCTGTCTTTCTTTTTAAAAGACTGAGGGCCTCATTTACTAACAGGATTGCGCCCATTTCAGGCGTACAATAGCGGGTAAAGACATAAAACAATTCACTTGAGTAAAAACGCAGATTACCGCTGCTGGGAGGGTATAAGGGAAAGTGGGCGTGTGCCGCAAAGAGATGGGAGGCGAGGTGTATTTCTTCCTTGTAACATGTTTATGTTAGCTGTAACTTCGTGAACAAATATTTTTATCTCCAGTTCACTGAACCTTCTTTTTCTTTTCCTCGAATCACCCATGGTGGCAGTAACATGCAGGCGATTTCTCCTGTCTTTTTACGGCGCGCTAATTAACACTAAAGGGCGGAGTAAGGCGTTGATTGCCCGACGAGGATCTGGTTTGATAAATACCACGCAAAATGCGGAAATACACTGTGCGCTATTTGCGGTTGGGCAAAGGCGCAGATTAAGTAAATGAGGCCCTGAGTATCTATCTTTCTCTCGCAGAGGTCCTGTCAGACATGGCTGTCTGCCTTCTGCCCGGGCTGAAGGAGGTTGGTGGAGAGGGGGGATGGATAAAGGAGGAGAGTATAGAAGGGGGAGGAGGGGGTGGCACTGTTCAACACTGACCTGTCAGAGTACATCACGCTAGTACATCACACATACACATACTCTTTGTCTCTCTTTCTCTCTCTCTCTGTCTCTTGCTCTCTCTCTGTCTCTCGCTCTCTCTCTGTCTCTCTCTCTCTCTCACACGCAAGCTGTTTCATAGACTGTAAAAGAGACAGCGGAACAGTACAGACATAAAAGTATTTTACGTAAAGTAATTCAGAAGCTTTCAAATTGCCTCAGAGTTGGCCCTGTTGGGACTGTTGCATTGATTTCAGTGCAGTGGCTGAGTAACTGACTCAGGTCTTCTGTACAGACTGGGTGTTACAACCACAAAGCCATAGGCCCATTCAAACACTAGACGTCTCTGTGGTTTGCTGTGGTGTGTGGATCAGACCAGGGCTTGTCTACTTTGACACCACAGAGCATTAACCCCTCTTTTTTGTCTTCCCTCGCACCCCCCTTCCCGTGTCCTCCTCTCCTTTTACCCCCACTCCTCTCTGTGTCACCTTCTCCCCTGCTCCACCATGTCTCCCCATTCCTCCCTGACTGTGTTGACCCCCCCTCCCTGACCACAGGGAGCTGTCCTCTCTGATCTGGTCATGCCAGGGGAGGTTAGAAAATACTGCTCTTCTGGTTTAACCTTTTAAGGAGTGAGTTATTTTTCCAAAACGGAAGCTAGCTAGTTTTAGTTAGCTTCCGTTACCTAGCAACCTAGCATAATACTCGTAGCAATGCTACTACCTGCTAGTGTTACTTGTTAGCCTCCTAATTGTAAATTTTGAAGCCATACTATAGCATTTGTCATATAGTTTTTGTCTATCGGAAAATAGTCGGTTGGAATGTTCAGAATCACATATGTGTGACGCTACTCCTTAACGGGTTAAACTATCTCTGTCCCTGTCCGTGTCCTTGTCTCTGTCCCTGTCTCCCTCTTTGTCACTGTCCTTGTCCCTTACTTTTTCTCTTAATTTTTCCCCTTTAGTTCTTTTTTTCTCTCGCTCTATTTCTCTCTGTCCTCTGTCTCTTTCTTTTCCTCTCTCTGTCTCTCGCTCTCTCTTTTTATCTCTGTACTCTTTTTCCCTTTTTTTCTCACATTCTCACTCTGAATCAGTACATTTCTCTATATCTGTTTCTCTCTCTTTCCCACTTCAATTTCCTCATATTTCTCTCTCTCCTCTTCTTCCTCCTCCTCTGTAGCCTTTTCTCCCTGTCTTTCACTGTCTTGTTATCTAGGTCATCTTCACTGCGGAGTCTCCTGCATTAGGCAGGCTGAGATGCTCGTTACTCAAGATGAAAAGAGAGAAAGAGAGACAGAGAAAGAGTGAGAGAATGAGGGAGAGAGGCAGAGGCAAAGAGAGAGAGAGATAAAGATAGATAGATGAGAGAGAGAAATATCCACACAAACACTTACAGTAAATGCACAGCTCTGACTAGATGATGGATCAAAACTCCAGGACCACACTGACCTGCAGTATCACACAGATTAGTTTATCTGCTTCTCATTCTCGTTCAATACTGCTTTCATTACAGGCCTCCAGAAAGACAGAAATAATGTTGGAATATTTACTGTGCACTTTTGGTCTTTGATTGTCTGTTGTATATTTGAGATTCACTATTTGCATGTTACTTTGGATGAAAGTGTCTGCTAAATGAATAGTATCTCAAATGTCCTATGTAAGATTGAATATATAATGATGAAATATGTAATGATGAAATATGGAATATGGAATTATGTCAAATGTAATATGTAATGTGTCAAATGTTGTGAAGTCCAGTAATGTGGTATGAGGGTGTCTCCAGAGCCTGCTCTAACCATCCCTGTGTGAGGACTACAAGGGTGTCAGGTTCTGACGACAAGACTGATAGAAATGTTAATGTGAGGTCTGGTTCAGTTAGCATCCCTGGTGTGCCAGGGTGAGTGTTTCTCCTGGCCAGCTCTTCCCCTCACTCCCCGGGGCTCAGAAAGGGCACTGCAACCCTCCTGTAAGAGAGGAGAGAGAGGCGATGGGGGTGACAGAGGTAACGGATGAGCAGCCAATTGCCAGCTTCATGGAGCTGCTCTATGAGTACACGCGCACACACGCACACACATATATACAGTACACACACACACATAAATAAACAGTGCATGCACATTCACACAAACACGCACAGGTAAACACACAGAGAAGCACTGTATGTAAATACAGACACTCACACACAAATATAAACACACTCATGTCTGCACTTACACACAACCACACACACAGACATACACACCCATAAAAACACACAGACACAAACACAGGGAGTCTCTGTGGTGTGCAGGTATTATGAGAGCCTAGTAGCGGAGTGTCAGCTTCGTAGAGCTGCTGTTATGTGATGGACGACACTGGAAGGGCAGAGGGGGAGGGTGTGCCTTGCTATTGGTCACATCTGTCTATTAATCTTTTACTACATAACTCCATCCTGGTATTTGATTATCTAAGTAGGTTTGGTGGAGCAGACCACGTGTCAGAGAGATTGGACAGAAATCTGCATTTTTATGACATCCATGGAGCTCCTAGACAGATAGGCAAACAGACAGGCTCAGGCAAACATGCAGACAGACTGGCAGACAGACAGGAAGGCAGGCTGGCTAGATGGGAGGCAGGCAGACAAACAGACAGACAGATAGGTAAACAGGCAGACAGGTAGGTTGGCAGGCAGACAGAGTTAATCAGGCAGGCAAACAGACAGATAGGCAGTGAGGCATTATCTTTCCTATATCTCACAGAACCATGGTAAAACAGCTACAGTATATTAACTATCTCCTCAATGCATATGATATATTTTCGGTGGAAGCCAGCTGGGCTCAGGATTATCTGTATTGTTTTCAGTTTAATCACAGTCTGGAGGTGTTACTCTATTGAGCAGAGCAAGCCCAAATATGAGAGGAGTGAAGAGCAACAAAGTAGCTCTTTTCAACTCCTGTTTCCATTCTATATTATGTCCCAAAGATAATGTTCGTTTCCATCTTATCTTACCACCATATAGACCCACATAGTGTCTCTTTCACAGTGCTTCTTCATCTGGTTGAGATTTGGCAGTTGCTGACAGGCCTATTAAAGACAGTCCAGCAGTCCCAGTCAATGTTGTCACTGTTGTTCAGCCATGCACATTCTCAGGATGTTCCTGGAACATAAAATATTATATAGGATGTGAGTTTGCCTTTCAGTCCACCTCTCATCACTGGACATCTCCCTCCTCCCTCCCACAAACCAATCACATATGGAGTGTAAAGGCAACAGCAAATAAACACTGATAAAAGACACACCAATCAATAAGCAGCCCTGAGGAGGTTCCAGTAATAAACAGTAATAAAGTCGACTGAAATAAAAGTTACTGCCCAGGAGATTGCAGGATACTGCAGCGTCTATCTCTTTTTCATTGTCTTTGATGGCCAATTTCTGACTCTATTAGGAAATAATGATTGCAAAGCATTCAGGGGAAACAAGCAACATACCAGCACATCATCCAAGGGTCCAGATAGGAGCCGCTTCATCCCTCACAGGGCTCTGATGCGTTGGATGATTGAATGGTTAAGGCAGTCCCCCATTATGAGCCACTGATATTACCAAGAGATGCAATCTCATCTGTAGCCACAATCCTGTCACAGCCTGTTGGATGTTAAACATATGCAAACAGCTCCTTGAATTAGCCCACTGGCCCTCCCGCTACACACCAAGATTGATCTCCTGGTCGTGCATGATGTACTTTCAAGTGCTGGGATATTGAGGCAGGCAATTGAGGGGGACAGCGACAAGACATGAGGTATGGTAATAGAGGAGTCTAAGTGGGATCTTTGGAGGATCCCACTCCAAGGATCCAGTTTGTCATTGGGGGTGTAGGTTGAAGCAAGGCTAAGGTCAGGAGTTGAGGTCCTTCACAAAGCATTATAGGACAACTTATACTTAACATATTGAATCACTATTGTATGAACTACATTCACGCAGTACATAACCCTGACTCATCCTGGCTGAGAGCAGCGGGAGGCTTTAATCTGTGAAATCTGTTCGCATGAAGCCCATCAGACAGCGTGAGAGATCTGGAACTATCACACAGATACAGGCTTTCATATGTTTTTATATTTCTTGCTCAAAATCTAGAGAGATCAGTGTGTCAGGTCAGACAGGCTCTCTCTCTATCCCTCTCTCTTTCTCCCCCTCTCTCTATCCCTCTCTCTCACTCAATCTCTCTTTCTATCTATCTCTCTCTCTCTTTCTCCCTCTCTCTCTCATCTTCTTTCTCAGTCTTTTCTCTCTACCTCTCTTTTTCCATCTCTCCCTTCCCCAGCTCTCTCCCTTTCTCTGTCATATTTCAGGTTGCAATCGGCCGGGGGTGAATAATTTATCTTTTTATAGTGTCTGAACCTCTGTCAGTTTCACACTGCTCTGTAACCACAGTAATCAATAGGGTTTCCTCGGAAATAAGCAGCTATTGATCATAGCAGGGAGATGGCCCTAGGAGTGGAGTGGATGACCGAAAGCTGGCCTATCATTCCTGGGTGCAGATTGAGCCCCTCCAAACACACAACACACACACACAGACACGCATGCACTGATGCCTGCACACACACACACACGCTTGGAGGTATGCACACGTACACGCACACACACACAAATGCATGTTTACACATACACACATATACACACTAACTCAGGCACACACACGCACATAAACATAAATGAACACACACAGCCACCCAGTCGGAGGCACTGATGGATCACAGGCGCAGGCCAACTTATTTCCCCATGACGCCCAATCCGATTTAAGAGAATAAAGCTCAGAAAGATTGATGTGTTGGGGAGAAGGCCGGCCTCAACAGTAGCTGCCTGTGGGCCTGCTGAGGTCACCAGAACACCGTCTCGCTCTGTGTTCATTTATAAATGCATGAGAAGTCAAAGAGGATGGTTAAGCCGTGACGATCCATCCCAGAATACTGGTAGAACCGTGACATTCTAGAATCTTCTGGTAGAATCTGTAACCCCTGGCATTCTGGAGCTGTGGAGATGCAAGGCTTGGTAATGGGATGTCTACAGATCGCAGGCCTTCAGCTCCCCCCAAAAAATTTTGAAGAGAAAGATTTAATAATGTGCAAATTACTGATCTGTATCAAGCTTGATTTTCTAATTACTTCTGTAAAAAGTAAGAGTATTAAATGTTATGTCACTAGAGGGCAGGAGGATTGCAAGCCCGCTACACTCCCAGACCTGCCTATAAACCTCTCTGCTTCCTGCAGCGGCTCACCATTTGCATTTAAATGGTGAATAAATGAATAGAATACATTGAGAGAACTCACCTCACAGAGTGTCTGATAACTCCTGTAAGTAAATCTGAAACGGTTAATTGTTCCTATTTAAAATGAAATATGACAATTTCAGCATTATATCACATGCAAGCACTTGGTGAAAACATCTTCATTCTAAAAAACATGTGCAACTACTCCAAATGTAGAAAGCAGTCTCTGTTACAGCAGTGAACTGCATTTTCTCTCATGAATGTCAGTGCCCTGCATTTCAAAAGAAAAACATGTAAAATTATTTCATTGCCCATTTTTCTCCCTTATATACTTCTTTGACACTCTCTCAACAGTTCGCAGCCCCACAGGGTCATGGTAAATGGAGTTTCTGGACTGCAGCTTGAGCTCTGCTGGGAATCTGCTGTGTGTTGTTGTGATTCCAGCATCTTCCTTAGAGGCAGTGAAATTAGATTGCTTCAAGTCTCTGTGCCGGCGGGTGAGAATACAGATACAGAGTGTCTTTATTCTGAAGAACACCACTGGGATAACATGATTTATCTGAAACCAGCAAAACCAGCAGAGGCAAAATATCATAAACCGTTCTCCCACACATTGATGGGTATATTTCAACAGCTTCAAGAGAGTACAACCTACCTTTTCTATATTGTACAGAAGCGGAACAGGCTGTCATTCATTTAGAAGGATACAAGAAGGCATATTTTGAGATATACTGAGAAGATTTTAGTCTCATGGTTTGATATAAAGTTTGTACAAGTTGCTGCTGACATTGTGTTCCTACACATCTCACAGGGGAGTTTGAGAAAGGAAGAATACTCCCACACACAGAATATCATCTTTTACAGAAACACAATATCCTTGTCTGTAAACAATATCCTCATCTATATATTCAACATCATCATGTATGTAAAAACAATTTATACCTTTTACATACAATATCCTCTTCCACATTATCGTTAAATACAGTGTATACACACTACATCCTGATGTATATACACAATATCCTTACCAACAGCATCCTTATTTATCTTCAAAGAATGTAAATGGGCTCTTCTACACGCAAACAATGTATTCATTTCCATTCAATATGCATTTCACTCTGTCAAGCCTGCAGCTCCTGCACTAATTTTCCTGAGCTTTCTTCTGTAAAACCATCACATCATGATCCAACACAACTCATCCAAACTATGTGTCATGATGACAGAAGTCGTCCCTTCATATTTAACCATGAACACAAAGAAGCGCAGTGTGGATGAAATATTGTTCCGCAATCCTATAGCTGTTTTTGTGTGTTTTTTTTTCTTCTCTTCTCATAATTCCTGGTGGTGTCAGGGTCCAGGCCTGCCAGGAGAACCTGTAAGCAGATGAACACTGTTGGCAGCTGCAGGAGAATCAAAGCCTGTATTGCCTTGGCTGATTGTTCTGCTATTGAAGAGAGACAAATATACCGGACGTTTATACATCCATCCGGCTGATTTCTACCAACTTCACTGCTGCCTTCTACAGAAGACCAATCAGGAGAGGAAGCCCTCTGTAGCCTCTGATTAGGTAAGATGCCCAGAAAGTGTTGGATTAATTGCTATTGTCATAACAGCACGCGCGTCACGCTATTATCCTGATAGTGGGCATTCATCATGACGGCAGCTCCTGGGTCCTGAGGTGGTGTGAGCTCACTACCAACACTAATCATTCCTCTTGTGTGTTTGCTTCCTATTTTATTTGGTCTGTTAACCTCCTTCATCATGCCACAACACGAGGCCAGGCCGCTAACTGTCTCCGATGATGTCAGGATGGGAGTTAATTCTACATGCAAACAAAGTAACAGTAGGGGAGACTTTGTACGCATTCCACAAGTCTAGACCAAGAGAACATCCTCTCAGTACACCAAGAAGACATCCTCTCATACTCCACAGAGGTTCCCAATTACCCGTCTTTACATACAGAATGGTATGTGAATAAATATTACATATAAGAAATATGAAAGGAGCTATATGAACCAACTGGTTAAATTGTCAGGATGCTGGATACAAATGAGTGCAAATATGGATGAAGGTAACAAAACTGCCATGTTTGTGCTAATAGTTCAGTACAAGGCTTCTCTCATCACAGAGGTGGAAGTGTGTCCCCTAAGCAGCTCATCTACATAAAGTAGGGAAGAAGGCCCCTTGATGCAGGCTCATAACCTCGTCCCCAGTCTCCAGGACACTCTGACGGCCAGGAGGTAATTGGCTCTCGGATAATCCCAGCGCAGCAACAACAACACAGGAGTAATGACCAGGACCCTCAGTGCCCTGCTGTGGCTCTGGAACAAACATCCCTCACTGTTGCTTCTCACGTCTGCCTCCAGCCTGCTCACAACAACACCTTGTAGCTGAGGGCTTGGGCTACCTTCTGAGGTTTGTGTCCGTTGGCGTTGGCTGATAAGCAAGACACAGTTGTGTGTGATACAGGAGGGACACTTTCATGATGACCTGAGCTGACACACTGTTCCTTCCCAGTGATGCAGGTTGTTGTGGAACATACCTAAGATAGAACGATGTCAACAGGCAGAGTAGAAAAGTTGGTGTGTCAATTTAAGATGGTGGAACCGATTCTTGTTTGAGAGATAAACTCCCCCCATCCCACCTTTCTCCACCACCATCACCACCTTTCTCGCTACAGCAAAATTCATATTCGCTCATGGGGCAAAATGTAGTTGGCAGTGGGGTGTTAAATACAATAAGGAATCTGAAACCTTTTTCTCCTGAGAGGCTAGACGATGTTAGCTCCCTGCACGCCAGAACTGCCACTCACCCCGGGCTAATTCAAATTCATTTCCTCTCTCCCAGCAAACGAGGCCAGGCCAGGAGCCAGTCTACTGGCTGTAGCGCAGGGGAGAACGGAGCTGTAAGATACTTCATTAGCTAACCCTCCAAGCGCTAATGGAAACAGAGATAAGGCTGGTCTCACGCTGCACTGATTTAATGTGGTTCGTCATTCGTTGTTGCAATCAGTTCTATAGGTAATGATTCATCTGAATGGATGTCCTTCCTTCTACCCCAGGGTAGTTAGTTCCCACTGCTGTGTGTTTCAGCTGATTTGTCTTTTGGAAGACCGAGCCCTCACCTTCTTCTTCAGTTTCTTCAGAAATGTTAATAATTTTTCAGATCACGTACACTGCAGTGTTTTGCTAATTAACCATAAAAAGATAAGAAAAAAAGAAAATAACTGCATTTGGAAAGTTTGCTGTAAACCAAGATATATATATCTTGTAAAACTTATATCTTGTAAAACTTTCCAAGGCACCCGAAGGGAATGTCCCTCGACACATCTCAATGAAAAAGTATGGAGAAAGGTTTTTCAGAAGTGAAACACCCAGAGGGTTTGATATCAGGGACACAGGCCTCTGATAAGGCTTGCCTGTTAAAGGCCAGGTCCTCACTGACTCTCCAGAATGTCTGCCGAGCCCCACCTCTCTCTGCCCGTCCTCCTTTACTCCTTTCTAAATGAGATGCCAACCTGTAACACCCCCACTTCCACTCCACACCCAGCGCCAGCTCCAGCCCAGTCCCCTGTCATACGCTTTCTGCATACAAATCTGCTTTCCCTCCTCTCCTCCCTCTTAACCTCCACTATCTTTTTTTCTCTCCTCTTCACCTCGATTTTATTGCATTCTCCTGTCCTCACGTTACACAAGCACATAAAACCAGTAGTCTAGGGCCGACAACAATAAAGCATGTTTAACAGAAATGTTGCTCACCTATTAGGTCCCTTGAAATCCACTAACCGGGACAAAACAAGGAAGCCCATTAATGTCTACTCATCAATTACAGTACTAATCAATTCCAATCATCTCTACATTTCTTGAAGATGTGGTGTTACCAGTGAACGTCAGTGATCATACTGTTAAATCCTTGCCTTTGCATTCTAACTCTCCAGTACGACCATTTCTGATCGCCTCAGCAATGCAAACCTCTCCTCTCTCGCTGTCTTTACATTTACATTTATGCATTTAGCAGACGCGTTTATCCAAAGCAACTTCCAAGAGAGAGTTTTAAAAAAGTGCATAGGTCACTGATCATAACAACGAGATAGCCCCAAACATTGCAGGTAGCCAAACATGAAGCATACATTGTAAAAACCAAATAAGTCCCAAAGGGAAGAACAATAAGAGCATGTAGTTAGACAAATTACAATTAAACAGCAAGAACCTCAAAAGTGCAAGAGTGTACCTGTGGAAAAAAGCAAGCAACAATAATATATTTCACGGCGAGTACAATAATTTTAAGACAGTTACAACAAACCAACAAAAGCAACAAGTCTCTCAATAAGAGACATTGTGATCCTGGAGAACAACTAACATCAGGTGCAGCCAATCATTCCTAAGTGCCGTTGTACTCCCGGAACAAGTGCGTCTTGAGCCTTTTCTTGAAGGGGGGGAGACAGTCAGTGTCCCTGATGGAGGTGGGGAGTTGATTCCACCATTGGGGGGCCAGACAGGAGAAGAGCTTGTGTTGGGACCGGGCGGTGGGACCACCAGACGGTTGTCAGAAGAAGACCGTAGGTGGCGGGTGGGGGTGTAAGGCTGAAGTAGAGACTTGATGTAGTCGGGTGCAGTCCCGTTCACTGCTCAGAAGGTCAGTACCAGAGTCTTGAATCTTATACGGGCCGGATGGGAAGCCAGTGGAGGGAGATGAGGAGCAGGGTAACATGGGAGCGTCTGGGTAGATTGAAGACCAGGCGGGCTGCTGTGTTCTGAATCCTCTGGAGAGGGCGGGTTGCGCATGCTGGGAGACCGGCGAGCAGCGAGTTGCAGTAGTCCAACTTTGAGATGACAAGTGCTTGGACTAGCAGCTGGGTGGAATGCTCAGAGAGTTATCTCCTGATCTTCCGGATGTTGTAGAGGGTGAATCTACACGCCCGGGGGACCGCATATGGGCTGTGAGGGAGAGCTCGTCATCCATGGTCACCCCGAGGTTCCTGGCAGAGGATGAAGGGGTCGCCGATCCCAGGGTGATTGAGAGATCGTGGGAGATGGAGGGTTTGGCCGGGATGATGAGGAGTTCTGTTTTGGCGAGGTTCAGCTGGAGGTGGTTCTTGGTCATCCAGGCGGAGATGTCTGTGAGGCAGGCTTCGATCCTAGCTGAAATCCCCGGATCAGTCGGAGGGAACGACAGGTACAGCTGTGTGTCGTCAGCATAGCAGTGGTAGGAGAAGCCATGGGAGGTGATGATTGGTCCAAGCGAGGTGGTGTACAGGGAGAAGAGGAGGGGGTCCAAGGACGGAGCCCTGTGGGACACCAGTGGAGAGCTGGCGGGGGCCTGATACTTTGCCTCCCCAGGAGACCTGGTAGGATCTTCCCAACAGGTAGGATGAGATCCACTGAAGTGCAGTGCCAGTGATGCCCATCTCAGAAAGTCTGGCCAGCAGGATTTGATGGTTAACCGTATCAAACGCTGCAGAAAGGTCCAGCAGAATGATGACGGATGACCTCGAAGCCTCTCTGGCAGACTGGAGGGCAGTGGTGACTGACAGGAGGGCAGTTTCTGTGGAGTGGCCAGTCTTGAAGCCCGATTGGTTGGGGTCAAGCAGGTTGTTCTGAGAGAGAAAGTTTGACAGTTGGTTAGATACAGCGCGTTCAATTGTTTTAGAAAAGAAGGGTAGCAGTGATACTGGTCTGTAGTTCTGGTGGACGGTTGGGTTAAGGGAGGGTTTTTTGAGTAGAGGGCTAACTCTGGCCTGTTTGAAGGCAGAGGGGAAAGTGCCGGAAGTAAGAGAAGAGTTAAGGACATGGAGAAGAAAAGTTGGTAACACTTTATAATAAGTCAACGCTTTTTGGCATTTACAAAGTGTTAACTAATAGTTAGTTAATCCTTTATAAAACATTTTTAAACATTAACAATACATTATTAAATAGTTAATAAGCTTATTTTTAAACACTATGTTGATCATTAATAAACACTGTTAAAAATTATGCATTTTATTCATAATACAATTCATAAGGTGTTTGATAACTGCATTATCATACTTTATACACAGCTTGTTAATATAGTTGCAAACCAGTACTTTAAAAGGTGTTAATGGTACATGAGCTGGTATAGAAAGCATTAGCAAATGGTGAACAAACCATTTACATTACCTTTATAAAGCATGAGTAAATAACTAACAACATATTTACTTATATCTTTAATTAATGTATGCCAAGTCGAATACAGGATGTACACTATGCTTTGCAGATATCTTAACAACTATTTTATAAAGACGTACTAATGATGCAACTTCTGATTAGTAATGCAAGTTATAAAGCATTTACTAACTGTTAGTTAAGGCTTTTGCGTGACCTAATCTAAAGTGTGAACTATTTATGCCTTATTAAGCATTTATAGAAAGACTATAGGCCTATAGATGTTGTGTTTTTATTTTTTAGAAGAAATAGCTGTTAATTTATTTACCTGGGTAATAAAATTGTATTTTATTTCCATTAAGAAGCAATACAGTAGAATTGGTATAAAAGTTGGTTACCCGAAGCTGTATTTTATTTTCCAAAAATGGCTGTAATAAACTGCAAATGTTTAGCTACTCCTCGACAGGTCTGCAAACGCCTTTGAAAGCAGAGATTTGTTAAAACGTTTGTTAACCGAGACCGTAGGTCGGGGTTAAACATGCGGACGCTCCAGATTCGAGATCTTGTCAGAGCAATCAGCTGCACTTGTACTGGTGACGTCACTACATCTCCAAAGCAACATATCAACAACTCTTTTGAGAACGTCTTCTGAACCAATAAGAACAGCATATTGGTTCAATTGCAACAACAGTACGAGCGTTCTGATTGGCTAATGGGTAGTCATGCCAGCCGCGTATTAAGTCTTTATATATATCTATGCGCGTATTGACCTCATCTGCGGTCTGATACGTATTCTTATTGCCCTCCGCTGATGTCATCTTCAAAATGAGCGAGATCGAGGAGTTTTGCTATCCAGATGACAATGAAGACATCAACAGCGACGAGGAAATTCTTAACTTTCTAAAAGAGCAGAAAAGTGTGAACACAGAGATATAAACGACAAGCGCTAGGCAGATTGCTAGGTTTGGTTGCTCAGATTTCAGATTGGTTGCTAGGTGCTAACACCTGAAACACACTTTCAGGTGCTTTCCACACACACCGAAACAGACTTGGGTACAAACAACAAAACGACATGTTTTAAATGAAAAGAGCTAAAAATGCCATATAATAAACAACTTACTAACCTTGACCGTTCAGTCATGCCGGGAAATATCAAACTGAGGTTTTAACGTATCGACCGCTGTCACTCTCGGCTAGTAGAGCTAAGTAGTTAGTAAGACACATGCCTGTCATTACTTCAATAAAATAGTAATTTTGTGTATCACATTGTGTTGTATCTGTTTCCTTTTGAGAAACGTATGTTCAGCCTTTGTGAATGTGAGGTTCGAGAATGGACAAGAATACCTTAATAAATAACTTATAAATGTTTAATAAGGCAGAGATAGTTCACACTTTAGATTAGGTCACGCAACAGCCTTAACTAACAGTTAGTAAATGCTTTATAACTTGCATTACTAATCAGAAGTTGCATCATTAGTAAGTCTTTATAAAATAGTTGTTAAGATACCTTTGTGAATGTGAGGTTTGAGAATGGACAAGAATACCTTAATAAATAACTTATAAATGTTTAATAAGGCATAGATAGTTCACACTTTAGATTAGGTCACGCAAAAGCCTTAACTAACAGTTAGTAAATGCTTTATAACTTGCATTACTAATCACAAGTTGCATCATTAGTAAGTGTTTATAAAATAGTTGTTACGATACCTTTGTGAATGTGAGGTTTGAGAATGGACAAGAATACCTTAATAAATAACACAAAAGCCTTAACTAACAGTTAGTAAATGCTTTATAACTTGCATTACTAATCACAAGTTGCATCATTAGTAAGTGCTTATAAAATAGTTGTTAAGACATCTGCTAAGTATTAGTGTACATCATGTATTTGACTTGGCGTACATTAATTAAAGACATAAGTTAATATGTTGTTAGTTATTTACTCATGCTTTGTAAAGGTAATGTAAATGGTTTGTTCACCATTTGCTAATGCTTTCTATACCAGCTCATGTACCATTAACAGATTATAAACTACTGGTTTGCAACTATATTAACAAGCTGTCTATAAAGTATGGTAGTGCAGTTATCAAACACCTTATGAATTGTATTATGAATCAAATCCATAATGTTTAACAGTGTTTATTAATGATTAACATAGCATTTAATAATAAGCTTACTAACTATTTAATAATGTATTGTTAATGTTTCAAAATGTTTTATAAAGGGTTAACTACCTATTAGTTAACACTTTGTAAATGCCAAAAAGCGTTGACTTATTATAAAGTGTTACCGAAAAGTTATGATGGAGGGAGAGATGGTTTGAAAGAGAGGGTAGGTGACTGGATCAAGGGGACAGGAGGTGGGGTGATGAGAGAGAATGAGGTCATAGATCTCTGCCTCGGACAGGGGAGAGAAAGAGTTTAGAAATTTAGTTGGGTCAGTCATAGAGGGTGAGTGGGTAGGAAAGGTGGGTTCAGGGAACTGACTGCTAATGTCAGCAACTTTTTTCTCAAAGTAGGAGAATAAGTCGTCTGCCGTCAGGGTGGAGGGGGGGGGGGAGATGGGGGTTAAGAATGGTGGAGAAGGTGGAGAAAAGTTTGTGAGGGTTTGAGGGGATTTTGTTCAGGAAGTAGTGGGTTTTAGCATCAGTTATGCGGGCAGAGAAGGACTTGAGGAGGGAGTGATACTTATCAAGGTCCAGACCTTCTTTGGACTTGCGCCATCTCCTCTCAGCTGCCCGAAGGATGGACCGTTCTTCACGGATAACATCCGTGAGCCACTGGCAGGAGGGAGAAGATCGTGCAGGCCTGGTTGACAGGTCTTTAATTGTGAACGCATAAAAATACAGACAACGTTAATTACTCTCCCATCTGGCATGTCGTTGGTATTAATTTGCTTTACAATCATTTGCCTAATTATCATCCAGCATCGGTCCACATACAGGGTGATGATAGCGGGCCTTGTTTCCTTGTTAATATTTCCTATTCACGAATAGTGATTTCTTTTTCTTTTTTTCAAACTTTCTGATTGTAGTGGTGGTTCCAAATTGGAAAAGGCTTATCTCAAACCTCATTAGCTGAGTGATTGCCATGACAGATGTTATCACGTCAAAATTCCATCTAATGACCAGATTCTTTCCTCTATTTCTACTCCACTCAGAGGCATGAAGAATGACTCATTCACACAGTCAATGGCTGTCTGCTGAGTTGGAATTCCATGCATTTTCCTATAAGTTTAACTAAGATCTTTGTTATTAGTCTTGCTTGCAGTATGTGTCAGGCACCGCTATAGGCGGTCATAGGAGGAAGGGCCTTTTCTAGTTACTATGGGAAATTATTAGAAATGTCTTGCCTGGGAGGTAAGCTGGGCCAAAGCCCTTCATTCCACTTCATTGCAGCAAGGAGCCAATGGGATGCTGACTTTACTGGTGACAGAGTTAACAGGTTTCAGCACCATGGACAGCTCCACATGCTGGCGCTGAAACCCATCAAATCACTTTCTATCTGAGGTTGGAACTCAGAGGTTGCATGGCTTGATTTTCAAACAGGCAAGGGGCCTCCAAGCACAGCATGGGCTAGTATACAAGAGATAGTAAAGTCAGTGGAAGTTGTAGTTCATGTGAAAGACATTATCAAGTTACAACATGACTGATGGCAGAGCATACAATACATACTATATGCCATTACATGAAGTCTCTGTCTGGCAGAATTTCCTAAAGCATTAAATGTAAATTGAGGCCTTCATTCATTTATTCATGCATTCACTCATTCATAAAATACTGTATTTAGCCACACACAGCCATTCCACAAACCTGTTAGAACCTCCTACCCCCATTCCATGTAATTTTAATTTACTTTTAATATCAGCTGTAGCTTCAATATTGAAAGATCCAATTCTAAGGATGCTGACTGTTTTTACATAAGATCACAGTTTAATGACAGGTAATAATTATCCACTTTCTTCAAAGCAACTTAATTGAAAACCTTTCACATTGTGAAACTGCATCGTTGTCAGAACACAATTCCTGGCTAACAATATTGAGAATGCTGTGTCCTATATAATATTATGTTGGCTGGATTTGCATATAAATATGCATTCCCTCATAATAGGCTCCTTTCAGGAGCAGACCTTTCAGGGGCCCATTATGGATCCATTGAAACACCTGTACCAGCTCTGTTATTAGCTTGATTAGCACCCAGCCTCAGTGGTGACAGAGGGTTGATAACATGTTGAATGGCAGGCTGTCTGATTGCTCTCTCTCCAGGCTTTATTTGCTGTGAGACGTGGGCCTAAGCAGCAGCATAATACAAAGAATTCTTTCTTTCACAAAAGTCTAGGCCTACTTACACTCTTTTTTTGTTTGTTTTGCTTCCTCTCTGCCTCTTTATCTCTCTGTGTGTCTCTGTCACTTATGTCTCCTTGTGTTTCATTGTACACTCAGTCCACTCTCTCTCTCTTTCTCTTTCTGTCTCTGTCTCATCCATTCAAATAATGTTTGAATAATGTTTGAACACTGCACTTGTTAAACTTAGGTCTTGAGTTGGCTCTTGTGATGATTGCACAAGAGCTCAAATAATACGGGCCACCGCACCTCAGACAAATGCTCTGCATTAGCATCTGAATATGTATTCAACTCTAATACCCTTCTTCTCTCTGGAAATGTTCAATTTGAATTTAAACCAATTTCCCCATTCTGCTACTTCAGATCAGTCATATTTTAAAATTTCACAGAGTTAGATTTAATAGCAAGTGTCAGGCATTCATTTCCACTCCAGGTAGTTACAGTTATGTTTAAACTTTTGGGCTCAAATGCTAATGCCTTAATTCTGTTGTAAATGTTGGGAATGTTGTGATGGCATTGTGAGGGTTGTCTGCTTTTTGGTGGCCAAGCCGCGAAGTGGCGAAGCCACCTTAAGTGTTTCTACCTTTTATTATTATTATTATTATTATTAGGATTCCTCCGTAAGGAGGAAACCTATTGTTATTGTTAGTTTTATTAGGATTCCTCCGTAAGGAGGAAACCTATTGTTATTGTTAGTTTTATTATTAGGATTCCTCCGTAAGGATTGAATTATGACAGTTTGAAATACATTAAAATGTTTGCTCCTTCTTGATTTTTATGAATGAGCAGCAAGCAGAGTGGCACACTGCTGGCCAGTGGCGGAGCCAGGGAATTTCCATTGGGGTGGCCAGGATGGGGCCAGTGATAATTTTTGGGTGGCAAGCATGTGTCTCACCAGGCGATGCAGAGCTATTTTAGACACATATACTCTACTCAAGTTGAGGTGAGTGGTATGACTCATACCTGTTTATGAATTATCAGGCCACTGTATCAGATTGGGCAAAACTGAAGTGGAATTAAAGTGTCCAGTATGTGTGAAAGAGTGAGTATACCTGGAGGTCCACTTGGGCCGCCACTCGTTGTTGGAGGCTCCTCTCTCTCGCTGTCTGAATCTTCTCTGTGGGAATCTAAATATATATATTAAAAACATTAATAGGTGTTTAAAGTATTTTCCACAAGGTGTAATGATCCACTATCCAATTTCACAGATACAAAAGATTAAAATTCATTTTCTACAGCATTAAACATATTCAATATAAACTTGTGGACAATATCGATGGAAAAGTTAGCAGAAGAGTACAACATACAATGTAAGATTGACAATTTACCTGGGGATCCACTGGGGCCACTCCTCAGGGAGGACTCTTCTGTCCTGCTCTCAATCAATCTTTCAGAAACATCTAAAATAATTACAATAAGGTGTACAGGTAATTTTCCTAAAGGTTTTATAATGCATGCTATATAGTGTTTAACAAACACACTATAAGCTAAAGTATAATATTAGTGAAAGTGTCTCTGGGTAGCAAATACAAATATGCCATACTTTAATGTAATGAAAAAACTAACTGATATGTTTTACAATGCACTTTCAACCTGACCTGTATATGAATAGACACACTTTAAGCCAATTGTAAATAAGATAACATCATATCAAGCTGTACTATATGTGAGTCTCTATACTGTATACCTGGAGGTCCATTTAAGTTGCTGCTCTCTGGGGGCTCCTCATCCTCACTCTCTGCCTGTTTTTTCTCCATCTCATCCTCATTCTTTGCCTTAGCTGTCTTCTTTCCACTTGCCCTGAAGAAGGACGCTATGTCTGCCTTCTTCCTCTTCATTATTTTTCCCTCTTTAATGACACCTATCCAAAATGCATACTGTATATACCTGACACAATCATAACACGTTCTGGCAACGTAGTTATCAAATACAGCATAGCATATAGCAATTTTAACAGTTTACTATGTTCTCCTCCGATCTAGCTTGCTTCTAAACTTCGCAAAATAGATAGTCATGGGTGGGATAGTCACAGTTATTAGAAGACAAAAACAACATCCATTATGATATCATACCTTTCTGTTTTGCGTTTCTTCACTTAGCCGCAGGTGCCGGTCGAAGCGTCAGGTGGTAACAGGCATTCTCAGGCCATGCTTGAGCCGTTTAATTCAAATACAGGATGTGTGCGCGCTGCGCGTGGCTAAAGGGTCCGACAGTGTACTAGCGGTGCGAGAAAGGTTCCGCATTTTTCCACAGCCGTCAAAACTTTTAACCGCTCTGATGTGGTGCTTGGGGTGGCCAATGGGGTGGCCGAGATTCTACGGGGGGTGGCCGTGGCCACCCCCGGCCACCCCCTGGCTCCGCCATTGCTGCTGGCTGTTCTTTTTCTGATATCCAACTAAATTGTCAAACAAATTCCTCTAATGTTCATATAGTTTAACTTACAGAAACAAGTTATACCTTAAAATGTAGGAAACATTGTCCTCTTTCAGCCAATGTAACTACTAAAGAGCTCACACTTACAAATTTTCAGCTATGAGCCTTGAAGCGAGAGCAGCCTTTCAAATTCTCTCACTAACTTCAATGGAGAGGTGGGTAAAATCCGTCAGAGAAAGCAAGAAGGAAGACGATTTCGAAACTGCCGGTAGAGACATATTTCTGACCGCACAGTCATATAAAGGATATCTATGGTTTCGGCAGAGTTTGGGTCTCGGAAAATATCCTTATTTTTTGGATTGGACGTATAGTTTTGCGTCTAGGTCAACTTGTTTGAGGTGTGGATTCTAGCTACATTTCGAATATTCTCTCTTATAATCGAGCTAGCCCGATGGCTCTCCATAACTAAAAACGTTTCGACTTCTTTTCCACAATCGACCAAATTGGCCAAACAAGGTATGTACATTGAGCTTAAAGTGTACATAATCTAGCTAGATCGTTTTTATTTGAGCAAGTTTCACAGAAATCTGCAAAAATCGAGGCTCAAGACTGTCAGAGCTGACCGTCACGAACAGCCGAACCGGGGCTGGGGTACTGTAGCGTTAAGTGTTTGCTGCAGCTGGCGTTAATCCTACGAACAAACGCTTCGTAACTGGAAAGTTTTTACTTTTAATGGACGATATTGAACACAGATGTTAAGTAAATTGTCTTTACTCTAAATATCTTCTCCGTTTTCAATTTGAAGCAGTAAATATAACACAGTAGGAATTCTCCCACGACATCCGCTCGCTCTGCTTTGACTAACAAATATGTTCTCAGTCCACCATAGCTACATTAGACGAGCTAATTTTCGAGCACTTTCAATACAAGATACAGGCCATGTTAGAGTTGATATATATATAATTGTGTGGGCAATGTAGAACAGCAGTCAGATTTGACATATGATCTTTTGTTATGGCCATTCTAGTGACACTACGACTGTCATCATATGGCGAAACCAGGTCACATAGCTAGCGTCCCAGCTAACACGGTTACGTTGCCCTTACGTTGCCGCAACGTCACTCGATGACCAAACATACGTCTTTGGCGACGTTGCGGACCGTAATCTGTGTCCAATCCCGACCGGTTTTTAGCTAACATTCTGATAAAATGCCACTTCAAATATTGATAAAAATAATCGTATCACGTTTCAGCTGATTTACTGATTTCACGTTAAGCTTTAACTTCTTACCTTTCGAGCTAAATATTGTTTAAAAATTTAGAGTTAGCTTAGCCTTTACTAGAGCCGGTCAAAAGACGCTGGCGCCGGTAAATTAGCCGTGCGCTACCCTTGTCCAAACCCGACCGCACTTCTAAACACTGGCCGCTGCTGTTTTTCTGGGGATATTAACTTGATCCAGGGTCACCAAACTGACCATCAATGCTGTCAACATATCCGGGGACGTAGTTATGTCCTCAACAATAAGATATCAGGCTTCAACATCTCCAAACTATGCGATAAAATCTCAATTTGACTGTATACCACCACCTGCTGGATGTTTTGTTGAACTCTTCTCAAAGTTTGCTAGCCCCCATCCCTTCCTCCCCTCGACTACAGATCACGTCACACATGATCGTGTATTTTCATTGGCAAGACAAAGTAGTGTTAAGCTAGCATTGAAATACACTCATATGCTAACCCATAGTAGCAGTACGATGACAACACAGACACACTTGTCAGAATAAAGATCGTTGCCCAAGCGTCGCCTGAGTGTCACCGAGTGGTCTTTCGGCCAAAGTAACTTTCCTATATTATTTAGACATGTAAACGTCCATATATGTTCATGAAATTTTACACGTAGATTGTTTGGTATGCCTAAAATAATACTACTTACACTTTGCTGGCGATAGCAAAAGAAAATGCTGGCAAAAAGACCGGAAACTGAGTGTCCAAACCCCGTTCGGGTTTGGACAATAGTAGTTTACAGCGGTCGGGATTGGACACAGTGACGTTAGCTACGTTTTTCCAGACATAATATTCGTTACCTAGCTACAAACAAATGCTTCGTAACTGAAGAGTATTTACTTTTTATTGGCGATATTGACAACAGAGGTTAAGGAACTTGTCTTTAATCAAAAGATGGTCTCCGTTTTCAATTTGAAGCAGTAGATATGGCTTACTGTAGAAAGTCTCCCATTGCATCCTCTCTCTAGCTTAGCTTTGGCTACAGATGGACGACAATCACGATGCATGCATTATTCACGCCAACGGTGTTAATACAGTAATACAGTATGTAAAAATACCACTTTGACACACGTGCAAGATGATCCGCTGGTTAGATGTAGCATGATCTTATTTACTACCCACAATAGTTCAACTTTTTTTGCAGAAGCATTTTAATCAGTTAGCTCCAGGTCCTCTCTAAAATACATTTCAGACCTTTTGAAACCTGAGCAAATGACTTTCTACTAAATTTTAAAATTCTTCTGAAATTTTTATCTTTTTGCATTGTTCTTCTCTTTTCTGTAGTTTTATGCCTTCGCCCAGCTCCTGCCCCTTTCAAAAATACCTTTCGGGCGCTTTGAAGCTTCAGCTTATAACTTTCTACAAAACTTTCACAATTTTCAGCTTTTTTTTAGCATGGTCAGCTATCCCCATTCAGGTTTTCAGCATTCTCACTGCTGTTTTGCAGGAACAGCCTTTTCTAGTTGGGTGTGCTTTGCCTTCGGCAAGGGCACAACCTTTGTTCTCTCACATATATATTATTATTATTTTTTTTTCTTTTTTTTTTCTTTTTGCCCCCCTAAAACTCGGCCAAATTTATTCGTTTTGATTCAACGATGAGGCTGCCTCTTGCAGGGGAAATGAGAAGACATCTATTTCATTCTACACTTCACTCGTATTTTCAGTTGTAAATGAGCAGCAAAAAAAAAAAATGCTTTTAAATCTATGTCATCTTTATAAATAATAAGTATGCATTTTTATATAAAATATACAGAAATATCAGTTGTAAAAATTTCATTCAAAAACGGACCCCTGTGCAACCGACGCAAGCAAGCACACCCTACAATTTCCCCAGAAATTGTACCCTCTCTAGTTGGGTGTGCTTTGCCTTCGGCAAGGGCACAACCTTTGTTCTCTCACATATATATTTATTTATTTATTATTGTTTATTTTCGCCCCCCTAAGGATCAGTCAATATTTGGACTAAATACACAACGGCGGTGTCAAAAGGTTCGTCTTGGTAGCGATGGCGTTGGTTGTATTTTTATTTACGTTCCGTTGCATGGTTTAAGTAGAAATTGCGTTTTTGTGGTGAAAAGTGAAGCTAACGGTGGCTAATTTGCTAGCCACAGTCACTAACGTCACTACGTCACTAACGTCACGAAAACACGCGTTTCACATCTGTTAACTTGGGGATAGCTAGGCTAACTATAGCTTTACTGCAAGGCAGCTGCAGGAACGCCACAAGCAAAGAGGCCAGGGTGATAACTATTTACTCATTTTACTTTGTGATGTGAAACACAATTATGAAATGTAATGTACAATATTAGCTGATATTATTAAGGAAGTAGGCCCACATCTACTTTTGGAAACGGTAGTCTACTATTTCACTGAAGCATTAGCATCATGACATTAGCCTCTGTTGCCCGGGCAACACATACTACAGTGGTCTATATGATGCATCTGTTTTCAATCTTTAAAATAAACATTCCTCACAAATACATTTTCGTTGTAGGATTTATTATGACATTACATTACAAGTAAACGATTTGTGGGTGAAATTATCATTACCTGTGGTTTCAAACCAGTTTTTGCTCACTGCAACGCTGTAGCGTACGCGAGACACTACAAAAACATCTACACAGCTGTAGGAAGTCAAACGGCGACAGAACATGTTCGGCACTCCCCTTACTTAAATCAAAAGTCTATCTAACTGCTAACCTTAACTTCATTACCACAGCCTAAACTTTGTCAATCTGTTCATGAAAATAATTAATTTCAGCCTAAACCGTACAACGGAACGTTAAATCCAATTCAACCAACGCATTCGCTACCAAGACGAACACAGCAGTAGTCTACTGTACTGTAGTACAATTTACCGGGGCAGCTTCTCCACACAGGGATAGCGCACTTTGCGTTGTTACTGTTGTTACTTAATGATCGCTACCAGTGAGCTTTTCATGAAAGCGATTTTCCACTAAATAAATGTCAAGCTTATTTACGTTTTGGGGGGCATATTTTCAGTTAGCAGATGGTACTGTTTGAATCGCGATTCCATCTTCTACTGCCGGTAACGTCGTAGAATAATCTTCAAAGGGGGTTCTTTATTAATGAATGAATGCAATGAGTAGGCTAAATGCATGAAAATATCACAAGAAGGGAAAAACTTAAAAGGACGTTTAAATCATAGAGATTAGGTCAATTTGTACACCGGTCTGCCAAATGTATTCGTTTTGATTCAACGATGAGGCTGCCTCTTGCAGGGGAAATGAGAAGACATCTATTTCATTCTACACTTCACTCGTATTTTCAGTTGTAAATGAGCAGCAAAAAAAAATGCTTTTAAATCTATGTAATCTTTATAAATAATAAGTATGCATTTTTATATAAAATACAGAAATATCAGTTGTAAAAATGTCATTAAAAAACGGACCCCTGTGCAACCGACGCAAGCAAGCACACCCTACAATTTCCCCAGAAATTGTACCCTCTCTAGTTATTAGGGGCCAAGCAGCGAAGCTGCGAGGCACCTATTGTTATTGTTAGTATTATTGGTGGCCAAGCCGCGAAGCGGCGAAGCCACTTAAGTGTTTCTACCTTTTCTTCTTATTATTATTGGTGGCCAAGCCGCGAAGCGGCGAAGCCACTTAAGTGTTTCTACCTTTTCTTATTGGTGGCCAAGCCGCGAAGCGGCGAAGCCACTTAAGTGTTTCTACCTTTTCTTATTAGGGGCCAAGCAGCGAAGCTGCGAGGCACCTATTGTTATTGTTATTAGGGTTCCTCCGGTAGGAGAACCCTATTGTTATTGGTGGTATTATTATTTTTTACCCATGGGAGTCAATGGCAGCCCCTAGACCAGTACCGTAAAAAGTTGAGAAATTTGGCATGTTGAAACTGCAGACCATTAGTAACTACCATACCAAACATGGGCCATGTGAGACAATAGGTGGCGCTACAGGCCACGCCCCAATATGTCAATTTTCAAATTGATGCCATTTGCAGGCCATAAGTCCCAAAATTCTGAAATTCATTACATATGCCTTATTTCTCATGAGGAATAAAAAAGCCTCAAGAAGCTATAACGGCCGCCATATTGGATTTTTCTGTACAATAAAGATTAAGGAAACACGTTTTTTCCCTACTCCTCCTACATTTTTGGTCGAATTTTCTTCAAAATTGCCATAGATGATATCCAGACTGAGCCTCACAAAAGTTATCGTAGGGATTTCTGATTTTCAAAACCGTTTGTCCGGTAGAGCCAATCAAAATCTGCAACAAAGCAACCAAACAGGACGTTTGGTCAAATCTCAGCAAATCTTTGAGATATCAACACCAAACTTGGTATGTCACGTGGAAGACACTACAACATGTTACCATGTGCAAAGGCAACTTCATACCTCTAAAAATGATTGATATAAAGCAAATTGAATTTATTGCTAATGCTAAAATAATGCTTTACACATCCGCCGGCCAAAAAACGATACTCTGATTCAATCACTAGTTCATATGAAGACTCTTGAGAATGTTGAGTACACAAATCTGAGAAAAAGTTGACTGTAACATGAAAACTCGATTTTTAGTGAATATTTGAAACATGCATGCTTGGCTAATTTCTAGGGCTGTTTCCCCAAATCCTCTCTCCCTTTGCTCCTGTGCGCGCGTGCTCCACATTCTCTCACACACAAGGGGCCAGAGCCCCTTGACACACGCGCGAGCTTGGTACACGCACAAGAAGACGACCATTTTATTTTATCGTTGGAGAACTCCTGCAGCCCTCAGAGATTTTCATTGTTACATTTGACAGTGAGTAATAAGATCCTACAATGGCAGTACAAAACATGTATTTTAGCGTTTGTATTCGTATGATAACTTGAAGACTTTTATACTGTCGTAAACAGGATAGCAGCTAATCTATCTAGGCTAGCTGAGCTAAGGATATCTCTTTGTACAGACAGTATTACAGGCTAGCAAGTCGTAAAATCTTTAACATTATACTTGCTTCTGTGAGACGCGTTTGAAATTTGTATACTGTGCGTAACTATGCGGTTGGGTTGTTCTATTTTTACATGTCATTGTTGATGTAATTTAAATTAGTACGGTGAGTTCCAAATGTGTCTTTCGATTAAACACTGCAGCGTGTATTACACAATGATCATTTGTGGTGCGGCGTTTATTCGAAGGCAACGTTTAATTAGTAAGACAGATTCAGTGAATTGTAGTTGCAGTGCGGCCATACACAAACAAATAGACAAGGAGGTCAGATAAATGCCGAGCAAGCTATAACCCTTAAGGCTAGTTTTTGCTTTTGTGGACGGCGTTTCAAATTTATGTACTGTACCTACCTACGGTTGGGTTATTCTATCTTTAGCTACATGTCATTGTTGATGTAATTTTGTTTGTTCGTTCCAAGTTTTTCTGACGGTCTTCACATTGTAAGTTATTCTTTTTGAAACTGTAGCTAGGTAGCCTAGTTTGCTGCACAGATAGAGCTACCTAGCATTAAACAAGTAGCAATGGTACCATGGTTGTTTTGCTTGCTAGCTTTGTTTGGGTTCATGGTTTGATCGTTTAGGAGTTCCATTGAAAGCCTATAGAGCTACAATACGTTTGTAATCGGCATGTTGTACTATGCTGCACGATTTCCCATCTCTTGATAACATTTTATATTTGTATCAATTTTATACACTAAATTGCCAAAGTATTCGCTCGGTTGCCTTTACACGCTCATGAACGTGAGTGACATCTCATTCTTAAACCATAGGATATGATGTCGGACCACCCTTTGTAGCTATAATAGTTTCAACTCGTCTAGGAAGGCTTTCCACAAGGTTTAAGAGGTTTATGGAAATGTTTTACCATTCTTCCAGAAGTGCATTTGTGAGGTCCAACATTGATGTGGAACAAGAAGGTTTGGATCGCAGTCCCTGCTCTAATTCATCCCAAAGGTGTTGTATTGGGTTGAGGTCAGGACTGTGTGCAGGCCACTCAAGTTCGTCCACACCAATCTCGCTCATCCATGTGTTTATGGGCCTTGCTTTGTGCACTGTTGCATAGTCATGTTAGAACAGGAAGGGGCCATCTCCAAACTGTTCCCACAATGTTTGGAGCATGAAATTGTCAAAATGTTGGTGAATTATTGCATTTCAGGAAATTAACTTATGGGTAGGAAATATTTAATGGATTGGGCTCGGCGGGGTATTTTGTCATCCATCCATTCCTACTCCATGCTCTTGATTATGTAATTGACCTACAGGTACATCTTCTAGGCTATGTTTATTTGTTTTAATTTTCTAATGTGAGTCAGTGGCTTGGCAGTATTTTAACAGTAAGGTTTGGTTATTTGTGTTAAACTGTGATGATTCTTTTGATGAAACATGAATTTAAAGTAAAAACCATTTGCAAGATAAATTGTTCTCAATTGGTCTTAATTTGTATTTATAGTTGAGTCCGTTTCTCTGTTTACATTTTACAGACTTAAATTTGAATGTAGACAGTGTAAATTGAATAAAGGTAAATAATGGATGTCTAAATATTTTTTTTAAGTACAGAGATTGTTGTTTTGAGAATCCTAACCATTTCAATATTTTCTTAAAGGTCTGTATACTAGAACTGTTGAGTATGAAGTTATGATAATGTAAGACTATGAAATTGTTAAGCAGTAGTGTGGTATGTTACATTTCATAGTTTTTGATGGTTTTTCTATGTGTTTTTTAGATGCCACGTTCCAGCAAGAGATCCAGGGACCAAGGATCCACTGTTGAGGTTAGACTTCCTTGTGGGAAAAAATGCTAAACCAGTGTGTTTAAGTGATAAGATTAATTGAGAAAAATGAATGTGAATGAGCATTTTTAACAACGTCTTTGTTACGGACCCATGTTTAAAATGTCCTAATTCAGTCTGTATAGTTGTGGTTGTGTGTTTTTTCTTTTCTCCCTTCTTTCTTTCTATTCGCTGCATGCAGGTATGGTCTAGTCAGCGTTTGTTGGCGGTTGGCTATCAGTCTCCCTATCTCGTGATTGGCAATCAGCTGCGCACTTCCAATCAGCGGTTTAGTTGTCAACATAAAATTACCACACTGGTCAGAGATTGCTTTTTGCTTTGGAAAGTTGCTTGTTTAGAGAGTTGTCAAGTCAGAGAGACTTCTTGTTGAAATCATTGTAAATGTTGTTATTATTTTGTTAGAATGGTTTGCTTCATAGTGAACCCTTTTAATAGAGCAGTTAGTGGTGCAGCGTTTATTCGAGGGTGGCGTTCATTCAAGGGCAACGTTTAATTGGTAAGAGAGATTCAGTGAATTGTAGCTGCAGTGCAGCCATAGACAAACACAGAATAGACAAGGAAGTCAAACAAAAGCCCAGTGTAAAATGTATGCCGCGCGTGTCTCTACTTTGTGTACAAATCTGACGCAGCATGCCGTAACATTCTTACACTTTAGCTTTCAAACAGAAACCTGTGCAGAAAGCACTCACCACCAGCAACATATCTATAGCACGCAAACTTGGTGTTGATGAAAAGCACATTCAGGAATGGTTGTCAGCTACCTCGCCATATTCTATACAATATGTATAACTATCTATAGGCCTGAATGCAATTGTCGCAATTGCATTATAATAATGTATAATTTTTTTTCAAGCAATGTCTTAATTTAGAATTATATCATTGTATTCAGAATTATTACGTGACTTTATTTTGAAGGCCTTTTGGGACGCTCATGAGTGAGAGTCGACAACCTAACAGCAAGCGAAGCACAGACAATTTAAAGCTCTGATAAAAGTTTCAAGTTCAAGTTTATTATCATATACTCATAAACAGCATTTATAAGTAATGAAATTATTTGTGCTCAATGTCCGTTCAACTTGCAGAATAAAAAAATTAAATACTAAAGAATGGGGAAAAAGGGTAGAAAAAATAAGAAAAATTGTAGTGAAAAAAGATATTTCAAGGACAGTTCAGCATCCTGATGGCATGTGTGAGAAAACTATCCCTGTATCTGCTGGTACAGGACCTTATACTCTTGTATCGCCTTCCAGAAGGCAGGAGGGAGAAAAGACTGTGGCAGGGATGACTAGGGTCAGAAATGATCCACTTGGCCTTTCTCCTGCACCGCTGGCTGTAAAGGTCCGTAATGGATGGTAATGCAGTCCTTGTAATACGCTGTGCAGATTTGACCACTCTTTGTAGTGTCTTCCTGTCCTGGGCAGTGCTGTTGCCAAACCATGTTGTAATGCCACCAGTCAGTATGCTCTCAATGGTGCACCGGTAAAAATTGGTCAGTATAGTGCAGTCCATGCCAAATTTCCACAGTCGCCGCTGAAAAAAGAGCCTCTGTTTCGCTGTCCTTGTAACCACACCAATATGGTGGTCCAGCTCAGATCCTCACTGATGTTGATACCAAAAAATCTGAAACTTTTGACTCTCCACAGCTGTGCCCGCGATGTGAATGGGTGCATGTTCTCCCTGCAGCCGCCTGTAGTCCACTATCGACTCCTTGGTTTTTGCTACATTAAGCAACAGGCTGTTATGCTGACACCAGGATGTCATTGTTGCCACCTCTGCTCTGTAGGCAGACTCATCACCATTCTTGATGCAGCCGATAATGGTGGTGTCATCAGCAAACATAATGATAGTGTTGGACCTTTTTGTGGCTGCACAACCATAGGTGAACAGAGAGTACAACAGTGGGCTTAACACACAACTCTGTGGGGCACCAGTGCTGAGTGTTAGACTGGTGGGGTGATGTTACCTAGCCGTACTGCCTGTGTCCTGTCCAGCTGCACATGGAAGGACTGATGTTCCGGTCCTGTAGTTTTATGATGAGCCTTGATGGTACTATGGTGTTGAAAACGGAGCTGAAGTCGATGAAGAGCATCCGCACGTATATGTTGTTCTGATCCAAGTGAAAGAGAGCAGTGTTCAAGGCCAAAGCTACAGCATCATCTGTAGACCTGTTCGGCCTATATGCAAACTGGAGTGGGTCTAATGCAGGTGACAGGCAGGATGTAATGTGGTCTTTGACTAACGTCTCAAAGCATTTCATCACAACAGGGCAACAGGGCGGTAATCATTGAGACAGCTCACTGATGGTTTCTTAGAGACTGGGATGATGGTGGCCCCCTTGAACCTATTGGGGACGACAGACTGCGACAGGGAGAGGTTAAAGATGTCAGTGAACACCTCTGCCAGTTCAGGAGCACAGGCCTTGAGAACACAGCCAGGGATGTTGTCAGGTCCTGGAGCTTTATGCACATTCACTCTAAGTGATAAGTTTAAGGTTGTTATAGAGGTTGTTAGCAATCTAAGGAAACCTCTATTCCCTTGTGTAGGCTACAGCATGCAGCCAACAAAGTATGTTGTTTTGTGTCTGTATTTGACTTTGGTGAATGTTATTTACATGCTGCGCATGTCATTGCATGTTCATATTAAGCTAATGTGGTCTTTATTTTCTCATTACAGCGTGAGTTTAGTTTTAACGGTGGATTTGGAGAAAAAGCTTCAAATAAATCTGTAGCAAGAAAGACACTTGTGCCTGCCAGTGTTTCATGGGATAATAGTATGCTACACTTGTAAATTACTTGTGTAATAAATACTGTGTTTTAATTTAACCAATTAAATAACCGTTTTCTGATTTTTTGGGGGAGGCGTTTAATCGAAGGTGCCATTTATTACACAATGTTCATTTTTGGTGCAGCGTTTATTCAAGGTCAACGTTTAATCAAAGAAAAACTGTAGTTTTCTTCCCAGCATGGGAAGGCCAAAGGATGTTTACAATTGTAGTAGGCCATTGATATGTTTTAAAAGTTCAGGGATGTAATTTGTTGGATAAGAAGCCCCCATCCCCCACTCCAGAGACAATTGATGACAGAGAGGTGCTGACATTAAGTTAAACATAGTCATGCGTTAAAGAGTAGAGTATTAAAATAAAGACAAAATGTGTACATGGATGTTGAAACTCAGTGCTCTGAGTTTGTGCATGTCAGTTTAGACAAACGTAGCCTTTTCAACCTCTAGGTTTAATTCTCTCTTTTATACATTTAAAGTTGGATTTGACATTTAACAGACATTTAATCATTTAGCAAGTTGTTTGACTCAAAAACCATAACGAAGTACATATGGTGTAAAAAATCTGCAGTCAAATTTGGCGAAATTGCTAGCTTGGATGTTATCTTTACATATAGATGGGTTGGTGGTTACAAACAATGAGGATGCACACGCAGCTTCAAGGCAGAACAATGCCTACCATTTCACCTCTAGTTTATATGTTCCCACCCCCCCCCCTTCTGAATAAAGTTAGATTGATCTGATTTGTTGATATCTGTTGCTATGAAAACCATTTTAGCCAAGCTAACTAACATTGTTTTTAGCTAGCTGACATTACCATTCAATCACTAACAAAACACGAATAGAAATACTTTGCTAACAGTCCTCACGTGTAATCAAAAGCTTGTAGTGAGATCACATGCATGACCCCCCGAGACAAGCTTTCATGTTAGCATCGCTAGCATCTCGTCATATTACACAGCCGGAAGACAGCTAGATAATAAATATTGTAGCGTCAGCGCCCTTGGGTACCCAGCATGCAGTGCACACCAAAAACGCAAATAGCTGTGGAAAATAGTTTGGTTACAACAGCTGTGCAAGGGATTTCAGTTGTTGTGTTCGTTCACTTAAATGTGTGTAATGTTATTGTTTTTTACTTAAGATAATACTGTTGGTCACCCTGATTGTGCATGTTGTGTAGTTTAATGGGATCAGAGAGTCTGACCATGACAAAGTATTGTTAAGCTGCTGTACCATCACAAGGTACACTTGCTAACAGCTGGACATTAGCTATACCTTGGTCCAGTTCCCTACATGACTCTTGACAGTTGTTCGACTGAGACTCGAGAGAGTTCAATTCAGGTAGAGTTCTAATAGCCATGGTCTTCTAACCAGTTTCAGTTTTGAAAACAGTGTGACTGTGTATGGTATGTTTTTTGGGCTACTTCTAATACTCATACGGCTGCCGCATTTATGCCTTGGCATGACCTGCGCTGGTATAGAGGGAAACAGCATGGATGGGGAAAGTGTGTGGGCAGAGCAAGCAGTAGTAGTACATAACCTACACACTTCCTTTAGTGAAGTGTATCCTCACTTTCATAAAGTTATTGTTGTAATCAAAGCTTTTAAAGAATGGATCTCTGCATGATGGGCCTGACCAGAGCACAGGTGGCCTGACACAACACTCTTCAAAGTTGTCATTTTCAAAAGGGTGGCATTTTAACCCTGTCAGTCCAACATGTCTAAAAGTTGGTACGCATGCCTTATTGCCAATGGGGAACAAATAAGTCTCAAGAACCCATAATGTCGGCAGCATGGATATTTCTCTACAGTGACAATTTGTGAAGAATTTCAAAAAATGACTTCAAATCAGCCATTGATCCAATTGTCTTGAAATGTTGTGTACATGTATGAAATACATGTCTGTGTCATGTCAATTTTGTAATGGTTTGCAATGCTGAGGAGGAACCCGCCATTGCTGCCTGCAGCTATATTTATTATTATTATTATTATTATTATACTTCTTAAGACTGGGTGTCTATGGCAGGCCCTAGAAGCGCTTGGTCGAAAGTTGTGAAATTTGGCACACTCATTGGGGACAGTCCCCTGGTCCAATTCACAAAGTTTCATGTCCCATACTCGGGCACTCTAGAGCCACCAATGGGTCAAAGTTGGACTTGTGTTTACACACGCAACTTTTGAACCGTATGACCCATTTTCAAAAATGAGGTACCATTGGATTCCCTGGACCAAGACGAGTTCAACACACCCTATGGGGTCAATTTCCGGTTATATAGATTTTCCGCTATTTCCGGTTTTATCAAAAACCTTTGAAAGCCTACTCCTCCTACAATCTTTGTCAAATCTTCTTCAAAATTACCAGATATGCTCTTCAGACCAAGCCGCACAAAAGTTATGGTAGAGCATTTTGATACCCACAACCGTTTGTCCGTGACAGCCAATCAAAATAAGCAGAAAAGCCGCCAAACAGGAAGTGAAGTCATATCTCAGCAGTTGTTTGAGGCAGTGAAACTAAATTTGGTACGCCGCCTCAGAACCTTATTCTGAGGATGTCCTCCAAAAATTGTGTCATGTGACTAAAAGGGGGCGTGGCCGGAAGCATAAACGCGTTTTGGCTAATAACGGTTGAAGTGTTTACCTTAATAAAGTAATTTCTTTGTCTGTTGATGTCTTGTGAGATATAAAGCCTGACTATTAATAACTTTTCATAAAATTCGAATGGACGTGGCCGCCATTTTGGATTTCATGGAAAAGTGTAAAAACCTTTTGCACGCCCCAATTTTTGTCCAATGTTTACCAAATTTGGCAAAGATGATCTTTAGACCCAGTTTCACAAAAGCAATCAGATGAATTTTCAATTTTCAAAAACGTTTGTTCGGTAGAGACGATCAAAAGCGGTGGCGAAGCCGCCAAACGAGGCGCAAGAGCATATCTCAGCAACCATTTGCGCGATTGTCACCAAACTTGGGTTCCATCGTTCCCATGAGGAGCAGAGGAGGCCTGCAGTGTTATACCATAAAAATAACTTTGAACTCTCAGTACTCTTAAACGTAAACATATATTTCAACCAAACTTGGTGTGTTGCATGAGTGCAACAGGTTGTTGTGACTTAATTGTTGCACAAGTGCTATGGAAGCCATGTCCTGCTCTGGACTGCTTGGCCCCTCCATTGCTGCTTGCAGCTATATTTAGGGGCCAAGCAGCGAAGCTGCGAGGCACCTATTGTTATTGTTAGTATTATTATTATTATTATTATTATACTTAAGACTGGGTGTCTATGGCAGGCCCTAGAAGCGCTTGGTCGAAAGTTGTGAAGTTTGGCACACTCATTAGGGACAGTCCCCTGGTCCAATTCACAAAGTTTCATGTCCCATACTTGGGCACTCTAGCGCCACCAATGGGTCAAAGTTGGACTTGTGTTTACACACGCAACTTTTGAACCGTATGACCCATTTTCAAAAATGAGGTACCATTGGATTCCCTGGACCAAGACGAGTTCAACACACCCTATGGGGTCAATTTCCGGTTATATAGATTTTCCGCTATTTCCGGTTTTATCAAAAACCTTTGAAAGCCTACTCCTCCTACAATCTTTGTCAAATCTTCTTCAAAATTACCAGATATGCTCTTCAGACCAAGCCGCACAAAAGTTATGGTAGAGCATTTTGATACCCACAACCGTTTGTCCGTGACAGCCAATCAAAATAAGCAGAAAAGCCGCCAAACAGGAAGTGAAGTCATATCTCAGCAGTTGTTTGAGGCAGTGAAACTAAATTTGGTACGCCGCCTCAGAACCTTATTCTGAGGATGTCCTCCAAAAATTGTGTCATGTGACTAAAAGGGGGCGTGGCCGGAAGCATAAACGCGTTTTGGCTAATAACGGTTGAAGTGTTTACCTTAATAAAGTAATTTCTTTGTCTGTTGATGTCTTGTGAGATATAAAGCCTGACTATTAATAACTTTTCATAAAATTCGAATGGACGTGGCCGCCATTTTGGATTTCATGGAAAAGTGTAAAAACCTTTTGCACGCCCCAATTTTTGTCCAATGTTTACCAAATTTGGCAAAGATGATCTTTAGACCCAGTTTCACAAAAGCAATCAGATGAATTTTCAATTTTCAAAAACGTTTGTTCGGTAGAGACGATCAAAAGCGGTGGCGAAGCCGCCAAACGAGGCGCAAGAGCATATCTCAGCAACCATTTGCGCGATTGTCACCAAACTTGGGTTCCATCGTTCCCATGAGGAGCAGAGGAGGCCTGCAGTGTTATACCATAAAAATAACTTTGAACTCTCAGTACTCTTAAACGTAAACATATATTTCAACCAAACTTGGTGTGTTGCATGAGTGCAACAGGTTGTTGTGACTTAATTGTTGCACAAGTGCTATGGAAGCCATGTCCTGCTCTGGACTGCTTGGCCCCTCCATTGCTGCTTGCAGCTATATTTAGGGGCCAAGCAGCGAAGCTGCGAGGCACCTATTGTTATTGTTAGTATTATTATTATTATTATTATTATACTTAAGACTGGGTGTCTATGGCAGGCCCTAGAAGCGCTTGGTCGAAAGTTGTGAAGTTTGGCACACTCATTAGGGACAGTCCCCTGGTCCAATTCACAAAGTTTCATGTCCCATACTTGGGCACTCTAGCGCCACCAATGGGTCAAAGTTGGACTTGTGTTTACACACGCAACTTTTGAACCGTATGACCCATTTTCAAAAATGAGGTACCATTGGATTCCCTGGACCAAGACGAGTTCAACACACCCTATGGGGTCAATTTCCGGTTATATAGATTTTCCGCTATTTCCGGTTTTATCAAAAACCTTTGAAAGCCTACTCCTCCTACAATCTTTGTCAAATCTTCTTCAAAATTACCAGATATGCTCTTCAGACCAAGCCGCACAAAAGTTATGGTAGAGCATTTTGATACCCACAACCGTTTGTCCGTGACAGCCAATCAAAATCAGCAGAAAAGCCACCAAACAGGAAGTGAAGTTATATCTCAGCAGTTGTTTGAGGCAGTGAAACTAAATTTGGTACGGCGCCTCGGAACCTTATTCTGAGGATGTCCTCCAAAAATTGTGTCATTTGACTAAAAGGGGGCGTGGCTGGAAGTATAAACGTGTTTTGGCTAATAACGGTTGAAGTGTTTACCTTAATAAAGTAATTTCTTTGTCTGTTGATGTCTTGAGAGATATCAAGCCTGACTGTCACCAAACTTGGGTTCCATCGTTCCCATGAGGAGCAGAGGAGGCCTGCAGTGTTATACCAGAAAAATAACTTTGAACTCTCAGTACTCTTGAACGCAAACATATATTTAAACCAAACTTGGTGTGTTGCATGAGTGCAACAGGTTGTTGTGACTTAATTGTTGCACAAGTGCTATGGAGGCCATGTCCTGCTCTGGACTGCTTGGCCCCTCCATTGCTGCTTGCAGCTATATTTATTATTATTATACTTCTGCCATGGGAGTCTATGGCAGCCCCTAGAACCACATGGTCAGAAGTTGTGAAATTTGGCACACTCTTTGGGACCTGTCCCCTCATCACTTTCACCAAGTTTCATGTCTCCCATTCCAACCCTCTAGCGCCACCAATTGGTCAAAGTTGAAGGTGTGTTTACACACGTTACCTTTGAACCATATGCCGCATTTTCCAAAATGAGGTATCATTGCATTCCCTGGATCAAGACAAGTTCAACGCACTCTATGACGTCATACCCAGTCATATAGATTCTCCGCCATTTTGAATGTTAAGCAGAAACGTTTTTTCGCTACTCCTCCTACAATTCTTGTCGAATCTTCTTCAAAATTGCCACAGATGATCTTCAGACCAAGCTTCACAAAAGTTAGAGCTTTGATTTTCGCAACCGTTTGTTAGTTACAGCCAATCAAATTCAGCAACTGATCCGGAAAAAGGGAAGTGAGGTCATATCTTAGTGAATCTTTGATGCATTGACTCCAAACTTGGTGTATGGATTCATGACCCTGTTATTAAGAGGTCCGAAAAAGGTACGGTCATTTGAGCTCTAGGGGGCGCTACAATAGGCAAAACTGTGTTTTGACCAATAACTGTTGATTTGTTTGTCGTATTTAAGTGATTCCTATGTCTCGTGATATCTTAGGAGATCCCGTGTCTGACGCATGTTAACGCATGATACCAGACGAATTGATGAGGCCGCCATTTTGAATGAATGAATCTTTTTTCCCTACACCTACACAATGTATGCAATATTCACCAGATTTGGCACAGATTATCTTCAGACCACAATCACCTTGACATGTCAAACTAGGACTGAATTACAGCTGTTGGGGCAACAATTTGGGCCAAATCTGACCACGCGTGCCACAGGAGAAACGGCTTACTTTTTGTATACAGTAACTGTACACAGCAATTCTCAGCGCTGAAAATGGCTCACTGGGATAAGACGGCTCCTTTGAAGTGCAAGGTCGTAGGTTTGAATCCAGCCAAAGTCTCAAGCATGTCATGATACTGGTTTATCTGTTTAGTGATGCCAGGTATGCGACAGTAGCTGTCGAGCAGTATAATCATAATGGTCACGATAATGTTTCATTCTCAGGGGATTTATACTCAGAGTCAGATTTATTGTGCTATGTCGATATAGTGTTGCTACATCTAGCCAGTGCATCGGATTTCTTGCATCATAACTTCTGAACAGATTTGTCATAAATCACAAGATTGGTCTCTTCTGATTCTACGTGGAATACTAAGTCGAAATATATCACACTGTCCCGTGTCTGCCATTTTGGGCGTCGGCCATTTGGAATTTTCATAAAAACAAACTCCTCGTTCGCCGTTGCTCCTATTTTCATGGACATGTAATCAAATCATTTTCAGACCACAATCAGCTTGACATGTCAAAATAGGACTGAATTACAGCTTTTTATACTTGGGTCAAATCTGACAACGCTTCCCACAAGAGAAACTGCTTACTTTTTTTATACAGTAACTGAAAACAGCATTTCCCTGCAGTGAGAATAGCTCACTGGGATAAGACAGGTTCCTCTGAAGTGCAAGGTCATAGGTTCGAACCCAGCCAGAGTCATCAAGCATGTCATGATACTGGTTTATCTGTTTAGTGAAGCCAGGTATGCCACAGTAACTGTCTAACAGTATAATGGTAATGATCATGTTTCATTCTCAGGGGATCTATACTCAAGAAGAGTCAGATTTATTGTGCTTTGTAGATATGTGTCCTCTAACCTCTAGGGGGTCGATCCCGTGTCTGACACATGTTAACTTGTGATACCAGCCGAATTGATGCCGCCATTTTGAATGAATTAATAAAACGTTTTGTTCACTCCTCCTACAAAATGTATCAAATATTCACCAAATTTGGGACAGATTATCTTCAGACCACAATCACCTTGACATGTCAAAATAGGACTGAATTACAGCTGTTTAAACTTGGGCCAAATCGGACAACCGCTTGCCACAGGAAAAACTGCTTATATTTTTACCCAGTAACTGAACTGTGATTTGCAGCACTGAGAATCGCTCACTAGGACAAGTTGGTGTCCTGGCAACGGCAACGTCAGAGGTTCGAATCCAGCCAAAGCCGACAAGCTTGTCATGTCTCTGATTCTCTGTTTAGCGACACTGTAAGCCACTGTGAAGGAAGCCAGGTACACCGCAGTCGCTAGCTACCTGTAGTCGAGCTACAAGCTATAGTGAATGCAATCCTCACACAAACTTTTCGAAACCGTTTGTCCGGTACAGCCAATCGAAATCGGCAGCAGAGTCGCCAAACAGAAAGTTGTGTCGTATCTCAGCAAATCTTTGATGGATTCACGCCAAACTTGCTGTGTGTACTCGGAACACTCTTCTGAGGATGTCGAAAGTTTCTTCTGGGTCATCTGACCTGCTTGGCCACCCTATTGCTGCTTGCAGCTATATTGGTAAATGTGTTTGCAACATGAGACAAAAGTTTGCTTTTGAGACGTGTTTCCGATATTTAGATTGCAGTGCTTCATTTTGCATGAGAAGCGAGGCATTTTATGTGTGCAATTGTTGGATTTGTGTGTTAAGTTTTGAAAAGAAGAGCACAAGTAAAAAAAAATGTGTGTAAGCATTTGAAAAAAACAGTTTTCACAATTGCTAAAACACTAAACCCCTATCTCTGAATCAAATGTTCAGTGAACTAAACCAATTTGTAAAATCAGACACTTTTGGCAAAACTCTAAACACATTCTCATTCACTAAACACATTTTGCACTGTGATGCACTTGTGTTGCAAAATGGTAAACACGGGCCGCAAACAATAAACACAACTACAACACAGTTGTCATCTGTAAAACACAATGACTCACAATGACTGAATTGTTCACACTTGTTTCTAATGGTGGTTTGGGACAAAGTCAGCTTTCACCGTGGTGTCCGTATACAAGAATAGTTCAACATCAACCAGAATATTTTACTGTAAATGTTTACCTTCCACCATACAGCCCTTTTCTCAACCCAATTAAAGAGTTTTTCTCTATGTGGCTGTGAAAGGTCTATGATCGAAACCCATATACCAGGGTAAATCTATTACAGTCAATGGAATTGGCCTGTGGTGACATAGGTGTGGAGTGTTTTCAAGACTGGATCCAGCACACCAGAGGGTTTTTACCCCGTTTTTCTTTCTTTGTTGACAGTACTAACTGACGGATAGACTTCGTTTATGGTTCTCCGTAGGCTGTGGGTGCTGAAAACAATTCACCGCCAGAAGAGTAGGTGGCGCAATGTTTTTTTGTAAGTCGTCGTGGAGTGTTTATTTACCTAGATTATCGAGATGTCGGAGCAAATTTACAAATTAGCCGTTTCATCAATAAAATTTGCACATTTTCAGCAACTACACTGCCCATTTCTCGTCACATTTTATTTCAGATGCTGATTTACATGTACTGTTTAGCTGAAATGTGAATTGTAAAAACTTACAACAATGGCGGTCAAAGGATTCTGTTCGTCCTGTTTATCACGGCAACCCCGCCCCTGACGCAAGCGGTTTTAATACTGACCAATCACAGCCAAGGGGGTCTCCGTAGCTCTCCGTCGCTACGACGGATAATTAGAAAATTCAGGAGGTGCACGTCGAGCTCTCCGGGGCTCTCCGAGGGCTGACGGAGAGCTCGTAGAGGGCGTTCCACGGAGACGAGGGCGTTCCCATGTGTCCGTTTTTCGAAAAACGCAGAAGCATATATCGGCCTTTAGTTGTGATGGTTACTGTCATATTTTCAAACCAAATCAAATGCACAGTATTTGTATAGCCCTTTTTACAAGCAATGTCACAGAGGGCTTCACATATGCCCATAGAACTGCCCCTCAGCCAACCTCAACCCTCAAGGAAGACAGGGAAAAACTCCCAGAAAAACTAACTAGAGGAGAAAAAAATTAAGAAACCTTGGGAGGTGCAATTCAGTGAGGGATCCCCTCCTCCAGAGACGGTTGGTGAAAGAGAGGTGCAGAACACAGGCTAAACATAGTCATACATCAAGAAAGTGTAAATGGGTGATGACTGAAGACAAATTTGTCTTTACATGGAACTACATGGCCTGGATGTTGTGTTCTCCATTTTTTTGTGTTGTGTCTAATAATTGCTCCATAGTGTTTATATATTGATTTGCTGTGTTTATGATCTGACAGCATTGTTTGATTTTGAGCACAGGTTACATGGTTTAGGGGCGAGTGTTTGATTTTGCCAGAACAGTCAGAGGTTTTGGAAATTGAGTTTGAATATTTAGTTTTCTGTTTACAGTTTTGAGAAAATGGTTGACTGTTTCAAGAAATGTGTTTTAGCAATCGTGAAAAACTGTAACGTATGTCCAGAGCTCTCAAGTCTCACGCATTCGCCATGAGACTCACGCAATTCAGCCATTTTCCGCTATATACAATTGCGGGACAAGTATAATTAGCGGGATAAGTTATCCCTTATTTCTCAGCATGAGAAATGGTTGAAATGCGTGAGTCTCCATGCTTGAGACTTGAGAGCCCTAGTTTTATAAATGAAACTATGGGCCCTATTTTAACGATCTGAAACGCAAGTATCAAAACGCAAAGCGCAAGTAACTTTGTGGGTGGGACTCCGGCGCTGTTGCTATTATACCGGTGGGATAAATGACTTTGCGCCTGGCGCAAATCTAAAATGGGTTGGTCTGAAGTAGCTACATTACTAATGGGTGTGGTTTGGGCGTAACGTGCAATAAACCAATCAGAGCGTCATCTCACATTCCCTTTACAGTTTTTCTCAATTGCTAAAACACTAAAACCCATTGGCTGAACAAAGTTCTCAGTTGCCTGAACTCATAGCTAATTGTGCAGTCTGTTGTCAATACCTTAAACCATTTCACATGGTAAAACACAATTTTCAGATCTCACTTAGACTTTTCAGCAAAACTCAAAACACATTCTCATTCTCAGAACACATTCTGCACTCTAATGCACGTCATCCATACTGGTTAACACAAATGGCAACAATCAAATACAAATAGAGAAAAATGTCATTGACTAAACGCAACCACTCAAAATTGATTTCACTTGTTTCAAATGACGTGACACAACCAATATAAGCCAGTTCAGAAAGCAAACTGGTTGTTGAAGGGGGGAAAATATTGCTTGTGATGTCGACGAAGTGCTCTGGCCTGACTCAGCCCAAAGACAAGAAGAAGCACATTTATCACGTTTACTCCTTTGATTTTTGTCCCTTTTACTGTATAGTATTGTATACAGTTTACAGTTTTCTTGGAAGTCGCTTTGGATAAAAGCGTCTGCTAATTGCATAAATGTAAATGTATACTGTAGTAAAGTGCATTGTAGGCTGTATACTGTACAATGAACAAATGGTATGGCCCTGAACATTGTGCTTTCCATTTGTTACAGTAACAGTACTGACTGCTCAATAGATTTTGACTGGTTGTTCATATCAACAAGTGACCAGAGCTTGCCGCAAAGCAGTATCTCTGGTCGTACGATGTGTATGACGTCATTGACATTTTAAAAGGCTTTTTAGAACAGAAAGGCGACTTTAAAAAAAATTAACACCCAGCAGCGTGTATTTTTTTTTGCCTCCCCTTTCGAATTCACAAAAAATGTTATTCTGACAAAAGTGGATTTTGAGGGGTATAGCTCCATAGACCTCCATTCATTCTGCACTCGCTCGTTAGTGCCCTCATATGGAGTGGAACTGCAACCAGTTCAGAACACGGAAGTTTCCCGAGAGTGGCAGTTCTCCCCATATTAGACATTCTCTGGCCTGGTCATGTTGAAATGAACGAATGACTCAAAAAAAGATTTGTTCCTTTCCATGAACGGGATTCAAAGAACCGAGTCCGTAAAAGGATCCAAACTTCCCATCACTGGGTGGTTGACGTGAACTCAAATCCAAAGTGGAAAAAAATATATTTCTAAAATGTGTGTCAAATGCCATATAATTATATTGCTTAATATGTGAATAACTCAAAACTGAACGTGTCCCTTTCTAATTCCTTATTTATTTTGCATTTTATTAACTTTTTTGTGTGGTAGTCCCAAATATTGTCCACCGGTGTGACACCATTTTTAATGTTAATATTTAATTCAGAGATTGTGTGACAGATAAGACAAATATGCACAATCCTTATCAATTTGTCCTAATTATATTCCCACATCAAAAATAACCAATAAAAATTCACAATCATGTTATTATCCTACTATAAGATGTACACATAGGGACTTTACCATTACGTCTGGATTATATTCATTATAATTAGTATAAAACCTAATGAATCTTCATTCCATCCTTATATGTGCATAGTGATGATATCATTATTATACTATTCAACACTTTTTACATTAATTTGTGCATTAAAATGCCTTTTCCACTTATAATTCAGTTTGTCACACCACAGGACATTCCGTCACACGATTGGACAACACAAAGTACCGGTAAACCCTTGTTTTGTACAAAGTCACATTTATTATTTCTTGTTCAAATTAATTTAAAAAATCATTAAAATAAAGTTACAACTTCAAGTTCAAATGTTTTTTGTACAATAAAGTAAGAAGAAAGAAGAAGAAACCAACATTCCCATAAAAAAGACTTGGGAGCCATCGTAACATTTAGCAATATGACATGAACGTGTAAACAAAATTGACCTGGCTTATTACTTTTCTTGTTCAAATTTAATTAAATAGCCATAGGGCCTAATTCTCACTTTTCATAACCATACATGGAATGGACCTAAAAAACAAACTACTGTTTGGGTAAAATTCATTAAACAACCCATTCATAAAACAGCAAAACATCCTGTGGTTCTTAAAAATAATTCATAGTTTGTTATAATTGATAATTTTCTTCATGAACTGTGCTGTACAACAGAGTACACCATGAAATACAAACAAAATAAAAAAGCAGTAGTGTTTTAGAGTGTTTAAGGACTCATCCTCCTCCTTTCACACCTCATTGAACAGCAGCCAGTCATATTTGGTGAGCTGGGCTGCACGCTGGTAGGGCTCTGGCTCAGAGATGACACTGACAAGTTGGTCCTTGCTGTACATAATGCAGTCTCGCCTAGCAGGCCACTTGAATATGTTTTTCCCACCAATTTGCACCATGCAATTGACCTCAGTGTGCTCAGCATTTAGTTGTGTGATCTGTCCAACAAATGGCTTCTTGTCATAGCGGACAATGACGAATTTCCCTACAGTGTACTTGTCATCAAGCTCTTCCTTCTCTTCCTCTCCACTACTGGGACTCTCAGGCTGGGTCTCTTGGACTTCACAGGCAAGCGGTTCCTCTGAATCTTTTGACCGATTGTCTGGCCTCATCTTGCTTGGAGAGAAGCAGTCGCACATCTCTGGGTAGCGGCAGAAACAGCTGAGAGCCCTATAGAAGATCTCTCCTGCAGAGAAGGAAAGTATTTGGTGTGTGTTTAAGATGCCAGGTACTTTCGGGACAGACGGTGGCAACATCTCGTCGAACACCTGGATATCTGCCTCGTCGATCCATTTGAATTTTATGTTTGGGACCTCTTTTCGGGCTAGGAACTCATAGAAGTCCTTAGGGCTTTGTATGTCTTGCCCCCCATGGACATGATTGTCTGCCATGCGTTTCACTGATCCCCCAACTCCATCGGGTGCACCTTTCCCATGGGCTCTCTCTGAGTAATTCCAGGTGATTCGCTTCAGCCTCCATGTGTAGGGTACACTGCTCAAAAGGTAACAGTTTGCCTTGTTTCTGTATTGGGTGACTGGGCCATCACTCAACACATGAAGCGTGTCAATCTTGTGGCCAGAGTTTGCTATAATTTCCTGTACCACTGGTTTGAGATGGGCCCACACAGCACGTTCGTTGTGGCTGACAGAGTCAGAGATTGTGGCATAGGATTGTGAGCCTGTGGATGTGTAAGCCACTGCTGTATGGATGGATGCCTGCTGCCGGTTTCCTCCAAAATGAAATGACTGAATTTCTGTGTTCAGTTTGCAGGCATAATTTTCTGAAAAGTCCACATGCAGAACCATTTCGTTGTCTTTTAGATTTTCTTTAAGATGCCTGAATTTCTGGGCCTGGTGAAGACAGTTGAATTGATGGATGGCAATACCCTCCAACTCTTTGTTGAAATCCTCAACCAGTTTTCGCATTGTACCATTTTCAGTTTTCTTCACCCAGTTTTTGTATGTTTTGTCTCCTACCACCACATCTTCCTTTGCCCAGTGTTCCCATCTAGCCCGATCATCTGGATTATATATGGCAATCTGCTGATTTCATGTCACACTATAGGACAGTGCTGTCACACCAGTGGACGTTTTCAAGATCAAGGTCAGTTTGCGGCCTAGCTATATGAGAGACAGTCTTCAATCCTGACTAACAGTGTTAAGGTTTACATTATTTTCAATAGTCAATCAATATAAATTGATGAAAATTTTCAGATCAATACTTAAATTACGTCACACCAAAGGACTGCATAATGGATCCCATTTCCAACAGTGCACAGAAATAGCAATATTATGAAAATATTTTAGACAGAACTCACCTTGTGTGCAATCCATGTGCTCCAGTGAGGTCTACTGTACTTCCTGGATGAAGAAGGGCCCCTCTCAGTAATAGGGTGCCCAAATTAATGCCCGTTTTATATCTACAGAATAGCGTCACACCAGGTGGACACCAGTTTTGCGGACAAAATGTAAAGTGTCATAATTATTCTAAAATGGGGACCTTAAGACTTATAACCTTTAGTTTCATTAAGTTAACACTACTATAACATCTATTCAAGTACTTTAATGTATTTAGACTTATGTTTCGTTTAATTCAAGTAGTTTTAAGATAAGCAACGCTACCCCGGACAGTCACGCCAGTGGACAAATGTCATGTTTAAAACAAAATATTTACATATTTGAATTATAATGCTCATTAATTACAGATGTATTAGATCTGGAAGATTAAACTGTATATAAAACCAGATATTTTAATGAAATATTATAAATTTTTATTTATATTTGTCACCATGAACACAAAAATGGAGCGTCACGTCAACCACCCCACTACTGACAAGGTCACAAAATCACGTTGCCTGGACGTCGCGGTTACGAACTCACAACGTCTTTCACTTCCCACGTAGTCGCAACGTCGCAACGAATGACGTTGCGGCAACGCAAGGGCAACGTAACTGTTGGCTGGGGTTGCACAAAGCACCCTTAAGTCTTCTCCTTAAAGTTTCCTTAAATATTTAAGGTTTTCTCCTTATCTTGGTCGTATAGCCTACTTAAGGATTCCCTTAAAGTACGTTAAAGCGTTGCACGAAAGACCTTAGCAAACAAAGTAAGGAAGAAAACTTAAGGTACCTCTGACTTATTCTTTACCGCAACATGGCTGAGTTTATGGAGATGAATTAACCCATCCCACACCTATAGCACTCTGTTAGGCTACTGTGCTGCAGTCTAAACATGAAGGCTATAGACCAATTATCACCCTACATCACACGACTGTCAAGCATGCTCAACTGCACATGTCGGAGGGAAAAGACAAACTTCTCCCGGGTATAATACACTTGGAGTGTTCATCAGGTCATCATATATCTCTGGCCACTGGATTTCAGTAGCCTGGTCCTAACCAGACTCTCGTACATTTCATTTGTACAGAGTCTGGGATCGCTCCATTGACAAGCGTTGACTTCCTTGTAGGCGGGTACTCTGTAGAAGTTTAAAACTATTGGATCTGCCCAGAGCCACTCTGAATCTGCCATTACCAATTGCTAGCGTTCGCCTTAGCCAACGCCTTCACCAATACTGTAACGGAGCTAGCTGCCGTAGCTGGAAAATCAAACTTTTCCCGAACCCCGTGGGGAGGAGGGCCACAACATCATGGCCACCAACAAAACTGCAAAACTTGTTCTTGCTCCGGCTTTAGCTTATGGATATTCGGAAGTGTTGCCACAACGGACCGAATAGCTTCGCTCGCATCTTTCTCCGCCGCCATTACGGAACTACAACACAAACTAGCGCACAACATCAACGTCATCGTTCTCAGCCACTCCCTCTGTTTGCTGATTGGACCGGTAGAAAGTTAATCTGAGACATCTGACTTACGTACCTCATGCCCAGACGCATACAGAAGCAAAATCAAAATTGAGCGGAAGTATGTAGGAGGGCAGAGCCAGGCTAGGATTTCAGGGCTTGACATTAACTTTTTGAGGCACTTGTCCTTTGGACAAGTATATTTACGTTTCATTTGTCCATGCACAAAAGTCACTTGACCCGATACCTTTAAATAGCCTGACCAAGTGATCGGGCAAAACTAGCCTGGCTAACGGAGGTCGCTTTCTCAGGCAAATGACGAATGAAACAGGCTCGGTTAAAGAAATCTGAGATCCTGGCTATCTTCAGCAGGCAGCAGGCAGTCTTCCCTGACGTTTATAGTGTAGAATGGAGTGAAATACAACATTGTGCACACTGCCAGTGAGCCAGTCTGACTGTGGCTAACGACGTCAAAACAGTGTAACGGGGACGCAATCTCAGCGAAAATCGCTCCTCATTTACATAAAGTTGAGAAAATCTCAACTCGGTCGCGTCGCTACCCACAATGCACCACGCAAACGATTCGCCTGGCTCCATAGAAAATGAATGGAAAACATGTTGTCGCTGCACGCGACTCGATGCGAGCGACAACAAGCGAATCGCTTGCATGGTGCATTGTGGGTAGCGACGCGACCGAGTTGAGATTTTCTCAACTTTATGTAAATGAGGAGCGATTTTCGCCAGTGATGGCCAATCGGAGTGTTTTCTTGTTTCTCGTAACATTGCAACCATGGTAAACATTTCTAGCTTTCAAGGTGGAGGAGAAACTAATCGTTTGTGCGGCTGCTTACCCAGTCCTGTACGATACATAGCTGTATTCGTACAGATGTTAATTTTTTTTAAACGATGCATGGCGCAAGGTTGCCGAAGTTGTTGGTGCTTGTACTTTCAAATTCAGTCTAGTCACATTACGTAACTTCGTTCTGTGGTAACTAGCTAGCTAGCCCGGCTGGAACTCCCTACTGTATCGTATCGACAGATTAGCAGAGACTTCGAGTAATATAATAAAACGTTTTTTACACATGTCAACGTGTATGTCTGTTAAACAGTTTTGTATTTTGTATACAAGTTGTATTTTGATCGATGTTGCGAGTACGTAAACCCAAGTCTGCACACTTGGCCATGACAACTACAACAGTGACTTTAGAGAACTACATTCTACATTAATCTGTTTGAAACGCCCCCGAGCGTGGTGAACTGTGGGAAGGCGAGCGATGGCAAGCGATTCGCGTCGCTGCAGTGTGAACGCACAGTTAGACTATGCGGTCTACCGGGCGACATTCTCACTCAAATTTCAAGACTTTCGGGACCCAAATCAAAATTCTGATGTGACAGATCAATGGGGAATCGCTTTTTGGCTTAAAGGCTGTCCTACTCGACCTTTTTGGTCTTTTTAAATCGAACTATTTGTATAATCCGTGTACTTTTCTAGCCATTATAAAGGCTATCCTTTCCCGGTTTTCTGCAACCACATTGCGCGCGCATCCCGAATGTTTACAAACAAATAGGCTAATTGGTCTATTTATGCGTCAGCTACCGCTGTAAATAAAGTAGCTAGCCTAGACTCACGCTGGTAAATGCTGTTGATCTCATTTTGATCTAAAAAGTAAGCTAGCTCTCACTAAACGTTAGCAACAAGACCTACAAGTAAAGTTGATATCACCAGTTTTATTGGACTCCCTCCTGAAATTGGTTCTCTTTTTTGGACATAAGTCAAGTTATCATATACTGTAGCTAGCTCAATATTTTTTATTTCTTGAATTGACCGCTTCACCAAACTTCTTGAGTTTATTTTTGATGCAATTTTGTCCTACATTCCTTGTTTTTTGTTAGCAGTTATTTGTGGATCAAATTATGTTTTAGTGTGTGCTTTCTTTTTTGTACTCCTGTAGAAGCACAATATTTTCCTCCTCTGACCAATTTGGTTTTCTTGCCTTCTTTTCATAGGTCTATAAGCTAGCTAGCTAGATCTAAGCTAGAGCTACTAAGGTGATGCAGATGCATCACTAGCGATACAACTGAACAAACGCGGTATCCGTGGGAACAGTCAAATTTTACTGCTGTGAAATCACGTCAGAGTAGGCTATAGAAGTTCTTTGATCACGTTCAATGTAGTAAATCCCTTAACGTTTCACCTTAGCAAAGGAAACCATTTAAGGGATTCTGTGCAACCCCCTTAAGTAAATCCCTTAGCTAAGGAGAAATGTACCCTTAAGTGTCATAGTTAAGGAAAAAACTTAAGGTATTTTGTGCAACCGGCCCCAGGCATTTTGGGAGAGAACCGAAACTGTACTGTACTGTAGCTAGTGGTACGTGCCAGTGGAGTGAGTGGTACGTGACAGTGGTTAGTGGTACGTGCCAGTGGAGTGAGTGGTACGTGACAGTGGCTAGTGGTACGTGCCAGTGGAGTGAGTGGTACGTGACAGTGGCTAGTGGTACATGCCAGTGGAGCGAGTAGTACGTGACAGTGGCTAGTGGTACGTGCCAGTGCCTCTACTGGCACCTAGTGGTACGTGCCAGTGGAGCTAGTGGTACGTGACAGTAGCTAATGGTACATGCCAGTGCCTCCGCTGGTACATGACAGTAGCTAGTGGTACGTGACAGCGCCTCCACTGGTACATGACAGTTACTGTTCTGTTGACAGTGGTACGCAAGTGTCTCGTGGCAGTTGCATTGGATGTCTTGCAGCTTTTGTTTACTGTCATGTAGCCTAACTGCCTCGCGGCCATTTTAAAATAGAATTTGTATGTGTGGCGGCCTGCGGAAACCCGTGGATGTCGCGGCCGCTCATTGTTGGCTATAAGCCATAAAATATTGTTTTCTGTCAAAATTGAGATTTTTGATGTTTTGTATAGTTAACACCCTAAAATTCATTGTAATGTACAAAAAGTATATGATTACTTATGAAAAACTATTAATTTCAACGGTTTTTGGACATGTCAGCTAGCAAGATTTTCAAGGCCATGTCAAATCAAATGCTTAGTTTGCCTGCTCTTTTGAGTGCTGCAGCAGCCCATAACAACTTATCAATGAAATAACTTGCTGAGAAGTTATTAATGTAGCCTATACTTAAACTGACATTTACATTCACAACGTCATTACGAACAAAAGGATTTTCTCCCATATCACTTTTTGACACAGGTCGACTTTAAAATGATGTAACTTCAGTTGTGATAAAGATATCTGAGTGATTTAAACAGATTTGTATCCAGGAGAGTTTGTAGTTTCTGGGTATAATACCCAGAAAGTACATTTGCAATCATAGGGTGTCATTTATTGACAAGGTGCTTCATATGAAAATAATGAACTATTATTAACAACTATATTTACTCAGAGTATCTAAATGCAAATGTAGGCTACCTATATTGACTTCAGTATATTACAATTAATTATATACGCCACTAGGAGGCACTGATAACAACACAACGATGTGCATTAGAGACGAGAGTCTACAACGGTGGCTCATGTGCACGCTTAAATTCAGTTACTCTGAGTAAAATAATTTGTTACTAATTCATTACGTGTGTACAAGTCTGCTTTACATTAGTCACACCATTACACTATATGCAATATAATGTCTAAATCGACTACTTTGTATGGTGAGCTTGTAGTGAGACATCAAAAGTATGGTTTGGAGTCTGTTAGCACGAACAGTTTAACTTATTTTTTTAAATAAAAGTTTATAGCCTGTTCTCCTATTCTAAAATGGCCGCGGGGCAGTTACACGACAGTAAACAAAAGCTGCAAGACTATGGGGGGTGATTAGTGCCCTCACACTCCAGAACAACATACAACCGCTACGTGATTGTCGCTACGCCTGACAATCACGGACGCCGCTACGCCAAGCGTCTGCAATCACGGACGCCGCTACGCCAAGCGTCTGACATTATGTGGATAGCTAGGAAGATAAGCAGCTAGCTCACCATTATGCCATATCGGTATTATCAGAGAATGTCAAGTATTATCATCTCGTGAGACCGGAAGTGACCATGTGAGGCGATCCTTCGATTAAAGTCAAGTTTTTTTAAAATCTGTTGTCAATTTTGTCAATTAAAAGTTGTAACTAACCAAGAAGTTTCACCCATTCGTTTTTACTTTGAAACTACAATTTAAAAAGCCTTCAGGAAACTGTGCAACTGGCTGGCTAGGCAGGCTAGCTGTCATTGGTGTTTGCCAATGTTATCATCGTTGTTGAGTAAGAATACAGCAGAGCATCACCCTGGGACGGTGACCCCTTCATCCTCTGCCAGGAACCTCGGGGTGACCATGGATGACGAGCTCTCACAGCCCACATTGCTGCGGTCTCCCGGTCATGTAGATTCACCCTCTACAACATCCGGAAGATCAGGAGATAACTGTCTGAGCATTCCACCCAGCTTCTAGTCCAAGCACTTGTCCTCTCAAAGTTGGACTATTGCAACTCGCTGCTCGCCGGTCTCCCAGCATGCGCAACCCGCCCTCTCCAGAGGATTCAGAACGCGGCGGCCCGTCTGGTCTTCAATCTACCCAGACGCTCCCATGTTACCCCGCTCCTCATCTCCCTCCACTGGCTTCCCATCACGGCCCGTATCAGATTCAAGACTCTGGTACAGACCTTCCGAGCGGTGAACGGGACTGCACCCGACTACATCAGCCACCTACGGTCTTCTTCTGACAACCGTCTGGTGGTCCCACCGCTCAAGAGCGCCCGGTTCCAACACAATCTCTTCTCCTTTCTGCCCCCCCAATGGTGGAATCAACTCCCCACCTCCATCAGGGGTGAGACACTGACTGTCTCCCCTTCAAGAAAAGGCTCAAGACGCACTTGTTACGGGAGTACAACGGCACTTAGGAATGCTTGGCTGGACCTGATGTTAGTTTCCTCCAGGATCACAATGACTCGTATTGAGAGACTTGTTGCTCTTGTTGGTTAGTTGTAACGGTTTCAAATTCTTGTACTCGCTGTGAAATGTTTTACTGTTGATTGTTTTTGTCTACAGGTACACTCTTGCACTCTTGTGGGGAGTTTCATGTTGTTCAATTGTAACTTGTTTAACTGCATGCTCTTATGGTTCTTCCCTTTGGCACTTATTTGGTTTTCCACAATGTATGCTTCATGTTTTTGGCTGCTCGCAATGTTTGGGGCTATCTCGTTGTTATGATCAGTGACCTATGCTCTTTTGTAAAGCTCTCTCTTGGAAGTCGCTTTGGATAAAAGCGTCTGCTAAATGCATAAATGTAAGTAAATGTAAGAATATGATAGTTTGGAGAATAAGTAAAAACAAATGTGTATCGACATCCTTCTCAATTATACTAAATTGTTAGTTTACTTGCTGTGACAACTAGCACTAAATCCAATATTTATATAGGCCCTACATTTTTTTTATAAAAGTAGGACTCCAGCAAATAATATTGTCCAAACATTGAAAGCAGGCACAAGGACAAGTTACTTTAAATGCAAAAACATAGTTTATTATCAAAATAGTAAGATAATCAATACATTATGACAATGTAACAAAATCAATACAGAAACAAACGCTACCTTCAGAGCAAACAATAACAAAGGTATTTTAAATGCAAATAAACATAGCGCACCTAACCTGAGCAAGTATAGGAGGCTAATCAAACTCATTGGTTTAGCTTCTCCTTTTGTAAACCCATCCTGCATACTAAAATAGCGACGCCGGCTATAAGAAACAATTGCCTGCCACATACAAATTCAAATGGCTCATCACCGGTACTTGGCTGCAGTAAGCCAAATAAGCCTTTGCAAGACAAGAGAATATGTAAACACATTTTGGGCCTCTGCACGACAAAACTCTAGGCTATAAAACCAGCAAATATACATTTTACAACACTGAAAACATTACTAGACACTAAAGATTAAGAATCCTTCAAACGTGATGCATAAAATACGAAATTAATACCAAACATGACATGAAAACTTGCTTCAAACTATACTTACACGCAACACAATTTTCTATAGTATTTTCGGAGTCTAATTCAGGTACAGCCCAACACTAGCTAGCTGAAATAGCCACACTTGATCATGTACTTTCATGTTTTTCTCCCATTGATAGCTAGCTAGCCACTTAGCATACAGTTGCCAACTTGAAATCGGTTATAGCTAACTTACCACATAATAGCATAGCTAACTTACCACATAATGTCAGACGCTTGGCGTAGCGGCGTCCGTGAATGCAGACGCTTGGCGTAGCGGCATCCATGATTGTCAGACGCTTGGCGTAGCGGCATCCATGATTGTCAGACGCTTGGCGTAGCGGCGTCCATCATTGCAGACGCTTGGCGTAGCGGCGTCCATCATTGCAGACGCTTGGCGTAGCGGCCTCCATGATTGCAGACGCTTGGCGTAGCGGCCTCCATGCTTGTCAGACGGGCTACACGTCACACGCACTAATGTAACGTTTACAAAGATAATGTCGCCATATACGTCGCCGCTATTAAAGTTCCCTCACGTACTACGTCGCCACGTCGCCGCCATCACCCCCATTGAGAACCAATGATAAAAAGGCTGAGACGACACGCACATTGTGGGAAAAGCTAGTACGCAGTGTATGTTGTCCGAGTGTGTGAGGGCACTAATTATGGAGGGTGATTAGTGCCCTCACACACCTGATCAACATACAACCGTCGCTACGCCTGACAATCACGGACACCGCTACGCCAAGCGTCTGACAATCATGGACGCCGCTACGCCAAGCGTCTGCAATCACGGACGCCGCTACGCCAAGCGTCTGCAATCACGGACGCCGCTACGCCAAGCGTCTGACATTATGTGGATAGCTAGGAAGATAATCAGCTAGCTCACCATTATGCCATATCGGTATTATCATCTCGTGAGACCGGAAATGACCATGTGAGGCGATCCTTCGATTAAAGTCAAGTTTTTTTTAACATCTGTTGTCAATTTTCCATCCATCCATCCATCATCTTCCGCTTGTCTGGGGGTCGGGTCGCGGGGGCAGCAACCTAAGCAGGGAGGCCCAGACTTTCCTCTCCCTGGCCACTTCCACCAGCTCTTCCTGGGGGCCCCGAGGCGTTCCCAGGCCAGCCGAGAGACATAGTCCCTCCAGCGTGTCCTGGGTCTTCCCCGGGGCCTCTTCCCAGTGGGACGTGCCCAGAACACCTCACCAGGGAGGCGTCCAGGAGGCATCCTTATCAGATGCCCGAGCCACCTCAACTGGCCCCTCTCGACGCGGAGGAGCAGCGGTTCTACTCTGAGCCCCTCCCGGATGACCGAGCTTCTCACCCTATCTCTAAGGGAGAGCCCGGACACCCTGTGAAGAAAACTCATTTCGGCCGCTTGTATTCGCGATCTCGTTCTTTCGGTCACTACCCACAGTTCGTGACCATAGGTGAGGGTAGGAACGTAGATCGACTGGTAAATAGAGAGCTTCGCCTTTCGACTCAGCTCCTTCTTCACCACGACGGACCGATGCAGAGCCCGCATAACTGCGGACGCCGCACCGATCCGCCTGTCGATCTCGCGCTCCATCCTTCCCTCACTCGTGAACAGGACCCCGAGATACTTGAACTCCTCCGCTTGGGACAAGATCTCCTCCCCAACCCGGAGATTGCACTCCACCTTTTTCCGGTCGATAACCATGGCCTCAGATTTGGAGGTGCTGATTCCCATCCCAGCCGCTTCGCATTCGGTTGCGAACCGCTCCAGTGAGAGCTGGAGGTCACGGCCCGATGAAGCCAACAGGACCACATCATCCGCAAAAAGCAGCGACCCGATCCTGAGGTCACCAAACCGGACCCCCTCAACGCCCTGGCTGCGCCTAGAAATTCTGTCCATATAAGTTATGAACAGAATCGGTGACAAAGGGCAGCCCTGGCGGAGTCCAACCCTCACCGGGAACAAGTTCGACTTACTACCGGCAATGCGGACCAAACTCTGGCACCGGTCGTACAGGGGCCGAACAGCCCCGATCAGGGAGTCCGGTACCCCGTAGTCCCGGAGCACCCCCCACATGAGCCCCCGAGGGACACGGTCGAACGCCTTTTCCAAATCCACAAAACATGTGTAGACTGGTTGGGCAAACTCCCATGCACCCTCCAGAACCCTGCCGAGGGTATAGAGCTGGTCCACAGTTCCACGGCCAGGACGAAAACCACATTGCTCCTCCTGAATCCGAGGTTCGACAATCCGACGGACCCTCCTCTCCAGCACCCCTGAATAGACTTTCCCAGGGAGGCTGAGGAGTGTGATCCCCCTAAAGTTGGAGCACACCCTCCGGTCCCCCTTTTTAAAGAGGGGAACCACCACCCCGGTCTGCCAGTCCAGAGGCACTGTCCCCGATGTCCACGCGATGTTGCAGAGTCGTGTCAACCAAGACAGCCCTACAACATCCAGAGCCTTAAGGAACTCCGGGCGGACCTCATCCACCCCAGGGGCCTTGCCACCGCGCTTTTCAAACACCTCGGCGACCTCAGCCCCAGAGATAGAAGGGCCCCCCCCCAATGTCCCCAGACTCTGCCTCCACGTCGGAACGCGTGTTGGTGGGATTACGGAGGTCTTCAAAGTATTCCTTCCACCGATCCAGGACGTCCCCCATCGAGGTCAGCAGCGCACCATCCCCACCATATACAGCGTTGACAGTGCACTGCTTCCCCCTCCTGAGTCGCCGGACGGTGGTCCAGAACCTTTTCGAAGGCGTTCGGAAGTCATTCTCTATGGCCTCGCCGAACTCCTCCCACGCCCGGGTTTTTGCCTCCGCGACCGCCAAAGCCGCATTCCGCTTGGCCTGCCGGTACAAATCAGCTGCCTCTGGAGTCCTACCAGCCAACAAAGTCCGATAGGCCTCCTTCTTCAGCTTGACGGCTTCCCTCACCTCCGGCGTCCACCACCGGGTCCGAGGGTTGCCGCCGCGACATGCACCGATCGCCTTGCGTCCGCAGCTCCGGTCAGCCGCCTCAACAATGGAGGCCCGGAACATGGCCCATTCGGACTCAATGTCCCCGGCCTCCCCCGAGACATGATCGAAGCTCTCCCGGAGGTGGGAGTTGAAGCTCCTTCTGCTTGGGTTCAGATTGGGGGGGCCGTTCCTCCCAATCACGCCCCTCCAGGTCTCACTGTCATTGCCCACATGAGCATTGAAGTCCCCCAGGATGACGAGGGAATCTCCGGGAGGAGCGCTTTCCAGCACCCCTCCAAGAGACTCCAAAAAATGGTCTGCTCACACGGTAGTTAAAGCTGCCCGGAAACGCCTGTTCTTCCTGAGGAGACTGAAGAAGTTTGGCATGGACTGAGTCATCCTCACTAACCTTTACAGATGCACAATAGAGAGCATACTGACTGGTTGCATCACAGTGTGGTATGAGAGCTGCACAGACAGGGGCCACAAGGTCCTACATAGTGTGGTCAGGTCTGCTGAGTTAATCATCGGCGGGAGGCTCCCAGCCCTACAGGACACCTACCACACGATGCTTCAGGAAAGCTGGCAGGATTCAAAGAGACTGTTACCACCCATCCTTCAGTCTTTTTACCCCGTTGCCTTCAGGCAGGCAATACTGAAACATTCGGTCTCGCACACGTAGACTGGAGAATAGTTTATTTTCCAAGGGCCATCAGGCTTCTGAATGGACACATTCTCACCACTTTCTCACTAACCACTTTACACACTGTCACTTTCAGCTACTGGTTGTACTATCAGCAATATTGCACTAATTATTACCCCACTTGTCTTTAGGTTAGTATAGGTTTATACGGTTAGTGTAGGTTAATATGTGTATTATTACAGGTTTAGTATACTGTATTGTATATTATTTTGTATATTTAGGAGTTGTTATTTTCTTATCATAGATGTAATCTATGTTCAGGGTACTTATGTTATGCCAGGTTGCTTTGCGTTGTCGTGTCCTAAGAATTTCAGTGCCCAGTTTGACCTTGTGTTGTTCTGTGCATCTGACAATAAAAGACTTGAACTGGAACTCAGCTAAAAATCAGACTAAAGGGTAGAACAGTGGTGAAAACCAATCCTCCTGTGGACACAAAACAACTTAAAATACATGAAATGGTATTACATTTTAAAACCAACACATACAACTCATAGTCACCTCTTCTTTGTCAGGGACACATAAAAAGGCTCTCTCTTGATAGTGACTTAGGACTCCAGCAAATAATATTGTCCAAACATTGAAAGCAGGCACAAGGACAAGTAACTTTAAATGCAAAAACATAGTTTATTATCAAAATAGTAAGATAATCAATACATTATGACAATGTAACAAAATCAATACAGAAACAAATGCTACCTTCAGAGCAAACAATAACAAAGGTATTTTAAATGCAAATAAACATAGCGCACCTAACCTGAGCAAGTATAGGAGGCTAATCAAACTCAGTGATTGGTTTAGCTTCTCCTTTTGTAAACCCATCCTGCATACTAAAATAGCGACGCCGGCTATATGAAGAAACAATTGCCTAACACATACAAATTCAAATGGACCATCACTGGTACTTGGCTGCAGTAAGCCAAATATGCCTTTGCAAGACAAGATAATATGTAAACACATTTTGGGCCTCTGCACGACAAAACAAAAGGCTATCAAACCAGCAAATATACATCTTACAACACTGAAAACATTACTAGAATCATGTGATGCATAAAATACGAAATTGATACCAAACATGACATGAAAACTTGCTTCAAACTATATTTACACACAACACAATTTTCTATGGTAATTTCGGAGTCTAATTCAGGTGCCAATACAGCCCAACACTAGCTAGCTGAAATAGCCACACTTGATCATGTACTTTCATGTTTTTCTCCCATTGATAGCTAGCTAGCCACTTAGCATACAGTTGCCAACTTGAGACCGGTTATAGCTAACTTACCACATAATGGCATAGCTAACTTACCACATAATGTCAGACGCTTGGCGTAGCGGCGTCCGTGATTGCAGACGCTTGGCGTAGCGGCATCCATGATTGTCAGACGCTTGGTGTAGCGCCGTCCATCATTGCAGACGCTTGGCGTAGCGGCGTCCATCATTGCAGATGCTTGGCGTAGCGGCCTCCATGCTTGTCAGACGGGCTACACGTCACACGCACTAATGTAACGTTTACAAAGATAACGTCGCCATATACGTCGCCGCTATCAAAGTTCCCTCACGTACTACGTCGCCGCCATCACCCCCATTGAGAACCAATGATAAAAAGGCTGAGACGACACGCACATTGTGGGCAAAGCTAGTACGCAGTGTATGTTGTCCGAGTGTGTGAGGGCACTAATCACCCCCCATACACTAATCACCCCCCATACTAATCACCCCCATACCCCATATAGCTACTGTCACGTACCACTCGTTCCACTGTCACGTACCTCTCGCTACAGTACAGTACAGTTTCGGTTCTAACCGCTACTGGATTTTGGGCTGGTTTTTAGCACTCGTTGGGCTGATTTTTTTTGCTGGAGCTGGCAACCCTACACACTCATCCATTCGCACGAAGGCGCCAGTGAAGAGCGGAGCAAGAAAAAGGTGAGCGAAAAACTGGTTAACTGTCAGTGGATACTAGCAAAATATGTAACTTTGGTAATCTTTAGAGGATGGGTTTGAATGAGTTAGGCCGAGCAAGGGCCAGAGAAAACATTTAAGAACCCCTCTAAAATCTGCATCTTCTTAAATTACTCTGTTGAATATTTTTTCTTAAAATCATAAAAGCCGACGTTATATATTGGCCATATTTAAAGAAGGTTAGCAGGCTAGCTAACAAGCTAAAATAGGAATATGGATGATTAGCCATCTTGGTTACTAGGCAACTATTGTCTATGCTAACACATTTTAACCTCTAAAACCCCCCGCTAGCTCTAGGCTAGCAAGCCACAACTACATAGCATTACGCCTGGGACACTGTGGCTGCGAAGTGCTGCGATTAGCTGCGAAGCGCCTGGAAGCGCCGCCTTTTCCTTTCGGCGCCCATGTTATCAAATTGGACCGATCACACAGGCTGCGAAGGGGCGAAGCTGCAGGATGATAAAACACCATATTAGTTATGGTTATATTTGAATAAAAAACTGTTATTAAGATTTTAATACAATAATTGTAGACTATGGTGAACATTTGTAAAGTTGTAGACTTTATCATTATTTTTTTGATATTACTTTGGAGGCTTTTATTCACCCTAATTATTTTCTCAACTATGTAGGCTAAATGAGGAGCGTGAAAACGCTAGCGTTGGCCAATCGGATTGGTTTCTTGTTTCTTGTAAAGTAGCAACTGTTGATCATGGTAAACATTTCTAGGTTTTACAATTTCAAGATGGAGAAACTTATTGCATGTGTCTGCACACCCAGTTCTGTTCAGAACAAAGTTACGTAATGTGACAAGCCTAAATATAAAGATTACATTAAACTAATAATGCATGGTGCAGGGTTGCCAACGTTGTCAGTGTCCCTAGTGTGTTTTTATACTTTAAAATTCAGTCTCGTCATATTACGTGACTGTTCTGTGCCACTGCTAGCTTGCTAGCCCAGCCTACAAACGACTGGTTGAGTGACCGGTGGCGTAACATGTATTCTCAGGGAGTCAGGTGGCTGAGCGGTTAGGGAAGCGGGCTAGTAATCAGAAGGTTGCCAGTTCGATTCCCAGCCGTGCCAAAATTACATTGTGTCCTTGGGCAAGGGACTTCACCCTACTTGCCTCGGGCAAGGTAAATGTATTCTACTGTAATCTTGCACTCGTTACATTTTTACATCATTTAGCAGACCTTCTTATCCAGAGCGACTTACAGTAAGTACAGGGACATTCCCCCGAGGCAAGTAGGGTGAAGTCCCTTGCCCAAGGACACAACGTAATTTTGGCACGGCTGGGAATCGAACTGGCAACCTTCTGAACCTTCTGACCTTCTGATACAACGTCATTTGGCAACACCGTGCCCTAACACCGTGCCCTAACAAACACCGTTCTTAATTTTTTTTTGCTCGCGTTCAAAGCTTTGTAGCACATGAAGTCATAGTAACGTGGTTAGTGTACATGACGTAACATAAGTGAATTTGATGGATTCAGTGTGGACAGAGAGCATCCGATGCTACGCGACAGTCGTACGCTCGCATCCAGTTACACGGCCAAGTTAAGCAGTTGCTTGAGCAGTGGGGGCTCGTCAGGGGAGGAAGAGGAGGTACATCCTCCTCAGTGTAATTTCATAAAAATAAAAATGTTTAAACTTTTAAAAAGTTACACATTTTAGATAAAACTATACTAAATATATTAATATGTCTCCGAAAGATCTATTTAAATAACAATATTGAACTGTAGGTTTACGGTAACTCAACAGCACTGTCTGTGATAGAACTGTGGTACATCCGGAGGACAGCTAGCCTCCGTCCTCCTCAAGTAGTGTTGCCTTCGTCAACGAAAATTATGACTAAATATCGTCATCAACGAACCTTTATCACGTGACGAAAACGAGACGAGACGCAACGTAAATGCTGTTCATGTGACGATGACTATAATTAAATGTATAATGCAATATTGTTGACGAATAAAAACGAGACAAAATGCGGTTTAGAAAATAAAAACGAGACGAAATGTTATAACTTTATTTCGTTTCGTTTAGTCGCGTTATTATTATTAGCCAACTCATGACGCTGTGTTGAATGTGTCTCATTTTAACGTTAGCTTTAGACGTTAGCTTTAAACGTTAGCCACTGGAGCTGAAAACGACTGAGACAAACGTGTGTGACTAGCGTGTGTGTGTTTGTTTGTGAGAGAGTGTAAAGTGTGTTAACGTGTGATTAGTGTGTGTACTCTGTGTGTATTTGTTTGTATGAGAGAGTCTAAAGTGGGTTCTTCGTTCCTACCTGACTGACTGCATGTGTTAAGCATATTGTTGGCCAAATACTGTAGCTAGTTTTGTCATTCACAAAGAAATCACACTGAACTGAATTTGGCATCAACAACATGACTTTGCATACCTTATTCTAGACCAATACATTTAAACAAATGGTTTTTGCATTAACACGCCTCCCAAGAGTACTGCTTAGACTACTTCTGGTTTGATTTTCAAACCAGTCAATTTTCATTGACTTAAACTAGACTAAAATGTCATCAGTTTTCGTCGTCTAAAACTAGACGAAAATAGTCATGGATAAGTCTGACTAAAATAAGACAATGCTGAGACTTTTAGTTTACTGAAACTTGACTAGACTAAAAAGAGTATGAACGTTACTAAAATGAATAAAAACTAAAATGACAGCTTGACACAGACTAGAAACATATATATAGGCCTATTTAACTTATCTTTATTTGCCGAGCTAGAACAACGAAGGAACCAGATATTCAAGTTTACAGTTTCTTTAATCCTACACAATACTTAGGCAGTCATACTAAAAACACGAAGCAAAAAGAACAACATGTGGTGAGTTCCATCTAGAATAGGCCTATCTTGCTAAAAACCAAGTGAAAGGAATACTATACAATACTAATAGTATTGATTTTCGTAAAGTTCTCATGATGTATCTGCTTCTTGATCGGACTCTATTCTGACAGTTTTCTGACTCTCCTGCAATACCTTAGGGTTTCCCGCAGAAAATGTGTTACTTAAGGTGGTAGGGTGGGGTTTGCTGTCTGACCGGGGGGGGGGGGCTAGTTTGTGGGGTACACTAATGCATTCTGCAGAGAAGGGAGACTGGCGTTGGTCACGGTTTGGAATGTATTATTATAATTTTTTTGACTACGTAGTTAAGGCGGCAGGCGTGTGTTGCTTTGGCGGCAGCCTTAACTGAAAAGTGCTGTGGGAATCTCTGCCTTAGCTCACACACTCGCAACTGGTTGTCGCAAAGTATGACGTCTCCAGCTAGTTGCGAGCGTGTACGAGCCTTGGAGCTAGGAACATGGCGAGCCACTGTTCTGTGCAAGACTGGACGACCCGGAACTGGAACTCGCGCTCTGGCTTGCCTCACTACGCCACTGAGCACTTTCCATAGAAATTAACGGGGACGCCATCTTTAAAGAGCCAGTTCACTTGGTTTACATAATATAACGCTTGCAACTAGCTGTACATGTCATACTTTGAGTACTTTAAGAATCAGATACATGATGCAAACTTTACGAAAATTAATGCTATCACTGTATACCACTATGCAGCCTAGTCAAGTTTAGAACAGCAGCAACCAGTGCTACTCGAGGGGCAGCAAGAGGAGACTGTGAAATTTTTCTCAGTTAGGTCAGCCCGGGAATGGAACCATCTCCCACAGAACATTAGGGAATCAACCTCATTCTGCTTTAAAAGAAATCTCAAAACATGGTTGATAATAAACCAAAAAAGTGATCTTTAGTGGGTAAGCAGTAGAATTATTTTTTAGCAGTAGAATTATATTTACCACTTGTTTGTACCCATTGTTCTTTACTTTCTACCCATGGTTAAGGACCAAGTGGGGTTTGTGTATTGGGATTTTATGTTTGTTATATAACAAATAATAAAATAAATCAAATATATATTTTAACTTAATGCCTTTTTTTTAGGTTACAGCCTTTTTCACTCTGCCAACGGAAACTAGCCTTTTGGCTATAATTGGGTGCATTTACATTTTAATGTTCATACACTGTCCCTCTTATTAAATTAAATTGAATTGTATAGTATTCCTTTCACTTGGCTTTTAGAAATATAGGGCTTTTGTAGATGGAACTCACCACGTCGTTTTTCTTTTTCGTATTTTGAGTATGATTTCCAACGCATTGTATCGGATTAAATAAACTGTTAACTTGAATACCTGGCTCCGTCGTTGTTCTCGCCAGACAAAGAAAGCTTAGTAGTTATTTTGGTAACAGAAATCTTCCATAATGCAGACTTACGTAGCCTACTGTCAACTTTCTATTCAAACAAAATGTCTTCATACTGCCTTCAATTTAACATCAGTGTAGAAATATGGCCTGTGTTTTCTACATTCAAAAAAACAAACTATAATTATGCCTATTTTCATTGAATCGATTAAATGGATATAACGTGATCTAACAAGACTTGGCAGCGGTTAACAGTGGCACAACTTGGCATGGTTTTAAGTAGGGCTGCAACTAACGATTATTTTTATAATCGATTAATCTGTCGATTATTTTTTTGATTAATCGATGAATCGGATAAAAATAAAATTTTAAAAAAGCATTAAATTCCAAGTCTTTATTCAAAAACAGAACTGACAGTGCAAATTCACAGTGCAAGAAATCTTCAGAATGTGCACAAACAGGCACACAATTTTGAAAACATTATTAAAATTAGCGTGGATTTAATGCTATTTTCAGAGATGAGCAATTTATTTGAGTTTTGTTTAAAACTTTATTGAAAATTGAAAGGTTGTGGAAGTAGGCCAGACTTTATTAGAATAATCTGGTGTATATTTAAGATTGTAACACCATTTTGAAAAAAGTTAAGATTTGCGAGGATTAAGCTATTTTCAAAGATTAGTGATTTTATATCATTTTATTTGAAACTTCATTGAAAAAGTAAAGGCTGTGGAAGTATACCAGACATTGTGAAGATACTCTGGTATCTGTTTGAGGTTTTATATTCATAAAAATATTATAAAAGTCTACATTTTTCAAAATGGTATGGGTAGTTTTCACCCGGTCCCTAACGCGACGATGCAAAGTAGCGTCTTCCGAATGTGAGATGAATGTCGAATATGAAACTCACCTCGGTCAATTAACACACTTGTTTCGATGTATTTAGTGTGAAATGCTCCCACACCTTGGATGACTTAGGTCGAACTGATTTCTCTGCCTCCGCCACGTCTCTCCGATGGTCTTTCCTCTACCTCCGCTCTGCTCCGCACTCAACGAAACTTTTTTTTTAATACTCAAATAGGGCTGCAACTAACGATTATTTTAATAATCGATTAATCTGTCGATTATTTTTTTTTGATTAATCGACGAATCGGATAAAAAAAACAAAAACAAAACAGCATTAATTTCCAACCCTTTATTCAAAAACAGGACTGACAGTGCAAATTCACAGTACAAAAAATCTTCAGAATGTGCACAAACAGGCACACAATTTTGAAAAAGTTATTAATACTAGCATGTATTTAATGCTATTTTCCAAGATGAGCAATTTATTTGAGTTTTGTTTAAAACTTTATTGAAAATTGAAAGGTTGTGGAAGTAGGCCAGACTTTATTAGAATAATGTGGTGTATATTTATGATTTTTTGACACAATTTTGAAAAAAGTTAAGATTTGCGAGGATTAAGCTATTTTCAAAGATCAGTGATTTTCTATCATTTTATTTGAAACTTCATTGAAAAAGTAAAGGCTGTGGAAGTATACCAGACATTGTTAAGATACTCTGGTGTCTGTTTGAGGTTTTATATTCCTAAAAATATTATAAAAGTCTACATTTTTCAAAATGGTATGGGTTGTTTTCACCCGGTCCCTAACGTGATACTGCAAAGTATCGTCTTCCGAATGTGAGACGAATGTCGAATATGAAACTAACTTCACCTCGGTCAATTAACACACTGTTTCGATGTATTTAGTGTGAAATGCTCCCACACCTTGGATGACTTGGGTCGTACTGATTTCTCTGCCTCCGCCATGTGTTTCAGAACAACGTTACTCAACAACGTCTCTCCGATGGCCTTTCCTCTACCTCCGCTCCGCGCTCAACTAAACTTTTTTTTTATACTCAAACATCTCCGCGACATATTGAGTGGCGTAATAATCACGCGACACAACGAATGGATAATGAAATTCGTTGCCAACGCTTTTAATAATCGATTTTAATCGATTTAATCGATTCGTTGTTGCAGCCCTATACTCAAACATCTTCGCGACTTATTGAGTGGCGTAGTAGTTGCGCGACACAACAAATCGATAATGAAATTCGTTGCCAACACTTTTAATAATCGATTTTAATCGATTTGTTGTTGCAGCCCTAGTTTTAAGACAATATACCTGCTACTAGCGACCGTAATTGATGAGTGAGTGTAGTTGCGGAGTCAAGATGCTTAAAACCTAATGTATTAATGTATTAATCTTCGTCTTTGCTCCAGATAGACTTTTTAAAATTGATTTTACCTTTATTTTACCAGGAGAGTCCCATTAAGATTAAACATCTATTTTTCAAGGGAGACCTGGCCAAGACAGGCAGCAACATAAAAACACATAGTTATAGACAGAAGAACACAGAATGAGACAAAAAAATAAAAATAATTTAAAGGCCATATGGCAGGTTAAACACTACTGTTGATTAATGGGTACATGAAGAACTCAAGATATGTATATCATTTAAAATATCTCCAAATGGTGTCTCCAAATAGTGTTAAAGACCAGTTTTTGTTGTTTTTGGTGTTAGCATTAGCATATTAGTGCCAATCGTCATGTTGGGGAGTCGTGGAGGAGAGAAGCCTCAGTCTAGTACTAGAACTATGGCGACTGACTGGGATGAAGAGAAGGTGGCAAAAACCACTAATGTGTATGATGGCCCGCAGCCGTATAATTTCAAACCAAGTAGACATGAGAGGGCAAATGAGGGATTGCCGAGACCTGATGGCCGTCAGCCAATTAAATAGATGGTCCGAGAAGAATGAGTGGAGAGTTGGTGAAGTGTCCTGGTGAGTTGCTATCATTTAGCAATGCAGCAACGATCTCTGGAGCTAGTCTACGAACAGCAGTGCACATATACATTTTTCTTTTACTGTCAGTGAATAGCACCGAGTGAAAGTCAACGTTTTCTTTATATCTAGTGACAGTGATCATTCAGGGCCTAACGTTACATTTTTGAGGCACTTGTCCTTTGGACTTGTCCTTTGGGCCCTACAAAGGCCCTACATTTATGTTTCACTTTTCCATGCACAAAAGTCACGTCCTGGTAAAGATTATGCCTTTGACCAACGAAGATGAGCTGTAATATTATACAAATGATAACAATTGAGGTGTTATAAAAAAAAATATTTGTTACATTAAACATTTACACAATTTCTGCAGAATGAAACACTTTCTGTTATGTACTGTATTGCAGTTTCGTCCCAATATCTCTACAGACCGTGCAGCTAATTTAATGCTCAACACTTCAACACGGGAGTCAGATGGCTGAGCGGTTAGGAAGTCGGGCTTATAATCTGAAGGTTACCGGTTTGATTCCCGGCCGTTGTGTCCTTGGGCAAGGCACTTCACCCTACTTGCCTCGGGGGGAATGTCCCTGTACTTACTGTAAGTCGCTCTGGATAAGAGCGTCTGCTAAAATGACTAAATGTAAATGTAGCTCCCTCTACCCTGGTATATCCAATGGCCGGGCACCCGAGTTCCTATGTGTGCCTCTCGGCGAATTACCTATAAATCCCCTCCTGTGTCCTATTAACTATAAGTCCTATTTACCAGTGTATCTAGTCATAGACGTAGTGTATGTTTTATCTCAAGGCTAATGATTACCATGTACACACCCTGTACTTAGTCCAAATAACACTTATCTTTATTCACATCAAATAAATGAAGGCAATTTCACCCTGGGGTGGTTCTTCAGGTAAAATAAATACAAACGTTTCCTTACCCCTCTACTGGGTGGTTACATTGGTGTTATAAAATTAAATAAACCTTCAGTGACTGAAAACCAAATGAGTTATTGCCGGTAGTTGTACACCAGCATAAGAAAACAATACAAACTTCAATTCCAATACTCAACTTAACAGATAGCAAAGATGCTAAGGTGCTACAATATCGTAATTACTTATCACAACAGTGTACTGTGGGCCCACACACACTCACACGCATACCACTCTCCGTTGCAGGCCTGTATCGTGGCTTGAGAGCGTGGTGGCCGTTAAACTCACAAATGGCTGCTTCACTCCGAAGAGCCAAAAAACAAACTTTCCGGGGAACTCCGCTCCGACTCTAGAACAAAGTTGAACTGGTCCACCAGTGCTCACGTTCCTCCGTCGGTAACCAGCTCCAGCAGTACGCGGACCTAGCATACAATCCTCTTCTCCGCACGCCGACAGTCCATTCCACCACGCTTGGTAGCGAAAAACACCTAGCTAGCCAGGTTCAAACTCAGTCCGTCACGATAGGTTACAGACAGGGTTTATACTCCAGTGCCTCGCACTATATCTTACAGAAAGTAACGATCATTTTACTCAAGCGGTGCATACGACTCCGGGTATAACATAGGCTTACTTTAATCAATAAATCTGAACAAAACTTTTGTCCGTTCGGGCTTCTACACGCCGTTTCTCTTCTTTTTTTTTTCTCTCTTCTCCTCTCGCGGCCTTCCGCTCGCTTTCCTTACCAATCCCAATCCCACTCTCTATTAGAGGCGGGATTAATCTAAATAGCATCCAATTAGACCTTAACTCCACAAATTTGATAGCACGACCCACATGTTCTGTATGTACATTGCTCACAAATGTAACTACCAGGCTTAACTCTTAAAGGAACACAAACCAAAAGGTTTATATTTGTAATAGACCCTTCTTAAAATAATTAAACCCGTCCACAAATAAAATGATAATACTAATAACCCTAGCCGGGTTACATAAATGTAAACTCTTGAATGGGGGCTTATTACTTGAAAGAGGAATTACTGTGTCTTCTCAGTTACACTATCAGGGCTTGGAAATACTGTGACTTGCAAAAGTAGGCAAATGGCTAGTAGAACATAACATTTCATAATAATTTCAGTCAATCAAACAGCTGCAAGACCCAGTGAAATGTTATATACAGCTAGCAAACTAACGTTAGCTAGCATCGCTAACGACATTGGCTAACTCAGGGTTTCCACGGGGTTTTGAAAAGTCTTAAATTCTGAACTTAAAATTTAAGGCCTTAAAAAGTCTTAAAAACGGCTAGATTTTCAGCCGAGGTCTTAAATGTAATCTAGTCAAGTCTAAAAAAGTTTTACCCTCGTTCATTTCCAGGAACGCTGGCCGCAGCGTTTTTATAAAGTAGCAAAAAAAAAATGAGTCGTAGCCTACAGAGCGGAGCTCTAGAGTCGTTGCTAAAAAAAACAGCAGAACGCTGCCCTCAGAACGTTGGTTCGGTGTGTTGGAGTTCTTTCTGTGGGATCTTGGTGTTGGTACGTATGCGGTGATAAAACTACAAATCCTGAGATAAATGCAATACCTGCCCGCGAAATACGTCTGCGTCTCCTCACAGTTTGTTAAAGTTCGGCTACGTGTGGAAAATGTGTACTTTCAACGAGACATGGCTAGATCACAGCGATTTCCGCTGTTGGTTACAAGCGGTACCCAGCTCCAGGTACGAGGCTCGCTGCAAACTTAGCCAAAAAAATATTCGATTGGGTGTGAACTGTGAAGGCGCTGGAGTCACACACTCACTCACACACTTTCTCTCTTTATTTGAGGGCAAGTTTGTTTTACCCTATTTTTATTTTGAGGGTAAGGTTTTGGGGATTTGGCACGTTGTTGGGTGTAGAAGGTTACTAATGTGATTAACCTGTGTGTAAAATTAATGCTTTTTCAATGACTGAATGAATTTTAATAAAATGATTTTTTCAGAATTTCTTTGATTTGAATTTTGGTAATGCATCATGTAGGTCTTAAATTTCGATCTTTATGGTCTTAAAAAGTCTTAAAAAGGTCTTCAATTTGACTTACTGAAACCTGCAGAAACCCTGTAACTCAACTTCGGTAGGCTATCCTCAGTATTTGCAAGCTGGCCAGTGCAAGTACAGTAACATGGCATTTTGTTTTGTTTAAACTTGTTACATTTACATTTAGTCATTTAGCAGACGCTCTTATCCAGAGCGACTTACAGTAAATACAGGGACATTCCCCTGAGGCAAGTAGGGTGAAGTGCCTTGCCCAAGGACACAACGTCAGTTGGCATGACCGGGAATCGAACTGGCAACCTTCGGATTACTAGCCCGATTCCCTCACCGCTCAGCCAACTGACTCCCTTGTTCAGTGGGGCAGGTACATTTCTCTGCCCTACAAAAAATTCCACTTGTCCAGGACAATCATGTCGTTAGCTGTAGTTCCGATAAGTAGACTAGTACTAGTCTACCGGTACTAGTACTAGTACTACCGGTAAACTTATCTAGATCTAGAAAGAAGACATCATGCTAGCTATTGGCTAGCTATGGGCTAACTTGCCAGTCCCACCTAGAAATCCCCCCAAGATCATCCCTAATGAAATATTTCCCCGACGTTGTAAACACAGTTCCGATTAGATGTCCCATGTTTTGATGGTACTAGCAGAGACCATATTAGACATTCTCTGGTACTAGCCTACTGTTTATTTCTAATCGATTTCAATGGTCTCTAAGCGGGCTTTGGTCGGTCGTCTCCCCAACGTGACGTCATGCAATGCATTGTGAGGGAAAGAAGAATCATTGCAAAAAGTAGCTACTTTTTCGTATTATATTCCGTTTTGTGACACCCAACAACATCAAGTACAATGGATAACAGTTTAAATGTTAATTACCAACAAGCAATAGCGCAAATTCGTTGGAAAAATAAACCTGCCATATGGCCTTTAAGCGTGGAAGTCCCTATCTTGCATCACATCAAACCCATACGTCCTAGGTTCTGGCTAAGCCCCGAATGTTTACAACGTCTGGCTCCTGATTAACACTCGGATCGTTAAGCTGTCTCAAAAATTGTATCAATATAAAAAATAATACGATCCCTTTCTGTAATCATAATACCCCCCAGAAAGGTTCACTGCACCCCCAGTCAAAGCAGGCTGCATCCGGCCCTGTTTGGTAGCTATACAAAAAGAAGGGGGCCGGTCTTGGGCCTGAAACTCCCAGGCTGAAAAGTGGCCCCACTCCAGCCCTGATTAGTAGCCTATTGTTATCTGTTTTTATATGTACCTAGGCCTATATATTGTCGTAAGATATGAGCAAAATGAAAACGAACACGTTATGAAACAAGACCCATTGGTGTCTGGTTTAACGTTAATGAGTTTTTGTTTTTTTTTTACTCACCACTCGACCAGTTTTAAGGTTGTTTTGTGTTCAGTGGTGTTAATAAATGTTTATTTATTTTTTTACCTGAAGAATGTATTTATTTATGATTTTATTTATTATTTATGTAGCAGGGTATGCTCGTTTAAGATTAGCAATACTTAATTTATAATAAAGTATGTAGTTCTTGGGGGCACCACCTCTTATTGTTAAAGGGATAGAGGAAACCTTATTGAATAATATTGAAATAATAGCCTTCGTAATAATCAGTCTAATCTTAAGTAGTGAATTCTATGAAAGTAGAGCAGATCAGATAACGTGAGTGATACGCGAATATTATACACAATGATTTATTTAGGAGAATGTAATTATAATGAACAAATACCAGATAAGTTATGGGTTAGTCAGAGTAGTACAGTGGCTGTATGCAAATGAGGGCGAGCAACACAATGGCTGTGTAGAGCGCGTGTGAAGGGGGGAGGGAGAGAGAAAGAGTGGGAGAGGGGTAGAGAGGGACAGGTAGGCCTTTCTGGTCCCGGCCGTTGTGTCCTTGGGCAAGGCACTTCACCCTACTTGCCTCGGGGGGAATGTCCCTGTACTTACTGTAAGTCGCTCTGGATAAGAGCGTCTGCTAAAATGACTAAATGTAAATGTAGCGCCCTCTACCCTGGTATATCCAATGGCCGGGCACCCGAGTTCCTATGTGTGCCTCTCGGCGAATTACCTATAAATCCCCTCCTGTGTCCTATTAACTATAAGTCCTATTTACCAGTGTATCTAGTCATAGACGTAGTGTATGTTTTATCTCAAGGCTAATGATTACCATGTACACACCCTGTACTTAGTCCAAATAACACTTATCTTTATTCACATCAAATAAATGAAGGCAATTTCACCCTGGGGTGGTTCTTCAGGTAAAATAAATACAAACGTTTCCTTACCCCTCTACTGGGTGGTTACATTGGTGTTATAAAATTAAATAAACCTTCAGTGACTGAAAACCAAATGAGTTATTGCCGGTAGTTGTACACCAGCATAAGAAAACAATACAAACTTCAATTCCAATACTCAACTTAACAGATAGCAAAGATGCTAAGGTGCTACAATATCGTAATTACTTATCACAACAGTGTACTGTGGGCCCACACACACTCACACGCATACCACTCTCCGTTGCAGGCCTGTATCGTGGCTTGAGAGCGTGGTGGCCGTTAAACTCACAAATGGCTGCTTCACTCCGAAGAGCCAAAAAACAAACTTTCCGGGGAACTCCGCTCCGACTCTAGAACAAAGTTGAACTGGTCCACCAGTGCTCACGTTCCTCCGTCGGTAACCAGCTCCAGCAGTACGCGGACCTAGCATACAATCCTCTTCTCTGCACGCCGACAGTCCATTCCACCACGCTTGGTAGCGAAAAACACCTAGCTAGCCAGGTTCAAACTCAGTCCGTCACGATAGGTTACAGACAGGGTTTATACTCCAGTGCCTCGCACTATATCTTACAGAAAGTAACGATCATTTTACTCAAGCGGTGCATACGACTCCGGGTATAACATAGGCTTACTTTAATCAATAAATCTGAACAAAACTTTTGTCCGTTCGGGCTTCTACACGCCGTTTCTCTTCTTTTTTTTTTCTCTCTTCTCCTCTCGCGGCCTTCCGCTCGCTTTCCTTACCAATCCCAATCCCACTCTCTATTAGAGGCGGGATTAATCTAAATAGCATCCAATTAGACCTTAACTCCACAAATTTGATAGCACGACCCACATGTTCTGTATGTACATTGCTCACAAATGTAACTACCAGGCTTAACTCTTAAAGGAACACAAACCAAAAGGTTTATATTTGTAATAGACCCTTCTTAAAATAATTAAACCCGTCCACAAATAAAATGATAATACTAATAACCCTAGCCGGGTTACATAAATGTAAACTCTTGAATGGGGGCTTATTACTTGAAAGAGGAATTACTGTGTCTTCTCAGTTACACTATCAGGGCTTGGAAATACTGTGACTTGCAAAAGTAGGCAAATGGCTAGTAGAACATAACATTTCATAATAATTTCAGTCAATCAAACAGCTGCAAGACCCAGTGAAATGTTATATACAGCTAGCAAACTAACGTTAGCTAGCATCGCTAACGACATTGGCTAACTCAGGGTTTCCACGGGGTTTTGAAAAGTCTTAAATTCTGAACTTAAAATTTAAGGCCTTAAAAAGTCTTAAAAACGGCTAGATTTTCAGCCGAGGTCTTAAATGTAATCTAGTCAAGTCTAAAAAAGTTTTACCCTCGTTCATTTCCAGGAACGCTGGCCGCAGCGTTTTTATAAAGTAGCAAAAAAAAAATGAGTCGTAGCCTACAGAGCGGAGCTCTAGAGTCGTTGCTAAAAAAAACAGCAGAACGCTGCCCTCAGAACGTTGGTTCGGTGTGTTGGAGTTCTTTCTGTGGGATCTTGGTGTTGGTACGTATGCGGTGATAAAACTACAAATCCTGAGATAAATGCAATACCTGCCCGCGAAATACGTCTGCGTCTCCTCACAGTTTGTTAAAGTTCGGCTACGTGTGGAAAATGTGTACTTTCAACGAGACATGGCTAGATCACAGCGATTTCCGCTGTTGGTTACAAGCGGTACCCAGCTCCAGGTACGAGGCTCGCTGCAAACTTAGCCAAAAAAATATTCGATTGGGTGTGAACTGTGAAGGCGCTGGAGTCACACACTCACTCACACACTTTCTCTCTTTATTTGAGGGCAAGTTTGTTTTACCCTATTTTTATTTTGAGGGTAAGGTTTTGGGGATTTGGCACGTTGTTGGGTGTAGAAGGTTACTAATGTGATTAACCTGTGTGTAAAATTAATGCTTTTTCAATGACTGAATGAATTTTAATAAAATGATTTTTTCAGAATTTCTTTGATTTGAATTTTGGTAATGCATCATGTAGGTCTTAAATTTCGATCTTTATGGTCTTAAAAAGTCTTAAAAAGGTCTTCAATTTGACTTACTGAAACCTGCAGAAACCCTGTAACTCAACTTCGGTAGGCTATCCTCAGTATTTGCAAGCTGGCCAGTGCAAGTACAGTAACATGGCATTTTGTTTTGTTTAAACTTGTTACATTTACATTTAGTCATTTAGCAGACGCTCTTATCCAGAGCGACTTACAGTAAATACAGGGACATTCCCCTGAGGCAAGTAGGGTGAAGTGCCTTGCCCAAGGACACAACGTCAGTTGGCATGACCGGGAATCGAACTGGCAACCTTCGGATTACTAGCCCGATTCCCTCACCGCTCAGCCAACTGACTCCCTTGTTCAGTGGGGCAGGTACATTTCTCTGCCCTACAAAAAATTCCACTTGTCCAGGACAATCATGTCGTTAGCTGTAGTTCCGATAAGTAGACTAGTACTAGTCTACCGGTACTAGTACTAGTACTACCGGTAAACTTATCTAGATCTAGAAAGAAGACATCATGCTAGCTATTGGCTAGCTATGGGCTAACTTGCCAGTCCCACCTAGAAATCCCCCCAAGATCATCCCTAATGAAATATTTCCCCGACGTTGTAAACACAGTTCCGATTAGATGTCCCATGTTTTGATGGTACTAGCAGAGACCATATTAGACATTCTCTGGTACTAGCCTACTGTTTATTTCTAATCGATTTCAATGGTCTCTAAGCGGGCTTTGGTCGGTCGTCTCCCCAACGTGACGTCATGCAATGCATTGTGAGGGAAAGAAGAATCATTGCAAAAAGTAGCTACTTTTTCGTATTATATTCCGTTTTGTGACACCCAACAACATCAAGTACAATGGATAACAGTTTAAATGTTAATTACCAACAAGCAATAGCGCAAATTCGTTGGAAAAATAAACCTGCCATATGGCCTTTAAGCGTGGAAGTCCCTATCTTGCATCACATCAAACCCATACGTCCTAGGTTCTGGCTAAGCCCCGAATGTTTACAACGTCTGGCTCCTGATTAACACTCGGATCGTTAAGCTGTCTCAAAAATTGTATCAATATAAAAAATAATACGATCCCTTTCTGTAATCATGATACCCCCCAGAAAGGTTCACTGCACCCCCAGTCAAAGCAGGCTGCATCCGGCCCTGTTTGGTAGCTATACAAAAAGAAGGGGGCCGGTCTTGGGCCTGAAACTCCCAGGCTGAAAAGTGGCCCCACTCCAGCCCTGATTAGTAGCCTATTGTTATCTGTTTTTATATGTACCTAGGCCTATATATTGTCGTAAGATATGAGCAAAATGAAAACGAACACGTTATGAAACAAGACCCATTGGTGTCTGGTTTAACGTTAATGAGTTTTTGTTTTTTTTTTACTCACCACTCGACCAGTTTTAAGGTTGTTTTGTGTTCAGTGGTGTTAATAAATGTTTATTTATTTTTTTACCTGAAGAATGTATTTATTTATGATTTTATTTATTATTTATGTAGCAGGGTATGCTCGTTTAAGATTAGCAATACTTAATTTATAATAAAGTATGTAGTTCTTGGGGGCACCACCTCTTATTGTTAAAGGGATAGAGGAAACCTTATTGAATAATATTGAAATAATAGCCTTCGTAATAATCAGTCTAATCTTAAGTAGTGAATTCTATGAAAGTAGAGCAGATCAGATAACGTGAGTGATACGCGAATATTATACACAATGATTTATTTAGGAGAATGTAATTATAATGAACAAATACCAGATAAGTTATGGGTTAGTCAGAGTAGTACAGTGGCTGTATGCAAATGAGGGCGAGCAACACAATGGCTGTGTAGAGCGCGTGTGAAGGGGGGAGGGAGAGAGAAAGAGTGGGAGAGGGGTAGAGAGGGACAGGTAGGCCTTTCTGGTCCCGGCCGTTGTGTCCTTGGGCAAGGCACTTCACCCTACTTGCCTCGGGGGGAATGTCCCTGTACTTACTGTAAGTCGCTCTGGATAAGAGCGTCTGCTAAAATGACTAAATGTAAATGTAGCGCCCTCTACCCTGGTATATCCAATGGCCGGGCACCCGAGTTCCTATGTGTGCCTCTCGGCGAATTACCTATAAATCCCCTCCTGTGTCCTATTAACTATAAGTCCTATTTACCAGTGTATCTAGTCATAGACGTAGTGTATGTTTTATCTCAAGGCTAATGATTACCATGTACACACCCTGTACTTAGTCCAAATAACACTTATCTTTATTCACATCAAATAAATGAAGGCAATTTCACCCTGGGGTGGTTCTTCAGGTAAAATAAATACAAACGTTTCCTTACCCCTCTACTGGGTGGTTACATTGGTGTTATAAAATTAAATAAACCTTCAGTGACTGAAAACCAAATGAGTTATTGCCGGTAGTTGTACACCAGCATAAGAAAACAATACAAACTTCAATTCCAATACTCAACTTAACAGATAGCAAAGATGCTAAGGTGCTACAATATCGTAATTACTTATCACAACAGTGTACTGTGGGCCCACACACACTCACACGCATACCACTCTCCGTTGCAGGCCTGTATCGTGGCTTGAGAGCGTGGTGGCCGTTAAACTCACAAATGGCTGCTTCACTCCGAAGAGCCAAAAAACAAACTTTCCGGGGAACTCCGCTCCGACTCTAGAACAAAGTTGAACTGGTCCACCAGTGCTCACGTTCCTCCGTCGGTAACCAGCTCCAGCAGTACGCGGACCTAGCATACAATCCTCTTCTCTGCACGCCGACAGTCCATTCCACCACGCTTGGTAGCGAAAAACACCTAGCTAGCCAGGTTCAAACTCAGTCCGTCACGATAGGTTACAGACAGGGTTTATACTCCAGTGCCTCGCACTATATCTTACAGAAAGTAACGATCATTTTACTCAAGCGGTGCATACGACTCCGGGTATAACATAGGCTTACTTTAATCAATAAATCTGAACAAAACTTTTGTCCGTTCGGGCTTCTACACGCCGTTTCTCTTCTTTTTTTTTTCTCTCTTCTCCTCTCGCGGCCTTCCGCTCGCTTTCCTTACCAATCCCAATCCCACTCTCTATTAGAGGCGGGATTAATCTAAATAGCATCCAATTAGACCTTAACTCCACAAATTTGATAGCACGACCCACATGTTCTGTATGTACATTGCTCACAAATGTAACTACCAGGCTTAACTCTTAAAGGAACACAAACCAAAAGGTTTATATTTGTAATAGACCCTTCTTAAAATAATTAAACCCGTCCACAAATAAAATGATAATACTAATAACCCTAGCCGGGTTACATAAATGTAAACTCTTGAATGGGGGCTTATTACTTGAAAGAGGAATTACTGTGTCTTCTCAGTTACACTATCAGGGCTTGGAAATACTGTGACTTGCAAAAGTAGGCAAATGGCTAGTAGAACATAACATTTCATAATAATTTCAGTCAATCAAACAGCTGCAAGACCCAGTGAAATGTTATATACAGCTAGCAAACTAACGTTAGCTAGCATCGCTAACGACATTGGCTAACTCAGGGTTTCCACGGGGTTTTGAAAAGTCTTAAATTCTGAACTTAAAATTTAAGGCCTTAAAAAGTCTTAAAAACGGCTAGATTTTCAGCCGAGGTCTTAAATGTAATCTAGTCAAGTCTAAAAAAGTTTTACCCTCGTTCATTTCCAGGAACGCTGGCCGCAGCGTTTTTATAAAGTAGCAAAAAAAAAATGAGTCGTAGCCTACAGAGCGGAGCTCTAGAGTCGTTGCTAAAAAAAACAGCAGAACGCTGCCCTCAGAACGTTGGTTCGGTGTGTTGGAGTTCTTTCTGTGGGATCTTGGTGTTGGTACGTATGCGGTGATAAAACTACAAATCCTGAGATAAATGCAATACCTGCCCGCGAAATACGTCTGCGTCTCCTCACAGTTTGTTAAAGTTCGGCTACGTGTGGAAAATGTGTACTTTCAACGAGACATGGCTAGATCACAGCGATTTCCGCTGTTGGTTACAAGCGGTACCCAGCTCCAGGTACGAGGCTCGCTGCAAACTTAGCCAAAAAAATATTCGATTGGGTGTGAACTGTGAAGGCGCTGGAGTCACACACTCACTCACACACTTTCTCTCTTTATTTGAGGGCAAGTTTGTTTTACCCTATTTTTATTTTGAGGGTAAGGTTTTGGGGATTTGGCACGTTGTTGGGTGTAGAAGGTTACTAATGTGATTAACCTGTGTGTAAAATTAATGCTTTTTCAATGACTGAATGAATTTTAATAAAATGATTTTTTCAGAATTTCTTTGATTTGAATTTTGGTAATGCATCATGTAGGTCTTAAATTTCGATCTTTATGGTCTTAAAAAGTCTTAAAAAGGTCTTCAATTTGACTTACTGAAACCTGCAGAAACCCTGTAACTCAACTTCGGTAGGCTATCCTCAGTATTTGCAAGCTGGCCAGTGCAAGTACAGTAACATGGCATTTTGTTTTGTTTAAACTTGTTACATTTACATTTAGTCATTTAGCAGACGCTCTTATCCAGAGCGACTTACAGTAAATACAGGGACATTCCCCTGAGGCAAGTAGGGTGAAGTGCCTTGCCCAAGGACACAACGTCAGTTGGCATGACCGGGAATCGAACTGGCAACCTTCGGATTACTAGCCCGATTCCCTCACCGCTCAGCCAACTGACTCCCTTGTTCAGTGGGGCAGGTACATTTCTCTGCCCTACAAAAAATTCCACTTGTCCAGGACAATCATGTCGTTAGCTGTAGTTCCGATAAGTAGACTAGTACTAGTCTACCGGTACTAGTACTAGTACTACCGGTAAACTTATCTAGATCTAGAAAGAAGACATCATGCTAGCTATTGGCTAGCTATGGGCTAACTTGCCAGTCCCACCTAGAAATCCCCCCAAGATCATCCCTAATGAAATATTTCCCCGACGTTGTAAACACAGTTCCGATTAGATGTCCCATGTTTTGATGGTACTAGCAGAGACCATATTAGACATTCTCTGGTACTAGCCTACTGTTTATTTCTAATCGATTTCAATGGTCTCTAAGCGGGCTTTGGTCGGTCGTCTCCCCAACGTGACGTCATGCAATGCATTGTGAGGGAAAGAAGAATCATTGCAAAAAGTAGCTACTTTTTCGTATTATATTCCGTTTTGTGACACCCAACAACATCAAGTACAATGGATAACAGTTTAAATGTTAATTACCAACAAGCAATAGCGCAAATTCGTTGGAAAAATAAACCTGCCATATGGCCTTTAAGCGTGGAAGTCCCTATCTTGCATCACATCAAACCCATACGTCCTAGGTTCTGGCTAAGCCCCGAATGTTTACAACGTCTGGCTCCTGATTAACACTCGGATCGTTAAGCTGTCTCAAAAATTGTATCAATATAAAAAATAATACGATCCCTTTCTGTAATCATGATACCCCCCAGAAAGGTTCACTGCACCCCCAGTCAAAGCAGGCTGCATCCGGCCCTGTTTGGTAGCTATACAAAAAGAAGGGGGCCGGTCTTGGGCCTGAAACTCCCAGGCTGAAAAGTGGCCCCACTCCAGCCCTGATTAGTAGCCTATTGTTATCTGTTTTTATATGTACCTAGGCCTATATATTGTCGTAAGATATGAGCAAAATGAAAACGAACACGTTATGAAACAAGACCCATTGGTGTCTGGTTTAACGTTAATGAGTTTTTTTTTTTTTTTTACTCACCACTCGACCAGTTTTAAGGTTGTTTTGTGTTCAGTGGTGTTAATAAATGTTTATTTATTTTTTTACCTGAAGAATGTATTTATTTATGATTTTATTTATTATTTATGTAGCAGGGTATGCTCGTTTAAGATTAGCAATACTTAATTTATAATAAAGTATGTAGTTCTTGGGGGCACCACCTCTTATTGTTAAAGGGATAGAGGAAACCTTATTGAATAATATTGAAATAATAGCCTTCGTAATAATCAGTCTAATCTTAAGTAGTGAATTCTATGAAAGTAGAGCAGATCAGATAACGTGAGTGATACGCGAATATTATACACAATGATTTATTTAGGAGAATGTAATTATAATGAACAAATACCAGATAAGTTATGGGTTAGTCAGAGTAGTACAGTGGCTGTATGCAAATGAGGGCGAGCAACACAATGGCTGTGTAGAGCGCGTGTGAAGGGGGGAGGGAGAGAGAAAGAGTGGGAGAGGGGTAGAGAGGGACAGGTAGGCCTTTCTGGTAACAATGGACGAGCAAGGGCAACTAACTTAACAAGGGTTAAGTTATCTCATTTGTAAAATACAATCAAACATCAACAATTTAATCACAACATGCCAATATGTCACAAGTAAGAAATATTGCAAATCGTAGTTACTTTTGTCGGTTTTAAGAAGGAGTCAAAGGTTCGTTATGTCCAACGAATAGAAAGCGGAATCTCTCGTCAAAGTTCCGGGCGCTCAGTGAATGTGCCAATTGAGAGGAATAGGTTAGAGAGTGACGCGTTCACCTCAGTTTAATCCTACGAACAAGCGAGGGTGATTGTACGTTTGGAGGTTTTATACTCCAAAGAACAAGGGGGGGGTCCCCGTGAAGGTGACCTCTTTCATTGGTCCGTTTCCCCCCACCTGGGCGTCGTCCTGAGATCTGCCTAGGTGTGAAGTGGCTGTACCTTTTGAGTTCCGTTATTTCAACTGTCCATGGAATGCTTAAACTTCCGAATATAACAATACAACATTCATAAATGGTTTTGTTAGTATGGTACAATCATTTTGATATCAAGATTGGCTGACTTAACTATACTTGAAGGGAAGTTATAATCAAGCCTCAATTAACCCTTTCACACGTAGGTTCTAAATTCCTTGACTGGTCCCCCAGAGTGAGTTTTTTATGCGCGTGAGTTTGGATCAATCTCAACGTTCCAGAAATTGATTATGACGCATTAAAATCGAATTGCTATACAATTTAAGTATTTATCGGTTCGCATTTTCCATTGACCTAGTTTGCACCCCGTATTAGTGACGAATACTCCATTCATTGGTTGTTTTGTTTATCCACCTTCTCATTACGTATTTCTTCCGCTTCAGGGGACTGGCGGAATCCTTCAAAGTAGATATTTTGGCTATTATTCTGGTGACTGAAGTATTCGTATAACTCAAATTATACCACCCATATAGTTTGCACGATACTGAGATGAAAGCATGAACTGTTGTATTTCACGAGGTGATGTTTTTGCCAAACTAGCTAGCTCGTAGTGTAGTAAAGAGTCAATCAACAAGTTAGCTGTTGTTAATTTACTAGGCTAGGTTACGTTGTTTGTGTGGTCGGATTATAACGAATACAAAATAATTTGGATACATCCAGTCATTCTAATTTGATTTCTATTCATCGTTTTGTTTTCTCTAGCTGGCTTCCATCTCGTAAACCTTCTGAGTTGGCAACGCAGCCAGTGTTCACAAAATAAGTTACTGGATGGAAGCCAGCTAAACGAAAACAAAACGATACATTACAATCCTAGTAATACGCTAGACTGACTATATGCACTTGCATTACTTTGTTATAATCCTACTACACTACGTAACATAGCCAAGTAAATTAGCAGCAACTGTTGATCGTCAACCAAATTGAGCTATACTGTAGGCGAGACTGGAACATGACTCCCAGACACCTCGGCGAAAGGCGATCAAGCAAGCTCATGCTGCTTGGATACCTTCAAACCTATTTGGTTGGCTTCAATTTATCTGGGAAACTTTTCTGGTGAGTAGATTATTTATACCCACAAAATATACACATACCTGTGGCATGATATTGAGACGAAAGCATGACCTGTGGTTGTTTTCCACTATCTGATGTTTTTGCTAGCTAGCTCGTAGTAAAGGGTATGATTCAGGTAACTAGCGATTACTAACTTGCCATGTTTAGTCCAATTAAAGCAAACACAATAATTCAGACATCCATTCTATATTGATGGCTATGTTTTGTGATCTCTTGCTACCATCTACTGTCATTAATTTCCGTGTTGATAGAAAATGTATTCCTCATTTATTGTCAGGCCACAGTTCAAGCAAAAATGAGAGGCAAGTGTAATTTGTTTGGAAAATCTGGGCTAGGGCTAGTTGATGGACGACATGTAGAATAAACCAGACTTTATGCTTATTCAATCTAACAACCTATTGAAATGACAAGACGGCAATGTATGACTGTAATGTTTCATACTGTAATGAAACGCACCACTTGTCATACCACTTGATTGCCTGCTGTTGACCGTTTTCTATATCTTGAACATCTCCCTATAATTTTACAGGTGAATGTTGGCCCGCACAGGCCCCGTTCCAAGAAACAGAACATGACAGCACTGCTGTACAAATTGTCCATGTATAGTACATGGCCTTCTCTCAGGTGTCGAGCAAGTACGGTCAGCACAAAGTGACCATTCCTTGCTGAACATCAACGAGACCGTCAAACACCTAATTCCTTGATGTACCAGCAGCATGTTTATTTTTTTGCAAAGGCTGAAAGCCCATCTCCCATCCCACACCCTCACCACATTGCATAGAGGGACTGTAGAGAGCATCCCAAGGAGCTGCATCACGGCCTGCAGAGGACAGTGAGGACAGCTGAGAAGATAGTCAGGATCTCTCTGCCCTCCCTCACAAACATCTATACCAAATGCTGCATCCCCAAACCCACACGCATTGTGGACAAACCCATGCACCCCACATGCTCCTGTACATCATCAAACTCAATATTTTTGCATATTGCTGCTACCTCAATAACTGATGTCCATGTATTATGGTATTAGTATGTTATGTTTACATTCAGTTTCCCTTGCACTAGCTTACTTGTTTACATTCACAGTATCCCCACTTCTTGGTGTTTTGAGGCATTTGTCACAAATTTCATCTTGTCTTATTGGACCAATTTTATTGACCTAATTCCACACAGTTGTTGTAGTTGTCTAGGTTATGTCTAGGTCCTGGAAGAACGTTGTTTTGTTTCATTGTGTACTGTAAGTATATGATGACAATAAATACCAGTTGACTTGTCATGACAACAGATCCAGAAATCCCAAGCCCTTCATGATCCTGGATGTCCATAGTGGATCCTGTGTAAAGGATCATGTCCTAAACATAGCCAGTACATCACACAACTCAAACATGCTGTACCTTTTTGCCGATATGTTGACGGAAGCTTTGCCTACCCGTACACAGTGTCAAGGTTTTAAATAATTTTGATGTGATATTTTTTATAGCTGTGTGCTAATGATATTCATTGATATGTAACGTGACAATGACGAGATTGTACCCTTTCCTGGACATGTAATTAGCTACCTGAAATGAGTAAAAGGATACGTGTTAAAAATTAAGAAACGTGTTGGTGTGGGCTTTTTAACTTATTAAAATATTTATTAAAATAACTTAGTACTGTCATTACTGTTCCGATTTTTAAATATTCACACAGGTGAATCCACAGTGAATTGATATGATATATTATCGTAGTGTAGCTTTCGAGAAGCTAACTTGGCTAATGACGATAATGTAGGCTGCCATGTTTTTTGTTTTGATCAGTACTCTGCATTGTGGGTGTCAAATGGTCAACGAGATGACCTACTCTTCTCACGAGAAAATACTGAGGTGTACGGGGTCAAGGGGTACATCATCAAGGGTCATATTTGTTGCCGGAAGACAAAAAAATCAAAGATGGCCTCTAGTAGCTCAAAACGAGACGAAAGACAGACGAATGTCAGATGTTTTAGATGCATATTTGTGAACGTATATCTATTATTTCGATCTCTGGTTGGTTGTACAATAGTAAAATCTGTTGAAAGCGATAGCCAAGTCAAGGAAAACGGATAATATTATGGTTTACTAGGTGGCGTGAGTAAAGCGTGAGTTATTTTTGGTTAGCTGTTAGCTAACATTAGCTAAACTAAATTGTTTGAACGTTTTCTTATGGATAATAAAGGTAAACTTTCTCAAAATATACAGTAAATTGAGATTCATGTTTATAACATACGCGTAGGCTAATGCTGAAGAGTTTATTGTTACGTAATAAGCCAAACTGGACATTCTAAAGGACGCGTTCCAACACACCGGTGTGTTGGTACGCTCCAGGGACCAGCCAGGACTCAACACACCGGTGTGTTCGTACGCGTCAAAGGGTTAAACAACGTTCTAAGTAAATGAGAAAAACACATTATAACACATCAACTACTGTCATTGAAATAGTGTCCATGAGCCATGTAGTCCTTGAGAATATGTTTGTAAATCCACATAAGAAAGTTCTTCCTTATCAATCCTTTGTCTGATACTGTGGGCCGTGTGGCCTCTGTTTCTGACCCCATGCTGGGCCAGAAGCTTTGAAGCTTCTCCTCTGGGAGAAGGACAAAGGGGGAAGACCCTTTCCTTGTCGGGGGTAGGAGAAGGTGTGATGGTACCGTGTTTTGTCTGTGGACTGTGCTACATTTATTATATGGCAACGACAGTACAACTTTCTAAAATAGCAGAAAAGTGTGAACACGCAGAGAAAAACGACAAGCGCTAGGCAGATTTCTAGGTTTGATTGCTCAGATTTCAGATTGGTTGCTAGGCAACACCTGAAACACACCGTGAGAAGACTTGAGAGTTGAACAAAACCCATCCCATCATCTTCCGCTTATCCGGGGGTCGGGTCGCGGGGGCAGCAACCTAAGCAGGGAGGCCCAGACTTCCCTCTCCCCGGCCACTTCCACCAGCTCTTCCTGGGGGTCCCCGAGGCGTTCCCAGGCCAGCCGAGAGACATAGTCCCTCCAGCGTGTCCTGGGTCTTCCCCGGGGCCTCTTCCCAGTGGGACGTGCCCAGAACACCTCACCAGGGAGGCGTCCAGGAGGCATCCTTATCAGATGCCCGAGCCACCTCAACTGGCCCCCTCTCGACGCGTTGAACAAAATGACATGTTTTAAATGAAAAGAGCTAAAAATGCCATATATTAAACAACTTACTAACCTCGACCGAGCGATATGACCTCACTCTCGGTTAGTAAGTAGTTATTATTATTCCCCTTCAGGTCGAAGCTACACCCCTCCGCTTCGCATTGGGGTGCTGTTCGCCCTGTCTTGGCTTATTTTCCCGATAATGACCGGCGTTCTATACATTATCACTTATTTTCTTGGGGGGGGGCTGTATAAAATGTGTCACTTTTTTCAGCCCTTCTGAGTTTGCAGGTATGATTAAGATAATGTAATTAATAGTGGGTTTTGTGTCTACATTGTGTAGAAATCTGTAGCAGCATGCCGAAACGTTCTTACACTTCAGCTTTCAAACAGAAAGCTGTGCAGAAAGCATTCACCAGCAGCAACAGATCTGTAACACGCAAACATGTTAGCGATCTAAGGAAACCTCTCTTCCCTTGTGTACAGCATGCAGCAATGAGGTATGTTGTTTCGTGTCTGTATTTTACTTTGGTGAACGTTATTTACATGCTGCGCATGTCATATTAAGATAATGTGGTCTTTATTTTCTCGTTACTGTGGGTTTAGTTTTCACGGTGGATTTGGAGAAGAAGCTTCAATTAAACCTGTAGCAAGAAAGACACTTGTATCTGCCAGTGCTTCGAGGGAATTATAGTACACTTGTGATTTACTTGTGTAATAAAAAGGTGTTTTAATTTAACCAATTAAATAAGCTAACCGTTTTCTTTTTTTGGTGCGGCGTTTAATCGAGGGCTGCGTTTATTACACAATGTTCATTTTTGGTGCGGCATGTATTCGAGGGCGCCGTTTATTTGAGTGCGGCGTTTAATCGAAGAAATACGGTACTTTATGAGTGGAAGGGATTGTCTTTAAGTAGCCTATCATTATTGCTTTAGGGGAAATATGACAAAAATATGTGCAATATTACATTAGCTATTAGGCAGTAGACTATTACATTAACCTGCTCCGAAATATAGTGAACATTGTTGTTGTTGACCTGCCCCCACTGCAAAAAATTATTTATGTCAGTGCGATACAGAAAATTCAAGACTATTTTACTGATGAAATACTGGCTAGCTCACTAAGAAAAATACTATATTTAAAGGTTTATTTCAGTAGGTGTAGCTGGAATTATACACACAATTGTTACTACAATTGTTGCTGTCTAGACTGGCTCTGGACTACACAAAGTTACAACGTTTTAGCCTATAGAAAGACAACAGGGATTGGATTTTCATTGTCATTGATTTCATTGACAATATAAAGTGGATACTTTCCGTAGGCCTATAGATCAGTGAATTATGTTTCACAGATTAATGTGTTTACTGATGTCATTTGGAAATGTGCTACGACATTATCATCACCAGCTGCATCACAGATATGGGCACTATTCCTACCACTTTATCCTCCTTGTGGTTTTCTTGAGACATGGATAGTTGGGCATATGACAGGGACAATGTTGTACAAATTTAGTTTCCTCGGTCAGTTGTGTCTTATTTATGAGAATGCGATACAGAAAACAAAACTATTTTTCTAAATATTTCTGACGGTCCCCAAAGCATAAGTTATTTTTCCGAAACGGTAGCTCGCTAGCTTTAGTTAGCTTCCGGGCTAAGTTAGCTAGCATAATAGCTAGCGAAAAAAGGGTTTCTATTTTTATTTTGTTATAAAAGCGTGCTATAAGCCGCATTGAAATATAAGCCTCACGACCACAAGAAAAATGTACAATCGGGGTATAAACCGCTAGCCTGGTCCTAACCAGACTCTCATATATTTCATTTGTACAGAGAGTCTGGGAACGCTCCATTGACAAGCGTTAACTTCCTTGAAGGCGGGTACTCTGTTGAAGTAAAACATTATTTGGATCTGCCATGAGCCACTCTGATCTGCCATAACCAATCGCTAGCGTTTGCCTTAGCCAACTCCTTCACCACTACTGTAACTAGCTGCCGTAGCTGGAAAATCAAACTTTTCCCGAACCCCGTGGGGAGGAGGGCCACAACATCATGGCCACCAACAAAACTCAGCAAGGATTGTTCTTGCTCTGGATATTCGGCAGTGTTGCCACAACGGACCGAATAGCTTCGCTCACATTTTTCTCCACCTCCATTACTGAACTACAACTCAAACTAGCGCACAACATCAACGTCATCGTTCTCAGCCACTCCCTCTGTTCGCTGATTGGACCTACAAAAATTTTGTTTTCAAAAACCGACTTATACACCGAAATCCCAGACCTAGTACAGAAGCAAAATGAAAATTGAGCGGAAGTACGTAGGAGGGCAGAGCCAGGCTAATAAACCGCGGCTTTATTTCCAAAAAATACGATACATGGAAAGTCAATACAAACACACAAATTTGCATAAATTACGCCTATTCGCGTCTAAAAACGCTTCAGCGTGCATATCAGGCATACAGTGCATAGCGGCTTGTAATACATTTAAAAAAATGTGTCATGTGTTATGTATTTTTAAATGAACCAATAATTGGGAAATTACAAAGACTTCACAATTGGCTGGTACAAACACACGGGGAGGGATTAGACCTCCACCAAGTCGGCCAGTTGTTAGTAACATATTTAAATATGACTTCTGTTAAAAACGGCTAATTGAATATGTAAATTATACGTGTGCGCTGAACATTGCTAGTCAGCACGCAATAGGGGTTATGCGGAAAACACTTCCGTATTCTGTAAAACAGACATCATCACTTCCAGATCTGTACACTCTATGCTAACATGGTGCTGTTTTACAAAAGATGCCTCCAGTTACCAATTTTATATCTCAGTGAATTCTGCGCCAAAAAGGTCGAGAACGGCAGCCTTTTGAAGAAAAAGCGATTCCCCATTGATCTGTCGACTCAGAATTTTGATTTGGGTCGTGATAGTCTTATTTGAGTTAGAATGGCTCGCCCTGTAAACTGCATAGTCTTAGTGCAGCCACGTCTCGTTTGCGTCATGTCACAAAGTAAATAATTCTGAATGTCGGTCAATTTTACACCAAAAAGGTCGAGGAGGGCAGTGTAGGTAAGAGGATCGTAAGGCCGGAGACGCTTTGGTGTTTGTCCCCGGCTTGGGAAACCCAATTCAATTCTGGTTAGATGTTCAGGGAGATAATTGACTCGTTAACATCTGACTCCAATTTTAGAAAAGTGCGTTACCTGTAACCTTGAGCGCTAAACAGTTAATGACATGAAACTCTGGCGTAGGTAAAAATTGTCTGCTTGATCAGAGCATCGACCCTAAAGTATGCGTGTTCACTAATCAGTCGTTTATCATTACTATAATGTGGATTTAACCACCGACCTAATATGTAAACCAATCACTCAGAGGCTCCGGTAAATTCCTTTGGAGCGTGGAGATCCACTGTAAGTAACTCAGAGGCCTTAGGTTAAAACCTATGTTTATAATCAGTATACCGCATCAACCAGACTAGATCAAAGTTTTCACCGCCGTAGCGTGATAGATACGTTTCAAGGAGAACAAGTAACTTAAAATGCACAATAATAGTTTATCTAAATAGTAAGATAATCAATACAATGATAATGAAATATCATCAAATACAAAACATAACTTCAGAGCAATGGTTAACAAAGGTATTCACAATGAAAACTAGGCACCTAACGCACCGGAGCTGTATCGTAAACAGAACTCAAAGTGATTGGTAAAAACGTCTTCCTATATACACCCAAACCTGACTAAAATGGGGACACCGGCCATATGACTGAAAAGTTGTTTAACGCATACAAATTCTAATTGGATCATTAATTAAGGCTGCAGTAGACCAAGTGGTGCCCTTGCAAGACAAGGGAATATGTTAAACACATGTTGGTCTGCTGCAAGCACAAACTCTGTAAACCCTGTAAATGTACATGTTTCAGCAATACAATTATTTTTTGAATGTAATACATAAAATAAGAAACAAAATCATATCAAACATGACATTAAAAGCTGTTTAGAACAATATGTACAAGAACACAACGTTTAATTGTGGAGGAGGGAGTCAGGTGGCTGAGCGGCGAGGGAATCGGGCTAGTAATCCGAAGGTTGCCAGTTCGATTCCTGGCTGTGCCAACTGACGTTGTGTCCTTGGGCAAGGCACTTCACCCTACTTGCCTCGGGGGAATGTCCCTGTACTTACTGTAAGTCGCTCTGGATAAGAGCATCTGCCAAATGACTAAATGTAAATGTTTAACCCTCGTGCTGCCTTCGGGTCACATGACCCAAAGGTTCATAACGAACCATCGTTGTGTTTACCCAATTTTACCCAATACAAAAACAAATAAAAATAATTTTCTTTTAACCTTCGCAATGTGGGGGGTCTGAGACAGCCCAACGGTTAAAAGAAAATGCTTCACTTTGTTTTTGTATGCGGTAAAGTTGTCGCAATACGACGGTGGGTCACAATGACTGATGGGTCAGAACGACCCGAAGATAACACAAGGGTTAATGATAATTTCAGTCTTCCTCAGTCCACCTTCCTCTTCAACTGTTGAGACCACCTTTCCAGAGGTGGTCATTAAGGTGTGATTGTCATTTTAGCATTCATGCAAATCAACGAGTGTCTGGGTGACCAGTGACAAAGGGGCTCCCAAAACAGCCCTACAGCAGCTTTCAAGATATATGGGAATTCTGCATTTAGCCAGGCGGTACGACATCAGGTCATCCGGACATTTCACACTGAGATACGCAGTAAAAATCACTATTCGGATTTTCCCGCATCTGGTACTTAAACGGTTTGGATAAATACATGGTCTTCACAGTTAAATAATTTAAAACGCCCAAAATGCTCATAATAATAATAATTTTATTGTTGATTGTGTGAACTAGCTGGGTTTGCCGTTGGGTTAGCACAGCAGCGGGAATTATTACATCTGTTTTCCGGTTCGTTTCCTGGGCGCTCCGCATAACCCCTATTGAAACAATCATCAACGCAGCTGAAGTTTATAGAACAGAGAGATTAAACATTTATTAAATCGCCAAATAATGCATTGTTCGCCATTACAGATATTTTCTTGTGTACCCACTGAAGAGAGTTATTAGTTTGTTAGTTTGTAATGTGCATAAGTGACTAGAATAGTGCATAAGTGACTAGAAAAGACAAGATTGAATAAGTAGGCTACATCAGAGAATTTCAAATGTGATCTGAGAAATATAGGTACCAAAGCCATTGAGAAGAACTGTCATCACCAGCTGCATCACGGGCACTGCACTATATCTATAATTTCAGACATGTGTGTGTCACCGACATTATCGCAGGCACTGTGCCCTATCTATAATTCCAGGAAGCTGTGTGTATGTCCCTGTACTTACTGTAAGTCGCCCTGGATAAGAGCGTCTGCTAAATGACTAAATGTGCGTTTGTGTGTGTGCCACCAATTTTATCATGGGCACTGTGCACCAGTAGAATGAAATGACCGTAACAGCTGGGTGCCAAAACGGAATAGCAATACCACCAAGCTCCATTGGGGCCATTGCTTCAAAATGAGGAGCTAGGGGAAGGGGCTTGAATTAGACTCCACACAGCACCGTTAGTCCTTTTGTGATGTGGTTCTGTGTGTCACATTGTTATTCAGCATGGAAAATCTCAGGCCAGGAAGTGAAGCTGGGGGCTGCCCAATATCCCCTCCCATCATTGTCATCTGCATTCTCCTCATCATCAACATCAGTGTTTTGATCATCATCAATGTGTTGGCCATATTTAATCCTCATCACCGTGAACCACCTATGGTATCTATCTGTCTCTGTCTGTCTATCCAGCCATCCATATATCCTGCATCCCCATTATTGTCATTCTAGCCACCAGTATCATCATTATCATCAATGTCATCGTAGTGTTCGTCACTAGTCTGGAGCACTCAGCCTAAAGGGAGGTGTTCATCCTGAATTCTCCCCAATCAGACCATGACCACTGATGAGAATGCAGTAATCAAGTGTGTTGCTTCTGTGAGGCTGATTGAGCTGCTGTCTTCATTCTCTCTGGGGGACATACATGCTACAGGAATCACACATGTTATATCTCCAGAGCCATACATACAGGTAGCACACACTGTTCCGCTTGTCCATGGCCTCCATTTTAAAACATTTTGAAATTCAACACCGGCAAATATGATTGTCGGCGTTCTCATAGATTAGCCATTGTTGCGCCAATTTGAGGATATTGCAATTTAAGCAGGCATCTGCATGATCTGGACAGCCTTTAAACAAGTAGTACACACTTTTTATAGTTGGTATATGAGATATGAATTTACAATCAAATGTTGGATGACGTCCTAGTTTGTTTTTACAAGAGAGGCGCTTGGCTACAGCTTCCCTCAGAGATACTCTGTCACAGTGTTAGTGTTGTATGTGCTCTGGTGTCCAGTCACCAGAGCTCCTAGATTAAACCCTTTGACGTTTTTACCAGTTAAAAAGCTCTGTTGAATGATTCATTACGGGCAAAACAAGAGAAAATGTTATAAGAGAAAATTGACTAATTTAATGTCAAGGTTGTCCTGTTTATTTATTTTTTGTTGAGTGCTTTTTTCTCAAAAAAAGCACTTACTCTTTAAAGTCATGACCCGTTTTGCCACTCTATCTCCAAAATGAGCAGGGAGACTCTGAAATCCCTTAACAACCCTGCTCACCTCAAGGTTACAAGCTTGGCTTTGCATCTTTATTCAACTTTATTGAGCAGTGGGTGGGGGTGTCAGCTGTTCGAGTGTGAATAAATGAGACATGGTTTTGCAGGCAGGGTTTAGTCATTCACCATGATTGAAGCTTGTTTTGCAAGTGTAGCCTAACTCTTATCTACCAGCCATTATTCCAGAAATCATTGGCACAAGGGAGTGTTTCTGTTCCTTTCCTAACGCTAAAATGGGTTATACTGCCACGGCCAGACAGGTTCTTTTCTTGTGGCTATAGCACATCATACTGTTAGTTTCATGACTCATTACTAAGGACAAGCCATCTCTTCTCCTGCAGTTATTGAAGGCTATATATATATATATATTCCTTTCACATTCTAATGAGAGAGACAGAATCATGTTTGTCATTATGCTTTCATAATCATATAATAGTGTGATCAGGTTTTATTGTTTTGGGAACGAGGGATTGTTCATTTAAAAGGAATGGTAGGTTGTAAGAAAAGTGGTTTGATATTTAACAAAATCACCATTGATTCATCTAGATTCAATGCAGAACTCCGGTAGTCTTCTCTTCCCTGGCCATCTGTGAGCGTCTGTATGGAGCTGAGGGCGGGATGGACGAAGGGAGGGATGTGGAGGAGGAGAGAAGGATATGATGGGAAGTGTGGGGTGGTCCAGTTAGGGCTCTGCTTGGCAGTTGGAACACCTCACACAGCGAAACCAGCCTGCCCAGCCCTGGCAGTCCGTACACGAACCACAAAGTCATATACAGACTCCGCGCTTCGCAGAGAACTGATCTCTGCGTGTGATGCTATGATCTGCCTCCTCACTATGTTTGTGAACGTCCGCTTGGACCCCCGACTTATTTCTGGCGTTGTGATTTGTTGATTTCCTTCCCGGGAAACGAGCATTGATTCTGTTTGCTTGTGTGGTGTTGTTCGAGCGTTTCATCTCGTTTAATGCTCAGATGTGTCGCGGACGACAGGGCAGCTGCCCTTCGACGATGTCTAGACCGAAAACACCGGATTTCTATGGAAATAACGTTTGGATTTTTTACTTCAATCCATAACATATGTGCATTTTACTAGCCTAATATGCGTTTATAAGGTAAGAAAGTGTTCTTTGTTGGCTGCCTTTAATGTTAGCCTTTTTTTGCATTTTGCATTGAATGTGTTAACATGAGCTCTGAAATGGCGGAGTGTTCAAGTTTACAAGATGAATAACCATTCGAAAATGCTTCGTGATATATGACCTGACGTCTTATTTGAGCAGGTTGATCATCCCCGAATGAGACCGTATTTTGTTGCACTGCGGTAAATCAGATGTCGGCGCGCGCTGTCGTCAATTGTTCGCTGTCACATCAGTCTGTGCCAGACTTGGCGTTGCGTGAGAGACATTACTGGACGCTTTTCTACAGGTGCCGCCACCTCACCAGCCCTATATGGTGTTGGCTGGGAAATATTTAGTACTTACTTGAAGTACAACAGGACATGTATAGCCTTGACTTGACTGATTCACTGTATATTACCTAGGCCAGCGGTAGCCTATACTTTGGAAAAATCAACAAACTAAATGTATGGGGAAATTTGCGGTTTTGTTTAATTCCATTTCATTCGTAGGCCTACATAAAGAAAGTCACTTGGCTTAGAAAATAATTGCTTTTAAGACAAACCTGGAATGGATTTGTTTGAATATATCAGGTCAATATATATGATACAGTTTTCTGATCTGATCGCAAATCTGTCAATGTTTATCACAAGCTATATCGTCAAACGTCACGCATATCTTTTTTAAGATGACATTTTGAATGATTACAAGAACAATTGTCAAGCCAATGGCATAGTCTATATTATGCTTAACAACCCTTACAGATATTTGAATTCCGAAATACAATTAGAGAAATCTTGTCTTGTTTTTAGAGGAAATCCTCATTATTAGGATATAAAATAGTAGATTTATACATCTTTGAAATGGTCAACGCTTTTGTCTTTGGTGGTAAACACTTTGCTGCTCTGTTATCTGCCTGTGTCTCTTTTGTATAGCCTAAAGCATGAATAATCTCAACGTAATGAGGGATCCTTATAATTCCTCTCTTCCTCACTATTCACTCTCTCTCTTTCAATCTCTCTGTCCTCCATGCAGGATCTGCCCATCCCTCGTCGTCTAGATGAAGTTATCCAGCCATGCAATGTTCTTGGAAGGCCGTGATTCTGCTGGCCCTAGCCTCTATAGCCATCCAGTACACAGCCATACGGACCTTCACCGCTAAGCCCTTCCAGTTGTGCCCAGTCTCCAGCCCTGTGAACTGCGGCCTGGGCTTGGGGCTCGGTCTCGGGGGGCAGGAGGCAGAGGGCGGTGAGCTCCGGGGCTGTGAGGAGATCTCCAACTTCTCCTACAACGCCTCCAGGAAGACCCACGTCCTAATCCTGGCCACCACCCGCAGTGGCTCTTCCTTCGTGGGCCAGCTGTTCAACCAGCACCAGGACGTGTTCTACCTGTTTGAGCCCCTCTACCACGTCCAGACGGCCCTCATCCCACGCCTTTCTCACAGCCGCAACACCGTGGACCGCCGGGTGATGCTGGGCGCCAGCCGCGACCTCCTCCGCAGCCTCTATGACTGCGACCTCTACTTCCTGGAGAGCTACATCAAGCCCCAGCCGGCCAATCACAGCACTGATAAGCTGTTCCGGCGGGGCGCCAGCCGGGCACTGTGCTCCCCTCCTGTGTGCGATGCACACGGCCCCGCCGAGGCAAACGGAGACGAGGGCGAGTGTGTAAGGAAGTGTGCCTTCCTCAACATGACGCTGGCGGCCGAGGCGTGCCGAGAGAGGCGCCACGTGGCAATAAAGACGGTGCGAGTCCCAGAAGTGAGCAACTTGCGAGCACTGGTGGAGGACCCCAGGCTTAACCTGAAGGTGGTGCAGCTGGTCAGGGACCCCCGGGGGATCTTGGCCTCACGCATCGAGACCTTCAGGGACACCTACCGCCTGTGGCGCATCTGGAGGGCCACTGGGCGCAGGCCCTACAACCTGGACCTCACCCAGCTCAGCATGATGTGTGAGGACTTCCTGAGCTCTATCACCACGGGGCTGAGCAGGCCCGCCTGGCTCAGAGGGAGGTACATGTTGGTGAGGTACGAGGACCTGGCTAGGAGCCCCCTGCAGAAGACCAGGGAGATCTACGAGTTCCTGGGCTTGCCCATGGACAAGAATGTGGCTGACTGGATCCAGAACAACACAAGAGGGAGCAGCGACCTGTCGGCCAAGCACAAGTACGGTACGGTGAGGGACTCTGCAGCCAACGCGGAGAGCTGGAGGCTCAAGCTGCCTTATGACATGGTTGATTACACCCAGACGGTGTGTCAGCACACCCTGCAGGAGTTGGGATACAAGACAGTGAACTCCTCCGAAGAGCTGAAGAACCTGTCCATCACGCTTATTGAGGAGAAAACTTTTCTACCGTTTTTGTAGCAAAGGTCTTACTTATCGTATCCTTATTAAACTTTACTGCACAACTATTTTTGATATATTTATATCGTAGCCTTAATTTCCTTCTTTCATATTTGCACTAAACCTCCAGAACCTTGAAGGTGATCTTGTGGTAATATACTACTGAACCACGTCCGTATCAGCACAACACCCATTCAGACAAACGCTGTTTAGGACTTTCAGTGTGTACCAGTGTGCATCTAGTGGTGAAGCAGATGAGGTGTTCAATTCAAGTGACATGAACAAAAAGAGAAAAAAAGCACCATCATACTTAAATCTCCTGAATGCTGGCTGTTGCATTGACAAACGTGAATGTTGATTATTTGTACATCCAGTTCAACTGACCTACAACGTCTTTACTCACTGTACCCAATAAAGGTTGAAGATCTCATAACTGAGCTACTGAAATGTATAATAGGACACTATGTGCAATAAAAGAGAAGTGAATGTTTTTGTCCACTTCAGTAGCTTCACATCCAGGTCCCTGTCACATCCAGACAGCCAGATACCTCAGGACAACAAGACTGACGTGACAGTCTCTGAGGTAAGGTTAGACCAGGTTAGAGTGTCCTGCTATCTGCTAGACCTAGGATCAATACAGTATGTGATATATTCAACCTCGCACCAGGTCAGGAGATAATATAGGCTGCAAGCAGCAGGTGAGTTGTTACAACACAGTCTTTAACCAGATGATTGGCTAGGCTGGAAGGGCATGTCACAGTGGTGTCTGCCATGTTGAAAGGAAGCGTGAAAGGAGAGAAGACGGGAAAGCGTTTCAGGCAAATTCCCTACAAAGCTGACCTCTTCTCCAGCTGTCTCCTCAAATTAGTGTGTGAGATGGTGACGGCGTGTCAGTCACACAGCCAGGCATGGCTCCCTAAAGCAGATCTAGCAGGTCCAGACTCAGAGCAGCTTGTGTTCAGTACAAACTCAAGAGGAGGGTTTAGCTTGAAGATGGAACTGATTGAGGAGGCTTGGTCAAACAAACCAAATGTAATCATGAGGCATTTCACTCAATCTGGATCTGTCATTCTGAATCCTCCCTCCTGGCACCTTCTCGCCAAAACAACTGATTTGCCAGGGAGAGATGCGTCACACCCATATGGTAAATCTGATAAGCAGACACCCGCAGGATTTGGTTCTTTCTCTGTGTTGTTCTAGAAACGTCTCTGATCACAGATATGTTAGGTAGTCCCTGCCAGCTCTTCCCGCCCCAGTGAGAAAACGACACTGCCCGGCTCCTGCCAGTGAATAAGCTGCTACGCTGAACCCCATTTAAAAATGTATCACTGCTCTGGGCGAGTTGATTTGTTTGTGCACAGTAAACAATATCAAACCCTGGATGTTGAATAGTTTCCTGGAGTATCTGGAGACACTTGCTTGTCTCTGCAGTAGTTGGTGTCTTTCCTTCACGGCTATGACCTGCTATCCCCCCAACCCATTGGGTTGGGGGGATAGCAGTGCAACAACCCACTGCAGCTGTTGATTTCAGCTGCAGTCATGCCTTCTAATCAGTTAATTGACACACATGCACAAGCACACTCAGGTGCGCACACAAACACACACACTGGCACACACAGACAGGTACACACAGGCAAATCAGACATGCATGGAAAGGCTCACGCTGTATCTCATCTCTCCTGTGTGCTGAGGCAACAAGCTGCCCAGCTGAGGCAGGGCTAGTAAAAGATGTGTTTGCCCCTCCCTCTGCCTCTGAGCCTATTGGTCAGACATACTGGCATCCAATCAAATCTGGTCATAGAGATTCACGTTCCCATGACTGTTGGAGCTACTGGATGGCTTAGGTTGTTCAGACACTTATAGTTCCATACCAAGACATTATATATAAATAATTTGTACAATGTATACATTATTTTCTTATTTTTATATTGAAGTGTTTTTATGCATAGCTAGTGTGTCATCAAATACAATCACCAAAATAAGCAGGCTAGGGGTGAAATAAAACACACAAGGCCAATGTAAAATACAAGTAGCTTTATATAGAATACAGCATCAGTTTTGCAAAAATAGTTCTATGATAGACAAAATCTACTAAGTCTAAAAGTCCAGTTTGAAGTAACAGAGTCCAAAACATATTTACTACAGTAGCTGAATAAAATGTGCAGAGGAAAGCGATAAAAACACACAGAGGGAGGTCAGAAATCATTGAAAATGAAACAGAAATACAAGCTGCTAATGCTAGCATTGTAGATACTATATGCTTTAGAACTACAACTTGAAGCATGCGACACAATAACAAAAGAAAAACGATGCAGAGTGGGAGTGTGCTATATGTTCCAACTGAAAATGGAAACAGTGACAATTGTGTAGTGTTAAATGCAACCGAACCAATTAAATCCAAATGAGTACGTCTACAGTAAGATAACACTCACTTCCATGGACAATAATTCGTTGTCAATGTGTCGTAAACAAAACATGAAATGGAATGGGACAAGAGTTGTGGAAAACACGTGTGTGTGTGTCGATGATAGCTATCCCTTCACCTCCGGCTATGTCGGGCTAAACTACTGTATCAGTACCTAGTTAATCCCCAGAAGCACATACACTGGAGTACAGATGGCAAGAAAATAAATATGAAAACATTTTTTTTTACTGATGTTTATGTGGGTGTGACTGCTTAGAGGTGGAAAAAAGTTTGTTTGGACAGCTCAAGCTCAAACTTAGATAATTGAACATGGCGTGGAAAGAAAGAAGAGCCGAGACAGGACTTATTCATCATGCCCCCTGGATGAAGCTGTCCATGGATTTATGAAGCAAGAAAACGATCCATCCCCACCTCCTCTATAATACAAAGTAGTAGAAAAAGAGCTCCACTTATACTCACTGTAGGACTCACTGTGGCAGGCAAGCCTCAAAACAAGGTACGTACTTGATTACACTGTATCAGCACGATTCACATACAGTTAGGTCCATAAATATTTGGACATTGACACAATTTTCATCATTTTGGCTCTGTATACCACCACAATGGATTTGAAATGAAACAATCAAGATGTGCTTTAAGTGCAGACTTTCAGCTTTAATTTCAGGGTATTTACATTCAAATCAGGTGAACGGTGTAGGAATTACAACACATTTTATATGTGCCCCCCCCTTTTTAACCCTTGTGTTATCTTCGGGTCATTCTGACCCATCAGTCATTGTGACCCACCGTCGTATTGCGACAAATTTACCTCATACAAAAACAAAGTGAAGCATTTTCTTTTAACTGTCGGGCTGTCTCAGACCCCCCACATTGGAATGGTTAAAAGAAAATTAGTTTTATTTGTTTTTGTATTGGGTAAACACCACAATGGTTCGTTATGAACCTTTGGGTCATGTGACCCGAAGGCAGCACGAGGGTTAAGGGACCAAAAATAATTGGACAAACTAACATAATCATAAATCTAATTGTCACTTTTAATACTTGGTTGCAAATCCTTTGCAGTCAATGACAGCCTGAAGTCTGGAACCCATAGACATCACCAGACGCTGGGTTTCGTCCCTGGTGATGCTCTGCCAGGCCTCTACTGCAACTGTCTTCAGTTCCTGCTTGTTCTTGGGGCATTTTCCCTTCAGTTTTGTCTTTAGCAAGTGAAATGCATGCTCAATTGGATTTAGGTCAGGTGATTGACTTGGCCATTGCAGAACATACCACTTCTTTGCCTTAAAAAACTCTGGTTGCTTTCGCAGTATGCTTCGGGTCATTGTCCATCTGCACTGTGAAGCGCCGTCCTATGAGTTCTGAAGCATTTGGCTGAATCTGAGCAGATAATATTGCCAGAAACACTTCAGAATTCATCCTACTGCTTTTGTCAGCAGTCACATCATCGATAAATACAAGGGAACCAGTTCCATTGGCAGCCATACATGCCCACGCCATAACACTACCTCCACCATGCTTCACTGATGAGGTGGTATGCTTTGTATCATGAGCAGTTCCTTCCCTTCTCCATACTCTTCTCTTCCCATCATTCTGGTACAAGTTGATCTTGGTCTCATCTGTCCATAGGATGTTGTTCCAGAACTGTACAGGCTCTTTTAGATGTTTTTTGGCAAACTCTAATCTGGTCTTCCTGTTTTTGAGACTCACCAATGGTTTACATCTTGTGGTGAATCCTCTGTATTTACTCTGGTGAAGTCTTCTCTTAATTTTTGACTTTGACACAGATACGCCTACCTCCTGGAGAGTGTTCTTGATCTGGCCAACTGTTGTGAAGGGGTTTTTCTTCACCAGGGAAAGAATTCTTCTGTCATCCACCACAGTTGTTTTCCGTGGTCTTCCGGGTCTTTTGGTGTTGCTGAGCTCACCAGTGCGTTCTTTCTTTTTAAGAATGTACCAAACAGTTGATTTGGCCACACCTAATGTTTTTGCTATCTCTCTGATAGGTTTGTTTTGATTTTTCAGCCTAACGATGGCTTGCTTCACTGATGGTGACAGCTCTTTGGACTTCATATTGAGAGTTGACAGCAACAGATTCCAAACACAAATACCATACTTGAAATGAACTCTAGACCTTTTATCTGCTCCTTGTCAATAAAATAACGAACTCCCATGAGGGAATAACATACACCTGGCCATGGAACAGCTGAGCAGCCAATTGTCCAATTACTTTTGGTCCCTTAAAAAGGGGGGGGCCACATATCAAATGTGTTGTAATTCCTACACCGTTCACCTGATTTGGATGTAAATACCCTGAAATTAAAGCTGAAAGTCTGCACTTAAAGCACATCTTGATTGTTTCATTTCAAATCCATTGTGGTGGTATACAGAGCCAAAATGATGAAAAATGTGTCAATGTCCAAATATTTATGGACCTAACTGTATAAAAACTGGTCATTGGTGTTCTCATTTCACTGATGTCTAACAATCAAAAGTAAAGTAGTTTTGTTGTCGTAGAGGCTTGATAACAAAAAAAAACTATCCTTTCAAGCACACTGATTTTAATGGTGTATTGGAACTGGAAACAAAACTTGGATAAACATCATTGTTTTGTTTGAGAAGGGTGTTGGTGCTGATTTTAAGGCCAAATCCTTGTTTATCTATTTCAAATGTAGCGTTACAACATACTCACTCCTATTTTCTGAATCTGGTGCAAATTGTTCCTCCGTCTTGTGCAAGACAGCAAACAGAACATTGTCCTTATCCAGAAATATGACCGACCGCCCACCCTCCCTGCCCCCCTCTCCCTCCCCACCTCCCTCTCCCTGTACATCTTTCCCAACCACTCCCCCCACCCTACTTCTCATCAATCAGAAATGAGACTCCAACGTCAGGGCAACCTCGGAAGTGAGCTAAAACATTCATGTCACCTCCCACATCCTAATAACCCCCCTCTCCCCACCCATCCCATCCTCTAAAACCCTTCCTCCGCTCGTCCTTAGCAACCAGGTCTCCCACACGCAAACCAATCCAAACACATAGTAAACAGGAAATGGGCAGGGTGTCTTGGTGGGGGTGGGGTCTAATCAGACTTGTCTTTCTTCTTTGGTGTGACTTTATTGGCCACCGCTGATCCCACCGCTCCGACGCCGCCTGTCACCACGGAGACGCTGCCCTTGACCAGGCCCACCCCGGCAGCGGGTACACTGGTCACCGCCGTCTTCGTGAGTTCAAAGCTTTTACAGCCCACCCAGGCCACACCCCCTAGAGTGGCACCCACCGCACCCCTGGTAATGTTGAAGAGGCCACCCCCCACTCTCCACACAATGCCAGCTTCAGTCTTAGGGTGATCTTTCTCCAGGTCTGTGAGGAAAAGAGGGGGAGGGAGAGAAAGAGCGAGGTAGAGAGATAGAGAGGAGTGAGGGAGAGAGAGAGATGGACAAAGAAGGAGAAACAAAAAGTAAGAGAATGAAAGGAAGGAGGGAACAAATGAAGAATAGAGAAAGAAACAAAGAGAATAGGCGAGAAAGAGAAAAAGGAATGGTTATATTATGTCTGCAAAGCAATAAAACAACAATACCGTATGACTTTCCTTGGGAACCTTGAAATAGTGAGAGAGGTAAATAAGGAAATATAAAATGTTAATGTTTCTGTAGAGTCTGTGTTGTGTGGTGAATAACAACATGTGTTTGGTTGTTTACAACTCAGTCCCAGCACTAGATCAGCCATCAGCCAGGATGACTCATAGGCTTCCACATATAGGAAAGAAATATGGGTGATAAAGCTTTTAAATGAAACCTCAAGGGGGAGAAAGAACACGGAAGAGCGATAAATGGGGCCGGATGAAAGAGAGGTAGAGATGGAAAGGATAGGGAACAAGGAACAGGAGATAGAGGGGAAGACTGAAAGAGAGACCGGAAGAGAGAGAGGGTGCACAAGGAGAGAAGAGAAGGAGGGTAAGACAGAGAGGCGAGAGAGGGAAGAGGGGTCAAGACAAAAAAGGGTAGAGAAGAGAGTGTACGTGATGAAAAGAGAGGTGATTGAACTGGAACTGGCTCAATCTCTCTTCTAAGTGCACCATGCTAATAAATGGGGAGTCAGGTGGCTGAGCGGTTAGGGAATCGGGCTAGTAATCAGAAGGTTGCCGGTTCTATTCCGGGCTGTGCAGGATGACGTTGTGTCCTTGGGCAAGGCACTGTACCCACTGTCCCTGTACTAACTGTAAGTTGCTCTGGATAAGAGCGTCTGCTATATTACTAAATGTAAAATGTAAATGTAAACGTGTTTAACGTTTACTGAAGTCATGTTCATCCTCTGTGTAATGGATCATCATATTTTGGATGAATTTAGTCCATTGATTTCAGTATGCCCCCCCCCCCCCCCCCATGTTATCTCTTCACAGATAGCAGACAGCAGACTGCTTAAACCCTGCCCAAATGATAAACTATTCCCTGTCACGTCCCTTCGTGATGTGGCGCCATGTTATATCTCCTTCCCCCTCAATCCAGCATGAACATGGAGGTGGCAGCCATATGTGTTTTCCAACTCTCCCTCCCTCTCCTCATTTCTTCCTCTGTCCCCAAGTGTCAGAGAGAGAGAGAGAAAGAGAGGGAAAGAGAGAGGGGGAGAGAGAGAGAGAGCAGAAGAAGATGTCCCTCGACTTGTCTATGTCATTCCTTCTACACAGACGTGAAGGCCATCCAGTTTAGCTGTTAGCTGTTAGCACACACACACACACCCACATACCCACTAAAGTGTGGAATCCACTTTGGCAGCCCTTGTAGGATCAGGGCAGAACCTGGAAGGATGGTTGAGTGTAGAGCAGCTTCTCAGGCACGTTAGAACAGCTCCTTTTCTCTACTCACAACGCTGGGATGCTGGCAGGCCCGCTGCTAGTGCTGCTTCTATTTAGGGCTTCCTTCATCAAAAGACTGAAAGCAGCAGCAGCACCACCCACACACACACACCTAGCTACATAATTCTGGCCCTCCAGAAGGGAGTGGGCTAGTGTTCAGATCAATACAGATACAGAAGATGGCTTTGCTCACTATTCCCAGGGTCCTAATTCCTAGGGTCCTATTTCCCACAGTTCAGGGTACAGTAACTCGCTATCAATCCCAGAGAGGAACAGAGAAAGACAAGCAGACTGTAGAGTTCAGCTGGTGTACTATTAGTGCTATAGAGTATTAGTTCATATCTGTGATTAAGTACAAGTCCAGAGAGAAGGGAGACACAAACACAACTTGCCAGAAGAAAAGACTGATCCCCCTTATCTACTTTTTGTCTACCTCCTTCCCTTTGAACATCAGAGCTTCAGAGGAGGTGGGAAGAGGGGTAAAGGAGGGGGGAGGGAGGGAGTGGGGAGTGAGGAACCTTTCCCCTGTGGGAAAGGTTCATCAGCAGCTTCATCAGCAGCTGGCTCCTTTCCCAGAGTGCACCTGTTGGAGACAGGAAGTTGAGCACAGGGCGCTTTGAAGACACATCCTTCCTTCCCCAGATCTGCCTAACCCCTGTCTCTGTCTCCCTTCTGCCTCTGTCCCATCTCTCCTGGCCCAGCCCAGCCTCATTCCAGTCTGGGGCCATCTTAGCGCAACCCAGATCCAGCTAGCCTTCTCAAAGAGAACTGTGTGTGTATGCGTGTGTTCAGAGGTGTCACTATGAGGCAGCACATTCTCTCTATTCTAGAGTAACTATACTATACTAGAGTAACAAGCGAACAGAGAACACTCTAATAAATACACCTAATCTTTCAATTAGACAACTCTTCATAAAGACTACATTAAACTAAACTAAGTCAAACAGAGCCACATACTCACCAGACATTAGGCACTCTTTAACACTCTTTATCCTATTCTCCTTATTAGCAAGACTCCCTCAGAGCAGAGATGCACAGTAGCATTGTGTTTTCACCCAGCCTGTAGCTTATATTACTGTCTGGGGAAGCTATAATGGCCAGAAATAAATAACTCTCATAAAACTGAGAGATATTAAAGAATGAACCTGTTGAGGGCCCTGTGTGGAGGTGAAGAGCAGCTGGAGAGGAGAGGAAAGGAGAGTTTTTAACGAGGGTAATGAGTTCTGAGGGAGCTGCTGCTGAGGGTAGCATTTCCCTCCCTCATGGTGCATGATGGGATAGAAGGATAACAAGCCCTGGAGACTCCTAAATCACCGCCGTTCCTCGTTCCCCACCTCCTGCACTGTAAGCACATCATCTCCGAACAGAGCGACCAACTCCACCTCTGCAAGAACCTCATCACCTTTAAAACAGAGACCCACTCCTCTTATGTCAGGCTGCAATGTCCAGACCTGCGCTGGCCTGGGCTCTGATTACAGTCATCTGGAGTCATCACCATTTACTCCAGAGGAGCTCAGTCTCTCTTTCAATATGTTTGAGGGGTTAACTTATAGTAGTGGATGGTGTTTCTGATGCTTTAGTGAAGTGCTGAGTTTGTTTGAGCGAGCATGACAGTTCACACGTGACTGACTGCTAATGAATCATCAGACTGACTCTCTGCTGCCTCCAGTGTCTTCTCGGTGATAACAAAAACAAGCCAGCCTGTCAATAACGCTACTCTGACAACAATAGTGCTATTTAAAACCGTTCATATTTTGTTGATGTGGGAAAGACGAAGACGGTGTTGAAGAGCCAGCTGTGGAGTGGTGAGGTTAGTTGTGAGGTGAGGTCAGCTGTTAGGGGGTGAGGTGTGGAGGTGGTGAGGGTGTTAACTGTGAGTGGTGAGGTGGTGTATCGAGGTGAGAAGGTTAGATGTGAAGAGGTGAGGTGAGGAGTGATAGCAGCTGTACAGCCGAGTGAATCCATATCTCTGGGTTGAACTACCAGCTGTTAGTAAACAAGGCTAGTGGCAGTGTTTACCCTAGGTTTACAGCTTTGGGGGGGGGGGGGGGGGGGGGGGACCATGTAGAGACATGGTCGCCCGACCATGTAGAGACAGAAATGACATGCCGTCGGAGCGCGAATATAATGGGAAACACTGAGTGGTGAGGAACATATGAATGTGTAGGCCAAGTCACACAGGGAGTGGGCTAGGATTGAGTAGGCTGGACTGGGGTGGGCTTGGCTAGGACTAGGATGGAGTAGGCTATACTGGGTTAGGCTAGGATCCAGGGCAGGCCAATCATTAGTTAGACATAGCGTTGATACCAGTTTGAGAATAACTGACAGTTAGAGAGAACTTTGTTTGTAACTACTGCACTGTAAATTCAGCAAATCACAAAAACCTCCATCTCCTAGACAATTTTCTCCTTAATCTGAGGCTGGTTGAATGATAAAATGCTCAGCCTTTCTACCATCAAACCACCCAGTAATAATAAATAGTACTTACTAGCATGGTGACGGATGCACACGCTTTCATCGACACTGCTTTTGTCACTAGCCTGTCAGTGCACTCTGAACCTGTCTCAGCAGCCTCATTTAGGAGCTAGCCGTTCTCTCCAATTCCCTCTCTCTTTCTCCCGCTCTCTCTTTGTTCCTTTTTCTCTCTCTCCTCCTATCTCTCCTTCTTTCTAGTTATCCCCCACTCCCTTTCTCTCTCTCTGCCATCTCTCTCCATCTCCACCCCCCCCCCCTCCCACTCCATCTCTCTATCCCTCTCTCCATGTCTCTCAGTCTTAATTATCGGAGGCTTCAGAGCAGACGAGGCCGTGTTAAGGTGATACTGGAGTCTCTGTGATCTTTTCCTCCTCAACACCCTGTCTTCTCCGCAGTGAAATTAAAAGTTTGCTGCAAACATTTAAACCTGGCAGGTGGTAATTATGCATTTCTACCTCTTCTGTGCATACTCTGAGCATCAATACACTCACCCTTCAACACTCTCTGGTTAAGTGGAGTTATTGTGTGCTTCTCTAACTAGCTAGAATACAAACTTTATGATTTTGAACAATGAACAAATCCAGGATATGATCTATTACAGCCAGGACAGATGAGGAAATCCACCCCTAAAAGTTTTAAATAATAACAGTATATCCTACTTCACGTTCGCAATATACTGTACGCACATAACTCAATGACCTCTTAATCTTAATACTGCCCCTTACATGTGTACACCTATTTTTGCACAAGCAAAATCGGGCTCCTATTGTGCTTCTTTGTACCTTAAAGGCATAACACAACTGCTGAATCACATAGTTTATGTATGAGGCATAAAACTTTTAACAGGATCCCCACACAGTCAGCCAGTCAAAAGAAAACTGAACACTAAACATAGGGTAAGCAATTTAGTTTAAGGTCAAACTTCTGAAAACATTGACGGCAGGGCTGGACTGGGACAAAAAATCGGCCCTGGCATTTTTGGCCCAGGCAGCCCACACCCACGTGACTGGTCAGACACATTCCCTGCAGACAGTCCTTAAAATATGCGTGCATTCTATAATATGAGCTGCCTAGTGTTCTGCTTCATGTGATAGTTTTGGATCCTTCAAGAAGGGTCTCAAGACTTATCTGTTGATCTTACACTTAAATAATTAATTAATTCTTAGAGTTATGATTTGTATATTTATGGTATAAAAAATATATACATATTGATATTTGATATTGTATTGTTATTATTACTATTTTGCTTAATATTGGCTTAGCAACTTTTAAACTGTTTACTGTTAATTGTTGGAATGCTGCTTCAGCATTCCAAGTATTTGAATCTTTATTCAACTTCTTCATATTATTGTTGGAATACTGCTTCAGCATTTTATTTCTTCCATGACACCTTTCAGCTTCTTCAAATCTTCAGCTATTAAAGATCCTGTCAAGTAAATTCCCTGTTTTGCTTCTAAGTACATTATATACGTGTGAAATTAGTTCCTGAAAGCATGTGCAAAGCGCTAAAACTTTGTCACACTGAAATGTGGAGTTAAACCGAAGAACAGTTTCTCTTCCGTTTTCAGATCAGGTTTTAATGTCTACGTCATTTCGCCCTATTTACGTCAGATCACTGAATGGCTCCTCCTGCTGTACTGTTATTATAGCCGACATCAGCTAGCTAGCTAGCTTCAGGATGTCTCCCACCACCCGCAACTGCATCTTCCCTGGATGCAAGAACTCCATCTACGCTGCAACGCCATTTAAGTTCCCTATTGATAATGAAAGGAAAAATAGGTGGATAGATTTTGTGAAGAGCCACGCTCATGGAAAGCTTCGGATAAACTCCAACAGCCGCCTCTGCACTGACCATTTCACGGCGGACAGTTTTAACATGGACCAGAGACAGACGGGGTTCACCAACACACGGCTTCTCTTGCAGCGCGGAGCCGTACCGAGCATCGCCCCTCTGGCCGTTCATCCTCCGGTCGCACCTGGACCATCCACCGCCACCAGCAGTTCATCACTCAGTTCTGTGTGCTTGTTATAATTATACTAGATAACTTTTCCAGAGGTATCTCTGCTATGAGTTAGGGCAAACCGCTAAATTGATATTAGGCTACTCGGTGTAGAATGATGGTATTTTGGTGAAATAGCTAATGTGTTAGAAGTAGCCTAGTTGGAGAGCTCACTGTCTGCTGTCTCTGGTGTCCATTTTTACTGTTACAGCTCAGGGGAACATTTCATTTATATGCATCTGTATGTTTCACTCATTGAACAAATACATTCTAATTCTATACGTTTTTTTTCGGCTTGACATAGCGTCCATTATCTGGGTCGGAGGAAGGCACTAGGCAGCGAGGGGCGGAGCTTCAGCTCCTTCAGGCGACACGTCCCCCCAGTCTCAAGCAGAGAAGACAGCTGATTTTTTCAAGATTTCAAAGCCTAATTTAACATACTTGTCGTGTTATTTTTTCATTTGAATTTGGATGGGTAGTTAATAACACATTCTGTGGTGTGGCGAACTTAAAACTCGTTTCCAGGTCCACTTTACAGGATTTTTAAAACCGTTCCGATATCAAAATATTTAGCAGTTTCAGGCTATGACTGCTATGACTTTTCAGCTTTCTAACTCTTATGTTTGAATTAATATAAATCAATATTCATAATATTTTTAACATGGTTTTCCAATGGAGTTTTGTTTTCAAATCCTTTCAATCCTCTTAAACTTCTTCAACTTTCAAATCCTTCTTCTTCCTCAATCTTTAAGCTACAGCCACCATTTAAACTTTAAAATGTTGAAAAAACCCTAAACTATTTTTTTTTAAATTCAGCTTTTAGATATCTATTCAACTTTTTTCAATATCACTGATTATGTTTCATGACTTTTTCAAACCGTTTCTGAGATTTACATGGGTGTTTACGTGAAACCCTAGAGTGCAGACTGAAACGCTTAGAGTGGAGGGCAGCTTCGGATGTCGTTGAAAAAATATTTCTAGTTTGCCAGCATTGCCACAATTTTCGCTCTTCATGCTTCGTTTTTGGATCAATAGATAGCTAATTTTGTGCTGGTCGTAGACAGTTGTCTGTTGAATCCAACAGACAACAGACATTTGTTCAGAGCCCCACGAAAGCGAGACAAAGTCCAACTCTCGCCCCATAGAGACCAATGCAAATCTGGTGACAAAATCGTCAGAGAAAGCAAAAAGAACAAGATTTTGAAACTGCCGGTAGAGTCGTATTTCTGACCGCACAGAAATATAAAGGACATCTCTGGTTTCGGCAGAGTCTTGGGTCTCGGAAAATATCCTTATTTTTTGGATTGGACATATAGTTTTGCGTCTAGGTCAACTTGTTTGAGGTGTGGATGCTAGGTAAATGTTCGTTTTTCTCTCTGCCTAGCTCGTTAGCCATCACAGCTGCACCATCACCGTGGCAACCAAACAAACACGCACCAGGAAAGCAAAAGGAACACGTTTTCGAAACTGCAGGTAGAGTCGTATTTCTGACTGCACAGACATATAAAGAATATCTCTGGTTTCGGCAGAGTCTTGGGTCTTGGAAAATATCCTTAGATTTTGGATTGGACGTACAGTTTTGCGTCTAGGTTATCTTGTTTGAGGTGTGGATTCTAGCTACATTTCTCTTATTCTCTGCCCTCAACGCGTTAGCAATCATAGCTGCACCATCACCGTAACGACAGACATGCACCACTCAGTCTCTCACACAGGTGATTGGTATGTTTACTTGACCATGAGAAACCCGATTACTAGCAATTGTCGGTTTATGCCAATAATACGATTACTCCGTTTACATGTGTAATTAGTTATGCGATTGTAACAGACGTGGTCTTGCAAGCTCCGTCAGAGGTATCGGGCAAATCGTCCCGCACTGGGTTCAAACTTACCACCTCTGGCTTCCCAAGCGCCACCACTACCAACTACGCCAACGAAAAGCTAGCTATTCGTTGATGCGGGTGGCCTGTTACATACCTGAGGAGTGAGTTTCACCGATACACACCGGCTACACGATTACTCAATAAACGCGTCTACATGATTCTTTTTTATTAATCGTTGTATGCTCCACGGACAAAACTTGCACCATCATCCTTCTGCAACAAAGTGTCGCTGTGTCTTCCTGTATCGGCCCTACTGCTGTATGTTTCATTCCATCAACACATTGAATCCTACTAAGAAAGCCGAGTAAACGCACTCAATGCACACATCTGCTACTGCTATTACTATCCCAACTATAATTTCAGCTGTTAAGACTATAATATTCTTTTTATGACTAGCTAGCCTAGGCCTACTTCTTCTTCTGTTTAACAGTTCAGCTTTCAGCTTCTCCCGCATTGTATTTCAGCTCTTAGCGTTGTTAGATGATGCAGTTCAGTTTCCACACTGCCTCTTGTGTGACTCACACATTTTTGACATTCATTTCAGCTTGCGGGTATTTTCTCATTTCTGTATTTTCTGCAATTTAAGAAAAATAATTTCATCTTTCAGCATTCCAACGCATTTTCAGCAGGAAATGCCTTTCTAGTTTTTATTATTGTTGGAATGCTGCTTCAGCATTCCAAGTATTGTTCTTTGAATCTTTATTCAACTTCTTCTATTTCTTCCAAGACACCTTTCAGCGCCTTCAAATCTTCAGCTATTAAAACCGTTCAGCTATCAAAAAATTCAGCAGTTTCAGGCCATGGGTGCTATGACTTTTCAGCTTTGTACCTCTTATGCTTGAATTAATATAAATCAATATTCATAATATTTTTAACATGGGTTTCCAATGGAGTTTTCTTTCAAATCCTCTCAAACTTCTTTAAACTTCTTCAACTTCCAAATCCTTCTTCCTCAATCTTTCAGCTAGAGCCACCATTTAAACTTTAAAATGTTGACAAAACCCTAAACTATTTTTTAATAATTCAGCTTTTTGATATCTATTCAACTTTTTTCAATATCACTGATTATGTTTCATGACCTTTTCAAACCGTTTCTGAGATTTACATGGGTTTCTATGTAGAGAGCTAGAGTGAGGCATTGGAATGTTGCGCAAATTCAGAGTGACAGCAGAGTCCGAAACCGTTTTCTTTTTTAAATGGCACTTTTGCCCTCACGGCCACAATATTAACTTTTCAAGCTTCATTTTGGAACAAAACGATGCCGTGCTTGTGCTGGTCGGACTCATATGGGTATGGAAACCCACAGTTATTTACTTTTTGCGTGAGGAGCCCGAGAGTGAGACAAAGTCTGTCTCAAGCCCCATAGAGACTAATGCAAATGTTGGGACAAATTCGTCAGAGAAAGCAAAAAGAACAAGATTTTGAAACTGCCGGTAGAGTCGTATTTCTGACCGCACAGACATATAAAATACATCTCTGGTTTCGGCAGAGTCTTGGGTCTCGGAAAATATCCTTATTTTTTGGATTGGACGTATAGTTTTGCGTCTAGGTCAACTTGTTTGAGGTGTGGATGCTAGGTATGTTGTTTCGTTTGTTTTTTTTCTCTCTGCCTAGCTCGTTAGCCATCACAGCTGCGCCATCACCGTGAAGACCAAACAAACGCGCACCAGGAAAGCAAAAGGAACACGTTTTCGAAACTGCAGGTAGAGTCGTATTTCTGACTGCACAGACATATAAAGAATATCTCTGGTTTAGGCAGAGTCTTGGGTCTCGGAAAATATCCTTATTTTTTGGATTGGACGTATAGTTTTGCGTCTACGTTAACTTGTTTGAGGTGTGGATTCTAGCTACATTTCTGTTATTCTCTCCCCTCAGCGCGTTAGCAATCATAGCTGCACCATCACCGTGGCAACGACAGACACGCACCACTCAGTCTCACGCAGGTGATTGGTATTAGCTGATTAGTGGAGTCACAAGACAGAGTTTGATAGTATTTCAACCTAATACAATTTACAAGAGGTGACTCTGCAGGTGCTGCTAATATCTCCTTTACTACTATTGCTAATGGAACTGTTTTATTCTACTACGCCACTGAGTGCGTTTACTTGACCATGAGAAACCCGATTACTAGCAATTGTCGGTTTATGCCATACGATTACTCCGTTTACATGTGTAATTGGTGGCCAAGCCGCGAAGCGGCGAAGCCACTTAAGTGTTTCTACCTTTTCTTATTAGGGGCCAAGCAGCGAAGCTGCGAGGCACCTATTGTTATTGTTAGTATTATTAGGGGCCAAGCAGCGAAGCTGCGAGGCACCTATTGTTATTGTTAGTATTATTATTATTATTATTAGGGGCCAAGCAGCGAAGCTGCGAGGCACCTATTGTTATTGTTAGTATTATTATTATTATTATTATTATACTTCTTAAGACTGGGTGTCTATGGCAGGCCCTAGAAGCGCTTGGTCGAAAGTTGTGAAATTTGGCACACTCATTAGGGACAGTCCCCTGGTCCAATTCACAAAGTTTCATGTCCCATACTCGGGCACTCTAGCGCCACCAATGGGTCAAAGTTGGAGTTGTGTTTACACACGCAACTTTTAAACCGTATGACCCATTTTCAAAAATCAGGTACCATTGGATTCCCTGGATCAAGCCGAATTCAATGCACACCATGGCGTCAATTTCCGGTTTATAGATTTTCCGCTATTTCCGGTTTTATCAAAAACCTTTGAAAGCCTACTCCTCCTACAATCTTTGTCAAATCTTCTTCAAAATTACCATATATGCTCTTCAGACCAAGCCGCACAAAAGTTATGGTAGAGCATTTTGATACCCACAACCGTTTGTCCGTGACAGCCAATCAAAATCAGCAGAAAAGCCACCAAACAGGAAGTGAAGTCATATCTCAGCAGTTGTTTGAGGCAGTGAAACTAAATTTGGTAGGCCGCCTCGGAAACTTATTCTGAGGATGTCCTCCAAAGATTGTGTCATGTGAGTAAAAGGGGGCGTGGCCGGAAGCATAAACGTGTTTTGGCTAATAACTGTTGAAGTGTTTACCTTAATAAAGTAATTTCTTTGTCTGTTGATGTCTTGTGAAATATCAAGCCTGACTATTAATAACTTTTCATAAAATTCGAACGGACGTGGCCGCCATTTTGGATTTCATGGAAAAGTATAAAAACCTTTTGCACGCCCCAATTTTTGTCCAATGTTTACCAAATTTGGAAAAGATGATCTTTAGACCCAGTTTCACAAAAGCAATCAGAAGAATTTTCAATTTTCAAAAACTGTTGTTCGGTAGAGACGATCAAAAGCGGTGGCGAAGCCGCCAAACGAGGCGCAAGAGCATATCTCAGCAACCATTTGCGCGATTGTCACCAAACTTGGGTTCCATCATTCCCATGAGGAGCAGAGGAGGCCTGCAGTGTTATACCAGAAAAATAACTTTGAACTCTCAGTACTCTTGAACGCAAACATATATTTCAACCAAACTTGGTGTGTTGCACGAGTGCAACAGGTTGTTGTGACTTAATTGTTGCACAAGTGCTATGGAGGCCATGTCCTGCTCTGGACTGCTTGGCCCCTCCATTGCTGCTTGCAGCTATATTTAGGGTTCCTCCGGTAGGAGAACCCTATTGTTATTGGTGGTATTATTATTTTTTACCCATGGGAGTCAATGGCAGCCCCTAGACCAGTACCGTAAAAAGTTGTGAAATTTGGCATGTTGAAACTGCAGACCATTAGTAACTACCATACCAAACATGGGCCATGTGAGACAATAGGTGGCGCTACAGGCCACGCCCCAATATGTCAATTTTCAAATTGATGCCATTTGCAGGCCATAAGTCCCAAAATTCTGAAATTCATTACATATGCCTTATTTCTCATGAGGAATAAAAAAGCCTCAAGAAGCTATAACGGCCGCCATATTGGATTTTTCTGTACAATAAAGATTAAGGAAACGCGTTTTTTCCCTACTCCTCCTACATTTTTGGTTGAATTTTCTTCAAAATTGCCATAGATGATATCCAGACTGAGCCTCACAAAAGTTATCGTTGGGATTTCTGATTTTCAAAACCGTTTGTCCGGTAGAGCCAATCAAAATCTGCAACAAAGCAACCAAACAGGACGTTTGGTCAAATCTCAGCAAATCTTTGAGATATCAACACCAAACTTGGTATGTCACGTGGAAGACACTACAACATGTTACCATGTGCAAAGGCAACTTCATACCTCAAAAAATGATTGATATAAAGCAAATTGAATTTATTGCTAATGCTAAAATAATGCTTTACACATCCGCCGGCCAAAAACTGATACTCTGATTCAATCACTAGTTCATATGAAGACTCTTGAGAATGTTGAGTACACAAATCTGAGAAAAAGTTGACTGTAACATGAAAACTCGATTTTTAGTGAATATTTGAAACATGCATGCTTGGCTAATTTCTAGGGCTGTTTCCCCAAATCCTCTCTCCCTTTGCTCCTGTGCGCGCGTGCTCCACATTCTCACACACACAAGGGGCCAGAGCCCCATGACACACGCATGCTTTCTTGAAAATGTGTGCTGACCAAGCCCCCACCCTCGTTTTTTAGCCCCTGTTTCATTTCGCTTCCAATCGCAGCTCGCTGTTACGAATATAAATTATTTTTCGGCGGCCATTGTTGTTTCCTGTGTCCCGTGAAAGTCGTGTCCCGTGAAAGCCGTGTTGGAGGCAGCCACTTTCGGTAAGTCCTGGTTTTACACATTTTAAGCTAGAATTAATGATTGGGCTTGTGAAAGTACACTACTCTTGAATTATGGTGAAGGTTTACCACTTTTAGACCTTTTAGATCGTGATTCTGAAGTGACGGAAAACCGAACTCGAAAAGTAGCTACTGTAGCTCTAGCTTTTTTCCTCTGTGTTTTTAATTAGTGAGTCATTTTGCATCTCGGCGAATTGTTCATCAAAAAGGTCGAGGAGAGCAGCCTTTAGGAGAAAAAGCAATTCCCCACAGACCTGTCGGCTCATAATGGTGATTTTTGGCGTGAAAGTCTTTGTAATAAGCCTATGCGGCAGGGAGACTTTTTCAAGGCGAGCCTGTTTCATTCGTCATATGCCCTGAGAAAGCGACCTACGTTAGCCAGGCTAGTTTTGCCAATTTCGGTAAGTCAGGCTATTTAAAGGTCTCTTACAGTCAGAATCACTGTTTACAAGCAAAGGTCGAGCTGGTCTTTTGTCAGATGTGTATATATTGACCAGTTTAGAGGTAAATACTCTTGCCAGAGCCTGGAATCGAACCCGTGTTTCGAGTGACTGCATGGGTCTCCATGAGGTCAACACATTTGGATTCAAGTTCAAGTAATGACACTGCATTTCACAGTCAAAACTGAAGTCTGTATCAACACATTTGGATTCAAGTTCAAGTAATGACACTGCATTTCACAGTCAAAACTGAAGTCTGTATCAAGTGTAGATGGGAAAAGCTTCATTTTTCACAACTGACATGGACCCTTTCTTCACTTTGACAGGTCTGGAGGGTCATGCAGAGGCCTGCTCAACAGAGTTCAACAGAGGATGCAACAGACTCAAGGATGGTGAGATCCACACAGACCCCTTGCTGGACTACCCCTCTCTAGCTGGACAGCTTCTCTTCAGCCCTGACCCCAGAACAGCTTGATCCAGCTGGCCTGCCTGCCTGCCTGCCTGCCTGCAGGCCCTGCTTGCCCCTGCCTGCCAGCCCTCCAGAGACAGTCACCCCACAGACACAGTAGCTCTGCAGCCTGCTTTTTTGAGGACATTGATGAAAAAGGACAAGCCAGCATTACTTTGATGAAAGTCTAAATGTTTAATCCTTTCCATGTGCCAGTATGCCAAGCTGCTGACTTTGTGTCTTAAGTGATGAAACTAGTTCAAGTGATAGACTTTTGACCTGAATCCAATGATTATTCATCTGAATAAAAACCACTCAAGAGAAGTACTGCTTCTTGGAGCATTTGTGCTCCACATCAGTACATCTCACACATTTGCCTTTGTTTCCATGGGATTCATGGAATTGTTAGTTTCTGCTCCACCATTTCCACCCTAGTGTAATAATAAGTATAATTTAGGACAGCAATTACATTTTTGTGTTATCCTTCCGCATTACACACATTTAGTCAATGTTCTTAAACTCAACCGATTATTGTCATATTACCATACTGTTCATATTGAACAGACATCAGTGTTTACTTGGAAAGATGACTGTATATTTCCACTTTTGATTTGTATTTCCATCGTAAGTTTGGTCTTTAATTTCATTTGGAAGTGGTATTAAAAGGTCTTACATTTAACTTGTTTATACCTGTAGACACCCTGTGAAGCCCCCACTGCAGAGACAGTTGGTGACAGAGAGGTGCAGACATTAAGTTAAACATGCCTTAAGAATAGAGTAACAAATAGAGACTAAATGTGTAAATGGCTGTTGAAACTCAGTTCTCTGAGTTGGTGCATGTCAGTTTAGGCAAAGGTAACCTTTTAAACCTCTAGGTTTAAAACAAATTCAGATTTGATTGGAACTCTCTTTTATACATTTATAGTTGGATTTGACATTTAATTCATTTAGCAAGTTGTTTAACTCAAACAACCATAACACGGTACATATGGTATACAAAGCTGCAGTCAGATTTGGCGAAATTGTTAGCTTGGATGTTATCTTTACATATAGATGGGGTCTTGTTGATGCGCACGCAGCTTCAAGGCAGAAAGACGCGTTCCATTTCACTTTTACTGTACCTACACCTTTAATGTTCCCGCCATCCCCCCATTTCTGAATAAAGTTCGACTGATCTGATTTGTTGATTTCTGTTGCTATGAAAACCAGTTTAGCCAAGCTAACTAACATTGTTTTTAGCTAGCTTGCATTACCATTCAATTGCTAACAAAACATTAGTAAAAATAGCTTGCTAATCGGGCAGAACTTGAACTCGGGCAGGAGACTCTGAGACCTCAGCGCACCACTAGCATCTCGTCATATCACGCAGTCGGAGCACAGCTAGATAATCAGCGTCAGCGCTCTTGGGTACCCAGCATGCAGTGCGGCATGTTAAAAAAACAACAGCTACGCAAGGGATTTCAGTTGTTGTGTTCGTTCAGTTAGATGTTTGTAATGTTATTGGCCGGGTTTCCCAGATTCGTTAAGAAGCTCTTAACGCTAAGAGCTTCTTAGGAGCGTTCTAAGAGCGTTCTAGAGCGTTCTTAGAACGCTCTTAAGAAGCTCTTAGCGGCCATTGTTTGTTAGTTAATATAATCTTGTTGGTCACCTTGAGTGTGCATGCTGTGTAGTTTAATGGGAACAGAGAGTCGGCCATTTTACTATCACAGGCTATACTTGCAAGGAGCTGAACGTGGGCTGTGCCCTAGACCAGACCAATTGCCTATGAGGCTAATCTTGATTCTGGATTGACTGAGATTCTGGAAAGAGATCTACTCAAGAAGAGAGTCAATATCTGTGGTTTTCAAGCCATCTTTGAGAAAGTTTGAAAACAATGTTGCGGTTAATATGTTTTGATTGTGGGAGGCAACTTTTGGACTACACATAAACCTCATGCGGCCACCGCACCACCCGCACTGGCAAAGAGGGAAACAGCATGGATGGGGAAAGTGTGTGGGCAGAGCAAGCAGTAGTAGTACATAAACTACACACGTCCTTTACTAAAGTGTATTCTGACTTTCATAAAGTTATTGTTGTAATCAAAGCTTTTAAAGAATGGATCTCTGCATGATGGGCCTGACCAGAGCACAGGTGGCCTGACAGAACACGCTTCAAAGTTGTCACTTTCAAAAGGGTGGCATTTTAACCCTGTCAGTCCAAAATGTCTAAAAGTTGGTACGCATGCCTTATTGCCAATGGGGAACAAAGAAGTCTCAAGAACCCATAATGTCGGCAGCATGGATATTTCTCGACAGTGACAATTTGTGAAGAATTTCAAAAAATGACTTCAAATCAGCCATTGATCCAATTGTCTTGAAATGTTGTGTACATGTATGAAATACATGTCTGTGTCATGTCAATTTTGTAATGGTTTGCAATGCTGAGGAGGAACCCGCCATTGCTGCCTGCAGCTATATTTATTATTATTAGGATTCCTCCGGTAGGAGAACCCTATTGTTATTGGTGGTATTATTATTTTTTACCCATGGGAGTCAATGGCAGCCCCTAGACCAGTACCGTAAAAAGTTGTGAAATTTGGCATGTTGAAACTGCAGACCATTAGTAACTACCATACCAAACATGGGCCGTGTGAGACAATAGGTGGCGCTACAGGCCACGCCCCAATATGTCAATTTTCAAATTGATGCCATTTGCAGGCCATAAGTCCCAAAATTCTGAAATTCATTACATATGCCTTATTTCTCATGAGGAATAAAAAAGCCTCAAGAAGCTATAACGGCCGCCATATTGGATTTTTCTGTACAATAAAGATTAAGGAAACGCGTTTTTTCCCTACTCCTCCTACATTTTTGGTCGAATTTTCTTCATAATTGCCATAGATGATATCCAGACTGAGCCTCACAAAAGTTATCGTAGGGATTTCTGATTTTCAAAACCGTTTGTCCGGTAGAGCCAATCAAAATCTGCAACAAAGCAACCAAACAGGACGTTTGGTCAAATCTCAGCAAATCTTTGAGATATCAACACCAAACTTGGTATGTCACGTGGAAGACACTACAACATGTTACCATGTGCAAAGGCAACTTCATACCTCAAAAAATGATTGATATAAAGCAAATTGAATTTATTGCTAATGCTAAAATAATGCTTTACACATCCGCCGGCCAAAAACTGATACTCTGATTCAATCACTAGTTCATATGAAGACTCTTGAGAATGTTGAGTACACAAATCTGAGAAAAAGTTGACTGTAACATGAAAACTCGATTTTTAGTGAATATTTGAAACATGCTTGGCTAATTTCTAGGGCTGTTTCCCCAAATCCTCTCTCCCTTTGCTCCTGTGCGCGCGTGCTCCACATTCTCACACACACAAGGGGCCAGAGCCCCTTGACACACGCGCGAGCTTGGTACGACGCACAAGAAGAAGGCCATTTTATAGTTGGAGAAGACTTGAAGACAACGACTGACGAGACTCCTGCAGCCCTCAGAGATTTTCATTGTTACATTTGACAGTGAGTAATAAGAGCCTACAACGGCAGTACAAAACATGTATTTTAGCGTTTGTATTCGTATGATAACTTGAAGACTTTTATACTGTTGTAAACAGGATAGCAGCTAATCTATCTAGGCTAGCTGAGCTAAGGATTTCTCTTTGTACAGGCAGTATTACAGGCTAGCAAGCCGTACAATCTTTAACATTATACTTGCTTCTGTGAGACGCGTTTGAAATTTGTATACTGTGCGTAACTATGCGGTTGGGTTGTTCTATTTCTACGGTCTTCACATCGTAAGTTATTCTTTTCCAAACTGTAGCTAGGTAGCCTAGTTTGCTGCACAGATAGAGCTACCTAGCATTAAACAAGTAGCAATGGTACCATGGTTGTTTTGCTTGCTAGCTTTGTTTGGGTTCATGGTTTGATCGTTTAGGAGTTCCATTGAAAGCCTATAGAGCTACAATATGTTTGTAATCGGCATGTTGTACTATGCTGCACGATTTCCCATCTCTTGATAACATTTTATATTTGTATCAATTTTATACACTAAATTGCCAAAGTATTCGCTCGGTTGCCTTTACACGCTCATGAACGTGAGTGACATCTCATTCTTAAACCATAGGATATGATGTCGGACCACCCTTTGTAGCTATAATAGTTTCAACTCGTCTAGGAAGGCTTTCCACAAGGTTTAAGAGGTTTATGGAAATGTTTTACCATTCTTCCAGAAGTGCATTTGTGAGGTCCAACATTGATGTGGAACAAGAAGGTTTGGCTCGCAGTCCCTGCTCTAATTCATCCCAAAGGTGTTGTATTGGGTTGAGGTCAGGACTGTGTGCAGGCCACTCAAGTTCGTCCACACCAATCTCGCTCATCCATGTGTTTATGGGCCTTGCTTTGTGCACTGTTGCACAGTCATGTTAGAACAGGAAGGGGCCATCTCCAAACTGTTCCCACAAAGTTTGGAGCATGAAATTGTCAAAATGTTGGTGAATTATTGCATTTCAGGAAATTAACTTATGGGTAGGAAATATTTAATGGATTGGGCTCGGCGGGGTATTTTGTCATCCATCCATTCCTACTCCATGCTCTTGATTATGTAATTGACCTACAGGTACATCTTCTAGGCTATGTTTATTTGTTTTAATTTTCTAATGTGAGTCAGTGGCTTGGCAGTATTTTAACAGTAAGGTTTGGTTATTTGTGTTAAACTGTGATGATTCTTTTGGTGAAACATGAATTTAAAGTAAAAACCATTTGCAAGATAAATTGTTCTCAATTGGTCTTAATTTGTATTTATAGTCGAGTCCGTTTCTCTATGTTTACATTTTACAGACTTAAATTTGAATGTAGACAGTGTAAATTGAATAAAGGTAAATAATGGATGTCTAAATATTTTTTTTAAGTACAGAGATTGGTGTTTTGAGAATCCTAACCCTTTCAATATTTTCTTAAAGGTCTGTATACTAGAACTGTTGAGTATGAAGTTATGATAATGTAAGACTATGAAATTGTTAAGCAGTAGTGTGGTATGTTACATTTCATCGTTTTTGATGCTTTTTCTATGTGTTTTTTAGATGCCATGTTCCAGCAAGAGATCCAGGGACCAAGGATCCACTGTTGAGGTTAGACTTCCTTGTGGGAAAAAATGCTAAACCAGTGTGTTTAAGTGATAAGATTAATTGAGAAAAATGAATGTGAATGAGCATTTTTAACAACGTCTTTGTTACGGACCCATGTTTAAAATGTCCTAATTCAGTCTGTATAGTTGTGGTTGTGTGTTTTTTCTTTTCTCCCCTCTTTCTTTCTATTCGCTGCATGCAGGTATGGTCTAGTCAGCGTTTGTTGGCGGTTGGCTATCAGTCTCCCTATCTCGTGATTGGCAATCAGCCGCGCACTTCCAATCAGCGGTTTAGTTGTCAACATAAAATTACCACACTGGTCAGCTGTTTCAGAGATTGCTTTGGAAAGTTGCTTGTTTAGAGAGTTGTCAAGTCAGAGAGACTTCTTGTTGAAATCATTGTAAATGTTTTTATTATTTTGTTAGAATGGTTTGCTTCATAGTGAACCCTTTTAATAGAGCAGTTAGTGGTGCAGCGTTTATTCGAGGGTGGCGTTCATTCAAGGGCAACGTTTAATTGGTAAGAGAGATTCAGTGAATTGTAGCTGCAGTGCAGCCATAGACAAACACAGAATAGACAAGGAAGTCAAACAAAAGCCCAGTGTAAAATGTATGCCGCGCGTGTCTCTACTTTGTGTACAAATCTGACGCAGCATGCCGTAACATTCTTACACTTTAGCTTTCAAACAGAAACCTGTGCAGAAAGCACTCACCACCAGCAACAGATCTATAGCACGCAAACTTGGTGTTGATGAAAAGCACATTCAGGAATGGTTAAGTCAGCTACCTCGCCATATTGTATACAATATGTGTAACTATCTATAGGCCTGAATGCAATTGTCGCAATTGCATTATAATAATGTATAATTTTTTTTCAAGCAATGTCTTAATTTAGAATTATATAATTGTATTCAGAATTATTACGTGACTTTATTTTGAAGGCCTTTTGGGACGCTCATGAGTGAGAGAGTCGACAACCTAACAGCAAGCGAAGCACAGACAATTTAAAGCTCTGATAAGTTTCAAGTTCAAGTTTATTATCATATACTCATAAACAGCATTTATAAGTAATGAAATTCTTTGTGCTCAATGTCCGTTCAACTTGCAGAATAAAAAAATTCAATACTAAAGAATGGGGAAAAAGGGTAGAAAAAATAAGAAAAATTGTAGTGCAAAAAGATATTTCAAGGACAGTTCAGCATCCTGATGGCATGTGTGAGAAAACTATCCCTGTATCTGCTGGTACAGGACCTTATACTCTTGTATCGCCTTCCAGAAGGCAGGAGGGAGAAAAGACTGTGGCAGGGATGACTAGGGTCAGAAATGATCCACTTGGCCTTTCTCCTGCACCGCTGGCTGTAAAGGTCCTGAATGGATGGTAATGCAGTCCTTGTAATACGCTGTGCAGATTTGACCACTCTTTGTAGTGTCTTCCTGTCCTGGGCAGTGCTGTTGCCAAACCATGTTGTAATGCCACCAGTCAGTATGCTCTCAATGGTGCACCGGTAAAAATTGGTCAGTATAGTGCAGTCCATGCCAAATTTCCACAGTCGCCGCTGAAAAAAGAGCCTCTGTTTCGCTGTCCTTGTAACCACACCAATATGGTGGTCCAGCTCAGATCCTCACTGATGTTGATACCAAAAAATCTGAAACTTTTGACTCTCCACAGCTGTGCCCTCGATGTGAATGGGTGCATGTTCTCCCTGCAGCCGCCTGTAGTCCACTATCAACTCCTTGGTTTTTGCTACATTAAGCAACAGGCTGTTATGCTGACACCAGGATGTCATTGTTGCCACCTCTGCTCTGTAGGCAGACTCATCACCATTCTTGATGCAGCCGATAATGGTGGTGTCATCAGCAAACATAATGATAGTGTTGGAGCTGTTTGTGGCTGCACACCATAGGTGAACAGAGAGTACAACAGTGGGCTTAACACACAACTCTGTGGGGCACAAGTGCTGAGTGTTAGACTGGTGGGGTGATGTTACCTAGCCGTACTGCCTGTGTCCTGTCCAGCTGCACATGGAAGGACTGATGTTCCGGTCCTGTAGTTTTATGATGAGCCTTGATGGTACTATGGTGTTGAAAACGGAGCTGAAGTCGATGAAGAGCATCCGCACGTATATGTTGTTCTGATCCAAGTGAAAGAGAGCAGTGTTCAAGGCCAAAGCTACAACATCATCTGTAGACCTGTTCGGCCTATTTGCAAACTGGAGTGGGTCTAATGCAGGTGACAGGCAGGATGTAATGTGGTCTTTGACTAACGTCTCAAAGCATTTCATCACAACAGGGCAACAGGGCGGTAATCATTGAGACAGTTCACTGATGGTTTCTTAGAGACTGGGATGATGGTGGCCCCCTTGAACCTATTGGGGACGACAGACTGCGACAGGGAGAGGTTAAAGATGTCAGTGAACACCTGCCAGTTCAGGAGCACAGGCCTTGAGAACACAGCCAGGGATGTTGTCAGGTCCTGGAGCTTTATGCACATTCACTCTAAGTGATAAGTTTAAGGTTGTTATAGAGGTTGTTAGCAATCTAAGGAAACCTCTATTCCCTTGTGTAGGCTACAGCATGCAGCCAACAAAGTATGTTGTTTTGTGTCTGTATTTGACTGTGGTGAATGTTATTTACATGCTGCGCATGTCATTGCATGTTCATATTAAGCTAATGTGGTCTTTATTTTCTCATTACAGCGTGAGTTTAGTTTTAACGGTGGATTTGGAGAAAAAGCTTCAAATAAATCTGTAGCAAGAAAGACACTTGCGCCTGCCAGTGTTTCATGGGATAATAGTATGCTACACTTGTAAATTACTTGTGTAATAAATACTGTGTTTTAATTTAACCAATTAAATAACCGTTTTCTGATTTTTTGGGGGAGGCGTTTAATCGAAGGTGCCATTTATTACACAATGTTCATTTTTGGTGCAGCGTTTATTCAAGGTCAACGTTTAATCAAAGAAAAACTGTAGTTTTCTTCCCAGCATGGGAAGGCCAAAGGATGTTTACAATTGTAGTAGGCCATTGATATGTTTTAAAAGTTCAGGGATGTAATTTGTTGGATAAGAAGCCCCCATCCCCCACTCCAGAGACAATTGATGACAGAGAGGTGCTGACATTAAGTTAAACATAGTCATGCGTTAAAGAGTAGAATAAAAAATAGAGACAAAATGTGTACATGGATGTTGAAACTCAGTGCTCTGAGTTTGTGCATGTCAGTTTAGACAAACGTAGCCTTTTCAACCTCTAGGTTTAATTCTCTCTTTTATACATTTAAAGTTGGATTTGACATTTAACAGACATTTAATCATTTAGCAAGTTGTTTGACTCAAAAACCATAACGAAGTACATATGGTGTAAAAAATCTGCAGTCAAATTTGGCGAAATTGCTAGCTTGGATGTTATCTTTACATATAGATGGGTTGGTGGTTACAAACAATGAGGATGCGCACGCAGCTTCAAGGCAGAACAATGCCTACCATTTCACCTCTAGTTTATATGTTCCCCCCCCCCCCCCTTCTGAATAAAGTTAGATTGATCTGATTTGTTGATATCTGTTGCTATGAAAACCATTTTAGCCAAGCTAACTAACATTGTTTTTAGCTAGCTGACATTACCATTCAATCACTAACAAAACACGAATAGAAATACTTTGCTAACAGTCCTCACGTGTAATCAAAAGCTTGTAGTGAGATCACATGCATGACCCCCCGAGACAAGCTTTCATGTTTGCATCGCTAGCATCTCGTCATATTACACAGCCGGAAGACAGCTAGATAATAAATATTGTAGCGTCAGCGCCCTTGGGTACCCAGCATGCAGTGCACACCAAAAACGCAAATAGCTGTGGAAAATAGTTTGGTTACAACAGCTGTGCAAGGGATTTCAGTTGTTGTGTTCGTTCACTTAAATGTGTGTAATGTTATTGTTTTTTACTTAAGATAATACTGTTGGTCACCCTGATTGTGCATGTTGTGTAGTTTAATGGGATCAGAGAGTCTGACCATGACAAAGTATTGTTAAGCTGCTGTACCATCACAAGGTACACTTGCTAACAGCTGGACATTAGCTATACCTTGGTCCAGTTCCCTACATGACTCTTGACAGTTGTTTGACTGAGACTCTAGAGAGAGCTCAATTCAGGTAGAGTTCTAATAGCCATGGTCTTCTAACCAGTTTCAGTTTTGAAAACAGTGTGACTGTGTATGGTATGTTTTTTGGGCTACTTCTAATACTCATACGGCTGCCGCATTTATGCCTTGGCATGACCTGCGCTGGGATAGAGGGAAACCGCATGGATGGGGAAAGTGTGTGGGCAGAGCAAGCAGTAGTAGTACATAACCTACACACTTCCTTTAGTGAAGTGTATCCTCACTTTCATAAAGTTATTGTTGTAATCAAAGCTTTTAAAGAATGGATCTCTGCATGATGGGCCTGACCAGAGCACAGGTGGCCTGACACAACACGCTTCAAAGTTGTCACTTTCAAAAGGGTGGCATTTTAACCCTGTCAGTCCAACATGTCTAAAAGTTGGTACGCATGCCTTATTGCCAATGGGGAACAAATAAGTCTCAAGAACCCATAATGTCGGCAGCATGGATATTTCTCTACAGTGACAATTTGTGAAGAATTTCAAAAAATGACTTCAAATCAGCCATTCATCCAATTGTCTTGAAATGTTGTGTACATGTATGAAATACATGTCTGTGTCATGTCAATTTTGTAATGGTTTGCAATGCTGAGGAGGAACCCGCCATTGCTGCCTGCAGCTATATTTAGGGGCCAAGCAGCGAAGCTGCGAGGCACCTATTGTTATTGTTAGTATTATTATTATTATTATTATTATTATTATACTTCTTAAGACTGGGTGTCTATGGCAGGCCCTAGAAGCGCTTGGTCGAAAGTTGTGAAATTTGGCACACTCATTGGGGACAGTCCCCTGGTCCAATTCACAAAGTTTCATGTCCCATACTCGGGCACTCTAGCGCCACCAATGGGTCAAAGTTGGACTTGTGTTTACACACGCAACTTTTGAACCGTATGACCAATTTAAAAAAATGAGGTACCATTGGATTCCCTGGACCAAGATGAGTTCAACACACCCTATGGGGTCAATTTCCGGTTATATAGATTTTCCGCTATTTACGGTTTTATCAAAAACCTTTAACAGCCTACTCCTCCTACAATCTTTGTCAAATCTTCTTCAAAATTACCAGATATGCTCTTCAGACCAAGCCGCACAAAAGTTATGGTAGAGCATTTTGATACCCACAACCGTTTGTCCGTGACAGCCAATCAAAATAAGCAGAAAAGCCGCCAAACAGGAAGTGAAGTCATATCTCAGCAGTTGTTTGAGGCAGTGAAACTAAATTTGGTACGCCGCCTCGGAACCTTATTCTGAGGATGTCCTCCAAAAATTGTGTCATGTGACTAAAAGGGGGCGTGGCCGGAAGCATAAACGCGTTTTGGCTAATAACGGTTGAAGTGTTTACCTTAATAAAGTAATTTCTTTGTCTGTTGATGTCTTGTGAGATATAAAGCCTGACTATTAATAACTTTTCATAAAATTCGAATGGCCGTGGCCGCCATTTTGGATTTCATGGAAAAGTGTAAAAACCTTTTGCACGCCCCAATTTTTGTCCAATGTTTACCAAATTTGGCAAAGATGATCTTTAGACCCAGTTTCACAAAAGCAATCATATGAATTTTCAATTTTCAAAAACGTTTGTTCGGTAGAGACGATCAAAAGCGGTGGCGAAGCCGCCAAACGAGGCGCAAGAGCATATCTCAGCAACCATTTGCGCGATTGTCACCAAACTTGGGTTCCATCGTTCCCATGAGGAGCAGAGGAGGCCTGCAGTGTTATACCAGAAAAATAACTTTGAACTATCAGTACTCTTGAACGCAAACATATATTTCAACCAAACTTGGTGTGTTGCATGAGTGCAACAGGTTGTTGTGACTTAATTGTTGCACAAGTGCTATGGAAGCCATGTCCTGCTCTGGACTGCTTGGCCCCTCCATTGCTGCTTGCAGCTATATTTAGGGTTCCTCCGGTAGGAGAACCCTATTGTTATTGGTGGTATTATTATTTTTTACCCATGGGAGTCAATGGCAGCCCCTAGACCAGTACCGTAAAAAGTTGTGAAATTTGGCATGTTGAAACTGCAGACCATTAGTAACTACCATACCAAACATGGGCCGTGTGAGACAATAGGTGGCGCTACAGGCCACGCCCCAATATGTCAATTTTCAAATTGATGCCATTTGCAGGCCATAAGTCCCAAAATTCATTACATATGCCTTATTTCTCATGAGGAATAAAAAAGCCTCAAGAAGCTATAACGGCCGCCATATTGGATTTTTCTGTACAATAAAGATTAAGGAAACGCGTTTTTTCCCTACTCCTCCTACATTTTTGGTCGAATTTTCTTCAAAATTGCCATAGATGATATCCAGACTGAGCCTCACAAAAGTTATCGTAGGGATTTCTGATTTTCAAAACCGTTTGTCCGGTAGAGCCAATCAAAATCTGCAACAAAGCAACCAAACAGGACGTTTGGTCAAATCTCAGCAAATCTTTGAGATATCAACACCAAACTTGGTATGTCACGTGGAAGACACTACAACATGTTACCATGTGCAAAGGCAACTTCATACCTCAAAAAATGATTGATATAAAGCAAATTGAATTTATTGCTAATGCTAAAATAATGCTTTACACATCCGCCGGCCAAAAACTGATACTCTGATTCAATCACTAGTTCATATGAAGACTCTTGAGAATGTTGAGTACACAAATCTGAGAAAAAGTTGACTGTAACATGAAAACTCGATTTTTAGTGAATATTTGAAACATGCATGCTTGGCTAATTTCTAGGGCTGTTTCCCCAAATCCTCTCTCCCTTTGCTCCTGTGCGCGCGTGCTCCACATTCTCACACACACAAGGGGCCAGAGCCCCTTGACACACGCGCGAGCTTGGTACGACGCACAAGAAGAAGGCCATTTTATAGTTGGAGAAGACTTGAAGACAACGACTGACGAGACTCCTGCAGCCCTCAGAGATTTTCATTGTTACATTTGACAGTGAGTAATAAGAGCCTACAACGGCAGTACAAAACATGTATTTTAGCGTTTGTATTCGTATGATAACTTGAAGACTTTTATACTGTTGTAAACAGGATAGCAGCTAATCTATCTAGGCTAGCTGAGCTAAGGATTTCTCTTTGTACAGGCAGTATTACAGGCTAGCAAGCCGTACAATCTTTAACATTATACTTGCTTCTGTGAGACGCGTTTGAAATTTGTATACTGTGCGTAACTATGCGGTTGGGTTGTTCTATTTCTACGGTCTTCACATCGTAAGTTATTCTTTTCCAAACTGTAGCTAGGTAGCCTAGTTTGCTGCACAGATAGAGCTACCTAGCATTAAACAAGTAGCAATGGTACCATGGTTGTTTTGCTTGCTAGCTTTGTTTGGGTTCATGGTTTGATCGTTTAGGAGTTCCATTGAAAGCCTATAGAGCTACAATACGTTTGTAATCGGCATGTTGTACTATGCTGCACGATTTCCCATCTCTTGATAACATTTTATATTTGTATCAATTTTATACACTAAATTGCCAAAGTATTCGCTCGGTTGCCTTTACACGCTCATGAACGTGAGTGACATCTCATTCTTAAACCATAGGATATGATGTCGGACCACCCTTTGTAGCTATAATAGTTTCAACTCGTCTAGGAAGGCTTTCCACAAGGTTTAAGAGGTTTATGGAAATGTTTTACCATTCTTCCAGAAGTGCATTTGTGAGGTCCAACATTGATGTGGAACAAGAAGGTTTGGCTCGCAGTCCCTGCTCTAATTCATCCCAAAGGTGTTGTATTGGGTTGAGGTCAGGACTGTGTGCAGGCCACTCAAGTTCGTCCACACCAATCTCGCTCATCCATGTGTTTATGGGCCTTGCTTTGTGCACTGTTGCACAGTCATGTTAGAACAGGAAGGGGCCATCTCCAAACTGTTCCCACAAAGTTTGGAGCATGAAATTGTCAAAATGTTGGTGAATTATTGCATTTCAGGAAATTAACTTATGGGTAGGAAATATTTAATGGATTGGGCTCGGCGGGGTATTTTGTCATCCATCCATTCCTACTCCATGCTCTTGATTATGTAATTGACCTACAGGTACATCTTCTAGGCTATGTTTATTTGTTTTAATTTTCTAATGTGAGTCAGTGGCTTGGCAGTATTTTAACAGTAAGGTTTGGTTATTTGTGTTAAACTGTGATGATTCTTTTGGTGAAACATGAATTTAAAGTAAAAACCATTTGCAAGATAAATTGGTCTTAATTTGTATTTATAGTCGAGTCCGTTTCTCTATGTTTACATTTTACAGACTTAAATTTGAATGTAGACAGTGTAAATTGAATAAAGGTAAATAATGGATGTCTAAATATTTTTTTTAAGTACAGAGATTGGTGTTTTGAGAATCCTAACCCTTTCAATATTTTCTTAAAGGTCTGTATACTAGAACTGTTGAGTATGAAGTTATGATAATGTAAGACTATGAAATTGTTAAGCAGTAGTGTGGTATGTTACATTTCATAGTTTTTGATGGTTTTTCTATGTGTTTTTTAGATGCCATGTTCCAGCAAGAGATCCAGGGACCAAGGATCCACTGTTGAGGTTAGACTTCCTTGTGGGAAAAAATGCTAAACCAGTGTGTTTAAGTGATAAGATTAATTGAGAAAAATGAATGTGAATGAGCATTTTTAACAACGTCTTTGTTACGGACCCATGTTTAAAATGTCCTAATTCAGTCTGTATAGTTGTGGTTGTGTGTTTTTTCTTTTCTCCCCTCTTTCTTTCTATTCGCTGCATGCAGGTATGGTCTAGTCAGCGTTTGTTGGCGGTTGGCTATCAGTCTCCCTATCTGGTGATTGGCAATCAGCCGCGCACTTCCAATCAGCGGTTTAGTTGTCAACATAAAATTACCACACTGGTCAGCTGTTTCAGAGATTGCTTTGGAAAGTTGCTTGTTTAGAGAGTTGTCAAGTCAGAGAGACTTCTTGTTGAAATCATTGTAAATGTTGTTATTATTTTGTTAGAATGGTTTGCTTCATAGTGAACCCTTTTAATAGAGCAGTTAGTGGTGCAGCGTTTATTCGAGGGTGGCGTTCATTCAAGGGCAACGTTTAATTGGTAAGAGAGATTCAGTGAATTGTAGCTGCAGTGCAGCCATAGACAAACACAGAATAGACAAGGAAGTCAAACAAAAGCCCAGTGTAAAATGTATGCCGCGCGTGTCTCTACTTTGTGTACAAATCTGACGCAGCATGCCGTAACATTCTTACACTTTAGCTTTCAAACAGAAACCTGTGCAGAAAGCACTCACCACCAGCAACAGATCTATAGCACGCAAACTTGGTGTTGATGAAAAGCACATTCAGGAATGGTTAAGTCAGCTACCTCGCCATATTGTATACAATATGTATAACTATCTATAGGCCTGAATGCAATTGTCGCAATTGCATTATAATAATGTATAATTTTTTTTCAAGCAATGTCTTAATTTAGAATTATATCATTGTATTCAGAATTATTACGTGACTTTATTTTGAAGGCCTTTTGGGACGCTCATGAGTGAGAGAGTCGACAACCTAACAGCAAGCGAAGCACAGACAATTTAAAGCTCTGATAAGTTTCAAGTTCAAGTTTATTATCATATACTCATAAACAGCATTTATAAGTAATGAAATTCTTTGTGCTCAATGTCCGTTCAACTTGCAGAATAAAAAAATTCAATACTAAAGAATGGGGAAAAAGGGTAGAAAAAATAAGAAAAATTGTAGTGCAAAAAGATATTTCAAGGACAGTTCAGCATCCTGATGGCATGTGTGAGAAAACTATCCCTGTATCTGCTGGTACAGGACCTTATACTCTTGTATCGCCTTCCAGAAGGCAGGAGGGAGAAAAGACTGTGGCAGGGATGACTAGGGTCAGAAATGATCCACTTGGCCTTTCTCCTGCACCGCTGGCTGTAAAGGTCCTGAATGGATGGTAATGCAGTCCTTGTAATACGCTGTGCAGATTTGACCACTCTTTGTAGTGTCTTCCTGTCCTGGGCAGTGCTGTTGCCAAACCATGTTGTAATGCCACCAGTCAGTATGCTCTCAATGGTGCACCGGTAAAAATTGGTCAGTATAGTGCAGTCCATGCCAAATTTCCACAGTCGCCGCTGAAAAAAGAGCCTCTGTTTCGCTGTCCTTGTAACCACACCAATATGGTGGTCCAGCTCAGATCCTCACTGATGTTGATACCAAAAAATCTGAAACTTTTGACTCTCCACAGCTGTGCCCTCGATGTGAATGGGTGCATGTTCTCCCTGCAGCCGCCTGTAGTCCACTATCAACTCCTTGGTTTTTGCTACATTAAGCAACAGGCTGTTATGCTGACACCAGGATGTCATTGTTGCCACCTCTGCTCTGTAGGCAGACTCATCACCATTCTTGATGCAGCCGATAATGGTGGTGTCATCAGCAAACATAATGATAGTGTTGGAGCTGTTTGTGGCTGCACACCATAGGTGAACAGAGAGTACAACAGTGGGCTTAACACACAACTCTGTGGGGCACAAGTGCTGAGTGTTAGACTGGTGGGGTGATGTTACCTAGCCGTACTGCCTGTGTCCTGTCCAGCTGCACATGGAAGGACTGATGTTCCGGTCCTGTAGTTTTATGATGAGCCTTGATGGTACTATGGTGTTGAAAACGGAGCTGAAGTCGATGAAGAGCATCCGCACGTATATGTTGTTCTGATCCAAGTGAAAGAGAGCAGTGTTCAAGGCCAAAGCTACAACATCATCTGTAGACCTGTTCGGCCTATTTGCAAACTGGAGTGGGTCTAATGCAGGTGACAGGCAGGATGTAATGTGGTCTTTGACTAACGTCTCAAAGCATTTCATCACAACAGGGCAACAGGGCGGTAATCATTGAGACAGTTCACTGATGGTTTCTTAGAGACTGGGATGATGGTGGCCCCCTTGAACCTATTGGGGACGACAGACTGCGACAGGGAGAGGTTAAAGATGTCAGTGAACACCTGCCAGTTCAGGAGCACAGGCCTTGAGAACACAGCCAGGGATGTTGTCAGGTCCTGGAGCTTTATGCACATTCACTCTAAGTGATAAGTTTAAAGTTGTTATAGAGGTTGTTAGCAATCTAAGGAAACCTCTATTCCCTTGTGTAGGCTACAGCATGCAGCCAACAAAGTATGTTGTTTTGTGTCTGTATTTGACTTTGGTGAATGTTATTTACATGCTGCGCATGTCATTGCATGTTCATATTAAGCTAATGTGGTCTTTATTTTCTCATTACAGCGTGAGTTTAGTTTTAACGGTGGATTTGGAGAAAAAGCTTCAAATAAATCTGTAGCAAGAAAGACACTTGCGCCTGCCAGTGTTTCATGGGATAATAGTATGCTACACTTGTAAATTACTTGTGTAATAAATACTGTGTTTTAATTTAACCAATTAAATAACCGTTTTCTGATTTTTTGGGGGAGGCGTTTAATCGAAGGTGCCATTTATTACACAATGTTCATTTTTGGTGCAGCGTTTATTCAAGGTCAACGTTTAATCAAAGAAAAACTGTAGTTTTCTTCCCAGCATGGGAAGGCCAAAGGATGTTTACAATTGTAGTAGGCCATTGATATGTTTTAAAAGTTCAGGGATGTAATTTGTTGGATAAGAAGCCCCCATCCCCCACTCCAGAGACAATTGATGACAGAGAGGTGCTGACATTAAGTTAAACATAGTCATGCGTTAAAGAGTAGAATAAAAAATAGAGACAAAATGTGTACATGGATGTTGAAACTCAGTGCTCTGAGTTTGTGCATGTCAGTTTAGACAAACGTAGCCTTTTCAACCTCTAGGTTTAATTCTCTCTTTTATACATTTAAAGTTGGATTTGACATTTAACAGACATTTAATCATTTAGCAAGTTGTTTGACTCAAAAACCATAACGAAGTACATATGGTGTAAAAAATCTGCAGTCAAATTTGGCGAAATTGCTAGCTTGGATGTTATCTTTACATATAGATGGGTTGGTGGTTACAAACAATGAGGATGCGCACGCAGCTTCAAGGCAGAACAATGCCTACCATTTCACCTCTAGTTTATATGTTCCCACCCCCCCCCCCCCTTCTGAATAAAGTTAGATTGATCTGATTTGTTGATATCTGTTGCTATGAAAACCATTTTAGCCAAGCTAACTAACATTGTTTTTAGCTAGCTGACATTACCATTCAATCACTAACAAAACACGAATAGAAATACTTTGCTAACAGTCCTCACGTGTAATCAAAAGCTTGTAGTGAGATCACATGCATGACCCCCCGAGACAAGCTTTCATGTTTGCATCGCTAGCATCTCGTCATATTACACAGCCGGAAGACAGCTAGATAATAAATATTGTAGCGTCAGCGCCCTTGGGTACCCAGCATGCAGTGCACACCAAAAACGCAAATAGCTGTGGAAAATAGTTTGGTTACAACAGCTGTGCAAGGGATTTCAGTTGTTGTGTTCGTTCACTTAAATGTGTGTAATGTTATTGTTTTTTACTTAAGATAATACTGTTGGTCACCCTGATTGTGCATGTTGTGTAGTTTAATGGGATCAGAGAGTCTGACCATGACAAAGTATTGTTAAGCTGCTGTACCATCACAAGGTACACTTGCTAACAGCTGGACATTAGCTATACCTTGGTCCAGTTCCCTACATGACTCTTGACAGTTGTTTGACTGAGACTCTAGAGAGAGCTTAATTCAGGTAGAGTTCTAATAGCCATGGTCTTCTAACCAGTTTCAGTTTTGAAAACAGTGTGACTGTGTATGGTATGTTTTTTGGGCTACTTCTAATACTCATACGGCTGCCGCATTTATGCCTTGGCATGACCTGCGCTGGGATAGAGGGAAACCGCATGGATGGGGAAAGTGTGTGGGCAGAGCAAGCAGTAGTAGTACATAACCTACACACTTCCTTTAGTGAAGTGTATCCTCACTTTCATAAAGTTATTGTTGTAATCAAAGCTTTTAAAGAATGGATCTCTGCATGATGGGCCTGACCAGAGCACAGGTGGCCTGACACAACACGCTTCAAAGTTGTCACTTTCAAAAGGGTGGCATTTTAACCCTGTCAGTCCAACATGTCTAAAAGTTGGTACGTATGCCTTATTGCCAATGGGGAACAAATAAGTCTCAAGAACCCATAATGTCGGCAGAATGGATATTTCTCTACAGTGACAATTTGTGAAGAATTTCAAAAAATGACTTCAAATCAGCCATTGATCCAATTGTCTTGAAATGTTGTGTACATGTATGAAATACATGTCTGTGTCATGTCAATTTTGTAATGGTTTGCAATGCTGAGGAGGAACCCGCCATTGCTGCCTGCAGCTATATTTATTATTACACTTCTTCTGCCATTGGAGTCTATGGCAGCCCCTAGAACCATATGGTAAAAAGTTGTGAATTTTGGCACACTCATTAAGCACAGTCCCCTCTTTATATTCACCAAGTTTCATGTCTCTCATTGGAGCACTCTAGCGCCACCAACTGGTCAAAGTTGGACTTGTGTTTACACACGTAACTTTTGAACCGTATGACCGATTTTCAGAAATGAGGTACCGTTGGATTCCCTGGATCGAGACGAGTTCAACACACCCTATGACATCAATTTCCGGTTATATAGATTTTCCGCCATTTCCGGTTTTAGCAAAAACCTTTGAAAGCCTACTCCTCCTACAATTTTTCTTCAATCTTCCCCAGAATTGGAACACATCATCGTCAGAGCAACCCTCACAGAAGTTATCCAAAGATTTTTGATTTTCAAAACCGTTTGTCCGGTACAGCCAATCAAAATCGGCAGCAAAGACACCAAACAGGAAGTTGGGTCATATCTCAGCCAATCCTTGAGAAATCAACACCAAACTTGGTATGATGACTCGGAACCCTCATCTGAGGATGTCCAAACAATTTGGTGTCATGTGATCACTGGGCGTGGCCGCAGGATGCAAAAATGTGTTTTGGCCAATAACTGTTGATTCGTTTGCCTTTATTAAGTGATTCCTTTGTCTCATGATATCTTGGGACATCCCGTGTGTGACACATGATAACTTGTGATAACAGCCGAATTGATGCGGCCGCCATTTTGAATTACTGAAAAAACGTTTTTTCTGTACTCCTCCTACAAATGTTTTCCAATCTTCACCAAATTTGGCAGAGATCATCTTCAGACCAAGCCTCACAAAAGCCATCATATGTTTTTTGGATTTTCAAAACCGTTTGCCCGGTACGGCCAATCAAAATGTGCCGTTAAGCCAGCAAACAGGAAGTTGGGTCGTATCTCAGCAAATCTTTGATGGATTCACACCAAACTTGTTGCGTGTACTCGTAACCCTCTTCTGAGGATGTACAACATTTTTTATGGGTCATTCGACTGCTTGGCCACCTCATTGCTGCTTGCATCTATATTTGGTGGCCAAGCCGCGAAGCGGCGAAGCCACCTAAGTGTTTCTACCTTTTCTTATTATTATTACACTTCTTCTGCCATTGGAGTCTATGGCAGCCCCTAGAACCGTATGGTAAAAAGTTGTGAAATTTGGCACACTCATTAAGCACAGTCCCCTCTTTATATTCACAAAGTTTCATGTCTCCCATTGGAGCACTCTAGCGCCACCAACGGGTCAAAGTTGGACTTGTGTTTACACACGTAACTTTTGAACCGTATGACCGATTTTCAAAAATGAGGTACCATTGGATTCCCTGGGTCAAGACGAGTTCAACACACCCTATGGCGTCAATTTCCGGTTATATAAATTTTCCGCCATTTCCGGTTTTATCGAAAACCTTTGAAAGCCTACTCCTCCTACAATTCTTCTTTAATCTTCCCCAGAATTGGCACACATCATCGTCAGAGCAACCCTCACAGAAGTTATCCAAAGATTTTTGATTTTCAAAACCGTTTGTCCGGTACAGCCAATCAAAATCGGCAGCAAAGACACCAAACAGGAAGTTGGGTCATATCTCAGCCAATCCTTGAGAAATCAACACCAAACTTGGTATGATGACTCGGAACCCTCATCTGAGGATGTCCAAACAATTTGGTGTCATGTGATCACTGGGCGTGGCCGCAGGATGCAAAAATGTGTTTTGGCCAATAACTGTTGATTCGTTTGCCTTTATTAAGTGATTCCTTTGTCTCATGATATCTTGGGACATCCCGTGTGTGACACATGATAACTTGTGATAACAGCCGAATTGATGCGGCCGCCATTTTGAATTACTGAAAAAACGTTTTTTCTGTACTACTCCTACAAATGTTTTCCAATCTTCACCAAATTTGGCAGAGATCATCTTCAGACCAGGCCTCACAAAAGCCATCATATGTTTTTTGGATTTTCAAAACCGTTTGCCCGGTACGGCCAATCAAAATGTGGCGTTAAGCCAGCAAACAGGAAGTTGGGTCGTATCTCAGCAAATCTTTGATGGATTCACACCAAACTTGTTGCGTGTACTCGTAACCCTCTTCTGAGGATGTACAACATGTTTTATGGGTCATTCGACTGCTTGGCCACCTCATTGCTGCTTGCAGCTATATTTAGTTATGCGATTACTCAATAAGCGCGTCCACATGATTCTTTTTATTAATCGTTGTATGCTCCACGGACAAAACTTGCACCCGCATTGTATTTCAGCTCTTAGCATTGTTAGATGATGCAGTTCAGATTCCACACTGCCTCTTGTGTGACTCACACATTTTTGAAATTCATTTCAGTCTGTATTTTCTCATTTCTGTATTTTCAGCAATTTGTAAAAAATAATTTCAGCTTTCAGCATTCCAACGCATTTTCTGCAGGACATGCACTTTCTAGTTGTAATTATTGTAAGATTCATATTTTGTCGCTTTGGACAAAAGTGTCTGCTAAATACAATACCGAAACACACACACAGCCTCCCTCCCTCCCTTCCTGAGTCCCTGTTAATTTGCCGACTCCTTACCACGTCATCAACTACTCTTTCTTCCATCTTTTCCTCACTCGCTCCCATGGCCCTGTCACTGTCACTCTCCTGCTCCTCGGCTTCTTCCCTGACCCTCTCAGTATGTTTCTGCCTCTCTGAGCCAGCTACCTCTCCTCCTTCCTCTACAGGTGCTGATGTTGAAGCAGATAAAGCCCCCCCCAAACAACTTTTTGCACATTTTTGTGGCATTCGCCTGTAGATTTATTCTTAACGTTTCTGCGCCTCCCTTGCACTTTGGTGGTCGTTTCTCCATTTTAGCGATGCTAAACTTTAACGATGCTAAACCAGCATACGCATTAGCGAACAGCTCGTGTCTTAGGGCCTGCGGGAGGCAATATTATGAATCAGGGGAAGGGGGTTCCTGGATATGATTGGGTCAGGCCAATGCCAATAAAGAAAATTAACCAATGGGCCGCTGTCAGTTCTCTATGGGCCAGCCCGGGAAAAAAAAAGAAGCCTATAGCCTACATTTTATTGGCGATTCGGCCCAAAAATGCATCGGCCCACCGGGCAAATGCCCAGTATGCCAGATGGCCAGTCCAGCCCTGATTGACGGAAACTTTCCACTCTACAGATAGACAGATCGCCCCAACAGACACATGCACGCATGCATACACACAAGCACACACAGACACGCACACAAGCAGGCACACACGTAGACACACAGGTCCCTAAGTCAGTTGTAATATAAGCAGGCAGCAGCTTGTGGTCAGAGAGCAGTGCTGATGGGGCTAGACAGGCTGACTTTTAACAGGTAGACACCTGAAGACTAGAGACTATGGCCCTGAAGACTGGAACCTTAAAGACTGGAGCACTGAAGACTTGAGCCTAGAAGACTGACACACAGAAAATTGGAGCCCTGACGACTGGGCCCTGACGACTAGAGCCCTGAATACCCTGCTCTACTATAAGAGATGTGTTTCAACATCTCTCAAGCCGGGGCTATACAAGGGCTAGACAATACCTGTCACAGAGCAGAGCTACAGCAGCATGTTCCAAGTTCCGTAGAATTATATCATCATCATCGTACTTATCACCTTCATCGCTGTCACCATCATTATCCCCATTATTGTAATCATTGCCATTAGCATTTTCATTACCATCATTATTGTCATAATAACCATCATTGTCACCATCATCATTATGATCATCACCAATACCTTGGAGTTAAAGGTGATTGGTAAGGCTCAATACCCCCCCCCCCCCCCCCAGTTATCACACCCTGGCTATCCCCTGGTAATCGCCTCCTGGTTATCACCTACTCCCAGGTTAACCCCCCTCTCTCTAGTCTTATCGCCCATCCCCCTGGTTTTCACACCCATTCCCCTGGTTATCATCCCCCTCTCTTCCTGGTTATCATCCCCTAAGCACGGCTGTAGAAAACAGGCAACTTGCCGTCACTCCATCTAAAGGAAATACCACTCTGGATTGATTCCACAGTCAGGAACAGAATGTCAGTGTGTCCTGGGACAGCCCCACAGCTCAGCGCCATGTGAAAGCTCGGACGTAAAGGTTGAGATAGACCTGGCTCTGTCTGGGGACCCAACCCTGGAAAGGAGAAAGTCACGCTAACAAGTTGTTAGCCCCTCCGGTTCCACCACCCAGCACACACACACACACACACACCTTTCCCACAACTCCAAGCAAATTATTCTGCGCAAAGCAGACACCAAACGATGAATTCTTCCCAAACAAACAACAGCTAACTCTTGCTCTCCTCCTCCTCCATGCTACATTACAGCCCCCAAGCTCCCAGCAGACTCCTCCTGAGGATCAGTAATCAGTCTGAGTGGAGGAGGCGCAGAGGGAGAGAGGAGAGAAGAAAAGAGGCACAGAAAAAGGAGAGGAGACAGGAGGTATAACTAGAGAAAGGAAAAGGGAGGCACAGATAGAGGAAAGGAGAGAGGAGGAGCAGAGGAAGAGAGGAAACGAGAGAAGAGGTAAAGATAGAGGAAAGGGGAGAGGAGGAGCAGAGAGAAGAGGACACCTAAGTCTTTGAATATAGAGCTGTAGTGTACCTGCTCCCTGTCTAGCAGGAGCTATCCTGCTGGGATGGAAAGCTTCACCATTGATCATAGACTGAGCAAGCGAGACAGGGGAAATCTGCTGCTATTCCCTTGGATGATAAGGAGCAACAGCTCCGTCACATAAACACAGTAGTAAAATACTATTTTATCAAATGTGGAGTCCAGGCAAGTTGCAAATCTCCCAACCAGTCAGCCACACATTTAGCAAGACAAACAGTCAGCCAGAGTCAGAAACTACCAGCCAGAGAAACAGTCAGCCAAACACAGAAACAGCCAGCCAGGCAAACAGCTAGATAGACAGTCAGTCACAGTCAGTCAGCCAGTTACCCAAACAGCAAGCTGACAAAAAGGCAGCAAACAAAACAAACAACCAGCTAGGTAGCCAGACAGTGAAAAAACAGTTAAGACTATTGCTCTGCCCCTGGGTTGAAGGCTATTATCAGCAGCAGAGCGGTGTACACCAACACAAAGGACCCAGAGCCATAGGGACAAGAGGTTGACAAGAGAGGACGTCATGAATAAATGTTTGTTCACATAAAAAGCGCAGAGAGGCTTCCTTTGGAACCTGTAGTCTAGTCAGGCTGAAAGCTAGCATGGAGGCATCAACATAGCTTTTCACTGACAGGACTATGGGACAGCACCATGAATGGACTGTTTTTTAAGGCTCTGATTCTATCATGGTGCTCCACAGATAGGCCTTCCACAGACAGGAGAGAATGTCCAGACAGGAAGTGCAGAACATGCTCTATCATGTCTATCATCCATTGACAGGAAGTAGAGAACATGTTCTATCATCCAGACAGGAAGTAGAGAACATGTGTTATCATCTAGACAGGAAGTAGAGAACAAGCTCTATCACCCAGACAGGAAATAGAGAACCTAGTCTATCATCCAGACAGGAAAGAGAGAAGATGGTCTATCACCCACAGACAGGAAATAGAGATGGTGGTTTATCATCCACTGACAGGAAATAGAGAATGTGGTCTATCATCCAGAGGGGAAATAACGTGGTCTATCATCCAGATAGGAAGTAGAGAGTATGTCATTGGGAGGATGGCCTAGTTTGCTAATCCAGAGGGACATGAAGCCCATGTCACTGCAGCTGTTGTTTTTAAAGCCCATTAATGTTATGAGGAATAACTACATTTGCTTTCTCCTCCTGTAAGCAGGTCATGGGATTGAGTCAGACAGTTCTGTGTCAGTCTCTCCATAAAAGATGAACATTTAGTCCGATGATTGGGGCGGTTTAGGGGGAGGGGGAGGAAAGGGTGACCTAACCCTAGGCAGATACTGAAGACAGTCATAGACTGGTAACGTAGCTCTGATGCTGTATCTATCTATCTATGGATTCTCTTTCTTGCCCAAACTACATTCACGACAAAAAACCTGTCCAGTGCTCAGGGAAATGTATAATTAGCTATGGTCTACAGTGCACCAGTGCCTGTCCCTGACAGTCAGCAGGAAAATAAACGTGAGTTTGTGCTTCACTGACAGAAGGCCATCTGTCTCCATCAAAAGTTAAAGTAGAAAAACGAGTTTGTAGTCTGTGTGAGTGCTACTGTGTGTGGCTGGGGTATGTTGTGTGTAAGTGTGCTACTGTGGGTGACTACATCTGCTGTGTGTGTGTGTCCTGTATGTGTGTGGGACTGTGTGATGTGGGTGTGTGCAATCGTGGGTCCGTGATAGGGGAAAAAATCGATTCACATTTGAATCGCGATTCAGTCTTCTAGCGATTCACATCGATTCACAAATGTAGAAAATCAGGGGTTTTTTTGTTAGTTTTTTTATGTTTTAATTTATTTATTCATATATATATATATAGAAATTTTTAATTGTGAATTGATTTTTAATCAAATCGTGACCCCAAGAATCGATTTGAATCGAATCGTGAGGTACCAAATAATTCCCACCCCTAGTGCGTGAGTGTGTATGTGAAGGCATGGAGCTGTTTCCAAGGCAGCCTTCAAAGCCGGAGGCAGAGACCAACCAATGACACTGTTTATTACAGGATGTATGAATAACTCTTGGACAGGTAGATGTCCGTGTGTTGTGTGTGTGTGTGTGTGTGTGTGTGTGTGTGTGTGTGTGTGTGTGTATGCATGAGTGTGTCTGTATGTTTGTCTGTGTGATCAAAGTAATGTTCTATGGCAAGTAAGGCTATCCTTTGGTCGTAACCAAGAGAGTAGTAGCAGCATAACCTGAACCAAGCATCACAGATCACAGTCAAAAACCTTGAACAAAAAACAACTTTCAATGCAACCTAATCTCCATTTTAGAGACCTCTTCTATTTCCAGGGTAAGTACATGAATAATGCATGGCGCTACACCTGGGCTCATCAGACGCCAGGTGAGAAGGGAAGGGGTGAAAACTGATTTTCAATAATTCAACAGAGACAGTCATGTTTTGTTGTGTTGGCCTTGTGTCCCCCGAGCTGGCTCTGAGTCGCGAGCAGAGCTCAGAGCCAAGACATTCCTCTCAACTGTGTCCTTGTGACGCCGCCATATGGCTGAGAAACACTGAGGATTCCCAGTCGGACTGAATAGAACCCTGGAGCGAGTTTTTAACAAGTTGGTGATAATGTTCGTACGCTTACGTGTGTCTGTTCTATGTGTGTGTGTGTGAGTCTGTGAGTGTGTGTCTGTGCGTTTCTACATGCAAGTGTTTGTATATCTGTGTGACTGCATGTAAGTGTGCATGTGTGTGCATGCGTGTGTGCCTAGTGCATGTGTCTGTATGTGCATGTGTGTCAGCATGCCTGTCTGTGCTCGTACTTGTGCACATTTTAGGCTTAGCCCCAGCTAATCCCTCACGCTGTCTTTCACAAACCGTATCGCCCCTTTAAGCTCCCTGCTCGCACTGTCCCCAGCTAGCTTTGATTTATGTCTTTAATTTGTCCTCACCTGGGGCACACAAAGGCTCTCTGGAGGATCCGGGAAACAGCCCCCCTAGACCAGACAGGCCCATTCAACACGCTGCCATGGTTTGAGGGACTAGGTCATGAATATCATCTCACTGCTTCAATATTCAGGCTTCTTCTTTGCTGTGTAACCTTCTGTCAATAGGTACAGCATGATATGGGTGGGACTGTTGGTGTTAAGTGTAAGTTCAATGTTTGTGTTGAAGAATAGAGAGAGGTGGGAAGAGCTGGAAAAGTTGTGTCAAAATGTGTAAATATCAGTGCAGATGGCAAGCTGAATCCCTGCTGATTTTCATTGTTCTTAAGAGAGACAGCACAAGAAAAAAGTAAGACAGAGAGAGATAGAGAGCAAGAGACAAAGAGAGACAGAGGCAGAGAAAGGGGGGGCGAGAGAGAGAGAGAGAGAGAGAGAGAGAGAGAGAGAGAGAGGTCTGTGTGATACTGTCATCTCTCCAGCATTGTTTATCCTCTCTGATAGAATACAGGCCAGATGATAACAGGAAATCACACCGCAGGAGAAAATAATTGGATGTGAAAAATAACCACTACAGGAGCAGCTTGCCGTTCCTCTTTATCTTAAGTCTAAATGCTTGGCATTTGACAAATCAGAGGAAGACGTTCGTATCTTCTCTCTTTCACTTTCTCTCTTTCTTCAATAGACAGCAAACGTTGTTTTTCTTGTTTGTTTAAAATGCCTCCTGGCATCTTAGTCCTGTGTGCTGACAGGGGTCCCTGAGGGGGATTTAACATGGACATTTTAAAACTCCATTCCCTTGGATGTCTTCACTAAAGCCTGTCTGTGCATCCTGTCAGCATCTGATGCTAACATAGTCAGCAACACTTCCAACATCTTCCCTTCTTCACCTCTCATTCCTCTCTTTCACTACATAATAACCAGCCACATCATGGCTGCACTCCCCCATTTCCTCTTCCCATCACCCCCAGCCATGACACATACCAATAATACTCCACACTGCAATCTTACAACAGAGTATGCAGGATAATCATGTTGGTAGTGGTGTACAAACAAAACCTCACCATACTGTCTATTCTGAGCACTGAGGATCTGCCCTATGTTCACTCATAGCCTGGACTAAGGACCAGAAGAAGATCAAGGCTGATGTAGTCAAGTGCTAATCCCTCTTTTCTCTTTGGTAAAACATTCTGGGAAGTGGCAGGCTGGTCCGACAAGCTGGTGTATATTGCTAGTCTATCAGGCTGGTGTATCTGGCTAGTCTGAATGGCTGGTCTGACTGGCTGGTCCCCTGTACCAGACACAGTATAAACTCACAGCATGACGCTGCATTTCATGGCTGGATAAACATCTCCAGTGAGTTTAGGACGCACTGAGCTGAAACTAATGGAAAGTGAGACCTACCGGAAGATACAGAGGGAGACAGGGTGAGAGGGAGACAGGGTGAGAGAGAGGGACAGAGGGACAGAGATGGGAAGACAGTTCCAGATGGCATCCAGGCATGTTCTGTCATAGAATCACAGGGTCTGACAATATCACACAGTCCATGGAGGTAAATCTAATTCTCTCTTTGCTTTGAGTGGTGTGTGTATTTATGTGTGTATGGGATTGTCTTATTGACAGTGTGCCCGCACTGTGTGTGTGTGTGTGTGTGTGTGTGTGTGTGTGTGTGTGTGTGTGTGTGTGTGTGTGTGTGTGTGTGTGTGTGTGTGTGTGTGTGTGTGTGTGTGTGTGTGTGTGTGTGTGTGTGTGTGTGTGTAGACTTAAGTGGAGGGTGCGTTCATGTGAACATAAAGGGTTTGCATGTGTGTGAGTGAACACAGAGGTGTGTGTGCATAGAGGTATGTGTACGTATGCATTTGTGTGTAAGTGTATTAGTGTTTGTATGAAGTTGACTGTAAGTAACCAGAGTTTGTTTCATTCATGTTTAGCTAAAACTTTGTCTCAGGGACAGAGGTTAAGGGTATAGCAGCTAAATTGGTCAATAGGTAGCTAGCTAGAGATCGAGTTTCAGGGTACTTGCCGCCGAGTGAGACCCTGGCTTTGTTTACATAATTAGGGCCATCGTCAACTGTGCCTTAGCATATTTAAGGCGGCTAGCACTGCAGTGGCAGCCTCGGCGCACGAAGACTCGGTCAAACAAAGACAGGGAGTCTACCTGTGGGAGTCCACCGAGGATGGCCTACGAGGCGGATCACCTCTTCTGATAAGTATCACCCTATTTGTATTCTATTCCACCTAGAACATATTCATAGCTAGCATGTGTTTCTTCAGCATTCCCGTTCATTACAACACTCGCAGACGTAGACGTAGATATGTCACAAAGTATACGTTCCACTTCTAATCTCAGCCACCTATCCAGATCTTCTCCACCTGCCATCTCTCTTTCTATAGGTCTGCTGTGAACAAGGCAGACTTCATCCCGGCGTTTGCATCCAATGCTTCTCTGCACACCCTTGCGCTGACATGGATCCACCCAGAGAACACTGCAACTCCAGCTGCTCTCTCCGTCAACCACTCGTTCTCTCACTCACCCCGCTCAACCGGGTGAGGTGGTGGGACAGGTTTGCTTCTGTCCCCTCATATTAAATACACATCCACCCCACTCTCTGTTACTGCCAAATCATTTGAACACCATTATGTGATGCTAACTGATCCTATCAAAGCATTTTTAGTTGTCCTCTATCGCCCACCAGGGCCGCTAGTCGACTTTGTGGAGGAGCTGGACATGCTCCTCAGCTTCCTCCCGGATGATGGAACACCACTGATAGTCCTTGGGGACTTCAACATCCACCTCGAAGGAACGCAGGCCGTCAACTTCGAGTCTCTTCTGACTTCCTTCGACCTGACGCTGCTGAACACACCGGCGACCCACCAGGCAGGAAAACAGCTCAACCTCATCCTGACATGTAACTGTATCACTGACTTAACCTCTGTAACCCCACTACACATCTCTGATCACTCCATCCAATTCTCTGTCTCTCTCCCTCCAACTCCTCCTACCTCCCCTACCCTCGTAAATTTCCGCCGCAACCTCCGCTCCCTATCCCCCTCCCATTTCTCCTCCATTGTAACATCCTCCCTCCCATTGACGAGTCCATGTCCCACCCCACTGATAATGCCACCAACACCCTGTTATCCACTTTAACTGCATCACTGGACACTCTCTGTCCCCTGTCAGCCAGGCCTGCACGATCTTCTCCCTCCTGCCCCTGGCTCACGGATGTTGTTGTCTTCGGGCAGCTGAGAGGAGATGGTGCAAGTCTAAAGACGGTCTGGACCTTGATAAGTATCACTCCCTCCTCAAATCCTTCTCTGCCCGCATAACTGATGCTAAAACCCACTACTTCCTGAACAAAATTAACTCTGCCTCAAACCCTCACAAACTTTTCTCCACCTTCTCCTCTCACCTTGACCCCAACCAATCGGGCTTCAAGACTGGCCACGCCACAGAAACTGCCCTCCTGTCAGTCACCACTGCCCTCCAGTCTGCCCGTCTGCTGGACCTTTCTGCAGCATTTGATACGGTTAACCATCAAATCCTGCTCGCCAGACTTTCTGAGATGGGCATCACTGGCACTGCACTTCAGTGGATCTCATCCTACCTGTCGGGAAGATCCTACCAGGTCTCCTGGGGAGGCAAAGTGTCAGGCCCCCGCCAGCTCTCCACTGGGGTCCCACAGGGCTCCGTCCTTGGACCCCTCCTCTTCTCCCTGTACACCACCTCGCTTGGTCCAATCATCACCTCCCATGGCTTCTCCTACTACTGCTATGCTGATGACACGCCGCTGTACCTGTCGTTCCCCCCGACTGATCCGGGGATCTCAGCTAGGATCGAGGCCTACCTCACAGACATGTCCGCCTGGATGACCAAGCACCACCTCCAGCTGAACCTCGCCAAAACATAACTCCTCATCATCCCAGCCAAACCCTCCATCTCACACGATCTCTCAATCACCCTGGGATCGGCGACGGTGACCCCTACATCCTCTGCCAGGAAACTCGGGATGACCATGGATGACGAGCTCTCCCTCACTGCCCACATTGCTGCGGTCTCTCAGTCGTGTAGATTCACCCTCTACAACATCCGGAAGATCAGGAGATACCTGTCTGAGCATTCCACCCAGATGCTGCGCCACTAAAGTGTTATCTTTAAAAGTTACTCCCGAGAAATGAATATCAACCTCCCTCTCACCATGCTACTAGGCGTGCGCGTAACACTTCCCATCATGGCCCGTATCAGATTCAAGACTCAAGGTACTGACCTTCCGAGCGGTGAACGGGACTGCACCCGACTACATCAAGTCTCTCCTCCAGCCTTACACCCCCACCCGCCACCTACGGTCTTCTGCTGACAACCGTCTGGTGGTCCCACTGCTCAAGAGCGCCCGGTCCCAACACAAGCTCTTCTCCTGTCTGGCCCCCCAATGGTGGAATCAACTCCCCACCTCCATCAGGGACACTGACTGTCTCCTCACCTTCAAGAAAAGGCTCAAGATGCACTTGTTCCAGGAGTACAACAGCACTTAGGAATGCTTGGCTGGACCTGATGTTAGTTTCCTCCAGGATCACAATGACTCTTATTGAGAGACTTGTTGCTCTTGTTGGTTAGTTGTAACGGATTTAAATTATTGTACTCGCTGTGAAATATTAACTTGTTTAACTGCATGCTCTTATGGTTCTTCCCTTTGGCACTTATTTGGTTTTTCACAATGTATGCTTCATGTTTTGGCTGCTCGCAATGTTTAGGGCTATCTCGTTGTTATGATCAGTGACCTATGCAATTTTGTAAAGCTCTCGCTTGGAAGTCGCTTTGGATAAAAGCGTCTGCTAAATGCATAAATGTAAATGTAAGTAATGTACTGTGGCAGGTAAGGGCATGGAGATTCCATTTGTTGTAACCAAGAAAGTAGTTCATCAGATTTCCATGCTAAACAACAGCGTGTTTCTGCTTGTTTCATAGTGGGATTCATTTAGGATATAGTACCTCCCTGTCCCCTGACAGAAAAGTCCTGTTCTGAATGGGTCAGTTCTGACTCGGTCGGTCTACACTGCTTTGGTCCTTTTAGGGGCTGGTCTAGTTCTGGGTTTGTCCTGATTTAACTGGGTTGAAAAAACTAGGTTTTGTTCCATAGCACCGTAAATATCAAACGTGTAAACGAAACTTGGCAGACTGCGACCAAATGGTCGCATTTTGCGACCAGTTTTTGAGACATCGCGAGCATTTTAACTTGCACATGTGTGACCTACAAATAGGTGTGCACAACGTCAGCACACGTTAGCAATGACACACAGGTTCTAGTAAGAGCGATATCAGCGAGCCCTCAGCATTAGTACCATAGCGAAAAGTCTAGGAAAGTTGAGGCTACTTTTCGCTAGTAACCTATAAACCTAGCTAAAAGCCTTGGAAAGTTGAGGCTATTTTTCGCTAGGTACCTACGAACATGTCTTAATCTGCCAGACAAGTGGGTTCCCCTTCGTTCATTTGGTGAGCAGTCTCACAAGCCCTTCTTAAGGCCGAAATATGCTTCTGCGTCTCCGTTTACGGATGGGCGGGCGCACGGATACGCACGGATACGGACAGATAGACTTCGTTTATGGTTCTCCGTAGGCTGTGGGTGCTGAAAACAATTCACCGCCAGAAGAGTAGGTGGCGCAACGTTTTTTTGTAAGTCATCGTGGATTGTTTATTTACCTAGGTTATCGAGAAGTCGGAGCAAATTTACAAATTAGCCGTTTCATCAATAAAATACGCACATTTTCAGCAACTACTCTGCCCATTTCTCGTCACATTTTAATTCAGATGCTGATTTACATGTACTGTTTAGCTGAAATATGAATTGTGAAAACTTACAGCAATGGCGGTCAAAGGATTCTGTTCGTCCTGTTTATCACGGCAACCCCGCCCCTGACGCAAGCGGTTCTTAATACTGACCAATCACAGCCAAGGGGGTCTCCGTAGCTCTCCGTCGCTCTCCGAAATTACGACGGATAGTTAGAAAATTCAGGAGGTGCACATCGAGCTCTCCGGGGCTCTCCGAGGGCTGACGGAGAGCTCGTAGAGGGCGTTCCACGGAGACGAGGGCGTTCCCATGTGTCAGTTTTTCGAAAAACGCAGAAGCATATATCAGCCTTTACCCGGCGTCATGGAGCCGAGCAGCTAAATACTTATTTAGCACTAGCGTTGCTACTGTATGGCCTGTGTTTGCGCTGTTGCTCAGCAACGATCGTGTCGTGGCGTAGGAGGACTGATCGACAAGCACATCATACATTTAAGTCATTTAAGCTAAGACTTGCATGTACAGTACGTAATGTCACATTAAATAATGTATTTAAACTCAAGCTTGTGTGGTGCGCCGCTGTAGCCTGGTCCTAACCAGACCCTCGTACATTTCATTTGTACAGAGGGTCTGGGATTGCTCCATTGACAAGCATTAACTTCCTTGAAGGCGAGTACTCTGTTGAAGTTTAAAACTATTGGATCTGCTCAGAGCCACTCTGATCTGCCATAACCAATCGCTAGTGTTCGCCTTAGCCAACTCCTTCACCACTACTGTAACGGAGCTAGCTGCCGTAGCTGGAAAATCAAACTTTTCCCGAATCCCGTGGGGAGGAGGGTCACAACATCATGGCCACCAACAAAACTCAGCAAGGATTGTTCTTGCTCCGGCTTTAACTTATGGATATTCGGCAGCGTTGCCACAACAGACCAAATAGCTTCGCTCGCATCTTTCTCCGCCGCCATTACTGAATTACAACTCAAACTAATGCACAACATCAACGTCATCATTCTCAGCCACTCCCTCTGTTCGCTGATTGGACCTACAAAAAATGTGTTTCTGAAAACCGACTAATACACCGAAATCCCAGACCTAGTACCGAAGCAAAATCAAAATTGAGCGGAAGTACGTAGGAGGGCAGAGCCAGGCTAGCGCCGCTGTATATCAGTTGTAAAAATATCAGTAAAAAAACTGACCCATCTGCAACCGACACAAGCACACCCCACAATTTCCACAGAAATGGTACCCTCTCTAGTTACATTAATAATTGCATTGCAGGTCGATTGAAGGTGGGCCCATAAATGTTCTGTTTGCCCTCCTAAATTTTTCAGTCAGGGGCTACTGTGCTCCTAGTAAAAAAAGTTAGTCTGGAGCCCTGCTATGAGACTACATCACATTGTCTCAGTCAGCCCTCAAGTACAATAAATACACCTGTCTGATGGGCAGCATAAAGTAGAAATTGGCAACACACCATTCTATTACACTGGAACCTGGCAACCCACAATTCTATACTACAGTGGAACCTGGCAACCCACCATACTATATTACAGTAGAACCTGGCCACCCACTGTTTGGCCCATCATTCTCATTTTACTTCGCTTTAGATCATAATCATGCAATGAACGAAAGCGAAATAATATTCAGTAAAGGTCACCAGGCTAATCACGACAACCATTACCCTGACAACACTGTGATTGTCCATAATTGTAATCACTGAAATCATCTAGGCTTTACTAGTGTGTGATAATGACAGGGGCTGGGACTGGATGGAAATACTCCCATGATGCAAGTGACTGGAACAAAGGGCTGGCAAGGGGAGGGCTGTCCTCATCGGACATCAAGCAGAAACACAGGAGAGACAAGACACCACACCAACACACACACACAAACACACACCACACAGGGCTGCCTGCGGCCTGACAGTCCATCCATCACAGTTTCACACGGCATCAAACAGCAGCACTGGTGTGTGCTGGATCTGTCACGATGATGGAGAGACCAGCATGCAACACAACACAGGACAGGAGACGAGAGAAAAAACACGTCGATAAAACTTTCATTTTGTCCTATTAATAACTCATAACAGATGGTATTCTTTGCAGCACCCTTCAGGAACACGTTTACAAGAAGTTTGGACAAATGAGCCATCCTCTGTTCTGCTGATCTCAGCTGAAATGATGAAACTCTGTGTTCAGAGATGCCCTGGTGGTCATTTGATGACATGCATTCAAACTGTTTTAAAGATCCTGTAAAGTGGAATTAAAAACAAGTTTCAAGTTCACCACACCACAGAATAATGTGTTATTAACTACCCATCCAAATTGGAATGAAAAAAAAACACAGACAAGTATGTTAAATTAGGCTTTGAAATCGTAAGAAAATCAGCAGTCTTCTCTGTTCGAGACTGGGGGGGCGTGTCGCCTGATGGAGCTGAAGCTCGGCCCCCTCTGGAAGGCGCTGCCTTCTCAAGTAAGCTACCTACGAACCTAATGGACGCTATGTCAAGCCGAACAAAACAGTATAGAATTAGAATGTATTTGTTCAATGAGTGAAACATACAGATGCATATAAATGAAATATTCCCCTGAGCTGTAACACAAGAGTAAACATTTACAGCAGAGACAGCAGACAGTGAGCTCTCCAACTACTTTTAGCACATTAGCTACCATTTCACCAAAATACCATCATTCTACACCGAGTAGGCTAATATCAAGTTAGCGGTTTGCACTAATTATAGCAGAGATACCTCTGGAAAAGTTATCTAGTATAATTATAACAAGCACACAGAACTGAGTGATGAACTGCAGGCGGCGGTGGATGGTCCAGGTGCGACCGGAGGATGAACGGCCGGGGGGGCGATGCTCGGTACGGCTCCGCGCTGCAAGAGAAACCGTGCGTTGGTGAACCCCGTCTGTCTCTGGTCCATGTTAAAACTGTCCGCCGTGAAATGGTCACTGGCGCAGAGGCGGCTGTTGGAGTTTATCCGAAGCTTTCCATGAGCGTGGCTCTTCACAAAATCTATCCACCTATTTTTCCTTTCATTATCAACAGGGAACTTAAATGGCGTTGCAGCGCATCTGGAGTTCTTGCATCCAGGGAAGATGCAGTTGCGGGTGGTGGGAGACATCCTGAAGCTAGCTAGCTAGCTGATGTAAGCTACAATAACAGTACAGCAGGAGGAGACATTCAGTGATCTGACGTAGATGGGGCGAAATGACGTAGATAGGGCATTTTTTGGCTCCGCCCATTAAAACCTGATCTGAAACGGAAGAGAAACTGTTCTTCGGTCTAACTCCACATTTCAGTGCGACAAAGTTTTAGCGCTTTGCACATGCTTTCAGGAACTCATTTCACATGTATATAATGTACTTAGAAGCAAAACATGGAATTTACTTTACAGGATCTTTAACAGTTTCAGCTGAATGATCTGGCCCTGAGCTTCTCTGACAGGTAAAGATGTGGTCTGACTGCTATATTACACAGTCATGAGGCCTAGTAAACAGCAACATCTTATTACATAAAGTCCAAGCTAGGTCAAGAGGTTGGCTTGTGTATGGGTTTATGCAATGGAGATGGACAATGTGGTTAATTACAGTCTGGTTAATTACAAGGGGAGGTAAACAATCTAGAATCTACATAAAAGCATGTTTTTAAACACCACAAAACACTAACAACTTAGGGTTGCAGACGGGCACACGACTGTACTGGTGAAATGAATTACCGTAATTTCCTAGTCCTTGACCAAAAATAGCATTTGTTTATGCCGAAAGAGCATCACCTAGTTTCTTTGTAGTAAAAGAGAGTAGTAAAAGAGAGGTAGGCCTTTAAAAAAAAGTCCTGTCAAGAGGAAGGCGTTTATATTCATATTCTCTTTTATGTCTCCTCACTGTCTCCAAAGCCTATTTTACTGCTCCCTTTCTGCAGCCTAGTAGTTGCAATCTTGAGGTGGTTGGCTGCTGCTACCTGCATTAGTGCAAGGCCACTTTGACAAATGGACCCAACAATTCAGTTCTTTTTATTAACCATGATGGAAATTCAAGCTTTCAGGTAACTCTGTGTTCAGTTACAAAATACTTGAAGAGAGAGTTAACACACAATATAAATATAAATAGCAGCAATGACATATCTAAACGAATGATTCCATGCTTGCCTAGCGTATAACCAGGACAAGGTCAGCTCATGCAGGCCAAAGGAGTTGAGAGGAAAATTCTAGAGACTAGTTGTTCGTGACTACTACGAATAACAGAGACAGGTGTGTGATCGTCTAAATAAAACGTATGTTAAATGCACGACCCAAACCCAGAGTACCAACAAATTATGGCTGATTCTATACAGTATTGCTGTATTCCTGACAGTGTTTTATGACCAAACTTGTATTTATAAATACTACTACGCCTGGGTCAGTGGCCTCCAAGCCTGCTCCTGGAGAGCTACAGAACCATCCAGTAAGCCTTTGCTCCAACTACAATTCAATACACCTGATTCTAATAATGAACTGGCTGACAAGCTAAATCAGGTTAGTTACATGTTTAGCTCGTTAAGGTAGTTGGTTCCAACCAATCACTGTCCTGATACAGGCTACACTGCCCTCTGCCACAGCACTATCTGAGAGCCTGTTTCATAAACATGAACTAACAAGAAAACACTGGTGTTACATGTCCCTCTGTAGGCTACAAGACCACACTGCACCTTCAGACACTTCTATCTCTCCATGCTGTCTGGGCCCAGGCTTTTACTCACGTAACACAGACTGTCGTGTGTGTCATTTGACAAAAGCATTGGCATACACTGTATGACTTGCACTGGTGACTCATTTTGTGTCAATAACACAAAAATTCAGGCTTGTGTATTCTATCAAGCAATACTGCATGCAGCTATCAAAACCAATGAAAAAGATTGAGAGGGAAGAGAATACGAGCTCAGTTGTCTCTGGACAGAGGGTCATGGATGGAGGATGGACAGAGGTACAAAGTATTGATGGGTCAGTGTTTACATTTAGGAGGGGGGTGAGACCCAACAGGTACAAAAATTGTACTTGAATGTTTCCCATGCTACTAGTGCCTTTCTCCCCTCCACCTCTCACAGGGTTTGACTGCAGCTGTTCTCACCCTCTGGGGGCTCCTCACGGAGGTATGGTGGAATCTCCTCCTGGTTGGAGTCCACCTGGGAGGAGCTAGCTTCTTCAACCACCTCGTTCTCTGTGTTGGGAACCTGCAAAAAAGAGAGAATGTAATGCTATTTTCTCAGTTTGCATTAGATTCTAATAGTTGGGTTGTTTTACAGTGGCAACACATCATGGCCTAATTACCTACTGTGACACAATGCTGTTATAATGTGAGTATGGTCAAATGATATGGGGATCAAAGTTTGAAGACACAGTTGGAACAAATGTTTGTTATGGTCAATTGATCTGCAGTTTGCTGTGTTAGAGAAGATTTTTATAATCTGCAGTTGTTGACGCAAGGCAAAAATAATAATCATATCACCACACTGACACCCTACAAAAGACAGCAGGAACGATACCTAAGTGACAACGTGTCAGGTTTCCTCAGATATGTAAACAATTTAAACTAGGCAGCATCATGATCTGTAATTATTTGTTGTGGCTGTGAGCAGAGGTTACTAGTAGTTAGTTATTCGTGGAAGGAAAGATCAGAGTTAGCTCGTCGTAAATTGATAAATGATGAGTAACTCGGAGCAAATGTTGTGATGATGATGACACCAGTGCATTCACAGTCTAAAAACGTATTTTGAATTAAGATTCCACAAAATAGAGGCCGATACTTTCCAAGTCAGTGACAGCAGACTAGTACTAACTAGCTAGCTAACGCGTCAGACAGCGAAAAACACAAAACACGATCCATTACCGACCCCCCAACTCACCTTCATCGTCTAAGCCCTAAAATTGCTGCGTTCTCTATTCCTAAATTCAAAAATACGTTCCACACGTCCACGATTCTACAAAACTTTGAATGTGTAAGCAGCAGCTGGTAAAAATACCACATAACACTGAATATGTCTTGTATTGGACGTATTTTGCAGTGTTTTGCTGTCAAAATGTAAGCGGAAATGACGTTTAGGATGTTTTGTTTGTTGAAACCACCATTGTTTGCAGTTATCAATCTTGGCCACAAGGGGGTAGCCCCATTCCGAGTCATCAAAGTCAATCTGATCTATCCAACTATGGAGATTTTTAGACATCAGCTATTTAACATGATCTATTTAATCAGGTGAATGTTACTTAAACGTTTCGGTTTTATCTCAGTGTGTAGCTACGTGCTTATTACTGGGGATGCGCTTTTATGGAGAGTTTTAAAGCCTGTCTGGTAGAAACGAGAAAACTGCGTTTTTTGTGTTTATTCTGTCGTTACTGTTGTTTTATTTTCTGTTACCCTGATGCAGTAAATGTTTCCCCTAGTGAGACAATAACCTTAATAACCTTAGAAACGTATGTTTCCGAACTGATCAGCTATGCTTTGATCTAGAAAAATTAACGCTTTAAAGAAACGAACAACAAAGTCACCTTTAAACTCCTGCGCTTTAACCCCCCTCTGCCTCGGCCTGGGCACAGTATGACATCGCAGTGTTGGCAGCAAGAGTAGCTGAAAGATGCCAATTATTTAACAGGATAATGAACTAGGACATTAATAGTCCTCAACTCACAAGGATATGGATATCTGTCTCACTTTCTCTTTCTTTCTCTATCTCTCTCGAAGTCTCTCCATCTCTCTTTTACTTTCTTTATTTCTCTCTTGACTTTTAACGTGTTTAATTAGCCTATGTTAATGAAAAATAAAGGCTATCATATAAGTACATATGATCATATTTAGAATAAAAACTGTGATATTCTATAACCATATAACTAATCCTATGTAGCCTATATGTAACCAAATCCAATTAATCCGAATTAAAATATTAATTAGGCTAAGTATAATTTTTCGTTTAGCCTAATGTTGTCTTCAAAGGTGCCCAAAGGTTTTCTTGGATTCTGTGAGCGCGAGGTTTTTTAAGGACGAGTTTTAAATTGAAGATGTCTATAAATAACGTCTCGGTCCTTGACAAATTAGCTAATTCACCTGGAGTTTAACTCAAGCGGATTAGGTTAGTTCAGTATTGTGTGAAAGGTGAGATGGTGCTGCAATACGGTGCCAATGCAAACTGGATACTGCCCCGATTCTTATCGTAAAAAATTGCAGTAATTTCTAGCTCTGAAATAATTCGGATGCTACCATGGGACAAAATCAAAGCACGGCGGATGAAGAGGTTGAACTGGCAGAGATACAGGGTCTTTATACAGCTTTCATGAATAAATGCCCGAGTGGAGCTCTACACCTGCATGAATTCAGGAGTCTTTTTGGAGTTCCAAGTTCGTCAGTGGAGGAGAGTTTATACATGGAATTGATATTCCGGTCTTTTGATACAAACAGGGTAGGCCTACGCGAAAAAGCGTATTTTTAATCTGATTTCAGTTGTGGCATATCTATCAGCATATCCTAAAACATCGCAAAATCAATTGAGTACCTACATGGGCAGGCTACTGCTTGATAATACAATACCTCTTTGTTTTCAGGATAATGTGATCGATTTTATGGAGTTTGTGGCAGCAGTTCACCTTGTGCTACGGGGGAAACTCGAGGATAGATTAAAGTGGTCTTTTAAAGTCTATGACAGGGATGGCAATGGCAAACTGGACCGACAAGAGGTCAAGCACATCGTCAAGGTACAGAGCAAAAAAAGTTGTAAATGTCATTGGGAGTGTTAGTCTACTGTGATAATGTGTTTTACTTTATGTCTTTCCAGATCATTTATAAAATAAACCAGAACAACACTGGTATGACACCAAACGAAGTTTGCGACAAACTCTTTGAACTTGTGGATGAAAACCAAGATGGTAAATGTTCTGGTGGTTTACTTACATTCATCAGTATATTACTTATTCATAATGACATTACTTATTACTGAGGCTATTACTACACATACAAATCCAGGTAACACTATCTGGACAGTGTTAGGGTTAGTTTGTAGAACATCTAGGCCTATATAGAATCTACAGACTGTCCACAGATGGACTATCCAACCAAAAAAACAAAGTTGTGTTGATGAGTGATATTTGGGCGATAGTTTACAGAGTATATAACTGAGTACATAAGGAAAAGCCTCCTGACCACATTCTTATGACACAAACAGCATACAGTAGGCCCTATATTTAAATAAACATATGTATTGGCATTTAAAAGTATGACAGCTTATTGTAGGTAAACACAGGTGAAACATTCTGCCCTAGGTCTAAGCAGTCTATTATATTAGAAAACAAGAACTATTCAAGCTTAGACATTAAATTGAGGTCTGCTTGGTGCAAAGGTAATTTGTTCCACGGTTTAAAGGAGGGCTAAATACAGGAACAGATCATGGTCTTTCTATGGAGCAGCATGGTCTTAAACTCCACCCCTGTCTAGTTTAGGATGATGGGATGTTAGCTAGAGACTGGAAAAGGGTGACAGGGCTCTCAAACTATTCTTTTTCTCTCTTTAGTTATATTCAACTCCAGTTCATGTAGATGTTGATGTAGATATATATGTTGATGTAGATGTTGATGTAGATGTTGAGATTGCTCCTCTTTCATCAGGTCAGATCTCTCTGTCAGAGTTCATGGAGGGAGCTCAGAGAAATGAGTGGATCATGAATATCCTCAAACTGGACGTGAATGCCAGTGGATGGTTCAAAGAACACTGGAGAAGGACATTATGAGGTTCCCTGTGCCATACCTAGACAGACTGGTAGAACTAGAGAACACTGAAGAACAATGCTGGATGGAGATTTCTGCCGCATCCAAGTCTTTCTTCAACACATCACAATTTTACACGTGCTGGTTGACCTGTTCTGTACCAATGGTGTTCTCATCATAAGTTCTGAAAAGCTGAGGTCACAGTCAATCCAACATGGCTCCCAGTCAAGGAAAAGCGGAGCTAAATCTTTGGTTTGGCTTTAATCCAATTCATTACACAAGAACAAGACTTGCTGCCTGACAGAAAGACGTTGTGGTTCAGCTAAGGACGTACGCTCAGGGTGAAGACTGGCCGCAGCCATGTTTATAGATCACACAGATAAGGCTTCGGTATACCAGGCATGTAAACCCTGCCTACCTGCTGTAGCAGGTGAACTACTGTACACTGAACATCAGCATCAACTACTCAGAAATGGGCGATTGATGGTGCTGAATATACATTGATGACCTTCAGTGTGTAACTAAATTATGCTGTGTAACAGTCACACAGTGATCTAGCTTGTTGTGAAGTGAAAACATTGATCATTATTCTCACATCTCATTGTCACTTTGTCATCAACTTTTGAAATCAAACAAGGTACATTTGGCATGTTGCACATATTTCATTTAAATATTCACATTCAAGTTCTCCATTGTTTAGCAAGAAATGGCAAATCACTATATTCATATTTTTTCCATAAACATTTGGAGCTTGAAATTTCGTGCTTGATGCACCTAATTTAGTTCATTTGAAATTTACAGTAAAAACAAATTCAGTAACCAATAACTTAAATAGGACATTTCTTAAATAGGAAAGGTGCAACAGGAGCAGTGGGAACAATGGTAACCTTTCTCATCCCTAAATTTGCTTCATTCTGTTGTGATGTGACATCTAATGAGCAATAGCATTTTTACTAACTTGATGACTGAAGCCTCTTGACATGCTCACTTTACCAGCGCATTAGAGTACACTGGAAAGTTTAAGTGATCGCTTTATTAAAGTTGAACAACACCCATATCCTATCCCAGTGAGAAATTCACTTCCTCTGAAGTGGCTGTGGATAGATTCTGGGATGACAGGACAGAAATGTCTACAGACATTGTGTAGACTTGTGAAACTCTTGCGTTGTTAGCAGGAGTTGTCAGCTGTGTTCTGAGAAGTAAGCAAGTCTGGAACAGAGCTGCTAGCTCGACATATGGATCATACGGTGCCTAATCAATTCTGTTCCAAACTTTTTGTTCTGTTTAAGGACCTACCAATGCCCAATGCTAAACTTTTTAAAGGAAAAACATTTCATTCAGATTAGTTTTTCAATATGATATCTCTATATAATTATCACAACCAATAACTAGTCAATAAATGCACTGTTTTATGCTAATATATCCTCAATGTAATACCTCATTTAACCACATGTTTCACTTGCACTGTTTATCTGGTTAGGATGAGTGGATAGGAGGGTTGAAGAAACAAACTGAAATCTTTGGACAGAAGATTGGATACAGATGCTCTATCAACAAACTGCTATCCACCATGTGTGAATATTAAACCTGACTATTTCTAAGCAGTTTCATACTATTCCTGTCTAGTAAAGTTTGAAAGCGAGAAGAACATTTCTTGAATTGATTAACAGTTCAAAACACTAGTGTCCTAGCCTGGGTGCCAGCCAAACTTAGCCCGCCCACAAAAAAATTTGTTCGGGAAGTTTGGTCTGGGGTAGCCTGGCTCTGCCCTCCTACGTACTTCCGCTCAATTTGGATTTTGCTTCTGTACTAGGTCTGGGATTTCAGTGCATCAGTCGGTTTTCAGAAACACATTTTTTTGTAGGTCCAATCAGCGAACAGAGGGAGTGGATGAGAACAATGACGTTGATGTCGTGCACTAGTTTGAGTTGTAGTTCATTAATGGCGGCGGAGAAAGATGCGAGCGAAGCTATTCTGCGGTTGTGGCAACGCTGCCGAATATCCATAAGTTAAAGCCGGAGCAAGAACAATCCTTGCTGAGTTTTGTTGGTGGTCATGATGTTGTGGCCCTCCTCCCCACGGGGTTCGGGAAAAGTTTGATTTTCCAGCTACTGCAGCTAGCTCCGAGGTGAAGGAGTTGGCTAAGGCGAACACTAGCGATTGGTTATGGCAGATCAGAGTGGCTCTGGGCAGATCCAATAGTTTTAAACTTCAACAGAGTACCCGCCTTCAAGGAAGTTAACGCTTGTCAATGGAGCAATCCCAGACCCTCAGTACAAAAGAAATGTAGGAGGGTCTGGTTAGGACCAGGCTAGGTCTGGGGTCGCTCGGTTGGGGAAAAACTATGTCCGAACAAGAGCTGTTCGGACCAATCAAATTGTCAGGGCAGGCTTTATACGATGGTGGACAGATGATCAACAGTAACGTAATCAACCACATCACCAAAGAGCGCTTGGGTTGAATTCGTTTTCAACAAACAACATACTACGTTGATCTGATTGGTTGTAGGTCTATCAAATTGAGTGATGAGGCATTTTTTTCCGGGTTCGGTTGAAACACACCCCATACTCACAGCCCAACGGAGCGGTATCAGACTCATATTCTGACTAGAATTATGCCATCAGAAACTAAATGTCAGATTTACACTGATCCAAAATTTGAAGATCTAATATAAAAATGTGCTCATGTATACATTAATTTTCCCACAGTGTTCTTGTAAAAGTGAAAACTACCGTATTTCTTTGATTAAACGCTGTAGCGTTTATTACACAATGTTAATTTTTGTTGCAGCGTTTATTCGAGGGCGGCGTGTATTCGAGGGCGGCGTTTAATTTGTAAGAGAGTCAGACAAACAAAGAATAGACAAGGAGGTCAAACACAAAGCCTAGTTAAAATTGAAGCCACGCGTGTGTCTACATTGTGTAGAAATTTGAAGCATACGGTGGCCGACGTGCAAACGCCCTGCAACTTAAGAAAACACATGCAAATAGAAAAACACAATAAAATTAAGAAAACATCTTCATTCATTTGACAACACATGGGCAGCATTCAGCAAACGCGCTGCAAATACACACAACACAACCAAATACATAAACGCGCTTCAAATATAGAAACGCGCTGCAAATACACACAACACAACCAAATACATGTTTTTTTTATTGCATTTGTTTTCGGGGTTTATGTGCTTTCCTTTTTGCAGCGTGTTTTCTATATTTGCAGCCCGTTTCCTATTTGCAGCATGTTTAGAAAGCACTAACCAGCAGCAACAGATCTGTAGCACGCTAACTTGGGGTTGATGAAAGGGGAATTCGCGAGTGGCCAAGTCAGCTACTTCGCTATATTGTACACTTTTGATTTACTTGTGTAATAAATACTGTGTTTAATTTAACCAATTAAATAACCGTTTTCTGATTTTTTTGGTGCAGCGTTTATTCGAGGGCGGTGTTTATTACCCAATGTTCATTTTTGGTGCGCCGTTTATTCGAGGGCGGCGTTTACTTGAGGGAGGCGTTTAATCGAAGAAATAGGCTACGGTAGATTGTGTTGGATCTATCTATGTTGGATCTGTCAGAGTTGTTTGGATCTATCTTCCAGCAATACCTGCCACGCCAGGACAGTGACACTGTTAGTACTGTATTCTACTTCATTGGGAATGTACAGTACAAATTATGACATTATTACTATGTGCTCCGTAGTGACATACTCCTGGGGGACGTGTGGTGAAAAGTATTTTTAGGTCCAGCCCTGGCTTGTGTGTGTTGAGCCCTCTGGATAATCACATAATGGGATTGTACCTGTGTGATCTTTGACATTAAGCAGCATTAAGAGCAGGCCCCTTCTTAGTTAGCAGACTATATGGGGTGGTAAATAGTGTGTACAAAGGATTACTATGACTACTGCTAACACAGGCACGTTTAATGAACGTATTGGTTTTGTTTTTTTGGAATTGCAAAAAAAACTATGATCTACTATAAATATATCATATGACAATTTACTTATCGAAACAGTTTTCACAACATTGTTACCTTTCCATAGGTAGTTCCTGGTCTGACTGAGGGGTAGAGGTCAGAGGTCACCCAACTTCGGGGCTTAGCCAATAAGAGACATAGGGGGCTTCTTAGCCAATAAGAGGCGTCCTCGGGGGTTCTCTGTCCATCTCTGTCTATAGTGGTTACATAACAAGAGCTATACATGCCCCAACAACAGCACTGTGAGATACACTGAATCTATTTAAATTGATGTCAGATACAGATTGATTCATTTCCAACTTTGTAGTTTCAAATGTATGTTTGAGTACAATTGAGAAAAAGGTCAAACATTTCAAAAGGCACTTTTTATATACACCTTCCAGTGGAGGTATGTATTTAAACCACATTGCTCAGTGACAGATGCCATGTTGATTGACAAACAGGGTCTCTGTGACATTGTGGAGGTATAACTGTCTGTTGTACTGCAGCATTCTGACCATTCCTGCTGTGACAGATTCAGAAGGCCATACCAACCCCAAGATATCCCTGCAGTCTCGCCATTCTGAAGCCAGGAAAAACACATGATCTCATTATTTCATTTAGGTAGACAAATAAGTGGGATCTGTTCCTAAAAGGGTGTGCTTCTTTTATGTATTCTAGCAACAGAATAATGAGGAGTTAGAATGAAAAACATGCTGTACCAAAGCTCAGAGCTGTATTTTGTGAAGCTGCCCCCTCATACTGAACCTGTGTATTTAATTCAAGGTTTCACTCTGTCAGGATCTAATGGTTTCTGTCCTGTGTCACATAGAGTAGAGACCATCTGTGTATATATCTGAGCAAGGATCTGGGGAAGCTGGTGCTATTTTCAGTGTCTAAGAATGCTCACTATGACAAGGGGTGGCATTGACACAGGCAGGCTGGTCACATGACCAGCATAGCAACCAGGGTTCCAGGAAGTGGATCTTTAATGGAACAATACACAGCTCTTGTTTCATTTATCATTAATTATTAGGGGCCACCATGGTCATGCCTATTTAATTGTGAGGGGCTCAGGGGTGTGGTTGAGGGGCGGAGGGAAACGGTGTGTGTGTGTGTTTGTCTGGGTTTGTGACTATGTATGTATGCGTGTATGTGAGTGTGAGGGTGTAGGTGTGTGTGGGCCTCTGTGTCTTTGTGTTTGTGTATTTGTGTGCCTGTGTAAGCATGTGAATCTGTGTTGTGGGTATCTGACAGTGTATTGTGTCTGTGTGTGTGTGTGTGCATGTGCTACTCTGTATGTATCGGTTTAACAGTGTGTGTTTGTTTGTGTGCTGTTGTTGTTGGGTGCCAGTCCTGGATGTGGTCCAGCTGATAAAGGTCCAGGGCCAGCGGCCTGCAGTAGGGGTGGACATAAGAGGATCACCCATGTGCTGAAATAACTAGGTACCCTGGTGTCTTCACTGTTGCACTCATGACCTCCACACCTCCACTGTTGACACTAGGGGTAATAAAAGGGTAATAATAGGGCAAAAAAATAAATAATGAAATACCCCATTAAGAACAGACAGGGGGCTTCCTCTGTCCTCTATAGAACCCTACCCCCAACCTAACGCTAACCCTCCACCCTCACCTCATGACACATAGCATGTCATCCTAGTTTACTACAACCCTGATGAGCACTCACACTGAGTAATAGAGGAACTGGCTGGACCTGAATGACAACTGTTTAAAACAAAGCAGGAGTAAAATGTGCATAAAGATATTGATATTTGATTTACCTATACACAACATTCCTCACCATAACCCTAACCCACATAAGGTTGCCGGTTAATGCCGGTACAACAATGACCCCCCATTCTGTGTTTGAACTTTTTATACAGAACTGCGAGATGGCATGAAGATGCCACATTCCCACCTTGAATGGCTTGTGTAAAAGGGGCTGAGTTGATAGATTTGGAAGAAACAAGAATGAGAAGGCATGGTCCTTCGTGGGTTATCTCACCACTCATCCTCTTCAACAGTCATCCCTCTTCACCACTCATCCTCTTCAACAGTCATCCCTCTTCACCACTCATCCTCTTCAACAGTCATCCCTCTTCACCACTCATCCCTCTTCACCACTCATCCCTCTTCACCACTCATCCCTCTTCACCACTCATGCACATTTTTATCAGTAAAGAGGAAAAAACAGCTTCTGGTTCAGACAGTCCCATCAAAGCTTTTCAGTGGGCTTAACAGGCAGGTTAACTACTGTGGCATCAGTAGGCCTAACAGGCAAGTTAACAACTGTGGCATCAGCAGGCCTATCAGGCTGGTTAACTACCATCAGCAAGCTTTCTGAACATAGCCCGCCACAGCGCTGCTGTCTTGTGCCAACTGAAGAAAGACACTGGGCCACGGTCCAATGACAGGGCATTACAGCGAATGGGGGGCGTAGTTTACTTGTCTCCTCTGACCTGCTGTTGGCACTGGGCAGCGAGGAGGGCCTTGTCTTTCTATTGGCAGAATAGACTTTGTCTTTATATGTCTTTATGTCAGTCCCTATCCACACCCCAGGACGCCTCGAAACTTCCTTTGATGGTATGTTGAGAAGGTTATGTGGTAGGGTTGTTGTGGTGGTTGGAGCCTGAATGACAAGACAAACGTTCCCGGCTCCATTATGACAGATGCACCCTCAGTCGGCTTATTTATAGTCACCAACCAACATACCTCCAGCACTGAACACACACTCACCCTTCTTTTACACTCCACAACAATAAATGATCTTATCACACCATGACTAAGTTGAATACTCTATTATAATTGACTGCTAGGTGGGTATTCAATTCATACGCACAGTGTAGCTTTTCACCTATCCAAATCAATACTCCAAAGTGGATCCTCCGGCTATGAATTTCCTTCTAATATTAAATTAAGTGTGCGTGATGGACAGGCTGAGCGGGCATGCATCCAGGCTCCTTATTCTCACAGAGGACAACCTACCTGTAGGCACCACATTGGCCCGTCAGGAGGGACAATGTCTCCTAAAAAGGAGTTGGCTTGGGGAGGTATGTGAGGCCATGGGTCCTTGCTCCCCCTATTTAAATACAGAGAGCAGGTGAAGCCAGCCACTCTCTTGTTCTCTGTCTTTGTCTCTCCAGGGAGCTTCCCTTCCTCATTACCTCTCCGGAACCTCAGGGTAAGTCTAATTATCATGCAGCTACTGCATTTTTTTAACTTCCATTTGATTAATTTAGCAGATGCTTTCATCCAAAGCTACATACAACTAGTGCACATAGTACATTCAGCAGACAATAATATGACAGTATAATAATATAATAATTAGGACCAGAAGTGCACAGTTCGAACAGTATTGTGGTTAGCGCTGAGGAACATCTGTATGTACTTCAACCACATCTGGCTCAGTTATACAGATCTGGCACTTGAAAGGTGTTTGTTTAATACAGTGTGTTTGATGTGTCTCACATTTGGCTCCTAAAGGACTGATCCATTGGTTGATTAAACCAAGAAAGAAAAATCAAGGGCACCCAAACTCTGGCCGTTTATTCAAATAGTAACTGACCCATGTCGGACTAGAACCAAGGCCGTGTCTTATCAGAACATCAGTTAACCTGTTGTACCTATATATCTTACATTGTTGCTCAAACAACATTGGTTGATGTTGCACTATACATGCTGCTGTACTATGAAATATTGTAATTGAGATTATAATATCCCTGTAGTTGAGATATTATTGCTGCACCATGCTTGATACCTGAGATGTGGTTACTTTGCACTGTGCCTGGTAGACCGTTCCTTGACTCTGACCACTGACATACAGTAAGAACTATACACTTTTGAACTTTGATTTTCTGCTGTACTTTCTAAATTAACTATTTGAATGTCATTTGGATAAAAGCCTCCCCTTAATGTATAAAATATAGGCTATATGTAAATCATTTCAATCTATGTGATGAATAAAGTCAATAAAGGTGTGTTTTGTTCTAGGTAACGCCCACTGTCTACAAGGATTATAAAGACTACCTTAACTGTTGAAACATGTTTGTCTGACCTCTTATCAAGTGTGACTTAGCATCGTACAGCAAGCAAAAAGAGGGATCAAAGTGTCTGAGAGTGCAGGGCAGTGTCGGGTTTCCCAGACAGGACACGTGGTGTTCTCTGTGTCTCTGACACCCTGAGTTATGAGCAACACCTGGGGCTAACAGTAGCACTCCACAGGCCATTCAGATAGAAACACAAGACCTAGACCAGACATACTCCTCTTTCACATCACAGAGCCAGGGTCATGTCTGATCTATTCAGCCTGTTTCTATATCAGGTGAACCGTGAGTTTCTGCCTTCTGAATACATCCCAGGGTCTGTTCAGAAGCTGAGTGTCCTGTCATGATTAACACCATTGTAAGAAAATGTATGTCAGTACAACAGATGCTTCAAGCTTGTCTACAGATGAAGAATTGTTTCTGATATAGTTAAAGATTATGTCATGAAACACTGTGCAACACTTCGCCCCGTGTGAACACTCCTCTGGTGTGTGTTGTTATGCTACAGGTCAACAGCTAGCTAAGCAGACATGTGTGATGAGGAGGAGACCACAGCCTTGGTGTGTGATAACGGCTCCGGCCTGGTGAAGGCGGGCTTCGCCGGAGATGATGCCCCCAGAGCCGTGTTCCCTTCCATCGTTGGCCGTCCCCGTCACCAGGTAATGCTCACACACACATACATAATTTGCACACTTGAAATCCACACATACACACACACACACTTAGAATCCACACCTCCACACACACACACAATGTCTACACACACAAACACACACTAAACAAACAGATGTTTCTGTCAGCTCTGTCTTCTTCTAAGTCACAGTCATCAACACTTCACTTGAAAGGTCATTTTGGATGCCTGTGCTATGTGCTGTGAGAATGCCGTTATGGGAATGTACTTGCTAATCCTTGTAATGCACAGTATAGGTGCATAGAATACCTGCTTTGAGAGGTATGTATGAGGTATGTGTTAGGTATGTGTGAGGTATATGTATATTTTTAGAGTCACCAGGGGTATCAGTAGTTATGGCGGGCCCTGTGAACAGGTGACCTTGCAAATCCCTCTTCTTGAACCTCTTTACAATGGCCCTGTTCCTGACCACCTCTGTGCACCCCCCCCCTCCCCCAGGGTGTGATGGTGGGTATGGGTCAGAAGGACAGCTACGTAGGAGACGAGGCCCAGAGCAAGAGAGGTATCCTGACTCTGAAGTACCCCATTGAGCACGGCATCATCACTAACTGGGACGACATGGAGAAGGTGAGGCTTGGCCATAGACCACAGACCTGAGGACTGCAAGGAGACAAGCAGTTCTGATGGAAGGGTTATCTGGTCTCATGAACAATAAGAAATATAGCCTCATCTGTACAGATTAAAGATGAGGATGCTTGAATATTTTTGTTTGTCCTGCCTGCCTGTCTTTCTGTTTGTGTCTGTATGTCTGTCTGTCTGTCTCTATCTATCTGTTTGTTTTGACCTCTTTGTCAGTTGACCTCTGTCAGTAGACCTGTCTCTGTGTCAACATACCTGTCTAACCCCCACCACCTGTCTCTCTTTAGATCTGGCACCACACCTTCTATAACGAGCTCCGCGTGGCCCCTGAGGAGCACCCCACCCTGCTCACTGAGGCCCCCCTCAACCCCAAGGCTAACAGGGAGAAGATGACCCAGGTCCACACACACTCACACACATATTCATACATACACACCTGTCCATTCACACACACACACACACACACACACACACAGATACAACCCCACACAACTAACCACATACAGACGCACACACCTGTCAAAACACATGTGCATTCTTGATGCCTTTTCTTCAGACAAATAATCTGTTATGACTTTCCTCTCCTTCCTCTTCAGATCATGTTTGAGACCTTCAACGTTCCAGCCATGTACGTGGCCATCCAGGCAGTACTGTCCCTCTACGCCTCTGGTCGTACCACTGGTGAGCCCACAGACATGACTGCTACACTGCCACTCTACCACACTGCTGCAACACATTCACTTTATTTGCCTGTAAATCTGGGGCCCTAAACCAACAAGCAGACGCAGCACATAATCTACAAATAAGTGAACATCTGTCAGCCTTAAGGGCTCTCAGACAGACTGCTGTGTGTGTTTGGGTGTGTTGGTGTGTTTGTGAGTATGTGTGTGTATGCATGTGTGTTTGGATCTACACATGCTGCTGCCTCACCACTCAGATTAGATTGACTTCAACGTCTCAGAGACTCTGACCTGTGGATGCTATGACTGCTGCCAGGTATTGTGCTGGATGCTGGTGATGGTGTGACCCACAACGTGCCAGTGTACGAGGGCTATGCCCTGCCCCACGCCATCATGAGACTGGACTTGGCTGGCAGAGACCTGACTGACTACCTCATGAAGATTCTCACTGAGAGAGGATACTCCTTCGTCACCACTGGTATACAAAAATCTAAAAACAAATGTCATAATTCATTTTTCATAATTTAGTTTAACAGTGTCGTTTAAAAGGCTTTAAAGCTGGGTAGTTGTAGTTTCATTTGATTACCATAGTCCTATGATTATTGCATGTACTAACAGCGCCCTCGGTTGGCCACATAGTGTAACAGCATACATTCATTGAGTGATGGAAACGTTCTCATATTTGCTTGTGTCCACCCTACAGCCGAGCGTGAGATCGTGCGTGACATCAAGGAGAAGCTGTGCTACGTGGCTCTGGACTTTGAGAATGAGATGGCCACCGCCGCCTCCTCGTCCTCCCTGGAGAAGAGCTACGAGCTTCCCGACGGTCAAGTCATCACCATCGGTAACGAGAGGTTCCGTTGCCCCGAGACCCTCTTCCAGCCTTCCTTCATCGGTCAGTCTCAAACACAACCACCATACCATACCCTGAGACAAGTAATGTAGTAATTGCAATGAACTGATGTAAAACGGATTTCCATACAGTTCATCGTGTGTAAAGTTCATAATTAATTGGGTGTGTGTGCATTTGGCAAGGCCTATATTCTCTCTCATATAGGCCGATCTTTTTTTATTATTATTATTATTTTCCCACCCTAATTCGTCTCTCAATTTTTTTGCACTATCAAAAATGCCCGTTTAGTAGGTTGTTAACTTCTGGGAGACGGCCAGGGTGGTAACATAGCTTTTTTTTCCAAGCTGTCATATCAACACCCTGTATTTTTGTACGCCATTCGACTGGTTTGCTCCTGCAGTTCCCACACAGCGGAAGTCTAGTAGTTACCTCAGCTGTATAGCTTACTTACTGGTACATTATGCCTGTGGATGTGGTCTTCTGTAGCAGATAATCCAGTTCTCCAAAGTACAGAATTGTGTTAGCCAGCTCCAGCACTAGCTACCAACCAGTTACCTAATACTTAGTTTTGTTTTCCCTGTATTTGCGCTGTTGAGCTAGTATTGTGGTGGGACTGATAGATTATTCAAGCAATTAACCACGAGAGGGCAATCAAGTGATGATCATAAATCCTGTAGAGCAATCGAATATACTGCCAGTGACAACTAGAATCAGCTTGTTTCCAAGGGGGTTCCATATTAATGAAATGCAATTTGAAAAAAAAACTTGAGGGGAAGTTTTAATTTAAGTCATAACAGTCGTTTTGGTCCAACTGTTTAAAATATGTGAGGATGCCACATAGCCTATCACCAAAATGAGAAGAGAACTGTTTAATTATACACTTCACTCTAACGTGTAACGGCAAACAAACGGCATGGCCTATTGAACCGTTTTAGATTATATCACATTCAATTTGGGAGGTTTTGCGCGGCAGAATTTATGATGGGATCTCAGTGTTATTTTAATCTCTGGAAATGACAGCAGCACACACAGTCCGACCGCATAAATAATTTATGAAGGGTGTCGTTTTTCATAAAAGCACCGCGCTGCTGATACTTCTTCATTCCATCTATCACGAGCCGTCCAAGCCCTTCTCTCACAGCGTCTCTGCTCCTGATGCGCACTCTCATATCCTAAAGACCACCCTCCAATCAACTCATGAAACATTCATTGTGAGAATGCTGTTAAGCATTCTCACTATTGCTTTTCAACTTCTCAGTTCTTCCGCCGTTTTTTGGCCTTTAACTCGTTCTGCATACTTTAACCGATTCCTACAACTTTTGTATCAAAACGTTCAGCTCCTTCAGGAGATGATGGCTATGACTTTTGGTATTTCTCACTTTTATACTTTTTAAGACATTAAGGTTTTTGTGCAAATTATTCTCCCATTAAAAGTAATGGTAAATCCTTTCAAATCATTAAAAAGCTTCCTCCTCTTTCAAACGTAACTACTTCAGCTTACTTTCAGCTAGAGACACCATTCAACCTTTAAAATGTTCACAAGACATTCAGCTATTCCCAAATGATTCAGCTTTTTCAAATGTTCAGCCAATTTTGAATTATGACAGTTTGAAATACATTAAAATGTTTGCTCCTTCTTGATTTTTATGAACGAGCAGCAAGCAGACACTCTGCTTGCTGCTCTTTTTCTGATATTCAACTAATTTGTCAAACAAATTCCTCTAACGTTCATATAGTTTAACTTACAGAAACAAGTTATACCTTAAAATGTAGGAAACATTGTCCTCTTTCAGCCAATGTAACTACTAAAGAGCTCACATTTACAGATTTTCAGCTATGAGCCTTGAAGCGAGAGCAGCCTTTCAAATTCTCTCACTAACTTCAATGGAGAGGTGAGTAAAATCAGTCAGAGAAAGCAAGAAGGAACAAGATTTTGAAACTGCCGATAGAGTCGTATTTCTGACCGCACAGACATATAAAGGACATCACTGGTTTCGGCAGAGTCTTGGGTCTCGGAAAATATCCTTATATTTTGGATTGGACGTATAGTTTTGCGTCTAGGTCAACTTGTTTGAGGTGTGGATGCTAGGTAAATGTTCGTTTTTCTCTCTGCCTAGCTCGTTAGCTATCACAGCTGCGCCATCACCGTGGCAACCAAACAAACAAGCACCAGGAAAGCAAAAGGAACACGTTTTTGAAACTGCAGGTAGAGTCGTATTTCTGACTGCACAGACATATAAAGAATATCTCTGGTTTCGGCAGAGTCTTGGGTCTCGGAAAATATCCTTATATTTTGGATTGGACGTACAGTTTTGCGCCTAGGTTAACTTGTTTGAGGTGTGGATTCTAGCTACATTTCTCTTATTCTCTGCCCTCAGCGCGTTAGCAATCATAGCTGCACCATCACCATAACGACAGACACGCACCACTCAGTCTCTCACACAGGTGATTGGTACGTTTACTTGACCATGAGAAACACGATTACTAGCAATTGTCGGTTTATGCCAATAATACGATTACTCCGTTTACATGTGTAATTAGTTATGCGATTACTCAATAAACACGTTTACATGATTCTTTTTTATTAATCGTTGTATGCTCCACGGACAAAACTTGCACCATCATCCTTCTGCAACAAAGTGTCGCCGTGTCTTCCTGTATCGGCCCTACTGCTGTATGTTTCATTCCATCAACACATTGAATCCAACTAAGAAAGCCGAGTAAACGCATAGGCTACATCTGCTACTGCTAATACTATCCCAACTATAATTTAATCTGTTAAAACTTAACTTCGTAACTTCTTGTTACGACTAGCTAGCCTACTTCTTCTTCTGTTTAACAGTTCAGCTTTCAGCTTCTCCCACATTGTAGGCTATTTTAGCTCTTAGCTTTGTTAATATGATGCAGTTCAGCTTCCACACTGCCTCTTTTGTGTGACTCACACATTTTTGAAATTCATTTCAGCTTGCGGGTATTTTCTCATTTCTCACTTTTATACTTTTTAAAATATTAAGGTTTTTGTGCAAATTATTCTCCCTTTAAAAGTAATGGTAAATCCTTTCAAATCATTGTTGGAATGCTGCTCCAGTCCCTTTCAAAAATACCTTTCGGTTGCTTTGAAGCTTCAGCTTATAACTTTCTACTAAATTTTCACTATTTTCAGCTTTTTTAGCATGGTCAGCTATCCCCATTCAGGTTTTCAGCATTCTCACTGCTGTTTCGCAGGAACAGCCGTTTCTAGTTCAACTGTACTTTTTCAACAGAATATGCAAAAGCGGAATATTGAATAGTCTCCCTGGCCCTGCCTAAATAGTGGAAACTTTAAATGTGCAGTTCAGAGAGAATCTAAATTAGAATGTAGGTCAATGCAAATGTGGGGATGGGAAAGACTGTAGGCTCCATCACGCAGGGTTGTGGACAACCAGGACATAATTGTGCACTGTAAAAAAATACAAATAAATCACCGCACTTTTTCTGTAAATTATAGGCCTACATGTTTTTTTCTGTCCACTGCAAACACGTATCATATTCTCATGTAGGTTAGTGCATGACATGTGCACCAGCAGATACAATTTTAAAAGAAATTCCTGCATTAAAATAATGTATCATGACAGTTTGTATGATTTGGTCATTTATTATCACACTAGCATTTAATTATCACGGCAAACAATTACACTGCACTAAACTGTAAGTGTAAATGTAAAGTGAAAATAACAAAACCAGTCAGTATGACTTGAGCGAATATCATTCACGTCTTACTGAAACAGCGGCCACGCGAAAGGGAATGAGGAAACTGTTTCCTCTACAAAAAAATACAATGCGGGTCACGTGAAAAAAGGATCCAAAGACTCGTAGAAAGACCGAGTCGGGAAATGAACGAATCGTTCGTTTCCTCTAGCTACCAGTACAGAGCCTATGCAGGTCACGTGAAAAATGATCCAAAGACTAGTAGAAAGACCGAGTAGGGAAATGAACGAATCGTTCGTTTCCTCTAGCTACCACTACAGAGCCTATGCAGGTCACGTGAAAAATGATCCAAAGACCCGTAGAAAGACCGAGTCGGGAGATGAATGAATCGTTTGTTTCCTCTAGCTACCACTACAGAGCCTATGCAACAGTCCCGATGCGCGGCCACGAGAAAATGAACGAATCACTCTTTGAGAGGACTCGTTACTCCCGAGTCCTTGTAAGGATTCGTTCAAAATGAACGAATCGTTCACGAACGACACATCACTAGTGTGTTGTGCACACGACTTGTTTTGAATGAATATGTTAAATCGTTATATCTTGTTTTCGCTTTATTGAATATTATATTTATTGAAAATTCTGTATTCTTACATTGAAGTAAAAAAGTGTCATAACATGGGTTTATAATGTGAACGTACATATGTTTGTACAATTACAAATCGTTTTTTCCCCCGCAAATCTGATTTATTCAGGGTAATAGTACACATGTTTTTTTACAGAGAAGTTCAATGAACAAAAGTCATATTTATATTTAGCAGACGCTCTTATCCAGAGCGACTTACAGTAAGTACAGGGACATTCTCACCGAGGCAAGGAGGGTGAAGTGCCTTGCCCAAGGACACAATGTCTTTGACATGTGCAGGAATCGAACCAGCAACCTTCTGATTACTAGCCCGATTCCCTAACCACTCAGCCACCTGACCCCCTACATATTTACCGGCAAAGAACAGCCTGTAATGTAATATTACAGATATATCTTGTAAATTTGGTACAGGAAAATTAAAATTATTTTACGGTTAATTCATGTTAATATTTTTTTACTGTCATTTAATGGGTTTAATCTGGCGTCCCAGCTGCCAGATTGTTCCTGTTTTTTTACAGTGTATGTAATGATGCATTTTGTTTCCTGTCTGTATTGAGGAAAGTGTTGAGCAGTTCCTGACCTCCCGTCTGTGATGAGAGAGATGTTGCGTGGTTCCAATGTGAGTCTAATGACTGTTGTCTCTTCAGGAATGGAGTCTGCTGGCATCCATGAGACCACCTACAACGGCATCATGAAATGTGACATTGACATCCGTAAGGATCTGTATGCCAACAACGTCCTGTCAGGTGGTACCACCATGTACCCTGGTATCGGTGACCGCATGCAGAAGGAGATCACAGCCCTTGCCCCATCCACCATGAAGATCAAGGTGTGGACCAACACATACACACTAAAGATCATGACAACTCTCTTTCTGTCTCACGCACACACATAATGTCATTGTTTCTCTCTCTTTGTCGCTCACAGTCATACATATATGCACACACCAAACACATGCGGTCACCCACAGACATACACACATACATTTGACAATGGATAGAATAGATACAATTACAAAATATATATTTCTATTTCAGAAACACTAGTCTCCTACATACCGACCCCTTCTGATCTCCCTTAGGCCAAACTGAATGTCTCAGAAACCACATTAATCAAACACAGCACAAAACAGGAGTCCCTAACACTGCATCACTCCCCCCCAACCCTCACCCACACCACAAACCAATATATCCACTATCAGCTACACAAACGCACACAAACTGAAATCAATTTCCCACAATACAGCAGCTGAATTTCTCTCAAACCCCACCCCCAAACAAACACACCACAAAAAAATCAATCCTCCAGAATGCACCACCTGAACAGTCCTTGAGCCTTGCCTTCTTTTACCAATACAACACATTCTACCACAGTGGAATCTTATATCATTCAATACACAACCGAAAACACACACACAGAGTTCCACAAACAGTCTTACACATCCTGATGCATGCTGTAAAATAACAGGACCAGGAACATGAAACTAAGAACACAGTACCACCACAGCAGCGTATCCCACGGTCAGGTACATACAGTGGATAACGCATCATAGTCTGTCATATCTCTGACTGTATCTCTCTCCTCTCCCCCTTTCCTCCCTCTCTCTTCTTCCTCTTCCCCTCTCCAGATGATCGCCCCCCCTGAGCGTAAGTACTCAGTCTGGATCGGAGGCTCCATCCTTGCCTCTTTGTCCACCTTCCAGGCCATGTGGATCAGCAAAGATGAGTACGAGGAGGCCGGACCCTCAATCGTCCACCGAAAGTGCTTCTAAAGTCCCCCACCCCTCCCTTTGCTCTTTACCCAATCTCTTTCTTTTCTTTCTACTTAACCTCTGTCTTCCTCTAAACCCCCAACACCATCCAATACCATGCTCCCCCTAGGCTTACCTATTTCTTGTTCCTCCAAACCACTGAGCCCCATGTGCGATCCTAATGTCCCCAAACACTTCAAAGACTTTCTAGTTTGGATATGTTACTAAATAAATGACATCTGCCTTTTGACTCTGGGGTTGTGTGTTTTTTTGGGTGGTTTTGACTTTCTCTGGATCTGTGTGTGAGACAGATCCAGTGGTTTACATTGAAAGAGCTCATGCAAGTTTGAGAGAAAACCCTCACAGTAGTAACTCCCACAGTCTTCATATATGTGTGCCCCACATGGAAACTCCCTCATTGTAATTAAGATCTTTTTCCACTTGGAGACAGACGTTTGGCTTTTCATGGAGGTAATGTGTTCTCTAAAATGATCTGCACTTGTGTGCCTGAAGATGCATGGGTACCACCATATAGTCTGTAGCAGGTGTTCAAAGTGTCACCAGAGATGGGAGACTCAGTTTGTTCTGAGCCCTGCACCCAGTGGTGAGTCAGGTCTGCTAGACATCCACAGACTAGAGGGCTTGTGTTCAAGTTCAAGTCTTTTATTGTCAGATGCACAGAACAACACAGGGTCTTGTGTCTCCCTCAGTAGCAATGAAACAGGCCAACACAAACTAGAACAGCATAACCATACACTTCTGGCCTGTGTGTATTTGTGAGTGTACGTGAGTGTGTATGTGTGTCGTGTGTTTGTGTGTCCTGTGTGTGTGTGTCCTGCTACTACAGTTTCGCGCAGAGGCTAGCCCTGTCTGGAACAGACAATATCCCTTCATCTGATGATAATCTGGCGAGGATGGATGTGTGGCAGGGCCATTGTCCCAAGGACCCCACTGTGTCTTACCGTCCCCTGATTGTTAAAATGGGATGTGAAGTTGTTCTTCAACAGCAATGGGCTATCTACAACATCTGCCCAGATGTTACAGAGCAACCGCTTCTGTCTGTTGCTGAGTGATGTGCATCTCACCAAGTTTTCAAAAGTTTTCATTTCCTAAAAATGAAAGAATTCAATCAATCTAGTGGGCTCATAGGGAAATTGCATTTCGAATGGTTTTGATTTGTGTTATTTACTATGCCTGCTTCCAGGAATTGCCCCTAAGGGATTAATCCTAAATATATTGTATATTGAATGTACTAAATAGTTTAAGTACTGCCTGTCTGTAAACTACTGTATTGCCTGCCTGCCTGTCTGCCTGCCTGGTCTGCCTGCCTGCCTGCCTGGTCTGCCTGCCTTGTCTGTCTGACCCAGTTCAGGCATGCTCAGCTGAGCTGTGCAGGGCCAGTTACAGGATGTGGAGTCAAAGACAAATGAAGGTGGTGAAGCATCTGGGAGGCCAGAGTGAGTAATGGCCTCTCATCCCCTGGCTTCCTCCCCACTTCCTGCTCCACCACCAATCACAGGGGGACAGTGAGTTCAGAGCAGGGGCGAGCAGATGTGATGATGACAACTTCTCCCCAGGGTCCTTGACCAGAGGTAACTTCTGGATACAGCCCCTCCATGGGTTAGAAACACTGCTACTGACTGCACTCCAAACAAAGGATGATAAATCAAGTGAGACATTTCCTCATCAAGTATAATTCCTGGTGCTTGTCATTGAAGACTACATAGAGCTTTTAAAGAGGCAGTTTACACAACAAATATTATCGAGCAGTCATATTCTCGTGCAGAAATTATATATTTGGAGAGTCTGTATTTTGGTTGATTGCTGTTTCTTTGCGGGATTAGTTTCGGTAAGAATTACAGTGAGTGGTTTAATTGCACCTACATTCTAAACCCCTCCTCCCTCCACTGTGCGAGGCTCGCTGCTCCAACGCCAGGTCTCAAACCTCATTTTACCCCTCTGATACCCCCGAGATAAATCGCTGGACACACTTTTCTCCACCGCACCGCAGCATACGATACCCCAGTGCTTGTTGAAAACGGAAAACTACCCGTGATATCTGTTGATGCCTTCTGAGAAGTACCGAACAGACACGTTCGCTAGTTCCCCCTCATCCTCAAGCGCAGGTACATAAGTAGAGAAGCGCCGTACGGACAGTACCTCCCATGAATCAAGGTAAGCTCTGCTATTGTTAATTTCGCTACACAGTTTTTTGTGGTTTGTTTCGGTGTAAAACGAATCTAGCCAAAGTCCAGTACTCATTTGCAGAATGATAAGGGGTATGATGACCTACATTTCCTGATAAAATCTGCGTAATGAGAAAAGTTGATTGAGCAGAAATGAAAGAATCACCTGCTTTTAACTTGAAAAATCAAGACAAATACAATTGAGATCATGCTTAAGATGAAAACGCGCACTAAACTTAAAAAAAAAAAAAACGTAAAAAAAATAATCTGTGTGATGCTATCAGCCCATTAATTTACCGTATTCTATGGAAAGGAACGCTACCTAATCAGCAGAAAGCAAGGTGGCCTAAAGGATCAAATAATGGGATGATAACTTAATTACCTCAAATTACCATAATTCCTAAGCAATAATAAGTCTCATTATAAAACCATGATGACCCACGTCAGTGTGCGAATTATACAAGGACAATCGGGGGGTCAACTTCTTCTCCAGGGCGTAAAGGGAACCCAGTATAGCGCAGGCGCGTGCTTCTATCATTATCATTCTTGTGAATATTCTGTAGCTAATTTCCATTACAAATACAATCCTGACAAAGATATTATAGATATAAATTATATTAGTAATTGTTTTGGTATAAGATAGCTAACTTACCTTTCTTGCACTTTCTCACTACGTGGTACCTACACTGAGGTGATTCAACCAGCTTCTGTATTGCACACTTGTCAGTCGCGCGCTGTGTTTATGTGTGTGATATTGCCCTGCCATAAAGTCAACATTTCTGTGTATCGCCAACCTGTTATTGAATAAATATATTGTAATATTGACGATTACAGGTAAATACGATATATAAATCTATCGACCTCCTAGACCTGTTGTTTTTACCTCTTTTGGGGGGATCCAATTCTTAATTAGGGGGGTCAAACCCCCCCGTAATTCGCACACTGACCCACGTGTTAGCACTGGTACGATCAAAGTTGCGTTGCAGTTGCATCAAGTTGTCAGTGAATCATTCGGTCTTCTGCTATTTTGTGATAAAAAGGCTATTAAGCCATCTTTCAGCAACCAGTCAGACCTGGATGAAAATACATCATGTATTCATGTATCTAGCAACCCACTGATATACTGAGAGCTTCTTTTATAACTCCTGGCAGCCAACAGCCGCTGTCCATACTATCTCCTCACGGTTTACAACATGGTACCTGTGATTCACACAGCTGTCTCTGTATCAGAAGGTTTCCGTGTGCTGCCCACGGTGCCGTGTCTAGGCCAGCTCTATAAATCTGCCTAGCCTGACCGGGCGGCTGCCTCACTCTCTCTGGCTGATGAACAGTCTGGCTGAATCCTTGGCTGCCATTGCCACTATTGGTGAGAGGTGGATGGAGATGTATGTGTTTGTGAGTAGGAGGGGGGGGGGGGTTGGAAAACCTCTATGTCCCCATCCTTCTCTGACACATTTACGCCACAGCGTTGGCTGGGGTCTTTGGCTGTCGATACTAAAATCAGTTAGAACCAGAGCACTCTTTGTACACGGCTCTTCTCAGCCTTCTACAATATGTAGGCTACTTGCTGTCAGGTTGTTACCTGAAAACCAAACCCGTAAGTAAACTATATAAATAAAACCAAGTACAAACCTAACACCCAAACCTAACGTGGTTTTATGCTAATACATATTTACCTCAGTACATTAAGACCTGAGAAAAGTGGAGCTAATTAGTACACTTCATCATGTTACTTAATGTGTAAGCACACTGTAAGGTGTTACTTGTTAAGAAAGCCCACAGATGTGTTCAGCAGTGTATTATTCCCTGTAGACCTCTCAGTCTACCAGGAGCTCCACAGCATCTCATATGGCTTTTTTTCCTCACTGAGGCTTCAGGACAGCACTGTTCAAGAATGCACTATTATGCTCACTTGCTGTTTTTTTCCTGCTCCTCTTCTCTGAGATCCCTCTCTCTCCCCCCCCCCCCCCCCCCCCCTATTCTGGTAGAGAAGGGTACGGAGGGAAAGGCAGAGAGAAAGAGGTATGCAGATGTGTAGAGAGAGAGAGAAGAGAAGGGGAGAGAGATAAAGAGTGATGGGGGAGTTAAAGAGAGGAGAAAGAGATACATAGTAGCAGAGAGAGAAGGAGAGTGGAGATTGGTGAAAAAGAAAAGAGAGGAAGAGTATAAGGGAGGGAGAGAGGGGAGGTAAGAAGAGAGGATAAAGAGAGGAAAGAGAGGAGAGAGAGGTAATGAGAAAAAGAGGGAGAGAAGAGGGAGGGAGGGAAAGTGGAGAGAGGGAAAGAGAGGAGTGAGGAAAGAGATAGAGGAATGGAGAGAGGGAGGAGGAAAGAAGGAGAGGAGAGAGATAGAAAGGGAGGAAGTGAAATACAGGGAGGAAGGGAGAGATGGACTGTGGGATCCCGTGGGGGTACGGGCTAGGGGGTTCCATAGCAACGGAGGATGAGGACAGGATTTCTAACATTGACATTTTTTATCTGGAGTAAATCCTACAAGCTGTACGAATGCTGTGGTGACCAGCGCCTGCATGTAACAACGGCCTCTGACCTCCGCGGGCCAGGTGATGTGCTTGTCATCTCCAGGCAGACCTGGTAGTTTCATCCTCAGATACTTGGCAGAAGGTCAGCCTCCCGGTCTGCTGAATGTTCTTTGCCGTGTCCATGCTAATGAACACATTCTACCTGTGTCCCTGTGCTTCTCTTCGTGCCTCTGGGCCTCCTATTAATTTGAAGACATTTTCTACAAAAGGGTAGAGTAGCTCGGCTTCCCTTTTCTAGCATCTATTATTCCCAATAAAAGAACATGACGCAGATATCTCATTCTGCCTACACAATGCCATTAATTGTTGCCATTAACTGGTGAGAAAAACAGGATGTATGGTAGTATACTTCAATTCAAATCACTTTAATAATCCTAAAAGAAAGTCAAGAAATTACTAAATTTAAGTACTTTTGTACAATGTGCCCAGACCTCCAGGGTTAAACTGTAGTTAATGTCCTGCCAGGCTTCTCATAGGACAGTAGAGCAGCCCAGCTAACGAACAGAGCCATATCAATATTTAAACGCATTAATGAACCGTTCCACATGCCCCCATGCATAATGCATCCAAACACATCCCCAGAACCAGGGTGTGGAGGATCAGCTGGAAATGGGATTGCAGGAGGGGGAGGCATCATACACGATACAGCCACAGAGTTCAGACCCTGCAGTTCAGCAAGGATGGCAGAAGGGTGTCAATGTACTACAGTATCTAGTGGGAGGTATACAGTAAAGTAACTAGTAGGAGGTAAACAGCACACATAGTAAAGTAACTAGTAGGAGGTATATAGTTTAAGGACTTGATGCCAATGTGACGGGTAGCAAGACCTGAGAAAGCCCACAAATCTTCGGTAGATTGTGTATGAAATCACTTTGGTCTCGTGGTTAGATGTATGGGCAGTGTTGGGAAAGTTCACTTTCTACATGAACTAGTTCAGTTCATAGTTCACAAATTTTAAAATGAACTAGTTCAGTTCATAATTCAAAATTTTGAACTTGTTTTCAATATATTGCGTGCTATAATTTTTCTAAATTATTTCCACAGCCCATATAGAACCACAGACGGTGCGGCGGTGCGACACTGGTGGCTGCCATTGCCAGATTGAAATCTCTATCTGTCTGCAATACCGCTCTCGGCCTCTACGCAATTTAGTTTCTTGTAACGTAGCAACCGTTGGTCATGATAAACATTTCTAGGTTTCACAATTTCAAGCGGGAGGAGAAACTTTTCGTATGTGTCTGCACACCCAGTTCTGTTCAGAACAAAGTTACTAATGTGACGAGCCTGAATTTAAAGATTACATTAAACTAATAATGCACGGTGCATGGTTGCCGATGTCGTCATTGTTCCTAGTGTGTTTTTATAACCTACTTTTAAATTCAGTCTCGTCACATTACGTGACTGTTCTGTGCCACTGCTAGCTCGCTAGCCCAGCCTACAAACGACTGGTTGAGTGACCGGTGGCGTAACATGTATTCTACTGTAATCTTGCACTAGTAAAATCTTGCACTTACATAAATGTTGTGTAAAAGTGGTATTTTGATCGATATTGTGAGTACATGAACCCAAATCTGCACGCTTGGCCATGACTACAACAGTGACCTTAGAGAACTACAACTCTGTATTAACTTGTCTAACACGCCCCCGAGCGTGGTGTACTGTGGGAAGGCAAGCGATGCAGAGAGTTAAAAAACGCTGCAGTGTGAACCAAGCCCCCACCCCTCATCCCTCGGCTTGAAGCAACGGCCCCGGTGGATGTATGTGGTATTGCATTTCTTGTTAGACTTCCGGCTCTTCCGGTCGTTTTTATTCTATTAACTCCAGTCAACATTTACAAAATTATCTCCCCCAATATTTTTTGTTCGATTCTCGAACCTGGCTCATACTACTAGCTTTTTCATAAAATAATTTTTCATGATTTTTGCTAAATTTGAAACCAATCCGAAATGGGTAAACTAGCACCCCATTTATTTGCTTACGTCAATAAAAGTTGCCTGCAAATGTGCTCGCGGATACTTACAGGGCACGAGCACAAAAGTTCACATTGGCCGATAGCCGATTTACCTGGAGCTGAATGAGCCATATTGAATGAGCACAGGGAGAAATGGCTTGAGTTGCCTGCCCTGTTGTAGCAAGTTTAGCAAATTGTTGTCACACATACATGAAATGTTGTTAATATAGTTTATTCCCGTTATTTTAAAACAGATTTGATTTTTCTGTCAAGAACGTTTTTACGTTCATGACATGATGGCAAATATTACATTATGTTAAGCATGAGCATAGATTGTTGACATGTCTATCTGGAGCAAAGACGAAGATTAATACTTTAACTGATAACCACAATAAGAAATGATATAAATATGATTAGTCTTGCCTTCAGAAGCTTTTGTTAAACACACCCATTATTCTTTTTTTTTAATCGTGTCATCAAGCCAGACTGCTTTTGTGGGACAATGAAGGTCCTCAGTGACCCCCACTTATATCTGATGGAAACGTCTTGTATATAGGCCTAGTTCTGTTAATATGCCCCTTTCAAAGGCAAATGTTAAATAAAGTATATTTTAGACACACTTCTCAAGCTTTTATTTATTACATTATTTCCAAGTCTTGTTAGATCACGTTATATAATAGGCGTTTGGTTTTGTAGAACAAACACAGGCCACATTTCTACACTGATATGTAAATTGAAGGCAGTGTGAATTTCGTGGCATTTCGTTTGAAAATACAGTTGACAGTAAGCTATGGTAAGTCTGCATTATGGAAGATTTCTGTTACCAAAATAACTATTGAGCTTTCTTTGCCTGGCAAGAACAACGACGGAGCTAGGTGTTCATGTTAACAATTTATTTAATCCGATACAATGCGTTGGAAATCATACTCAAATCACAAGAAAAAAAGCAACATATGTGATGAGTTCCATCTAAAATAGCCCTATATTTAGCCCTATAGCCTATTTCTAACAACCAAGTGAAAGGAATACTATACAACGACAGCATACATTTACGTAAAGTTTGCATCATGTCTCTGATTCTTATCGGACTTGTACCCCATTCTGCCACTGTAATGCCTTAGCTCACACACCTGCAACCATATAAATCTATGCTTGCCACTGGCTGTCGCAAAGTATGACGTGTACAGCTAGTTGCAAGCGTGCACGAGGTCTCGGAGCTAGGGAAAAAAAGAGCCACTCTTTAAAGCTAGACCGGAAGAGTCGGAAGTGGAAAGATGGCGCGGTCCAGTTTTGCGCTCTCGCTTGCCTCACTGCGCCACTGAGCACTTTTCATAGAAATGAATGGGGACGGCATCTTGGAAGACAAAGGTTGCTTCCTCTAGTTATATTAACTCTATGGTGTGAACGCAGCGTAAAGGCCGATATATGCTTCAGCGTTTTTCGAAAAACGGACACATGGGAACGCCCTCGTCTCCGTGGAACGCCCTCTACGAGCTCTCTGTCAGCCCTCGGAGAGCCCCGGAGAGCTCAACGTGCACCTCCTGAATTTTCTAACTATCCGTCGTAATTTCGGAGAGCCACGGAGACCCCCTTGGCTGTGATTGGTCAGTATTAAGAACCGCTTGCGTCAGGGGCGGGGGCAGGGTTGCCCCCGCAAATTTGTAAATTTGCTCCGACTTCTCGATAACCTAGGTAAATAAACACTCCACGACGACTTACAAAAAACCGTTGCGCCACGTAGAGCTCTCCGAGGGGCTCGGAGAGGGCACGGAGAGGGAATTCCTCGTCGGAGAGGGCGTTCCCTGTGTCCGTCTCCGTAAAAACGGAGAAGTATAAATCGGCCTTAAGAGTCGCAGTGCGTTAACGCGCGTTAACGCCGATAACGGCCCACCACTAGTTCACACACAGAGAGCAGTCAGCATGCAGGATCTGATCTCCAGATGGTCTTAACACACACACACACTTACACACACCCACAGTACAGGAAATGTTGTATCTTTTCTCTCCTCTGCTTTTCTATTGGGATGCTTGCTTGCTTTCCTTGCAACAATTCCCCGACAGCGAAGTCTATGAAGAATTAATTACTTCTATATCCACATGAAGTGACTAGTCATTTGTCCTTGGATGCATCTTTCCCTAGGTCTGTGATTCAGTCTAAATATTGATTTGAGTCCTAAAATTGCTCTTCATTCATCTCTTACGTAATGATTCATATGGAGTCTTTACAGACATTTGACAGAGACGGTGTTCTCTCACAGCAACTACCTGGGGAGGGTGGAATGTTGCCTCAGCCAATGGGAGGCTGCAGGGTGATTAGGTAATGCTAACAAACTGCTGGTGGTTCTGTGGAGATGAATGACAGAAAAGGAGATAGGCCTAAATGTGTTTCTCTAACTTGTCTCTGGGGAAAAGATAAAGCTCCTGCTCTGAGTTACAGTACTTAAGAATGCATAATGCATGTATGTTCATACAGCAATCATATGAATCTTATGGTTTTATTTTCTGTACAGTATCAGTTTCTTAGCTTGTCTGCTAACATTAATAATGTTTGAAATATTGGCCATCCAAAGCTTCACTTTAACAGTCAGTGGACAGTGAACCAGCCAGGACTTTGGGTAGTCCTGGCTCGTTCATCTGACAGCACCCAGATCTTTTCACTCCTCAGTGTTATCCACAAGCTCCTGGTCCAGGCTGACTAGGCTACTGGTTCTGATTCTGTCTCGGCAGTAAGTAGCTGGTCTAACTGGTCTAACTCCCTGCCCAACGATGGCTGCCCTATTTCCTGTAGCAAGATTGGCAGTGGAAGCAGGGCTACCGCTGAGGCTTTTAAGTTGTCCAGACTCAGAAGACAGGCCAAACTGGAATCCAAGATGGCAGTCTTTCAGGGAGACAGTGAGTGATGTTGTCCCTCGTAGGAGCGGGCTGCTCTCTGGGGACCGGCCATGAACACTCTGGAGGAACGGTCTCTGGCCTAGATCAGGCTGACTACAGCGTTAGCACTGAGGAGTACAGGATGTTCTCCATGACAACGCCTCTGCCCTCAGGTTATCATGTCTGTATCGGTTTGTACAAGAAGCAGACTTCTCCTCTCAGCTCCGAGGTGCTGTGTACCAACTAGCAACAGCAGTAATGATACTGTACTGGTTAAAGGGATATTTAATTTTGAATAAATTCCATTGTTGTTTTGTGTATTTGAATGAACCTTTATCTCTTCAGCATGGGAGAGCCGCACTGTGTGTTAATGTATGTTACAAGAGCTATAACCCCAGCACTCATCCTAAGCTCTATTCCATTCCCAGCACTCATCCTAAGCTCTATTCCATTCCGTTTTTTTCAAAATAACTGTGTAGGCCCTGTTCTTTCTTTACTCTGTGGATCCTGTAGCATCTGTTGAAGCAGGAATGACTTGGAGGGCTATGTAAAGGTTGGAGCAGACAGACGTTCAGACAGTGGCGGCAAATTTTCCACCCCCCCCCCCCCCCCACAGATTTGTATTCAGTAGATTTTGTACTTTCAAAATATGTATAATACCCAGAAACACCCAAATGTTCACGATGTGAAGGGTTTACGCAGGCCGCCACGCATTTGTCATTGTTCAAAACCAAAGACAGCACTAGCCTTCTGATAGTTCAGCACCAAGGATAGCATCGCCACTATGAAATAACACATAATCAATGGAGGAAAGGTAAACATTTATTCTTGCCAATAAGTAGGCTAAGCAAGTATAGTTATTGTTGGTTGCTGGTGAAGACGTGTTGCTGCTAGCTACCTGCGGCTGCGGTAGTGTTTCATCTGTGGAGATGTTGATAGCTTTCTCTCTGGCTGGTCTAAATAAGTGTGTAATCTTTGGGTGTTTTGCTCGAGCTTGTTCAGACAACAGTTTATTGCTGCGCTTTTGAGCACTGCTTGCATATTTTCTTTTACTCATGTCTCTACCGTCATCTAGCAGAACGTAATGATTACCATTTTCGAAATGTGCGCGTTCAATAGGCGTAATGGCGCAAAAGGTAAGTAAGATACGCAAAAGCCATTGGTACCAGATTCAGGGATTTTGAGACTATTTAGCCCATGGAAGTGGATGAAGATCTGTTACTTTGCCTACATTACGGAATTCCTTTACCTGGCAGTTGAAACTTGGGGCTCTCAAGGAGCGCCGTCAAAGTGTTTTCCTTGTTTTATATATATATTTTTTATATAGGCCTAGTCTGTTTTTAGATATGCAGGGCGGGGCCCTTAGGGCGTGGGGGCCCCCCGCCTTGCGGGGGCTGCGGGGGCTTCCCAGCCGCCACTGCGTTCAGACAATATCTCTCACCATCTGGACTCAAGGTGTTCTGCTTCTTTGGGATGGGGGTGGGGATCCAGAGATGGAGGGAAACGAGGGAGGTGGGAGTCCGTACATTAGCCTAGAAGAGAGGCTCCATGGTGGTGGGCCTGGGTGGTGACCCTGAGGTGAGAGGAGTATGGAGGGCTCAGCCAGAACTAGCTGTAGGGTTAATGAGTCCTACCGGGACACAGAGACAGAGCTGAGACTGTCACACTCTGTACCGGGCTTGGCTGGCTGCGAAAGAGATGCCCACTGGGAGAGGTATAGACAGAGGTAGGGAAAGAAGGGTGCGGGGGAGGTAGAGATGGCCACAGGGAGAGGTATATATAGAGAGAAGTAGGGAAAGAAGAGGGCAGAGGGGAGGTAGAGGAAGAGCCAGACAATGGAGGGGAAAGAGAACCTGGTCAGTAACCCTAGCCTCTCTGCAGCCTGGCTGGGTAACAATCCTGTTCCTGTTCCTAGTCCTGGTTCTAGTCCTAGTCACCTGGGATACTCCTACTGCAGTATTACCTTCCAGGATTAGGGCTCTTTGCATCTCAGCCCACTTCTCTGAAAGTTGCTGCACACAAAACTTGTAAAAGGTTGTTTGCTTCAGGACATACAGTATCTGGCTGCAGGCAGCAGTCACCTTGGGAGATGAAGAGTTTATGGTCCCTGTTATGGTCATATTGACAGAGACGTGATATTGGAGTTATGTCCTGTGTTGCGTGACTAAACTCATTACATCAGCCACCTGATCCCTTCCTTTGGGCTTTCAATAAACGTTCTGAGTAAATGGACTGGATATTGCTGTACTGGACTGGAATGGATATTTGCTGGACTGGACAGGACTGGATGTGGCTGCAATGGACTGGATGTTACTGGACTGGGTATTGCTGGACTGGATGTTGCTGGACTGGTCTGGATATAGCTTGACTGGACAGGACTGGATGTTGCTGGACTGGATATTGCTGAACTGGACAGGACTGTATGTTGCTGGACTGGAAATGACTGGATATGGCTGCACTGGACTGGATGTTGCTGGACTGCACTGGATGTTGCTGGACTGCACTGGACTGTGCTGAGGTGAGCAGGGTTGGACTCCCAGCCTTAACTCCCTGCTTTGATTCCCAGACTGGATGGAACATCCCTGTCTTGTGGGGTTTGATGTAACACCCTGTAAGAGCTCCCCAGCCTGTAATTGATTTTGGCCTATAGGCAACAACAGCTGCTGTTTCCCAGGCCTTAGTCTGTCTGGTCCAGGAGACTCATGGTCTGCAGGAAGTGGCCCAGACAGCTCTTAGGAAGGATGTCTGTATGCTCGGCTCTGGGGGAGGAGGGGGACAAGGGGCTTGGAGGTGTGCGGGTGTGGAGAGCGGTCCATCTCCTGGTGGATTAGCACTTTTGATCAAATAATTTAGGGTTGTGGCCTTCCACTCTCTCAGGAGTGGCGGCTCAGGGTCGGTTTGTAGGATGGACCAATCAGAGCAGCCATAAGGACACAGGCACCCAGCTGGGATGCAGCTCAATCAGTGGGGGTGTTTGTGACAAGGCTGATATTTTTGGTTTGTTTGCTAAAAAAAAGTTTATTTTTACTCCAAACATCGACTGATCAATGGCTATTGCCCTGTCCCCACTTGATAGAGGCTCCGTAGTGAATTTGATCTACAGTATGTGGTGGCAAAACACTGGTGTTTCTCAAGGCCCCTGATCCCTCTCTGTCTTTACCTAGAACAGGACACTACAGCCCCATTCATGGAGAGCTACACTCTGATTCTAATAAGGAACTGGTTGATAAGCTGAATCGAGGTAGTTACAACTAGGGTATGAGGGAACAGGGTTGGAGTATAAACCTACAGGAGGTTAGCTGTCCAGGAACAGGGTTTTACAACCCTGAACAAGAATGCTCAGCCTAATAACGTCTGATGATGCAATGCAGCTTTTCAATTTGGGGCATATTTTCTGTAAAGGTCTTCATCAAATTATTCCACCTAAAATCTTATTTCACCTGTGTGGCTGCAGGGTTACAGATGTTATTACAGCTCTAATGCGGCTTTATTGTTCTTGTGGTGGTTGTTGTGTCGCAGGATGGATCACTCCTCTCGTCACTGTCAAGCTCTTCTGAGGCCAGTTTTGCACTGATGACATACTCATGGCAGTAGATTTTAAGCAACCTGTCAGTTTCTTGTCTGCCTGAAAAAAACAAGTATGCGCTAAAAGAGGTGAGCTCCTAGTTCTCTTACCTCCTTTTTTTCATATATCCTCATTTTTTACACTGTATGCAAGACACTGATTTATTCCAGTAATCTGTAATATGCGTTTCACATGACGATTTAAAATGCCACGGTGTGAGCTTGCTAAACCATTCAGTCTGATTTGAAAAGCATTAATGAGTCATACTGGGGGAAACATATCATTTTGTATTTTCTTTCAACCGCCATCAGTATGGAATTTGGAAAGCAGTGCATGTCTGATTTAAAGATGGTAGTCTGTGAAAGTGTGTCACCAGAGTTCCAAACTAGGGCAACAATAGCAAAGTCTACAAGTGTGTATTTGTGTGAAAGTATATGTCCGTGTGTGTGTGTGTAGGAATGGAAGTGTGTGTTTCATGGAGTATGCATTATTTGGAGTTAAAGCTGAACAAGCCTCTCTGCAACACTTTCTCTCTCTTTCTGTCTCTCTCTCATTCTTCACCCTCCACTTCTCTCTCCCTCTCCCTTTTCAACCTCTCCTTCCCTTCTCCCTTCCTTCCCTAATCCCTTCCTCCCTCCTTGCTTCCTTTATTCTACCTCCTGCCCTCTTACATTACACCTCCATGTCTCCACTCCTCCCCTCCTACTCCTTCCCTCCCCATTCCTCTCCCCATCCCTTCCCACATCTCTCTTCTCTCCCTCTCCCCCTTTCCTCCTCTTCATCTGTTCCTTCCCCACTTATCCTCTCCCATCCCTTCCCTCCCTCTTACCCTCCTATCTCACATACCCCCTCCCCCCTGTAGTGCGTCCAGAAGACATGCCTCGGAGCCCCACGTCCAGTGAGGAAGAGATGGCCCAGAGTCTGTCGGAGGGTTCTGGAGGGTCCGAGTCAGACAGCTCCAAGGACGAGGCCCGTGTGGAGAGGCCCAGCAGGAGAGCAGATAGGCTTGGCAGGATACCCCAGGACACCCTGGCCATCTGTGTGGTCATCCCTGACCTGCAGCAGTCTGTGAGTACCGCCCAGGCTGGGCTAGGCTACAGCTACTGTACATGTCCAGGACGAAGAGGCTTGAGTATACCTTTTTCCTAGTGGGGTAACCCTTGAAAGTTACTGCTATAACTCATATGGGTTTCAAGTGGAACTGTGGTTCCATATGGTGAAGTCTGTTCAAAATGCAGTTTGACCTGATAGGGTTTTGTTCAACACTACAGGTGCTAAATGTTTTACATGCAGTACAATAACAATTCAGATACAGAACAGTAACACTGTAGAGACAGTACAAACACAGATACAGCCCAATAACAGTTTTTGTCCTGAGGTACAGAGGTGGGTTTGAAAGGGAGGGGTCCAGAACAAGTCTTTGTCTTGGTCTGGCCTCAGCATTCTCGAACCACCGCCGTCACACACGCTCCCTGGACGATGGGGGGGAGGAGAGGATGAGTGATGTAGCTGATGGTTACTCTCTAGAGACTGGCTTCCATGACCTAGATACAGACTGCACCCCACCACACCATCAACAGCGACCTCGCCATCAGAGATGCTGTTTTTCAGCATGATGGGGTTGATGAGGGTTTTATAAAAAAATTAATGGATTCCTGTATGTTGGCTTACGCCTACTACACATGTATACTGATGTCAACTTTTTGAAATATTGATGGTACAGATTGGCACTTGAAGGGTACAGTAGAAGCGCTTCGATAACGAGGCCATGGGTGGGGATGTAGGGATGGCTGCCATAGCCCCAGCATACATCCAGCAGACTCAGCGATGCATAATGGATGACATGGAAGAAACAGTCACATGGCTGAAGGATGGCTGCTTTTCAGCCAGCCAATCACAGTTTCATAAGGACAGTCACTAAACATATTTTCTTGTAATTGTGTTTAAATGTGTCTGTATCTTATCAGAGGATAACATACCCAGTCATACAAAGCCATTCATACATTAAATTATTCTCTGAATAACGAGCACAATGCTATGCTGGAAACCAACTAATTGATTGAACTAATTCAGGTTATTGTTTTCTCTTTTTCACCAATAATCAGCACCCCTGCCAGTGTGCTCATGAATATGGAAATGACAATATTTGTTTAGCCTCTGTCAGAGAAAGGATAGGTAATTACTGTAACAGAATATCATTAATACACATTTTCATACTGGGTTAGACTGAGCACCCCCAGTCCTTTTGACTGTAAACAAAAGCTATTTATTCACTATCTCACACACCACACACAAACACACCCATGTACACACATTCATCCACACACACACACACAGACATGCACACACATAGCAAATGCATCCACACACACACACCCTGGCAACACAGAAGTAAGCTATTGTTTGCACAGGCCCATCTGTTCTCTCCAACCTGCCAACAAATAGGGATCAGTGTATGCATCTCTCTGTCCTACTCTGGAGCAGAGGTGTGTGAGGTTCAGAAACACACTGTACACTGCACATGGTCACATGCTGTCTGAGACAATGTCTTATAATCTTGTTAAAGTTGTTTCATTCCCGGTTCCCGGTTCAAGACCAGTTTCAGCATGCACTGTTCTCACAACACCTTTTACATATCTTGTAAGAAGAAACAGCTTTGAGAAAAAAACAAACAGTACTGCCTTTTTTCAGTTTCTCACTTTCTTCTTTATCTTTCTCTCATTCTCTCTTTATTTCTTATCTCTACTGCTCTCTGCTCTATTTCTCTTTTTCTCTCTCCCTCTTTTTTAAAATGGATCTATCTCCCCTCAATCTCTCTACATGGCTCCTCTCTTCTATCTCCTCTTTTCATTCTCTCCTCTCTTCTCTGTTCGCTCTCCTTCTCTCTCTCTTCCTTCCGGTCCCTGTCTCGGAGCAGACATGTCTGAGGTTTGATCCAGACACCACGGTGTGGGTTGCTAAGCAGCAGATCCTGTGCTGTCTGACCCAGCCGCTGAGAGACGTGCTGAATTATGGTCTGTTCCAGCCGGCTGTGGAGGGACGCCAGAGCGGCTTCCTGGATGAGGAGAGGCTGCTGAGGAGCTACCCCACCCCCACCTGCAAGGGGGTCCCCACCCTGGAGGTATCCCACCCTAAACCCACCCTAACCTCCACCCTAACCCCCACCCTGCAGGTACCCCTGCCTGAACCCACCCTTACCCTTACCTTCCACCCTAACTAGGGATGCGGATTGATAAGATTTTAACGATTCCGACTCCTTATCAATTCCTGCTTATCGATTCGATTCCTTATCGATTCTCTTATCGATGTTCCCCTCTACAGCCAACTAGGTCTGTGCGTCCTGCACCCTCCCACACACACACTCGTTCTAAACGAATTTCTCAAACTGGCTTTGACTGGCTCTGAAATGAGTTAATACCTACCACCTCTAGGCCTCTTCAGGCCTCTGTTTTCAAAACAAAATCTAGTCGGAGATAGAAACTTTCAGTTTCCTTGTGTTCAAGCTTCTATTACTCAACACGAGTAGGACTTACAGGGGTCCTAACAACAGGGGAAATAACTTCAGTGTCACCTTTCAAAAGAGACCATTTACATGCATGTACTACAAATGGTTCAACAACAGCTTGCAATGTACTTTGGGTATGTTGTTTAGGCGTTTTCAGGCACATTTAACAGGACTATTAAAAGGTTAAACAATTAAAATGCAAAGTTTAATAATGGATTAAAAATTGATATGCTCAGTTTAATAATGCGACACGCGAACGTTTGCTGATAACACACGCCGCCCCGATAACGTGAAATGATCAATAAGATCAATACTAATGGGAGACGAATGCCGGAGCTAAAATGTATGCTTCAAACGACGGGACAGAAGATAACTAGATCGACTACACACAATAAAGGCAAATTGCTTCACACAGTAACAAGTGGTTGTGATCACTTTTGAGCAGTTTAGCTCTACCTTAGATAGTTTGAGATGAAGCGCGAACGTTAGCTGCGCTGCTGCATGCATCGAACACATGACGTTCCAGTAACTTCATTCCATGCTGTGTGTTCAAATGCTTCTTCATATTTGTAGTATTTCCTCCCTTCGACGAAATAGACTTTTTACACGCGTTACAAGTGGCGTTGTTGTCATTTTGTCGTGTGAAATACAACCAAACTTTAGAACGCTTCTTCCTAGTTGCCATGTTTGCTGCAGTCTGTCTTCGCGCATGCGTGCACAAACTTTTATAGTTTATTCAGACAGACGTTTGCGTGTCCCATTATTAAACTGAGCATATCGATTTTTAATCCATTATTAAACTTAGCATTTTAATTGTTTAACAGCACAGAGAATCGTTAAGGAATTTTGCTAACGATTCCAAGGAATCGATTCACTGGGAACCGGTTCTAAACAAGAACCGGTTCTCGATACCCATCCCTAACCCTAACTCCCACCCAAACCCTTACCCTAACTTCCACTTTAACCTCTATTTTAACCCCCACCTAAACCCCCACCTCCACCCCACCCAAACCCCCACCTCCACCTAAAACCCCTTAGTTTCAAAAGCTACCCCAAAGGCGTCCCCAAGCTGGCTGTAAGCAGTCCAAATAAGTCTGCTGGTTGTGGAAGCAAGTTAGCCTTGTGAAGCCATCCTGATTTCATGGACAATCCAAGGTTAGCTACAGATCAGAAGGCAGCATTCTACAGGAAGGAGAGGTGGAGGTGAAGGAGAGGAGGAGGTGAAGGAGAGATGTGCCATTATTTTAAGATTGAAGGCAGTTTCATCATATGTTCTCGGCTCCATCAGGGCTGGCCTGAGATGAGATCCAGCTGAGCCCCAAACCATCTGGTTTCCACAAGACAAACTTCCACTTCCTCCTCGCCCCTGGAAGACCTTATTCTAATCATTATCAGAGACCTGGACCTGAGGCACCAGCAAGGACGTCTAAAACCTCATCAAAGGATACACAGCCCTGAAACAACTCTTTTTCAAAGCAGTGTGTATGTGTGTGTGCATGTGTGCATGCATCTGTGTATTGTATACTGATGAGCCAGCATACAGAATAGTCCCTCATGGCCATCTTAGCTCTTGCTGTGAACATTCTCTGTGTGTAGTCCCATGGTAGTTGTGGTGCTACATTAAAGGGAGGCTGCAGTAATTACTGGCTGAGGGATTGGTTGGCTGCCTGAGAGCTACTGTGTTAAGGCTCATGGTGTACATTGGTACCACTCAACACCTTGTCTTCAGGATCAAGTAGTCTTGTTACATCACTTTCACAAAAATGGTTGACTGTGGAAGAGGTCTAGATGATGAAGAGTATGATGGAAGGACATGTTGAAGGCCCACGCTACTTCTGCTGTCTGTAGTTGCAATAGTATTACCTGTGTGTGCGTGTGTGTGTATATATCCTGTAGATCCACAATCGTTGTCCTTCTATTTTCAGTTCCGCTACAAGAGCAGAGTCTACCAGCAACCCAACGTCAACGAGAAACAGATCGCCAAAATTCATACACAGGTGAGACACACACAGGTAAAACACATACACACACTAGTTTGCATCCAGCATCTGTTAGTCTGTGATCAGTTGTGCTTAAAGTTTAAGTAATGCTTTCTAAATGTCTGTCTGGATTAGAGTGATGATAGAGACGTCTTGTTAAGACACATTTTCAAGACAATACTGTTTATGCCCGTTAGCTGTGGATGTCACTGTGCTGTTCAGCAGGCACATACTGAGTGTAGACTGACAGGAAAACCAGTTTCCAGGAGAATTCCCATCAAAGTATCCCTGTATCAAAAAGGACATCACACTAAATTATTCACACTTCCAGAACCTCATTGATCTGCTTCCCTGCTGCTCTCCAATATGTTGGGTCCACTCTGTGTGTGGGTGTCTATGTGCACACACTAAAGCCTGTGTGTTACCGTGTATGCATAAGTGTGTGAATCCTGGATGTTGAAATGTAGATGTGCGTGCATGTGTATGTATACACATCACACAAGTGTGCACATGTGTGCTTGCTTGTTTGTGTGTGTGGTCCCCTCCTAATGCTGGGCTCTGCCTGAAGGCAGCAGGCCAGCCTCCCTCTCTGGGACCTGCTCTCCTACTGTAGATATTTATACCTGGCCTGGAAACGGCACATGGACTGCCCTGTCCCTGGAAGAGCCAGGAGAAGGAGCAGAGAGCACAGACCTGGGTGACCATCCTTCCCTCCTCCCATTTCCTCATTCCCTCTACCCTCGTCTCATCCTTCTCTCCTTCCCTCATCCCATCCTCCTCTCATTCCCTTCACCCTCCTCTCATCCTCCTCCCCTTCCCTCCTCCCATCGTGCTCTCATTCCCTTTATCCTCTCTCATCCTCCTCTTCTTCTCTCCTCCCATCCTCCTCTCATTCCCTTCACCCTCATCTCATCAATCTCTCCTTCCCTCATCCTCCTTTCCTTCCTCCTCCCATCATCTTAAGCTCCTCTCCTCTCCCCTCCACTTAATTTCTCCTTTCCTCCTCCCTCTTCCATTCTCTACTCTAATTTTGTCCTCTCCATTTGCTTTCTTTACCCTTCACACCCGCCCACCCACATACCTCCAACCCTCCACACACCCCACCCATCCCTCTTTTTCTCTCATACATCTTCATATCCCCTTCCCTGACATCTAAATCAAGCTCAGAGCCCTACTGTAGATCTAACCCATTTGATAGATAAGGGCTCAATTACAACGTCTTATCTTTCCCTCCATGTGATTAGCTAGCAGAAGATTGTTCTCTTATGAATCTGCCTCCTCTCTGGTACAGAGGTGCTGGGCCACAGGTGCTGAAACTGTAATGTCCTCCTCCCTCATCTGATCTGCTCTTTACTTCTCTTTTATGGGACGCATCCCTCCCCATCTCTCTGTCCTGCACTCTTTATCTTTCTTATTCTCTCTCTCTCTCTCCACCGCTTTCTCCTCCTCCTCCTACAGGCCAATCTAAAGAAGTTTATGGACCACATCCAGCACCTTCAGCTGGATAAGGTGGAGAAGATGCTGGAAAGAGGACTGGACCCCAACTATCACGACCCAGATACTGGTGGTACGTCTCTTTCGCTCTCGATCTCTCCTTTTCTCTCAGACACTCTCTCACACACACACACACACACACACACACACACACACACACACACACACACACACACACACACACACACACACACACACACACACACACACACACACACTCAGGAGTCAATACTCAGTCTCCTACTGGTAGTGGCAGGGTGTTGATGGCAGAGTGCTCTGTTGTCTGTATCAAATTAATTATGGTATTATACTTACTTTACTGAAGGGGAGTTTTAGCTTCTTTTGACACCACTCGTAATCCTGAGGAAAATCAGAACTGTTTCACCCTCTCAGTGGGACTTGAATGGAAGTCATTTTGTGACTTTCATCTCATGAGATGTAAGACCGGGCGGTTTGATCTCTGTAAAATAATCATTGCATTTTTTTAAGTGAAGTAGATAGAAAGGTAGAGTTGACTTTATTTTCCGGAAGGATAGAGGTCATACTGTAGCAGCCAGATACATCAAATTACAAAACACAACAGATACATGAAAATATTAAAATGCCTAACTGTACGTTTGACCTTTTTGTGTGTCTTTCCATAGAGACACCCCTGACCTTTGCGTCCCACCTGGACAGTGTAGTGCCCATGATCGTGGCACTGAAGAATGGAGGAGCACACCTGGACTTCAGGGCCCAGGACGGCATGACGGCCCTCCACAAGGCTGTCCGGGCCAAGAACCAGGCCACTCTCAAGGTCCTTCACAACAGTCCCTGTACCTTCTCTACCTCCTTTCTTCTCTACCTGTACCATCTCTCTATCTTCTCTACCTCCTCTACCTCTTCTACCTTCTGTCTACTTCCTCTATCTTTTCTATACCTTCTCTCTACCTCCTGTTTACCTCCTCTACCTCATCTCTACCTCCTGTTTACCTCCTCTCTAACGTCTTCTACACTCGCCTGGTAATTGGTATTCAGACCTTCCAGGAATTTGCAATGTTGCGATCACACCAATTCACGCGAATTCAACGATTCCCCGCAAATTCAGCGCGACGTTGCACTTTTAACCAATCACCGCAATTTTACCGCAACTTTGACCAATCATCGTTGTCTCCCACAACTCTCTCCAGTAGGGGTTAAATTCAGTGTTGCGCCTGAACGCGTTCATTGAACGAAAGTTCATGAACTCGTTGATCATTTTGGTGAACGTAAACTGAACGATTACTGCCTGATGAACGATACTGTGAACGCGTTCATTCTGGTGTCTGTGAACTCTTTCACTCTTTTTAATTTCGTTCAATAAGGTGCCAGATAAACACACCGTTAACAGTCTTGTATCCAGGGTTGCCCAACCAGTCAATTGCTGCGTGTGCTTTCTTCTACTGTCTATGCCTGGCAAGTGTGAGAGCGCCGAGTTGCGTAGAGGTCGAGAGCGGTATTGCAGACCGATAGAGACTTTTTTGTTAAAAAAAGAGAAATTCCTCCCTTCAATGCATGCGAATGTAAATCCTGGTTGGATAAGGATTAAAAATGGGATATGATGAAAATTGGCATGTTGGTAAGGTTATTTAGGGGACCATTTCTCAATGGTTTTATTCTTTGATGAACTCAATTAAAATTACAAAGAGGGAAATTCGCAACTTTTTATCACAACTTTCACTTGCTCCCGCAATTTCATCACAACAAACACCTAAAAAACACTGCAACTTTCATCGCAACTTTTTGGAAAAGCTCCCGCGAAATCGGGAATTTTAGCCCGCAAATATTTAAAAAAAATCCTGGGGGGACTGGGTATTATGCATTATGATTCTGATTTAATTTCACTCACCAGCAAGCTACATACCTGGTATTAATTAATAAATTATTGAGAAAGAAAGTGTTATACAATCTCAACAGTGTATTAATGAGTAAACAGTAACTATGAAGAGATGTTTATAAGACTACCGTAACACTAGCATGGTAGTAGCATTGCTACGAGTATTATGCTAGCTAACTTAGCCCGGAAGCTAACTAAAGCTAGCTAGCTACTGTTTCGGTAAAATAACTTGCGCTTTGGGGACCGTCGGAAATATTTAGAACTCACAAAAAAATTATTAGTTAATTCCCGGGCAGTAGAAAACATACATTACGCACTTACTTACTTTTGTTTTCGAAGTGTGTTACACAACGGCATGCTGTAAGATTGCCTATACTCATGCATTGCTTGGTATCATTGTTCCCGTATCAAGTGTGGCATATATTCCAGTACAAACACAAAGCTCCCATTCTGGTGGGGTGCGGCTTATAGAAAATGCGGCGTATTTTCCGAAAAATACGGTATATTCACAAATACCAGTGAGAGCCTCATTTTTTGCTCCGTGATGAACCTCCTGTAATGCTGACCATCCGCTCTAAGCCTCTCTTTCGCCCCCTGCAGGCTCTGCTGGACCTGGGCTCCTCGCCCAACTATAAGGACAGCCAGAGCCTGACGTCTCTATACCACACGGTGCTGGTAGGGGGAGACCCAGCCTGCTGTGAGCTGCTGCTCCGAGCCCACGCCATGCTGGGCTGCCATGATGAGAACGGCTGGCATGAGATACACCAGGTGGCGCCTCTGTGTCTAACTTATAGTTATTTACAAATATATATTTTTACATAAACTCCTCAAAAAAAGTTCGGAAACGTTATTTCGGTCGATTATTCCTCCCCTTCAATAATACCAATTGGTATTGTATTTTATCGTATTTTATCGTTGGAAAGCCTGATTAGTCACCTTTACAATGAGGTAGAAAAATTGTAAGGATTGTGCATTCGTGGAATGAGAAACACAGCTAACCGTGTGGGTAGCGGCCCCAAAAATTGTGCCAAAATCCCCTGCAATATTCTTCTGTTGGTATTCACTCTCATTTTGAGCTTCAAGTGGGATCAGCTTGGGCGTCCTGTACGTGCCAGAGTGACCAACGCAGACATGTTGTCTGACTTGTGACAATTCCTGGTTGAGGAATGGGATGCCATACCACAGCAGTGTGTGACCAGGCTGGTGACCAGCATGAGGAGGAGGTGCCAAGCTTTTGTGGCTGCGTATGGATCTTCCACACGCTACTGAGGTCCCTGACAGTGTAAAATGAATAAAGTGTAAAAATGGCCAATATGTGTTGTTTTTTCCTTATTACTGTGGGAGAGTTCATCCAATCCACCAAGCAACTCAAAACGAGAGTGAATACCAACAGAAGAATATTTCAGGGGATTTTGGCAAAAGAATTTGGGCCACTACCCACACGGTTAGCTGTGTTGCTCATTCCACGAATGCACGATCCTTACAAGTTGTACCCCGTTGTAAAGGTGACTAATCAGGCTTTCCAACAAAATAAAATACCAATTGGTATTATTGAAGGGGAGGAATAATCGACCTAAATAACGTTTCCGAACTTTTTTTGAGGAGTTTATATTATATATATATATATTTTACACAGATTTTGTATCGGTAATTGGTATTGGTAACCAATTGGTGACTTCTTGCCGGCTGCTATGCCACAATTTCCCCTTGAGAATCAATACAGTACCTACCTACTGTACCTACCTACCATACATTCTTTTTATTACAGGTTTGGCACGTTTCACAGGTGAAGTGGTTTTACAGACCCACTAGAGTGTTTATAAATTATTCTTAGTGAAGAAATACATGTTAACTTTAAACTATCATGCTGGCCTTAAGTGTCTCACAGCGTGTAAATAAAATACAAAACCAATGCTTTTAAAATATTTTTGGTTTCAAGATCTTTTAAAAATATGATATTCATCCAGAGTAAGGGTTTAATTGTTTGCCTTTGTGTATAAGCAAGCTGGTCTAAAGCATTTGAAGTGAAGAAACATCTTGTTAAATGTCCTCAGAGGGCAGTGTGACACCTAGTGATCTGAACACATCATTACAGCGTTTTATGCTTGGATATGAGTAAATTGTATTGTGTGTCTGTCTGTTGTCCCAGGCCTGTAGGTATGGACACATAAAGCACTTGGAACATCTGCTGTCCTACGGAGCAGACATGAGTATTCAAAACGCTTCTGGAAACACAGCCCTGCACATCTGTGCACTCTACCGACAAGTGAGCCACACACACACGCACGCAGACACACACATGCATAGGCTACTCCAGTCATCTTTCAATGACACCTTCTAATAACTCAAGTAGAACTCAAATATCCAATCAGAGTGTTGCTGCAATTGTGAAAGGAAACTAGAGAGGGTACAATTTCTGGGGAAATTGTAGGGTGTGCTTGCGTCGGTTGCAGATGGGTCCGTTTATTAACTGTAATTTTTACAACCGATATTTCTGTATATTTTATATAAAAATGCCTACTTATTATTTATGAAGATTGCATAGATTTAAAAGCATACATTTGTTGCTGCTCATTTACAATTCAAAATACAAAAAGTGAAGTGTAGAATGAAACGGTTGTCTTCTCATTTCCCCTGCAAGAGGGAATAGTGATAAGATCAGTGTGAGGATTACGGGGGGGTTTGACCCCCTAATTAAGACTTGGATCCCCCCAAAAGAGGTAAAAACAACAGGTCGGGGGGGCTCGATACATTTATATATCGTTCTTACCTGTAATCGTAAATATTACAATATATTTACCATATTCATTTATTAACAGGTTGGCGTTACACAGAAATGTTGACTTTATGGCAGGGAATATCACACACATAAACACAGCGCACGAGTGACAATTGTGCAATACAGAAGCTGGTTGAATCATCTCAGAGTGTAGCTACCACGTAGTGAGAAAGTGTAAGAAGGGTAAGTTAGCTAGCTAATACCAAAAGTTACCAAAGAACTAATATAATTTAGATCTATCATATTTTTGTCACGATTGTATTTGTAATGGCAATTAGCTATAGAATATTCACAAGAATGTTAATGATAGAAACACGCGCCTGCGCTGTACTGGGTTCCCTTTACGCCCTGGAGAAGAAGTTGACCCCCCCGATTGTCCTTGTATAATTCGCACACTGCATAAGATAGCAGCCTCAGTTGAAAAGTTGGATATTGGAAGATATTGGGCAATCAGGTGTAAAAAGTTGTTCAAACCTCTATGAAATGTCACTTTAAGTTTTTCCCTTCTAGTGATATTTTCAAGCATTTAGCCTACTCATAGTGCATTCATTCATTAAGAAACCCCTTTGAAACAAGCTGAACCCCCTTTGAAACAAGCTATTCTAACAACGTTGTCACCGGCAGTATTTCAGATGGAATCGCGATTCAAACAGTACCATCTGCTAACTGAAAATATGTCCCCAAAAACGTAAATAAGCTTCACATTTATTTAGGGGGAAATTACTAATTCAAAAGAAGTTTGCTGGAAGCGATCATTGTCAGTAACAATGCCAAATGCGACCAGTGTTTCCTCTATGTTGATTTTGCCTAAATTTCTGCCGCCACGGTATCAGAAATTGTTAGTGCATGTCGGAGAATAGTGCGGACACGCGCTTCACACCGCAGTTGAGATTGCGTGTGCACGTCCTTGAGTAATGTAAATATGTAAATCGTATAACTTGTTGTCAGTTCATTTAAGCCTGTTATTGTATTCGTCCGTCCCCCCCCCCCGTCCCCCCCGTGGAATGGCCCGAAGCAGTCCATTCCACAGTAAGTAAATGGAGGTTGTTTCCATTCGCTCTTCGGGGAGGTTGGCCATCCTTTGTTGTTCTGTGCATCTTCTGAACTTCCTGTACGTTGTGCACTTGTAAATATGGGATGACACTGCATTGCTGCATCCCAGGATCCATATGCCATTGGAACAGTTGGACAGCTGGATGTTTCACATGTGGATGTAGAGCAGCATGAGTTAAGCGGCCCCCACTCTGAGGATACCTTGGTCATCCAGGAATGGACTAATTTATGTAATTTGTTAGCCTTGTCTGTGATTTGTGTGTCCTTATGACACTGGATGCGCTGTATTTCTTGAGAGAGGGTTGCTTGTTGAACCATCTTGATTATGCTGAGCTCTGCTTCTCTCCTTTCCTATAAACTGATGCTTTCACAGGACCTTGGCTTGAGGCCTTTGGCTTCCTTTGCATGCTGCTTTAGTCTGGCTATAGCTTTCACCATTCTTGACCAGTCTGAGAACTTTTGTAGGTGATCTAACAGTGACCTTATATCCCTTACCTGGGTGTCATGAACCTGGGCCTTCTTGAACTCTGGATCACTACTTGCAATCACTCCCACCTTGACTACTCCGCTGGGTAGCTGTTTCCGCCAAAGAAAGTCTGGGCCTGTGAACCAGTTAGAAGCTGCAAGTAATTCTGCTGTAAGACCTCTTGAGGCATGATCTGCTGGATTATCTTCAGGAGCCACATACCTCCATTGTGCAGACTCTGTACTTTGCTTGATGCGTTCCACCCGGTTTGCTACGAACACATAATCTTCTGGCTTCATTATTGATGTATCCGAGGACAACCATTGAATCTCTTGCTCTGCTAAATTGCTGCATTAGTCCACAATTTACCTGTGGGCATCTCATTCTAAATATGACTGTAACTGTTAGCTGCTCCTGGCCTTCTTTAATCGCTGCTCTCCCCTCTCTGTCCCCCCTCCACACATCCCCTGTGGTGTGGGGGGTTTGAGCTGTCAGCACCTGCCTGGTCGTCGGTCTGCCAACGCTGGACATGGTCGCCAACCGGAAACCAGTCTCCATGACGGGCAACAGCGAGTTGAAGTGGATTTTCTTTGACAATCACTCTAAACTGGAACTCATCAGAAGCCACGCACTACTGTATGCCAAGTGCTCTTTCCATGTGTAGTTCTCCTAGGGCCATGTCTAGGTCTTGGGCGGCTTTAGCACATTATTCTTTGGGAATTGTGGCTAGGACTTTCTGCTGTTGGAGATTAACTTGTGCAGCCAGAGTTTGCCTGTGCTGCAGAGCTCTCTTGCCTGCTTAACTAACTGGATAGCTTGGCTTTCGGACGCTAAACTTGACAAGCCATCATCAACGTAAAAAATCTTCTGAATGAACTTGATGGTGGCTTCATTGAAGTGTCCTTGTCCTTCGGCTGCGAGCTGCTTGAGTCCATAGTTAGCGCAGCCAGGTGATGAAGCAGCACCGAACAAGTGGACTTTCATCCGATAGATGGATGGTTTGGCTTCAAGATTTCCATTCTCCCACCACAGGAATCTTAGTTAATCTTGGTATTCTGCTTTAACGTGGAACTGGTGGAACATGCGCTCTGTCACACATGATTGCCACGGGACCTCTCCAGAAACGACACAGAACTCCCACTAAGGTGTTGGTCAGCTCTGAACCAGTCAGGAGAAAGTAATTTAGGGATGTCTCTTGAAACCTTGCGGAGCAATCGAAGACAACACGTATCTTCCCAGGCTTTTGGGGATGATACACCCCGTGGTGTGGGATGTACCATGCTGGAGCTTTATTGATGTCTTCTTCTGGGACCCTTTCTGCATCTCCACGTGTTATAGTCTCATCCATGAAGGTCTTGTAGTCTTTGTAGTACTGTTTGTTTCTTTTCAGCTTCCGTTCTAGGCATCTGAGACAGTGGATGGCGCATACCATGTTATCTGGTAAGTTGGGCCTTTCATTCTTGAATGGCAGCGGCATTTCGCAATGACCATTGTCCTTGAGCCTGATGCCTCTTTCCATCTTTGACAAGAATCGGAGATCCTCTTGAGAGATCTGGCCGTCCTCTAAAGTAAGTAAGTAAGTAAGTAAGACTTTATTTATATAGCACATTTCATACAAGAATTGTAGCTCAAGGTGCTTTACATAAAATCAATAAAAACAATAATACAAGTGATAAAAGTTATAATTAAAATAGCAAATCTATAAAAATAATAATATAACTAATAAAAGTAGTAAAACCCTTCTGAGATAAAATTACTTAAATGCTTCGGTAAAAAGGTAGGTTTTAAGCTGTCTTTTAAAAATGTCTAGGGTGTTTGCTTCCCTAATATTTATGGGTAATTTGTTCCATAGTTCTTCTTCCTTCTTCAGCTTGACGGCATCCCTCACCTCCGTCGTCTACCACCGGGTCCAATGGTTACCGCCGCGACATGCACCGACCGCCTTGCGTCCGCAGCTCCGGTCAGCCGCCTCAACAATGGAGGCCCGGAACATGGCCCATTCGGACTCAATGTCCCCGGCCCCCCCCGAGACATGATCGAAGCTCTCCCGGAGGTGGGAGTTGAAGGTCCTTCTGACAGGGGATTCTGCCAGCCGTTCCCAGCAGACCCTCACATTACGTTTGGGCCTGCCAGGCCTGACCGGCGTCTTCCCCCACCATCGTAGCCAACTCACCACCAGGTGGTGATCAGTTGACAGCTCCGCCCCTCTCCTCACCCGAGTGTCCAAGACATTTGGCCTCAGATCCGACGACACGACTACAAAGTCTATCATCGAACTGAGACCTCGGGTGTCCTGGTGCCAAGTGCACATATGGACACCCTTATGCTTGAACATGGTGTTCGTTAAGGACAAGCCATGTCTAGCACAGAAGTCCAACAACAAAACACCGCTCGGGTTCAGATCGGGGGGGCCGTTCCTCCCAATCACGCCCCTCCAGGTCTCACTGTCATTGCCCACATGAGCATTGAAGTCCCCCAGGAGGACGAGGGCATCTCCGGGAGGAGCGCTTTCCAGCACCCCCCCCCCAGAGACTCCAAAAAGGGTGGGTACTCTGCGCTGCCGTTTGGTGCGTAAGCACAAACAACAGTGAGGACCCGTCCCCCCACCCGAAGGCGGAGGGAGGCTACCCTCTCGTCCACCGGGGTGAACCCCAACGTACAGGCGCCGAACCGAGGGGAAACAAGTATTCCCACCCCAGCTCGACGCCTCTCACCGAGGGCAACTCCAGAGTGGAAGAGAGTCCAGCCCCTCTCAAGGAGACTGGTTCCGGAGCCGATGCTGTGCGTCGAGGCCGACTATATCTAGCCGGAACCTCTCTACCTCGCGCACCAGCTCCGGCTCCTTTCCGCCAGCGCGGTGACGTTCCACGTCCCTAGAGCTAGCTTCTGCAGCCGAGGATCGGACCGCCAAGGCCCCCGCCTTCGGCCACCGCCCGTCTCACACTGCACCCAACCCCCATGACCCCTCCTGCGGATGGTGAGCCCACTGGAAGGGGGTCCCACGTTGTCTCTTCGGGCTGTGCCCGGCCGGGCCCCATGGGAAAAGGCCCGGCCACCAGGCGCTCGCCATCGAGCCCCACCCCCGGGCCTGGCTCCAGGGGGGGGGCCCCGGTGACCCGCTTCCGGGCAGGGGCAACTAGGAACCATTGTTCGTTTTCTTCATGGTAGGTTTTTGAGCCACGCTTTGTCTGGTCCTTCGCCTGGAACCTGTTTGCCTTGGGTGACCCTACCAGGGGCATAAAGCCCCCGACAACATAGCTTCCAGGATCACTAGGACACGCAAACCCCTCCACCGCGGTAAGGTGGTGACTCAGGGAGGGAAGGCCTATCGGACTTTATTGGCTGGTAGGACTCCAGAGGCAGCTGATGTGTACCGGAAGGCCAAGCGGAATGCGGCTTTGGCGGTCGCGGAGGCAAAAACCCGGGCGTGGGAGGAGTTCGGCGAGGACATGGAGAATGACTTCCGAACGGCTTCGAAAAGGTTCTGGACCACCATCCGGCGACTCAGGAGGGGGAAGCAGTGCACTGTCAACGCTGTATATGGTGGGGATGGTGCACTGCTGACCTTGATGGGGGACGTCCTGGATCGGTGAAAGGAATACTTTGAAGACCTCCTTAATTCCACCAACACGCTTTCCGACGTGGAGGCAGAGTCTGGGGACATCGGGGGGGGGCCCTTCTATCTCTGGGGCTGAGGTCGCCGAGGTGGTTGAAAAGCTCCGCGGTGGCAGGGCCCCTGGGGTGGATGAGGTCCGCCTGGAGTTCCTTAAGGCTCTGGATGTTGTAGGGCTGTCTTGGTTGACACGACTCTGCAACATTGCGTGGACATCGGGGACTGTGCCTCTGGACTGGCAGCCCGGGGTGGTGGTTCCCCTCTTTAAAAAGGGGGACCGGAGGGTGTGCTCCAACTTAAGGGGGATCACACTCCTCAGCCTCCCTGGGAAAGTCTATTCAGGGGTTCTGGAGAGGAGGGTCCATCGGATTGTCGAACCTCGGATTCAGGAGGAGCAATGTGGTTTTCGTCCTGGCCGTGGAACTGTGGACCAGCTCTACACCCTCGGCAAGGTCCTGGAGGGTGCATGGGAGTTCACCCAACCAGTCTACACATGTTTTGTGGATTTGGAAAAGGCGTTCGACCGTGTCCCTTGGGGGCTCATGTGGGGGGTGCTCCGGGAGTACGGGATACCGGATTCCCTGATCGGGGCTGTCCGGTCCCTGTACGACCGGTGCCAGAGTTTGGTCCGCATTGCCGACAGTAAGTCAAACTTGTTCCCAGTGAGGGTTGGACTCCGCAAGGGCTGCCCTTTGTCACCGATTCTGTTCATAACTTATATGGACAGAATTTCTAGGCGCAGCCAGGGCGTTGAGGGGTTCCGGTTTGGTGACCTCAGGATCGGGTCGCTGCTTTTTGCGGATGATGTGTTCCTGATGGCTTCATCGGGCCGTGACCTTCAGCTCTCACTGGAGCGGTTCGCAACAGAATGCGAAGCGGCTGGGTTGGGAATCAGCACCTCCAAATCTGAGGCCATGGTTATCGACCGGAAAAGGGTGGGGTTCAATCTCCGGGTCGGGGAGGAGATCTTGACCCAAGCGGAGGAGTTCAAGTATCTCGGGTATATCTTGTTCACGAGTGAGGGAAGAATGGAGCACGAGATCGACAGGCGGATCAGTGCGGCGTCCGCAGTGATGTGGGCTCTGCATCGGTCCGTCGTGGTGAAGAAGGAGCTGAGTCGAAAGGCGAAGCTCTCTATTTACCAGTCGATCTACGTTCCTACCCTCACCTATGGTCACGAACTGTGGGTAGTGACCGAAAGAACGAGATCGCGAATACAAGCGGCCGAAATGAGTTTTCTCCGCAGGGTGTCCGGGCTCTCCCTTAGAGATAGGGTGAGAAGCTCGGTCATCCGGGAGGGGCTCAGAGTAGAACCGCTGCTCCTCCGCGTCGAGAGGGGCCAGTTGAGGTTGCTCGGGCATCTGATAAGGATGCCTCCTGGACGCCTCCCTGGTGAGGTGTTCTGGGCACGTCCCACTGGGAAGAGGCCACGGGGAAGACCCAGGACACGCTGGAGGGACTATGTCTCTCGGCTGGCCTGGGAACGCCTCGGGGTCCCCCAGGAAGAGCTGGTGGAAGTGGCTGGGGAGAGGGAAGTCTGGGCCTCCCTGCTTAGGTTGCTGCCCCCGCGACCCGACCCCCGGAAAAGCGGCAGATGATGGATGGATGTTCCATAGTTTTGGGGCGTAATTGACAAAGGCCGAATCACCAATCTTCTTATGACTGCTTCTGGTGACCTCTAATAGGCCTGCATTTGATAATCGCAGTGTTCTAGCTGGTGTGTAGTTTATAAGGGAGTTAGCAATGTAGCTAGGTCCTTGTCCGTGTAGAGCTTTTTATGTGAGGAAAAGGACCTTAAAGTCAATTCTGAAGGTAACGGGGAGCCAGTGTAAAGTAGGTAGGACAGGACTGATTTGTTCTCTCCTTTTAGTTTTGGTTAATAATCTAGCTGCAGAATTTTGAATGAGCTGTAGTCTTTCAGTGGTTTTCTTGGGAAGACCAGTGAAAAGTGCGTTACAGTAGTCCAGCTGGCTGGATATAAAAGCCTGAATTAACTTCTCTTCATCATTTTGGTTTATGAATGGTCGTACCTTTGCTATATTCCTCAGGTGAAGGAAAGCTGTTTTGGTCACTTTATTAATGTGAGAGTTGAAATTCAAATCTGAGTCCAGGATTACACCGAGACTCGTCACCTCTGGTTTAAGACAGGGGGTTAAGCCTCCTAGATTCTTAGTCAGCATCTCTCTTTTGGATTTGGGGCCACATAGTAGGACTTCAGTTTTGTCTTCATTTAATTTAAGAAAGTTATCATTCATCCATTTGTTTATTGCCAACAGGCAGTTGGTAATGGAATTGATGGCTGTTGCATCGTTGGGTTCAGTGGATATATATAGTTGTGTGTCATCCGCATAGCTATGGAAATCTATGTTATGTTCTCTGATTATGTCGCCAAGTGGTAACATATAAAGAGAAAAAAGTAATGGACCTAAGAAGCTTCCTTGAGCAACCCAGTAGCAGTTCTCATGTTTCTTGGACCTATGGTCTGCTAAACTAACATAAAACTTCTTTCCTGTGATATATGATTTCATCCAGTTCAATACACTATCCGTGAACCCAATAAGCTTTTCCAGTCTATTGATTAGGATGTCGTGATCAATGGTATCAAATGCTGCACTGAGATCTAACAGGATAAGGATAGAGACTTTATTTGCATCAGAGTTTAGTCTGAGGTCGCTATTTATTTTGGTGAGAGCAGTTTCAGTACTGTGATATTTCCTGAAACCTGACTGCGAGACTTCCAGGATGTTATTTTCTTCAAGAAAATAATTTAATTGGACTAAAACTATCTTTTCCAGTACTTTACTAATAAATGGAAGGTTTGATATTGGTCTGCAATTTGCAAGTAGACTGTTATCCAATTTGGGTTTCTTTAATAGGGGCTTTACAACAGCTGTTTTGAAGGCATCTGGGAAGACGCCAGTTCTAAGGGATGTGTTTATAATCTCTAGCACCGGACCTGAGACACTATCAAACACTTGCTTAAAGAATGTTGTGGGTATAGGATCAATATCTGAGGTTGTGGAGTTAGTGAACTTTCCAAAATTGTCAGCGAATCTAAGTGTGATACAGGTAAATGTGCTCATGGTTATGTTGCAGAATCTACTGATGTCAGTTTCGACCCCATTATTGGGTGTGCTCAAGCCTTCGGCGAGAGCACAACCTTTGTTCTCTCACATATATATTATTATTATTATTTTTATTTCTTTTTGCCCCCCTAAAACTCAGTCAATATTTGGCCTACATAGACAACGTAGGTGTCAAAAGTTTCGTCTTGGTAGCGATTGAGTTGCTTCTATTGGAATTTACGTTCCGTTGCATGGTTTAGGCTGAAGTTAAGTTTTTGTGGCGAAAAGTGAAGCTAACGGTGGCTAATTTGCTAGCCACAGTCACTGACGTTACTAACGTCGCTACGTCACTAACGTCACGAAAACACGCGTGACTACCTTTGGCAGAACATTCGTTTCGCATCTGTTAACTTGGGGGATAGCTAGGCTAACTATAGCTTTACTGCAAGGCAGCTGCAGAAACGCCACAAGCAAAGAGGCCAGGGTGATAACTATTTACTCATTTTACTTTGTGATAGGACACACAATTGTGATGTGTAATGTACAGTATAAGCTGATATTATTAAGGAAGTACATCTACTTTCGGAAACAGTAGTTTTCACTATTTCACTGAAGTATTAGCATCATGACATTAGCCTGTGTTGCCCGGGCAACACATACTACAGTGGTCTATGATGTAGCGTTATCTGTTTTCAATCGTTAAAATAAACATTCCTCACATATACATTTTCGTTGTAGGATTTATTCTGACATTAGTAAACGATTTGTTGGTGAAATTACCATTACCTGTGGTTTCAAACCAGTGTAGCTCACTGCAACGCTGTAGCTTACGCGAGACACACGACAAAAACATCTAACTTACACAGCTGTTTAGGAAGTCAAACGGCGAAAGAACATGTTCGGCACTCCCCTTACTTAAATCAAAAGTCTATCTAACTACTAACCTGAACTTCATTGCCACAGCCTAAACGTTGTCAATCTGTTCATGAAAATAATTAATTTCAGCTTAAACCGTACAACGGAACGTTAAATCCAATTCAACCAACGCAATCGCTACAGTACCAAGACGAACACAGCAGTAGTCTAGTACTGTACCGTAGTAGTACAATTTACCGGGGCAGCTTCTCCACACAGGGCTATATCGCATTTTGCGTTGTTACTGACAATGATCGCTACCAGTGAGCTTTTTATAAATGAGCGATTTTCCACTAAATAAATGTCAAGCTTATTTACGTTTTGGGGGCATATTTTCAGTTAGCAGATGGTACTGTTTGAATCGCGATTCCATCTTGCCATACTGCCGGGTAACGTCGTAGAATAATCTTCAAAGGGGGTTCTTTATTAATGAATGAATGCAATGAGTAGGCTACATGCCTGAAAATATCACGAGAAGGGAAAAAACTTAAAATGACGTTTAAGTCATAGAGATTAGGTCAATTTTTACACCGGTCTGCCAAATTTATTCGTTTTGATTCAACGATGAGGCTGCCTCTTGCAGGGGAAATGAGAAGACATCTATTTCATTCTACACTTCACTCGTATTTTCAGTTGTAAATGAGCAGCAAAAAAAAAAATGCTTTTAAATCTATTTAATCTTTATAAATAATAAGTATGCATTTTCATATAAAATATACAGAAATCAGTTGTAAAAATGTCATTCAAAAACGGACCCCTGTGCAACCGACGCAAGCAAGCACACCCTACAATTTCCCCAGAAATTGTACCCTCTCTAGTTAATAATACTAGCTCTGATCAAAGTTATTTTGTTTTTGAAGAACAAAGCAAGCTCTTCACATTTAACTGCTGAGGATGGAGGTGGGGCAGAGACAGTGTTTAGCAGCTGGTCAATGGTGGAGAAAAGAACTTTTCATTTGCTGTAATAATGTTGGAGAAATATTCTCTCCTTGCTAGACGGATGGTTTTGTTATAAGTGGTTAGTGTATCTTTTGTTATAAGTGGTTAGTGTATCTTTGTTATTGTATTAGTTATTGTTATAGATATTGTAGTGGATAGTGATCTTTGTTTTCCTACATTTTCTCTCTGCTGCACAGCATTTTCTTTTCGTTTCACTGACATTTTTATTTCTCAGCCATGGGGAGGTTCTGCTTGTGCACTTCTTTTTGGTTTTCAGTGGTGCAACAGAGTCTAACACAGATAATAGTGCATCATTGAGGTTCTCTACCATTTAATTCAGAGAGCAATCATGATTAGTCGGCTCATATAGAGCAAATTGTTCAGAAAATGTCATCATAGCTGTATCGTCTAAATATCTTCTATGGACTAAGAATTCTTTTTTGTTTTTTTGTTATGATAATTTCCACATTAAAAAGTATATAATGAGGGTCTGAGAGGGGTAGAGCAGTTATTGAAATATTATTGATATTTAGTCCAGTTGTTATCACTAGATCTAGTGTGTTTCCATGCCGGTGTGTTGGGTCTGTTATGTGTCGAGTTAGATTGAAACTGTCGAGGAGATTTAAGAGCTCAATAGTTCTTGGGTCTGCTTTTTTATTTACTTGGATATTTAAGTCTCCGTTTAAAACTACTTTGTCATATCTAGTGACACATAGTGATAATAGTTCAGAGAATTCTTGTATGAATATTGGCGAGTGCTTGGGTGGCCGATATATAATAACAAAAAGTATTGATTCGGTTTTGAGCTCTACAGCAAGATATTCATATGATGTGAATTCACCTAGCTCAGTGATTTTGAACAACAGTTTAGAGGAGAAAATAGCTGCGACTCCTCCACCTTTTTTTTGATTTCCTAGAAACTTGGTGAAAGCTGTAATCGGGCGGACACGCTTCTATCAAAGTTGCTGTTGCCGTGTCATTGTTTAGCCAGGTTTCTGTTAGACAGATGGAGTGTAAGTTGTTTTCTTTGACCAAATCATTAACTAGAATTTTTTTGTTATTTAGTGATCTAACATTTATAAGGGCCAGTTTCATCTGTGGGGTATTAACAGATAAAACAGGAGTATATAAATCTGTTGGAAGAATATGGATAGTTCTGTGACTTCTAACACTAGTTTCAGGTTTGTAACCATGCATTTTACCATGCCATTTTCTGTTTGTGATGATGACCGGTATGTCTAATGAAATAGCATGGTGGCTGTCCTAGCGTAGCTTTTCTTTGGGAAAGTCTATGTCACTGAGCTGTTCCATCACAAGGGAATTCATCCGGGGGGTGCAGATCTGTGCAGGGCCCATGTCCTTGCAGGAGGCTGTTTGAATGTTCTGTTCTGTTCCATGGGAGGTTGTTTGGGATGCGTCAGTCAGCTTAGACACAACAGGGATAGGGAGAGAAACTTGATTTGTGGTCAGGAGCACGTGACTGATGTTTGCTGTTAGTAGTCGAGATCCTCTACGGTTTGGGTGGAGTCTGTCAGTTTGAAAACGGTCTGCACAGTTCCAGAACACATTGAAATTATCAATAAATCTCAGTTTGTGTGTCAGACAGACAGATGCCAACCATGTGTTGAAAGATAGTAGTCGACTGAAGGCTTCTGTTCCTCTGCGAAAGCATGCAATCGGTCCACTGATGAATACATCTTGATATCTGTTGAGTGTGTTCAGTAGCTATGTGAAATGTTTTTTATGTATCTCAGTGCCAGTTTTCTTGTGTAGGATATCAAACGAGCCAGTGTGGATGATAATCTTAGGGTTGTTTGGTTTATTGTTGAGGATTGTTTGTACCTCTGATGACAGTTCCTCGACAGATGTGTTGCTAAGACAAATATTTTCTGTCTTTGCCAGTTTAACATGTGCTGTCATGGCATCTCCAATCAAGATAGTGGCCATATGTGGTGTTGTGTTTGCATTTCTAACGTTTGCCTTATCAGTAGCTGCGGAGCCAGTTTTTATCTTATTTGGGTTAGCAATGATAGTACCTAGTGTGCTAGACCAAGGTTAGCCACTGTGTCAGTGCTAGTAGTAGATTCTATAGTGCTAGCAGTGTTAGCTCCTCTAACTGTTGATGGGCTGTGGGTAGTCTTAGCATACCTTGGATCTTGATAATCCTGTGGTATTGTTTGTTGCTTGATAGGGGGTCGAATAGCGCCCCGAGTGGACCTAAAGACCTTTCAACAAAGTCAGATTCCAGCACCTTGATGATGTCTGCAGGTAAGACTACCTCCTTTACCCTTGTTCTACAGACAAAGTGCACTTCACTTTTGAGGTTTGAAGGGGACTGGAGACCCGGCATCACTTGCTTCACGATGACCTGGTGACTTACTCCGATTGAATCTCAAAAGTCGAGACATGGGTTGCCATAGCCGACCACGCTCCAGCCCAGGTCTGTCCTGTGTGCAAAGGGCTGATTTTCTTTACCAGGCACTACTTGCCTTTGGACAAGAGCTTGAGGACAGTTGTAGCCGATTAGCAGGCCCACATCACAGCTTTGCTGAGGAGCAATCTCATCTGCGATATGTTCAAGATGAGGCCATGCCTTTGCAGTCTCTGGTGTGGGAATATGATTTCTGTTTGCAGGGATGAATTCTCTTGAGTAGGTCACTGGCAGAGGAATTATTTTGTCTGAGTAGAATCCTCTCACTTGAAGTCCAGTCAGTTTCCGGCAGTGTTTCTTGAAGCCATTGTAGAGAGCTTTAGCTGAACTGGTTCGTTCCTTGTGTGGAGAGTCTTTGCCTTCCAGGATGAAGGTTGTGTCACTGTGTATCGAGGAGTGCATATACAAGAACTTCACGATCTGGCTCACTTGTGGCTGACACCCACACTGGAATGACTGTGGATGTATGAGTGTCTTTAACATTCTGTAAAACTCTATTGGATGTTGCCTTACATTTTCTGGTTCTTCTTGCAGTCGTTGAGTACTTCAAGACCGCTGATCTGAGACATGGCTGCCTCACAGCTGCGAAGGAAGTCAGTGAGTTATTGAAGTTCCACACTCCCCTTGGAGCTTATCTTGGGCCATGCATCGAGCTTATCTCTGAAGGCCTTGACGATGAGGAATGGATTGCCGTATCTCTTCTAGGATGGTCCACGCTGCACGATAGGCTGACTCTGTGCCTAGCAGGAAGTAGCTTTCAATGGCCTTTTTGGCTGGTCCAGCCACATACCTTCGCAGATAGTATATTCTTTCTTCGGCTGGTATGTTTTTCCTGTCAATAAGTGTCTGGAAGGAGTCTTTCCAGTCATTGAATCTGAGTGGGTCGCCGTTGAATGTTGTTGGTTCAGGTACAGGAAGATGACTCGCACTGATGGACTCTGCGAATGCCCTAACAAGAGCTGCAGTATGGTCTTCTTGTCTTGGATGTGTCACAGCTTGAGGTGGGGAGGGATGCTGCAATAGGCTACTTTCATGCTTGACTTCCTCATTCTCCTTCAATGGGACACTTTAATGGAGCAGCTAAAATATTTCTTCGTCTGAGTATTCACTTCGATCATATACTTGCTGTCGCGCCTTAGCAGCCTTTAGCTTCATAATTGTCTCCAATCATTCTAGTTGTCTGCGCTCGGCTTCCAGCGCCCTTTGTCTCTCTGCATTTTCAGCCTCTTGTTTGGCTCGTAAATGGGCGGCTTCAGCTTTGAGTCTTTCAAGTTCTTCGATATGACGTTCTTGCTCTAGCAGTACCTTTAAAGTGGCTTCATTGGCAGCATCTTCAGCAGCAGCATCTTGTCTTGCAGAAGACTGGCTTGAACGGGATGTTCTTCTTGAGTTAGCTCGAGAATGAGCAGAAGACTTGGTGCTGTGAGAGTTGACGTTTAACTTGTCTGAGGCTGCATATTTACTTACAGACTCTGTTGCTTTCACCCTTTGTTCTTCATCCTCTCTTGTGTCTAGAAGAGCCCTTGCAGTCTGGATGATTGTTCTTGTTACTGCTTCACAGGTGTCTACTCTGCGACGTGTGTCTTGGTCGGGAATGTCGATGTGCCTTAAATCTTCATAAACAACGTTCAGATTATCTGAGGCATTGCTTAACTTAGTGATGTGGTCACGCAGCAGGTTGTTTGAGCATTGTCCACTCAGCATTTGTTTGGCGTCTTTAGTAATAGCCTTCCACTTCTCGTAGCTCACACTGAAACAGTGTGCAAATCTTTTTACTTGCTCATCATGCAGTTCTTGGCCCCTTTCCGTTAACTTAGGGACTCTTTGGCTTCTTTGTGGCTCTTGTGAGTACGTGTGGTTATCATTTCTTGTGCCTTCAGCAGCTTGTGGTTGCATGTCTGTGCAGTGCTTCTGCGCGTCTTCACCTGCACTCTCTTTGTCACTCTCAAGGATGTGGTCAAACTCTGACATTTTACTTAAATTACCCTATTTTGGTTTAAATCTAAACTTGCCTTTAGTTGAGTAATTACTTTATTTACAATAATCTAAGTTAGGTTTAATGTAGTCTAAGTTCAATATAGTTATATTAATTTGATATTCAAATAAAATTGTACTCAAAGGCTAGTCTAACTGTGTGCTTGCTTGCATCGGTTGCAGATGGATCCGTTTATTAACTGTAATTTTTACAACTGATAATTCTGTATATTTTATATAAAAATGCCTACTTATTATTTATGAAAATTGCATAGATTTAAAAGCATAGCCTACATTTGTTGCTGCTCATGTACAATTCAAAATACAAAAAGTGAAGTGTAGCATGTCCCTGTACTTACTGTAAGTCACTCTGGATACGGGCGTCTGCTAAATGACTAAATGTTATGTAGAATGAACCTAACCGATATGACTTAAACATCACCTGAAAATTTGGCCCTTCTACAGTAGTGATATTTTCAAGCATTTAGCCCACTCACATTGCATTCATTCATTAAGAAACACATTTGAAACAAGCTGAACCCCTTTGAAACAAGCTATTCTAAGTAACAACGTTGTCACCGGCAGTATTAGATAGAATAGCGATTGAAACAGTACCATCTGCTAACTGAAAATATGCCCCCAAAAAACGTAAATAAGCTTGACATTTATTTAGGGGGAAATGGCTAATTCAAAAGAAGTTTTCTGGAAGCGATCATTGTCAGTAACAATGCCAAATACGACCATTTGAGACCATCGTAGACTAGAGCCCTGCACGGTGGAGAAGCTGACCTCGGTAAATTGTGCTAAGCTAGCCTAGCTGCTGTTGCTAGCCAAACTTAAAGGGATTGTTTGAATGCGCCGGAAATGAAAAACGTTTCTTTTGACATCAAGTTTAGGCTGTGGCATTGAAGACAGCGACACACCACACAAGCTTCAGTTTAAATACATTATTTAATGTGAAACTACTTACTGTACATGCAAGTCTTGAATTACTTAAATGTATGATGCTGCCAGTAGCCTACTGTGCGCAACAGTCTTACTACATCTATGCACGTCGTAGTTATGCGTAGTTGCTAACGTGTGCTGACGTTGTGACGTTAGGCTTGCACTGATTCCCTTTGGCGACAAAAGGCACTTTTTGCCACAAAAACGTAATTTCAACTTAACCCTCGTGCTGCCTTCGGGTCACATGACCCAAAGGTTCATAACGAACCATCGTTGTGTTTACCCAATTTTACCCAATACAAAAACAAATTAAAATAATTTTCTTTTAACCTTTGCAATGTGGGGGGTCTGAGACAGCCCAACGGTTAAAAGAAAATGCTTCACTTTGTCTTTGTATGCGGTAAATCTGTCGCAATACGACGGTGGGTCACAATGACTGATGGGTCAGAATGACCCGAAGATAACACAAGGGTTAAACCGTGCAACGGAACTTGAATAAAAATACAAGCAACACAATCGCAAACAACACGAACCTTTTGACACTGGCGTTGTCTATGTAGCGCAATTATTGATTGATCCTTAGGGGTGGGAAAAGAATAAAAACTAGAAAAGGCTGTTCCTGCGAAACAGCAGTGAGAATTCTGAAAACCTGAATGGGGATAGCTGACCATGCTAAAAAAGCTGAAAATAGTAAAAATTTAGTAGAAAGTTATAAGCTGAAGCTTCAAAGCGCCCAAAAGTTAATTTTTGAAAGGGGCAAGAGCTGGACGAAGGCATAAAACTACAGAAAAGAGAAGAACAATGCAAAAAGAGAAATAATTCAGAAGAATTTGAAAATTTTGTAGAAAGTCATTTTCTCAGGTTTCAAAAGGTCTGAAATGTATTTTAGAGAGGACCTGGAGCTAACTGAATAAAATGCTGCTGCAAAAAAAGTTGAACTATTGTGGGTAGTAAATAAGATCATGCTACATCTAACCAGCGGATCATCTACGCCTAACACCGTAGGCGTGAATAATGCATGCATCGTGATTGTCGTCCATCTGTAGCCGAAGCTAAGCTAGAGAGAGGATGCAATGGGAGACTTTCTACAGTAAGCCATATCTACTGCTTCAAATTGAAAACGGAGACCATCTTTTGACTAAAGACAAGTTCCTTAACCTCTGTTGTCAATATCGCCAATAAAAAGTTAATACTCTTCAGTTACAAAGCATTTGTTTGTAGCTAGGTAACGAATATTATGTCTGGAAAACGTAGCTAGCTATGTGACCTGGTTTCGCCGTATGATGACAGTCGTAGTGTCACTAGAATGGCCATAACAAAAGATCATATTTCAAATCTGTCTGCTGTTCTACATTGCCCACACAATTATATATATATAGATATATATATGTCAACTCTAACATGGCCTGTATCTTGTATCGAAAGTGCTCGAAAATTGAAATTAAAAATTGTAAGTCGCTCTGGATAAGAGCGTCTGCTAAAAAAATGACTAAAAATTAGCTCTTCTAATGTATGGTGGACTGAGAACATATTTGTTAACCCTTGTGTTATCTTCGGGTCATTCTGACCCATCAGTCATTGTGACCCACCGTCGTATTGCGACAGATTTACCGCATACAAAGACAAAGTGAAGCATTTTCTTTTAACCGTTGGGCTGTCTCAGACCCCCCACATTGCAAAGGTTAAAAGAAAATTATTTTAATTTGTTTTTGTATTGGGTAAAATTGGGTAAACACAACGATGGTTCGTTATGAACCTTTGGGTCATGTGACCCGAAGGCAGCACGAGGGTTAAGTCAAAGCAGAGCGAGCGGATGTCGTGGGAGAATTCCTACTGTGTTAGATTTACTGCTTCAAATTGAAAACGGAGAAGATATTTAGAGTAAAGACAATTTACTTAACATCTGTGTTCAATATCGTCAATTAAAAGTAAAAACTTTCCAGTTACGAAGCGTTTGTTCGTAGGATTAACGCCAGCTGCAGCAAACACTTACTGTACCCCACCCCAGCCCCGGTTTGGCTGTTCATGACGGTCAGCTATGACAGTCTTGAGCCTCGATTTTTGCAGATTTCTGTGAAACTTGCTAAAATAAAAACGATCTAGCTAGATTATGTACACTTTAAGCTCAATGTACATACCTTGTTTGGCCAATTTGGTCGATTGTGGAAAAGAAGTCCAAACGTTTTTAGTTATGGAGAGCCATCGCGCTAGCTCGATTATAAGAGAGAATAACAGAAATGTAGCTAGAATCCACACCTCAAACAAGTTGACCTAGACGCAAAACTGTACGTCCAATCCAAAAAATAAGGATATTTTCCGAGACCCAAGACTCTGCCGAAACCAGAGATATCCTTTATATGTCTGTGCGGTCAGAAATACAACTCTACCGGCAGTTTCAAAAACGTGTACCCAATTCTGCTTTCATGGTGCGTGTCTGTTTGGTTGCCACGGTGATGGCGCAGCTGTGATAGCTAACGAGCTAGGCAGAGAGAAAAACGAACATTTACCTAGCATCCACACCTCAAACAAGTTGACCTAGACGCAAAACTACACGTCCAATCAATAAAATGAGGATATTTTCAGAGACCCAAGACTCTGCCGAAACTAGAGATGTCCTTTATATGTCTGTGCGGTCAGAAATATGTCTCTACCGGCAGTTTCGAAATCGTCTTCCTTCTTGCTTTCTCTGACGGATTTTACCCACCTCTCCATTGAAGTTAGTGAGAGAATTTGAAAGGCTGCTCTCACTTCAAGGCTCATAGCTGAAAATCTGTAAATGTGAGCTCTTTAGTAGTTACATTGGCTGAAAGAGGACAATTATTCCTACATTTTAAGGTATAACTTGTTTCTGTAAGTTAAACTATATGAACGTTAGAGGAATTTGTTTGACAATTTAGTTGAATATCAGAAAAAGAACAGCCAGCAGTGTGCCACTCTGCTTGCTGCTCATTCATAAAAATCAAGAAGGAGCAAACATTTTAATGTATTTCAAACTGTCATAATTCAAAATTGGCTGAATATTTGAAAAAGCTGAATCATTTGGGAATAGCTGAATGTCTTGTGAACATTTTAAAGGTTGAATGGTGTCTCTAGCTGAAAGTATGCTGACGTAGTTACGTTTGAAAGAGGAGGAAGCTTTTTAATGATTTGAAAGGATTTACCATTACTTTTAATGGGAGATTAATTTGCACAAAAACCTTAATGTCTTAAAAAGTATAAAAGTGAGAAATACCAACATAGCCAACATCTCCTGAAGGAGCTGAACGTTTTGATACAAAATTTGTAGGAATCGGTGAAAGTATGCAGGACTAGTTAAAGGCCAAAAAACGGCGGAAGAACTAAGAAGTTGAAAAACAATAGTCACAATAATAAAAATAAGTTGAATAAAGATTCAAAGAACAATACTTGGAATGCTGAAGCAGCATTCCAACAATAACTAGAAAGGCATTTCCTGCTGAAAATGCGTTGGAATGCTGAAAGATGAAATTATTTTTCTTAAATTGCAGAAAATACAGAAATGAGAAAATACCCGCAAGCTGAAATGAATGTCAAAAATGTGTGAGTCACACAAAAGAGGCAGTGTGGAAACTGAACTGCATCATCTAACAACGCTAAGAGCTGAAATACAATGCGAGAGAAGCTGAAAGCTGAACTGTTAAACAGAAGAAGAAGTAGGCCTAGGCTAGCTAGTCATAAAAAGAATATTATAGTCTTAACAGCTGAAATTATAGTTGGGATAGTAATAGCTGTGACTCCCTCCCAAGCACAGTCAGACAGCAAATGGTTTCCTTTACGGGTTTTTAATGAAGTCTTCTCCACATCAAACCGTGAAAACTATGTAATACACGGTATCAAAACACATAAGACATAACGTTAGCTGGTTAGCAAACACAGCATCAAAAGTAACACAAAGTTAAAGTACATAACAAACAGACAAAATACCTCATTGGCTGCATGCTCTAAAAGGAAATCTTCTTATCTTCTTTTACAGTCCCTTTCAGCTTTTAAAGGCATTAATATCTTAATGTAATTCTCTTGACTAATGTACTACCTAACTAACGTGTGTGCAAGGACATCAGCTTTCTTCTCTGTGTTTCGCGCTCAAAAACTAGCAGCTCCACCAAGGCTCCAAAATAAGTCTTCTCTGTTATTACAATAATGTCAATACAATACAGTAATGCTACATACAAATACAAAATGTACAATTCTGAAAAACCTTTACAAAATATTAAAGTAATATGGTGGCAACAGTTACAATAGCAGTAGCAGATGTGTGCATTGAGTGCGTTTACTCGGCTTTCTTAGTAGGATTCAATGTGTTGATTGAATGAAACATACAGCAGTAGGGCCGATACAGGAAGACACAGCGACACTTTGTTGCTGAAGGATGATGGTGCAAGTTTTGTCCGTGGAGCATACAACGATTAATAAAAAGAATCATGTAGACGCGTTTATTGAGTAATCGCATAACTAATTACACATGTAAACGGAGTAATCATATTATTGGCATAAACCGACAATTGCTAGTAATCGGGTTTCTCATGGTCAAGTAAACGCACTCCGTGGCGTAGTATAACAAAACAGTTCCATTAGCAATAGTACTTAGTAAAAGAGATATTAGCAGCATCTGCAGAATTAGTAGGTGCTCTTAGTCTTTTAATGAGACGAGTTGACTGAATAGCTTGTCTTGTGTCACCACTAATAAGCTAATTCCAATCACCTGTGTAAGAGACTGAGTGGCGCATGTCTGTTTGGTTGCCACGGTGATGGTGCAGCTATGATTGCTAACCCGCTGAGGGCAGACCGAATAACAGAAATGTATCTAGAATCCACACCTCAAACAAGTTAACCTAGACGCAAAATTATACGTCCAATCCAAAAAATAAGGATATTTTCCGAGACCCAAGACTTTGCAGACACCAGAGATATCCTTTATATGTCTGTGCGGTCAGAAATACGACTCTACCGGCAGTTTCAAAAACGTGTAACTTCTGCTTTCTCTGAGAAATGTGTGTGAGAAATGTGTCACCAGATTTGCATTGGTCTCTATGGAGCAAGAGTTGGACTTTGTCTCGCTTTCGTGAACACTTTTTGAAACTGATTTTGAAGCTCCCCTGTTTCAGTCAGCACTCTAGGCTCTCACATACACACCCATGTAAATCTCAGAAACTGTTTGAAAAACTAATGAAACATAATCAGTGATATAAAAAAAAAGTTGAATAGATATCAAAAAGCTGATTTAAAAAAAAATAGTTTAGGGTTTTGTCAACATTTTAAAGTTTAAATGGTGGCTGTAGCTGATTGAGGAAGATTGAGGACGAAGAAGGATTTGAAAGTTGAAGAAGTTTAAGAGGATTGAGAGGATTTGAAAAAAGAAACTATTGGAAAACCATGTTAAAAATATTATGAATATTGATTTATATTAATTAAAGCATAAGAGGTACAAAGCTGAAAAGCTATAGCAGTCATAGCCTGCAACTGCTGAATTTCTTGATAGCTGAACGGTTTTAATAGCTGAAGATTTGAAGGCGCTGAAAGGTGTCGCGGAAGAAATAGAATAATAATAATATGAAGAAGTTGAATAAAGATTCAAAGAACAATACTTGGAATGCTGAAGCAGCATTCCAACAATAAACTGCTTAAGTATTGTAGATCTTGTAGTACTAATGTTCACATGCAGTTACACATTGTCGGTTAAAAACAAGAAAGTGGCTGGTAAAAACATTGAGTGGCTGGTAGATTTTGAAATCCACCAGCCACAGTGGCCGGTGGACAAAAAAATTAATTTCCATCCCTGTTATTGAGTAATCGTATAACTAATTACACATGTAAACGGAGTAATCGTATGGCATAAACCGACAATTGCTAGTAATCGGGTTTCTCATGGTCAAGTAAACGCACTCAGTGGCGTAGTAGAATAAAACAGTTCCATTAGCAATAGTAGTAAAAGAGATATTAGCAGCACCTGCAGAGTCACCTCTTGTAAATTGTATTTGGTTGAAATACTATCTCGCGCTCCATCCTTCCCTCACTCGTGAACAAGACCCCGAGATACTTGAACTCCTCCGCTTGGGACAAGATCTCCTCCCCAACCCGGAGATTGCACTCCACCTTTTTCCGGTCGATAACCATGGCCTCAGATTTGGAGGTGCTGATTCCCATCCCAGCCGCTTCGCATTCGGTTGCGAACCGCTCCAGTGAGAGCTGGAGGTCACGGCCCGATGAAGCCAACAGGACCACATCATCCGCAAAAAGCAGCGACCCGATCCTGAGGTCCCCAAACCGGACCCCCTCAACGCCCTGGCTGCGCCTAGAAATTCTGTCCATATAAGTTATGAACAGAATCGGTGACAAAGGGCAGCCCTGGCGGAGTCCAACCCTCACCGGGAACAAGTTCGACTTACTACCGGCAATGCGGACCAAACTCTGGCACCGGTCGTACAGGGACCGAACAGCCCCGATCAGGGAGTCCGGTACCCCGTACTCCCGGAGCACCCCCCACATGAGCCCCCGAGGGACACGGTCGAACGCCTTTTCCAAATCCACAAAACATGTGTAGACTGGTTGGGCGAACTCCCATGCACCCTCCAGAACCCTGCCGAGGGTATAGAGCTGGTCCACAGTTCCACGGCCAGGACGAAAACCACATTGCTCCTCCTGAATCCAAGGTTCGACAATCCGACGGACCCTCCTCTCCAGCACCCCTGAATAGACTTTCCCAGGGAGGCTGAGGAGTGTGATCCCCCTAAAGTTGGAGTACACCCTCCGGTCCCCCTTTTTAAAGAGGGGAACCACCACCCCGGTCTGCCAGTCCAGAGGCACTGTCCCTGATGTCCACGCGATGTTGCAGAGTCGTGCCAACCAAGACAGCCCTACAACATCCAGAGCCTTAAGGAACTCCGGGCGGACCTCATCCACCCCAGGGGCCTTGCCACCGCGGAGCTTTTCAACCACCTCGGCGACCTCAGCCCCAGAGATAGAAGGGCCCCCCCCAATGTCCCCAGACTCTGCCTCCACGTCGGAACGCGTGTTGGTGGGATTAAGGAGGTCTTCAAAGTATTCCTTCCACCGATCCAGGACGTCCCCCATCGAGGTCTGCAGCGCACCATCCCCACCATATACAGCGTTGACAGTGCACTGCTTCCCCCTCCTGAGTCGCCGGATGGTGGTCCAGAACCTTTTCGAAGCCGTTCGGAAGTCATTCTCCATGGCCTCGCCGAACTCCTCCCACGCCCGGGTTTTTTCCTCCGCGACCGCCAAAGCCGCATTCCGCTTGGCCTGCCGGTACACATCAGCTGCCTCTGGAGTCCTACCAGCCAACAAAGTCCGATAGGCCTCCTTCTTCAGCTTGACGGCTTCCGTCACCTCCAGCGTCCACCACCGAGTCCGAGGGTTACCGCCGCGACATGCACCGACCGCCTTGCGTCCGCAGCTCCGGTCAGCCGCCTCAACAATGGAGGCCCGGAACATGGCCCATTCGGACTCAATGTCCCCGGCCTCCCCCGAGACATGGTCGAAGCTCTCCCGGAGGTGGGAGTTGAAGCTCCTTCTGACAGGGGATTCTGCCAGCCGTTCCCAGCAGACCCTCACATTACGTTTGGGCCTGCCAGGCCTGACCGGCGTCTTCCCCCACCATCGTAGCCAACTCACCACCAGGTGGTGATCAGTTGACAGCTCCGCCCCTCTCCTCACCCGAGTGTCCAAGACATTCGGCCTCAGATCCGACGACACGACTACAAAGTCTATCATCGAACTGAGACCTCGGGTGTCCTGGTGCCAAGTGCACATATGAACACCCTTATGCTTGAACATGGTGTTCGTTATGGACAAGCCGTGTCTAGCACAGAAGTCCAACAACAAAACACCGCTCGGGTTCAGATTGGGGGGGCCGTTCCTCCCAATCACGCCCCTCCAGGTCTCACTGTCATTGCCCACATGAGCATTGAAGTCCCCCAGGAGGACGAGGGAATCTCCGGGAGGAGCGCTTTCCAGCACCCCTCCCAGAGACTCCAAAAAGGGTGGGTACTCTGCATTGCCATTTGGTGCATAAGCACAAACAACAGTGAGGACCCGTCCCCCCACCCGAAGGCGGAGGGAGGCTACCCTCTCGTCCACCGGGGTGAACCCCAACGTACAGGCGCCGAACCGAGGGGAAACAAGTATTCCCACCCCAGCTCGACGCCTCTCACCGAGGGCAACTCCAGAGTGGAAGAGAGTCCAGCCCCTCTCAAGGAGACTGGTTCCGGAGCCGATGCTGTGCGTCGAGGCGAGGCCGACTATATCTAGCCGGAACTTCTCTACCTCGCGCACCAGCTCCGGCTCCTTTCCCGCCAGCGAGGTGACGTTCCACGTCCCTAGAGCTAGCTTCTGCAGCCGAGGATCGGACCGCCAAGGCCTCCGCCTTCGGCCGCCGCCCGTCTCGCACTGCACCCGACCCCCATGACCCCTCCTGCGGATGGTGAGCCCACTGGAAGGGGGTCCCACGTTGTCTCTTCGGGCTGTGCCCGACCGGGCCCCATGGGAAAAGGCCCGGCCACCAGGCGCTCGCCATCGAGCCCCACCCCCGGGCCTGGCTCCAGGGGGGGGCCCCGGTGACCCGCTTCCGGGCAGGGGCAACTGAGAACCATTGTTAGTTTAGGACACGCAAACCCCTCCACCGCGGTAAGGTGGTGACTCAGGGAGGGGCGGTGCGGCGTCCGCAGTGATGCGGGCTCTGCATCGGTCCGTTGTGGTGAAGAAGGAGCTGAGTCGAAAGGCGAAGCTCTCTATTTACCAGTCGATCTACGTTCCTACCCTCACCTATGGTCACGAACTGTGGGTAGTGACCGAAAGAACGAGATCGCGAATACAAGCGGCCGAAATGAGTTTTCTCCGCAGGGTGTCCGGGCTCTCCCTTAGAGATAGGGTGAGAAGCTCGGTCATCCGGGAGGGGCTCAGAGTAGAACCGCTGCTCCTCCGCGTCGAGAGGGGCCAGTTGAGGTGGCTCGGGCATCTGATAAGGATGCCTCCTGGACGCCTCCCTGGTAAGGTGTTCTGGGCACGTCCCACTGGGAAGAGGCCCCGGGGAAGACCCAGGACACGCTGGAGGGACTATGTCTCTCGACTGGCCTGGGAACGCCTCTGGGTCCCCCAGGAAGAGCTGGTGGAAGTGGCCGGGGAGAGGAAAGTCTGGGCCTCCCTGCTTAGGTTGCTGCCCCCGCGACCCGACCCCCGGACAAGCGGAAGATGATGGATGGATGGATGGATGAAATACTATCAAACTCTGTCTTGTGACTCCACTAATCAGCTAATACCAATCACCTGCGTGAGACTGAGTGGTGCGTGTCTGTCGTTGCCACGGTGATGGTGCAGCTATGATTGCTAACGCGCTGAGGAGAGAGAATAACAGAAATGTAGCTAGAATCCACACCTCAAACAAGTTAACCTAGACGCAAAACTATACGTCCAATACAAAAAATAAGGATATTTTCCGAGACCCAAGACTCTGCCGAAACCAGCGATGTCCTTTATATTTCTGTGCGGTCAGAAATACGACTCTACCGGCAGTTTCAAAATCTTGTTCTTTTTGCTTTCTCTGACGAATTTGTCACCAGATTTGCATTGGTCTCTATGGGGCGAGAGTTGGACTTTGTCTCGCTTTCGTGGGGCTCTGAACAAATGTGTACGTCTGTTGGATTCAACAGATAACTGTCTACGACCAGCACAAAATTAGCAATCTATTGATCCAAAAATGAAGCATGAAGAGCGAAAATTGTGGAAATGCTGGCAAACTAGAAATATTTTTTCAACGACATCCGAAGCTGCCCTCCACTCTAAGCGTTTCAGTCTGCACTCTAGGGTTTCACGTACACACCCATGTAAATCTCAGAAACGGCTTGAAAAAGTCATGAAACATAATCAGTGATATTGAAAAAAGTTGAATAGATATCAAAAAGCTGATTTTTCTTTTAAATAGTTTAGGGTTTTGTCAACATTTTAGCTATATTAGCTATATTTTAGCTATATTAATATTAATAGGAAGAAGAAGGATATGAAAGTTGAAAAAGTTTAAGAGGCTTTGGAAGAAAAAAAACAATTGGAAAACCATGTAAAAAATATTATGAATATTGATTTATAATAATTCCAGCATAAGAGGTAGATAGCTGAAAAGTATAAGCTGGAAACCCCTGAATTTTAGCTGAAAGTTTGAAGGAGCTGGAAGGTGCGATGGAAGAAATGGAAGAAGTTGAATAAAGATTCGAAGAACAACAGTTGGAATGCTGAAGCAGCATTTGAACAATTAGTTTGCAGCTGCTTTCAAAGCGTTCCCTTTATGGATGAAATGCTGGCTTGCTAACATAACAACAATATAAAGTGGATACAATCAGTACAGATCAGTGAATTTTGTTACATAAATCAATGTAACTTGTAACTTGTTACTGACGTAAAAAGGACCTGCACATTGTGACCCTATGTGCACAAAACTCAAATCAACATGAATCATGGACATGAGTACTATTCCTACCACTTTAGCCTCCGTGGTCGGTTTCTTAAGGCATGGATACAGCGACAGGAACAATGTTTGTATGCATTTAGTGTCATATTTATGAGAATGCGATACAGAAAATACTCTTGCCTTAAGAAATCGACCACGGAGGCTAAAGTGGTAGGAATAGTACTCATGTCCATGATGCATGCTGGTGATTATAATGTTGTCTGTTGATTTGGTGTAAGGCTACATAATCATTTGCATGAATGTACCAGAGCATTGATAGGGGCCTATTTAGTTTAAAATAATGATAAATTGCTTTTATGACGTGCATAAGTGACTAGAATATACTTCAGAGATGACAAAGAATTTCAATTGTGATCTGAGAAATATAGTTACCAAACCCACTGAGAAGAACTGTCATCACCAGCTGCATCACTGACAGTGCACACTGTTTCTATAATTCCATAAATCTGTGTGTCACCGACATCATTGCGGGCACTATGCCCTATCTATAATTCCTGGAATTTGTGTGTGTGCCACCAAGTTTATCACGGGCATTGTACATTATCTATAATTCAAGTAATCTGAATGCGTACTTGCGTCGTTGACAAACGACGCAAGTATCATTCCTAGTTTGCACTCGACGCAAAGCGGACTTTTCCCTCCACAGATGCACGTCGGTAAATTAGGGAATGACCTTGCGCTCCCAGGGGCGGTTCAGCGAAAAAAGGAGGCGTGTTCCGGCGCAAACTTTCCCAGGTGCTATTTTGCAGTTTCAGAAAAACAATTCCGCCACAGACCAGGAAAAGCGTAGTCTAAAGTCAATGGCGCGTTATTCAGATGCTATTCTAAGGGCGCATACTTGGCCCGTGCGCACTGCTGGCAAGGCCAGGGTCTTCTTCCTGCGAAATTGTTTTGATTTATTGTATGGCTGTGTTACATTTCTTTCATGTCAATGATTAAAAAGATTTTCATGAGCAATTTCCTCCCACACCTGTTTAACCGAAGCTAATTTGGGTGGGGTTCTTCTCCCATCCCAATCAGAATCAGAATTCGGTTTATTCGCCATGTATGTTACACAAACACGGAATTTACTGTGGCAGGAAGGTGCAAACAATAAACATATACGGGTCTTAAATTAAGTAAAAAAGTACAATGGTTAAACTAATTCTAAGAACTAAACAATTACAAAACATAGCCTAACAATTAAAAAAATATATAAAAATAAGACTAAGAATTTGAATGAGCAGCATGAGTGGGCAACTTAGTGCAATGAGAAAACTTCTTTGCCTTTCCCAGACAATGTCCCTTCTCTATCTTTTACGGCCCTGACGAAAACGTTGGTCTCCTCGGCTGTGAACCGCACCTGGCTTGCGCCTGGCAAATCCGCCGTTATAATAGCAATCCGCCATGGAACAAGTGCGCCTGCTCTTAAAGGGAATGTGAGATGACGCTCTGATTGGTTTATTGCATGTTACGCCCAAACCACACCCATTAGTAATGTAGCTACTTTATACCAATCCATTTTAGATTTGCGGCAGACGCAAAGTCATTTATCCCGCCGGTATAATAGCAACAGTGCCGGAGTCCCGCCCACAAAGTTACTTGCGCTTTGCCTTTTGATACTTGCGTTTAAGATCATTAAAATAGGGCCCTTGGTCTAGCATTATCAAGCTTCAGTAGACGGTTGTTAAAGAGTCTCCCTTGGAGTTAACAAGGCTTCAAACTGTCCACCATTAGGAATTATTTAAACTCTCAGGATCCACCATTGTTGTTGGTATCCATGGTTGCTCAGATTATATAATTGTGTAGGTGTAGTCTATGGTGCTGAAGACCAGGAGGCCCCCAATCAGGTCACCCCTCAGGTTATGTTTCTGTGGTGAGACCACAGTCCCTGTGGTGTCCCTACAGTATAGTAGTAATGTTTAGACTGGGATTGGTTTACAAACCAGTGTCTGTTCATACAGTATTCACCTCTTATCTGGAAACACTTTGTATACCTGAGGGTTTCCCTAAACCCTGATAACATTTTTGACAACAACATATTTGAAACGCACGAGCATACATACAGACAGACCACACCACACCATGCGCACACACACACACACGCATGCACACACACACTGCAACCAGATGGAGAATGCAGTGGGAGCAGACAGTAACACCACCACTGTTCTCTACTCAATCTCCTCTCCCTGGAGATATGGCACAGATCATTAATCCTTTCACTACACGCTGTGCTCAACCTTCTGTGTGTGCAGGTGTGTGTCCGTGGGGGTGGGGGGTGTGTGTGCAGGTGTGTGAAGGTGCATATACACATACACTATGTGTGCATGTGTGTCTGTGTGGGAGGAAGGGAAATTGTGTGCGTGCCTGAGTGAGTGTGCTCTCCTTCACAATAATTAGGTGTTGTGTGACAGTTGCTGGGCTGTCTTTACATAAACTGGGAATTTTTACAGGGAAGTCATGAAAGTAGTTTTGATGATGATTAACAACCTGTATGATTAACAGAATTCCTGTAGGGCTCCATCCCGGTTTTGTTGTAGAACGAGTGGATTAATACCTGTTTAACCTCTAACACTGAATGATTATCGAAAGCAGTCAATATTACATGAATATTATTGTTCATCTAAGGAGCACAGCATTCCACTGAGAGCAAGCTATAGGAGGATGAGCTTCAGCTAGTGTGTGTGGATTTCATGCAAGCATGCATTAATGTGCATTTGCTAGCCTTTCTGTATATTTGCGCGTGCAACCATGTGTGTCAGAGTACAAGCGCACGCGTGTGTGTATGTGTGTGTGTGTCTGTTTGTAGTGCAGATCTCCGTGGGTGGGTCGCTGAATCCAGCAGGCTGAAGTGGGCTGTAGAGCTGTAGTGGCTCATTGCTGTGTGCAGGCTCTGTTGCTCAGTGAGCCCAGGCTTAGCTTAGCTCTCCACGGCACATAGTCAGCTCCAGCCAGGTACACACAGGTTAGCCGGGCTTCTGCCTTACTGACGAGAGGCCTGGGAGAGAGGCATCACACACGGTGAGCTACACCACATCACAATTAACTGCTTCTTAATTGATTGAGTGATGTTGAACATGGCGCATGGGTGGATTTTGTGGTTGCAGCTGAGATTAAAGAAAGAGCAAAGAGAGAAGTGACAAAGAGAGAGTTTTGTTTGTTAGGTGAAAATGGTCGTTCTTGTCATAATCTTTTTTTTGTTGTATCTTTTGTTATCTTTCCATCCCTTGTCACTCTCTCTTCCTCACAATCTTTCCCTCCCTCCCTCCCTCACTCCCTCCCTCCCTCCCTCCCTCCCTCCATCTCCATCCAGGAACACTGTGCCAGGGTCCTGCTTGTTGGAGGGGCCAGTAAGGAGGATCAGAACCACAAAGGCCAGACACCGTTTCAGGTATTTAATCTCCACCTCCTTTCTTCTCTAGGGTCCAAGATAACGTTGGGAACCGAGAGAAGACAGCCCTTGTGTACTCTATCCATACACAGTCTGTTTACCGTATCTAGTAAGAGTCAGGGTCATTAAACCTCCATTTTATGAAGTGGCTGCTTTTTAAGGGGAGAGTAGAATGGAATTAGATAAAACACGATAAATTTATTTTGGTAATTTGTGACTTAAACAGTAGATGAGTCACTTCTGCTCCCCATAAGGCAGCCTTTTATATAACCCTCTGTGAACAGGAAGAAGGCTCCGGAATAATTACTCATGTTTTCGTTTTTTATTTACAGCACGTGCATGTGTCAGTGCTCACTCGACCACTCTTAACATCTCAGGGAAGCACTGCAGCTGTTGATGAAACCAGACCTGTCATTTCTGTGTGTGATGCTTCATGGGGGTTGAGGGCCAAATTGAGAAGAGAACCAATTGCTTCAAAGTCTATCTTGGGTCCTTCAGGCTTTCTTCTTCGATTTACCAACTTCTTACAGAGCCATTTTGCCATTTCTGTCTCATGTGTCTGCCTGGTTTTTATGACGCCAACTGTGTTTCCCACATATGCAGAGTGAAAGCCCCCCTCCCACCTCCCCATGTATTAGGCTTCCTCACTTGCTGCTGATAATGGACAGATTGAAGTCTGTTGGACCAGATGGGCCCTCACAGGCTAACTCTGATTCTCACTCATTTTCATGTAATACCTCCAGATTCTAGTTCTTATGTTCAAACTACAAATTCTTGTACTTAGTCTTGTATTTTCTTAGTCCAATTCGCACCCAACCTAAACCAAACTCACTTAGAAGAGGCTGGGCTGTTTACATTGGAGTCAGCATGTCATGTCAGAAGTCTTTTTTTCCAGTAGCACAAACATACGCTTCATAGAAACTCAAATGTTAAGATGCTGCACATGCTCACAGCACTTTCTACACGTCCTGATTACTTTCAACCCCCCAGCATGCTTCCTTCTCTCTTTCCTTTTCATCTTTCTCTCTCTTCTTCTCTCTGTCCCTCTTTCTCTGTTTTCCATTTTCCTTCTCATGTGCATGTAGGAGGGATGTTTATGTAATGTCTATATCTCTTCTGTGCACTCGTTCGCTGATGCATCCTCTAATTCTCTCTATTATTCATCTCCTACTTCTAAATTATGTTTCTTGCCTCACTGGCTGCTTAATTACATCATCGTCAGTGGGGCCTCAACAGTTAGCCTGCCCAATCAAGGTTAGGGCACTCTCACAAGTTCCACACATTTCTCCTGATTGACTGGCTGTTTGTGTCGCTGACTGACTGTTTGACTAGCTGGCTTACTTGCTGGATGGCCGACTGCCTGGTAGAGTGACGGCCTGCCTGACTGATTGACTGAATGAATGAACGACAGGATGGCTGGGAGTTTGACTGACTGGTTTACATACTGGATGTTGGCTGGCTGGATGCCTAGTTTGCTGGCAAGCTAGCTGATTTCATAGCTTTCTGACTGGCTGGCTTACTAACTGACTGGCTGACTCACTGACTGACTGACTCACTGCATGGCTGACTGAATGACTGACTGGCTGACTGAATGACTGACTGGCTGACTGATTGGCTGGCTCGTTGGCATTTTGAGCTGCGTTCTGAAAACTGGAACAGTGTTCTTTTCCCATTCTTCCTGACCTAGTTTTCAACTGAACAATCACTTCTTGTTCTTTTCATCCCTCCATACCTCCATCCCTCCATCTCTATACCTCCATTTGATATCTTTGTTGAGAGCCAGAGGACAGGGAACAGGGGCAAAGATCTTTGAACTCGATTCAAGAGATTAATTTGTAATTTAATTTATAAAAGTCAACTGTTCTTTCTATTCTGTTGATGCATTTTAAATGAAGCCCCTGGTTGTCTTAACTGAAACATAACTGTCCCCTGCTCTTCTCAATGACTTGACATGAGCCATGGTTCCAGTAGTGGATGGCCCTGACCATGCTGCCTGTCTCTACAGTACACCAGTAAAGATCCCTGACTCACAACGCTTCAGTAGACAGCGGTACACATCTGGAAAAAGATGCATAGATGCAAAAATCAGGGTCAGATGGCTAAGCGGAAGGTTGCCGGTTCGATTCCGTGCAAAATGTTGTGTACTTGGGTAAGGCACTTCACCCTACTTGCCTCCGGGAGAATGTCCCTGTACTTACTGTAAGTTGCTCTGGATAGGAGCATCTGCTAAATGACTAAATGTAAAGATGAAAATGTCTTTCAAGTTCTGCTAAAACTCATGAGCTCTTTAATATTACAATATTGACATATCTAAGAGTTTATTCAGTTGTTCATATTTAATTTAGATATCTTTAGAGAGAGTCTATTCATCTCTCACAGCTCCAGTAGCATACCTGTCTACTTAGCATACCTATCTGTCTAGTTGGCTTACCTTATGTACTGTAAAGGGGTCTACAGGTGAACCACTAGTTATGGCTGGCTGGCTATAGTTGACTCATCCTGTGTGTCTCCTCTCCTTTACTTCACCCACTACAGTCCGCTGAGATGTTTTTATGTTTATTCTTAGGGCTTTAAAGCCACCTTGGAGTCTAAAGTACAGGGTACATACAGGTATCCAGACATTGCTTAACTGGCAGGAACCTCCTCAGACAAAGATTATATTTAAGATTATACTTTTTCTCATGTTACAAACTTCTGTTTCAGGTGGCCATTGTTGCAGGGAACTTTGAACTGGCAGAGTTCATCAAGAACTACAAAGGGATTGATACTGGTAAGATACTGAACACTAAACCTGCTTGTTTACAAACTCTGTGTGTATTTGTCATAGTGAAGAGCTGGGCTCTTATGGTTGTCCAAAATCGTTCATAGATTGTGAGCTGTACTGAATGGGGTATGTGAGTACTACTCAAGAACAGTGAGAAGAGTGGTGTTTTGTGTCTTCTGTGGTTCAACTAGCCCTGCTGTTCCCTGTGTGATGGAAACATGATGTGCTTCCTCCTGGGGGGTATTCCAGGTAGCGGGTTTAGTGAAAACTTTTGGTTGGTTAACCCTGAAAAGTGGCATACTCCCGGTTTTCCGTTCCAGAAAGAGAGGTAACGAAAACTTTGGGTCAGTGTCCATGGTAACTTACTCTGTGAACCTAACCTGCTTGCTATGTTTTCCATGACAAACTCTGCGTTTCTACCTATCCCCTCCTACTGTCTGAGCCTAATAGCTTTGGCAGACAGGGGATATCCTTTCCTGGGTCAGCCGACCGATCTCGAACAAAATTTAATTCGCTTAGTTATACGCCGGGAGAGGATTTTAAGACTGCGATTCAATGTGCTTTAATTCCCTGATGAATACCTAAGTTAACGTTACCGCTTCCCATCACAATCTGTAATTTATTTTAGCAACATTCTCAGCCCTTACATCGCTAATGTAACACACCGTGGACGTGCACTCAGAACCGACCAAATGCTTTTTGGCACTGAATTGAAGACAAATAATTGGGTGTGCTCAAAACTCTCTCTTTGTCACTTCTCTCTTGTTCTCTCACATATATATTTATTCTTTATTTTGCCCACCCCTAAGGATCCCTCAATATTTGGACTACATAGACAACGCCGGTGTCAAAAGGTTCGTCTTGTTAGCGATTTCATTGCTTGTATTTTAATGTACATTCTGTTGCACGGTTTAGGAGGCTACGTTAATAAAATATGGTTCTCACAAGTTCCTTCAAAAGCCTATTTTTTGTGGTCGCACTGTCAAACTTTGTTGGCCTATGTTTATTATCGTCATAGCTGTGTATTCAGGTGGCTGAGCGGTGAGGGAATCGGGCTAGTAATCCGAAAGTTGCCAGTTCGATTCCCGGTCATGCCAACTGACGTTGTGTCCTTGGGCAAGGCACTTCACCCTACTTGCCTCGGGGGAATGTCCCTGTACTTACTGTAAGTCGCTCTGGATAAGAGCGTCTGCTAAATGACTAAATGTAAATGTAATGTATTCAGCTATGACGATATGACCATTTGAGTTGTGATAGAGAGAGACTGAGTGCATCTGTTCACACAAATTTCAATAGCAGATATATTTTTATAATGTCCATGTATCAATCTTAATATTTTTATAAAAACATGTTTTAAATTGTGATTTACCACCACTGGCACATCATCGGGCCTGTGGTCATCGTGGCCCCGAGGGGTGTGGCCCCCAGTGTGTCAGGCGTCCCTTATTTTGCAGTATTGAAGGTGGCAACCCTAGCCGTGGTGTACTAGCAGCATTATACATTTAAGCAATTCAAGACTTGTATGTACAGTAAGTAATGTCACATTAAATAATGTATTTAAACTCAAGCTTGTGTGGTGCGTCGCTGTCTTCAATGCCACAGCCTAAACTTTATTCATTTTTTCATTTCCGGCGCATTCAAACATTCCCCTTTGAAGTTTGGCTAGCAACAGCAGCTAGGCTAGCTTGCTCGTAGCACAATTCAGCTTCTCCACCAGACCCCCACCCCTTGCCACTCGGCTTGAGGCAACGGCCCCGGTGGATGTAGGTGGTATTGCATTTCCGATTTGCTACCTGACTCATCCAGTCGTTTTTATTCTATTAACTCCAGTCAACATATCTAAAACTATCTCCCCCAATAATTTTTGTTCGATTCTCGAACCTGGCTCATACTACTAGATTTTTCAAAGAATAATTTTCCTGATTTTTGCTAAGTTTGAAACCAATCCGAAATGGGTAAACTAGCACCCCATTTATTTGCTTATGTCACGAAAAGTTGCCTGGAAATGTGCTCGCAGAAACGAACAGGGGACGAGCACAAAAGGGAACATCAGCAAATCGCTGATTTACCTGAGCTGAATGAAAACAAGGAGAAAGGACTTGATAATCTATAGTTGCCTGTCTTTATTGTAGCAAGTTTTACAAATGGTTGCACACATACGTGACGGTTGTTTGTAGTTTATTTCCGTTATTTTCCTCCGGTAGGAGGAAACCCTATTGTTTTTGTTCGTTTTATTAATTATTATTAATGATTTATTAGGGTTCCTCCGGTAGGAGGGAACCTATTGTTTTTGTTAGTATTATTAGGGCTCCTCCGGTAGGAGGGAACTTATTGTTTTTGTTAATACTCTTATTAGGGTTCCTCCAGTAGGAGGGAACCTATTGTTTGTGTTAGTATTATTATTAGGGTTCCTCCAGTAGGAGGGAACCTATTGTTTTTGGTAGTATTCTTATTCTTATTTTTTTTCTTCTCCTTGCGCCCCAATATCTCAAAAAGTCCCTGGTCATACATTTTCAAATTTATGAAAAAAACTTCTAAATTCCTCTTCTCTTGAACCAAAGCTCTAATTGACTTGAAATTTGGTACAGATATGTATCATTTACGTATTTAAAAACGTTACTTAAGACAATTGAATCAAATACAAAATGGCTGAAAGGGGTGTATTTATGTAAATGTCCACATTGCCTCAATATGTTAGTGTCACTAAATCAAATGTATTTTTGAAGGATGGTTCAAACCTAATAGGCTTTAAGGTGACACGCCCCTGAAGTACCATCCAAAGCTCGCCATTGGAGAAACAGCTTTTTTTTATTATCCAGTTACTGAACTTTGTGTAATCCATGTCTGGGAATTGCTCAATTGGCTGAGATGTTGTGCTGGTAAGCAAAGGGTTGTAGGTTCAAAAGCAGTCAGAGGCATAGTTTTTATTTTTTATTCTGACAAAACGGTTTCTAGTCTTCCGATCAATCCTCCGGTTGTAAAACATAGCAATGCGTGTTTATTTGAGCCCATCACAACACTCATCTGTTTAGCGAGACTGTGTAAACCACTACAAAACAAGCCAGGTTCACCACAGTAGCTAGCTACTTGTAGTCTACGCATGGTAGAGATAACTCTAATGGTTATCTCTAATGAAGTAAATTGATTGTTCAGGTGGATCACTTGCCTGTTGCACAAATTCATTTCAGTAACCTAAGCCAGGACACATTCCCACTGATGCTAGGCATGATTTGAAATTCCCTTCCATGACAAGTTATGGCACTCCAAACAACCTTTAAAAAAAACTATGAGTAAGTTATTCTTTACAGCAGCAACCCAGTCATCCCGTTGTCCCGTTTTTATAAGAAATGTACAAGCAGTTTCAACTTTGGCCGAATCTAACAACGCTTACCATAGGAGAAACAGCTTACTTTTTTATACAGTAACTGAACATGACAATATTCAACACTGAGAATAGCTCAATGGGTTGGGATGGTGACCTGTAAAGTATAAGGTCGTAGGTTGGAATCCAGCCATAGTCTTTTGGCCTGTCATAATTTTGATTATCTGTTCAGTTCAACAGGATGACACCATTATGAAGTACCTGTTGTGGAAAAACTCTAGTGGCACTGTGTAGATTTGAATAGTCAAGAGATGGCGGTTTCAATAAATTTATTTATCTTGTACAAATTAAGAATTAACAAAGTACTTTGTGATCAGTCATAACGAAGGGGGTGCTAGCCACAGATCGTTCGCAAGAGTGATGAAGAACAACCCTAAAACCCTGCCTTATATAAACTTAGAACAAATGGTTCTTCTGATGGTCAATCCATCAATATGGCGGTTTCTGTGATTGGTCAGCACTGCTCAGTGACAGTTTGACTCCATACCAAGTGTCCCACAGTTCTTTGATGTGGCATCTCTCCCCAAACCAGTAGATACTAAAGCCACAGGAGTTCACCAGTCAAATGGTCAACTGTCCTTTGTGTGGACATCTTCAAACAAGTATTTAATTAACACCACCCACGCAACAGGAAGGGTCAGAGCAGCTTGATCAGTTCAGCTATCTTAAACTGCTGCCTCAGATCACAATAACAATACAATTCATCCTCCCCAGGTGTCATAAACTGCAAATGGCATCTCTACCAAATGGAGTTGATTCAACATTCATTGTATCAAGCTTCTCAACCAACTTTAGACTTCCCTTAAAACACATTCCTCATATATAAAACACACACATTATAACTGTATTCCAAATTTCCACTACAGTACCACAAACAATTTCACCTTGGTATGTCAAAATACGATTGAATTAGAGCAGTTTCAACGTTGGCTGAATCTAACAACGCTTACCACAGGAGAAACAGCTTACTTTTTTATACAGTAACTGAACATGACAATATTCAACACTGAGAATAGCTCAATGGGCTGGGATGGTGAGCTGTAAAGTATAAGGTAGTAGGTTGGAATCCAGCCATTATCTTTTGGCCTGTCATAATTTTGATTATCTGTTTAGCTAAACAGGATGACATCATTCTGAAATACCATGCACAATTTCATGCAATTTCACCTTGAAATGTCAACTGTTTCTTAACCTTTGTCCCAAAGCTGACCAAAGCTAATACTCAGCCCTTTCTATTCATACAATCTCAACAGTTGGTGTGTAGCAGAGAGGATAGAGAGACTGACTTGTAACCTTATGCTCATGAGTTCAAATCCCCATTCAGCCTGTTGTTGGCCAAACATGAAGTAGTTTTGCTCTCTTGTTGTCCAACTCTCGATCTTCGATAGTGTACATGTTTATAATATTTTGCCATTTTGCGGAGGAACCCACATCGCTGCTTGCAGCTATATTTATTAGGGGCCAAGCATCGAAACTGCGAGGCACCTATTGTAATTGGTAGTATTATTGGGTGTGCTTTGCCTTCGGCAAGGGCGCAACCTTTGTTTTCTCACATATATATTATTGGGTGCGCTTTGCCTTCGGCAAGGGCACAACCTTTGTTCTCTCACATATATATTATTATTGGAGGCCAAGCCGCGAAGCGGCGAAGCCACTTAAGTGTTTCTACCTTTTCTTATTATTATTACACTTCTTCTGCCATTGGAGTCTATGGCAGCCCCTAGAACCATATGGTAAAAAGTTGTGAATTTTGGCACACTCATTAAGCACAGTCTCCTCTTTATATTCTCCAAGTTTCATGTCTCTCATTGGAGCACTCTAGCGCCACCAACTGATCAAAGTTGGACTTGTGTTTACACACGTAACTTTTGAACCGTATGACCGATTTTCAAAAATGAGGTACCGTTGGATTCCCTGGATCGAGACGACATGTGACGACCCTATGACGTCAATTTCCGGTTATATAGATTTTCCGCCATTTCCGGTTTTCTCAGCAAATTCTTGAGAAATCACCACCAAACTTGATGTGATGACTCGTAACCCTCATCTGAGGATGTCCAAACAATTTGGTGTCATGTGATCACTGGGCGTGGCCGCAGGATGCAAATATGTTTATTAGTTTGCCTTTATTAAGTGATTCGTTTGTCTCATGATATCTTGGGACATCCCGTGTGTGACACATGATAACTTGTGATAACAGCCGAATTGATGCGGCCGCCATTTTGAATTACTGAAAAAAACGTTTTTTCTGTACTCCTCCTACAAATGTTTTCCAATCTTCACCAAATTTGGCAGAGATCATCTTCAGACCAAGCCTCACAAAAGCCATCATATGTTTTTTGGATTTTCAAAACCGTTTGCTAATCAAAATGTGCTGTTAAGCCAGCAAACAGGAAGTTGGGTCGTATCTCAGCAAATCTTTGATGGATTCACACCAAACTTGTTGCGTGTACTCGTAACCCTCTTCTGAGGATGTCTAACATGTTTTATGGGTCATTCGACTGCTTGGCCACCTCATTGCTGCTTGCAGCTATATTTATTATTAATATTCTTTTTGCCCCCCTAAAACTCAGTCAATATTTGGCCTACATAGACAACCTAGGTGTCAAAAGTTTCGATTTGGTAGCGATTGAGTTGCTTCTATTGGGATTTACGTTCCGTTGCACGGTTTAACCTTTTCATGTTCCTGTTAAATTTGCCTGAAAACGCCTAAACAGCATACCCAAAGTAAATTGGAAGCTGTTCTTGAACCATTTGGAGTACATGCATGTAAATGATCTCTTTTGAAAGCTGACACTCTGAAGTTATGTCCCCTGTTGTCAGGACCCCTGTCAGTCCTTCTAGTGTTGAGTAATAGAAGCTTGAACACAAGGAAAGTGAAAATTTCTATTTCCGCCTAGATTTTGTTTTGAAAACAGAGGCCTGAAGAGGCCTAGAGGTGGTAGGTATTATCTGGAAGACTAAATTGGACCACAGGTTGAAGCCTTACCCAATTCAAATCAAAAGTCAAACATAATACCACAATATATTCATATTTGACACATGTTTTTATAAGAGTACATCCAGGAATTTTCTAAAAGGGTCTTTTGGAGACTCCAAAATGACCCTTTGTAACCAAGGTCAAGGTCAAATAAAAAGGTATTATTTTTCATAATTGTTATCTCTGGCCCATCTCTGGTACTTAGAAATATCATATATAATAGCTAAATCCCTAATTAGTAATACTGAAACACAAAAACTGAAGCATGAACACATTGGAGTGCTTTATCTGATTCCAAGGATTGGCGCACAAAGAACACTGATTCTGTCAACCATATTGCGCAATCGACTGTTATTTTGAAGGCTCCACAGACGCATACAAATGAGGTATTGGCATTTTCAGCTAGCTGTCAGCTACAAGGCTAACGAGCTAATTTCAGAGCCAGTCGAAGCCAGTTCGAGAAATTTGTTTAGAACGAGTGTGGGGGGGGGGGGGGCGGGGGGGGGCAGGACGCACAGACCTAGTTGGCTTTAGAGGGCTGTCAACGGGGCATGGAAGCTCCTATTGGGTCGAACAAGGTGTCAATCAAAAGGGGAGGGTTCAACGGACATTTTGAGACCTTCATTTTGTAAATACTCCGTTGATAAATCGGAGAAAATAACACTTTTATGTGAACAAGTTGTTTCTTCCGTCGGCTAACTTGCATAATGAAACAAAGGATAATGGCTATTCATGAACGTAAAACATTGTATTTGGACGAATTACTTTACATGGTTAGATACTTTGAACCCTTGGGACTTACGCAGATCAAGTTTTGATGGCATGATTTGCACACCTGGACCTATTAGAACAACTTAGGGTGAGTACAACTTTTTTCTTTGGCATTGTTGAAGGAATGTTCACCGGAAAAAGACGTTGACTTTGCTTGCTATTGCGACTTGATCTTGAATTGGTTTATTTCAATGGAAGCACAAGAATCGTAGCTTTCCAACGATGTATAACATGTGTAGCGTCTAAAAAATATATTTTTTAGAATTTAGTGCGTCGTAACTGAGGAAGGGGGAGGCAGCATTTTTGTCTCGCGGGCGAAACAGGAGCGTAAACAGGTTAAGTAGAAATTAAGTTTTTGTGGCGAAAAGTGAAGCTAACGGTGGCTAACTTGCTAGCCACAGTCAATGACGCTACTTACGTCACTAACGTCACGAAAACTCGCGTGACTACCTCTAGCAGAACATTAGTTTAGCAGCTCGTTAACTTCTGGGAGATAGCTAAGCTAACTGCTTTACTGCAAGGCAGCTGCAGAAACGCCTCAAGCAAAGAGGCCAGGGTGATAACTATTTACTAATTTTACTTTGTGATATGACACACAATTGTGATGTGTAATGTACAATATAAGCTGATATTATTAAGGAAGTACATCTACTTTTGGAAACAGTAGTCTACTATTTCACTGAAGTATTAGCATCACGACATTAGCCTCTGTTGCCCGGGCAACACATACTACAGTGGTCTATGATGCATCTGTTTTCAATCGTTAAAATAAACATTCCTCACAAATAAATTTTCGTTGTAGGATTTATTATGACATTACAAGTAAACGATTTGTGGGTGAAATTATCATTACGGGATTTGTGGGAGAAATTATCATTACGGGAGTCAGGTGGCTGAGCGGTGAGGGAGTCGGGCTAGTAATCCGAAGGTTGCCAGTTCGATTCCCGGTCATGCCAACTGACGTTGTGTCCTTGGGCAAGGCACTTCACCCTACTTGCCTCGGGGGAATGTCCCTGTACTTAATGTAAGTCGCTCTGGATAAGAGCGTCTGCTAAATGACTAAATGTCTAAATGTACCTGTGGTTTCAAACCAGTGTTGCTCACTGCAACGCTGTAGCCTACGCGAGACACTACAAAAACATCTACACAGTTGTTTAGGAAGTCAAACGGCGACAGAACATGTTCGGCACATGTTCGGCACTCCCCTTACACTCCCCTTACAAAAGTCTAACTACTAACCTAAAATTTGTCAATCTGTTCATGAAAATAATGTTGCACTCTAGCGCCACCAACAGGTCAAAGTTGTAGTTGCGTTTACACAAGTAACTTTTGAACCGCATCTCCGATTGTCAAAAATGAGGTACTGTTGGATTCCTTGGATCAAGCCGAGTTCAACACACACCATGGCGTCAATTTCCGGTTATATAGATTTTCCGCCATTTCCGGTTTTATCAAAAAGCTTTGAAAAACTACTCCTCCTACAATTTTTGTCAAATCTTCTTCAGAATAACCAGATATGCTCTTCAGACCAAGCCTCACAAAAGTTATCGAAAATAATTTTGATCCTCACAACTGTTTGTCCGGTACAGCCAATCAAATTCAGCAGAAAAGCCGCCAAACAGGAAGTGAAGTCATACCTCAGCAGTTCTTTGAGGCAGTGACACCAAAGTTGGTACGCCTACTCGGAACCTTATGCTGAGGATGTCCTCCAAAAATTGTGTCATGTGACTAAAAGGGGGCGTGGCCAGAAGCATAAACGTGTTTTGGCTTATAACTGTTGCAGTTTTTACCTTAATAAAGTAATTTCTTTGTCTCTTGATGTCTTGTGAGATCCCAAGCCTGACCATCGATGATATTTCATAACAACCGAATTGACGCGGCCGCCATCTTGGATTTCATGGAGAAGTGTAAAAACCTTTTGCATTCCCCAATTTTTGTCCCATGTTTACCAAATTTGGCACAGATGATCTTCAGACCAAGCTCCACAAAGCGATTGGATGGATTTTCCATTTTCAAAACCGTTTGTTCGGTAGAGCCGATCAAAGGCGGCGGCCGCCATTTTGGATTTCATGTAAAAGTGTAAAAACCTTTTGCAAGCCACACATTTTGTACAATGTTTACCAAATTTGGCACAGATGATCTTCAGACCCAGCTTCACAAAAGGTATCAGATGTATTTTCAATTTTCAAAACCGTTTGTTCGGTAGAGCCAATTAAAGGCAGCGGCAAAGCTGCCAAACAAGACGTGCAGAGCAGATCTCAGCAACCATTTGTCCGATTGTCACCAAACTTGGGTTCCATCGTTCCCACGAAAAGCAGAGGGCTGGGGTGTTATACCATAAAAATCACTGGTATGTTGGTAACTTGGTGTGTTGCATGAGTGCAACAGGTTGTTGGGACTTAATTGTTGCACAAGTGCTATGGAGGCTATGGTGCTATGTCCTGCTCTGGACTGCTTGGCCCCTCCATTGATGCTTGCAGCTATATTTGGTGGCCAAGCCGCGAAGCGGCGAAGCCACTTAAGTGTTTCTACCTTTTTTCATTATTGGTGGCCAAGCCGCGAAGCGGCGAAGCCACTTAAGTGTTTCTACCTTTTCTTATTATTATTGGGTGTGCTTTGCCTTCGGCAAGGGCACAACCTTTGTTCTCTCACATATATATTTATTATTATTTATTTTTGCCCCCCTAAGCCTCAGTCAATATTTGGACTACATAGACAACCTAGTTGTCAAAGGTTTCATCTTGGTAGCGATTGAGTTGCTTGTATTTTTATTTACGTTCCGTTGCATGGTTTAAGTAGAAATTGGGTTTTTGTGCCAAAAAGTGCCTTCTGTCAACGAAGGGTACTCAGTGCTAGCCTACGTCACTACGTCAGCACACGTTAGCAACGATGCATGGATACAACGTGATAGAGACGTTCTAGCACGCAAGTTGGAGCTTGGACTATGAGTGAAAAATGCCAACTCCCAAAATTACCAACCATTGGGCTTTGTTGAGAAAGCAATTTCGAGTGGAACTGCCATCTCGGATTTTTGATTTAGGTCGTGAAAGTCTTTGTAATTTGAGCCAGTGTGGGTTGCCTGTGAGACTGCCTAGGCGGCAGCCATGCAAGCGTCATAGTCTAGTATTTTCGTAATTTTATAGTTGGTCAACTCTACACCAAAAAACAGAAGGAGGGCAATGATATGACGATATGACTATTGTGAAGATAGCCAGATGGTGAGATTTTAATGTAGGTTGCTGTAAAAACTTTGATTGGTTTGCTACGTGAGAGCTAGTGATGGGAAGTTCGGATCATTTTACTGATTCGGTTCTTTGAATCTCGTTCAGTAAAATGAACGAATCTTTTTTCAAGTCATTTGTTCATTTCAGGGGGGGGGGGAGGGCTATCCGTCCACTGCAAAAACACGTATCATATTCTCATGTAGGTTAGTGCATGACATGTGCACCAGCAGATACTATTTTAAAAGAAATTCCTGCATTAAAATAATGTATCATGACAGTTTGTATGATTTGGTCATTTATTATTTATTATTACACTAGCATTTAATTATCACGGCAAACAATAACACTGCACTAAACTGTAAGTGTAAATGTAAAGTGAAAATAACAAAACCAGTCAGTATGATGACTTGAGCGAATATCATTCACGTCTTACTAAAACAGCGGCCACACGAAAGGGAATGAGGAAACAGTTTCCTCTACTAAAAAATACAATGCGGGTCACGTGAAAAAAGGATCCAAAGACTCGTAGAAAGACCGAGTCGGGAAATGAACGAATCGTTTGTTTCCTCCAGTACAGAGCCTATGCAGGTCACGTGAAAAATGATCCAAAGACTCGTAGAAAGACCGAGTCGGGAAATGAACGAATCGTTCGTTTCCTATAGCTGCCACTACAGAGCCTATGCAGGTCACGTGAAAAATGATCCAAAGACTCGTAGAAAGACCAAGAAAGGAAATGAACGAATCGTTCCCTCTAGCGTTTCCTCTAGCTACCACTACAGAGCCTATGCAGGTCACGTGAAAAATGATCCAAAGACTCGTAGAAAAGACTGAGTCGGGAAATGAACGAATCGTTCGTTTCCTCTAGCTACCACTACAGAGCCTATGCAGGTCACGTGAAAAATGATCCAAAGACTCGTACCCGAAGACCGAGTCGGGAAATGAACGAATCATTTCTGTTTACTTGGATGAGCCTATGCAACAGTCCCAATGCGCGGCCACGAGAAAATGAACGAATCACTCTTTGAGAGGACTCGTTACTCCAGAGTCCTTGTAAGGATTCGTTCAAAATGAACGAATCGTTCACGAACGACACATCACTAGTGTGAACGGGAAGCGGGAGGCCGTCTTCACCTCAAGTGGACTAGCTAATGTTAACCGCGGAAAATGAGTCTTATTGCCGAAAACAGTGGCAGCGATAGCCATGGCGAGGGAGCAACTTCCAATGAAGAAATTATTTTTAAAAAGGGTTCATCTTCTTCAGTTATTTGGAAGTGGTTTGGCTTTTTGAAATCCGACAAAGAGCGGAGCAATGTTCGGTGCAAATAAACGGTGTAGTAAACAAACAGGTGGCTACCAAGTCTGGTAATACGACAAACCTTTTTTACCACCTGAAGCAAAATCACTCGTTGGAACATGCAGAAAGTGTGAGTTTGGGCCAAGGTAGGCTATTGATAAAAAGCAAGTTTTTAAAAAGCTTTAGTTACTTGACCCCAGGTACGTGCTCCCTGGCCGCAAACATTTCTCTCACACCGCGCTGCTTAAACTTTATGCCGAGTGTAGGGAAAAAGTTGAGGAAGAGACTTATTTTGCTACTACTACGGATCTGTGGTCTATCGTCTTAATTATCGTTATCGAATGGAAATATAAATATCTATCGTGATAATTTTTTACCCATATCGCCCAGCCCTACTATTAGTACTGTAGTATTATACGTGCAAGGCCTATACGTTGCTCTTTTTGCTTCGTGTTTTTTCAGTTTGACTTCTTAAGTTTTAAAGAACTTAAGTTTTAAAGTCGGATTAAAGAAACTGTAAACTTGAATATCTGGCTCCGTCGTTGTTCTAGCTCGGCAAATCAAGCTAAATTAAGCCTACATATGTTAATATTATAATGATGATGAGTGTTGCTTACTATTACTAGCTTATTGTTAATGCCATCGTTGTGGTGTTAACTGACATAAAGTTCTAAGAATATATATATATTCGTTATAACGACCATAACAATATTGTGGTTATCAGGCATGATTTATACATCTTCGTCTTTGCTCCAGAATAACATGTCAACAATCTATAATGATGCCGTAACATGCCACGATATTATAACTAATTATATTAGGCTATAATTACGTTTGTAATGCCATGATAATAGCGTTCATTACAAAATGGTTAAATCAGCTTTAAAATAACGTAAATAAACTCAACAAACAACCGTCATGTATGTGTGCAACCATTTGTAAAACTTGCTACAATAAAGGCAGGCAACTGTAGATTATCAAGTCCTTTCTCCTTGTTCTCATGCAGCTCAGGTAAATCAGCGATTTGCTGAAGTTCCCTTTTGTTGTGCTCGTCCCATGTTCGTATCCGCGAGCACGTTTCCAGGCAACTTTTCTTGATGTAAGCAAATAAGTGGGGTGCTAGCTTACCCATTTGGGATTGGTTTCAAACTTAGCAAAAATCAGGAAAAATTCTTAAATGAAAAAGCTAGTAGTATGAGCCAGGTTCGAGAATTGAACAACATTTTTTGGGGGAGATAGTTTTAGATATGTTGACTGGAGTTAATAGAATAAAACGACCGGACAAGTCAGGTAGCAAATCGGAAATGCAATACCACCTACATCCACCGGGGCCGTTGCCTCAATCCGAGGGGCGAGGGGTGGGGGTCTGGAACATAGAGTTAATATAACTAGAGGAAGCAACCTTTGTCTTCCAAGATGGCGTCCCCATTAATTTCTATGAAAAGTGCTCAGTGGCGCAGTGAGGCAAGCGAGAGTACGAGACTGGACCGCGCCATCTTTCCACTTCCGACTCTTCCGGTCTAGCTTTAAACAGTGGCTCTTTTTTTCCCTAGCCCCGAGACCTTGTGCACGCTTGCAACTAGCTGTACACGTCATACTTTGCGACAACCAGTCGCGAGCATAGATTTATATGGTTGCGAGCGTGTGAGCTAAGGCATTGCAGTGGCAGAATGGGGTACAAGTCCGATAAGAATCAGAGACATGATGCAAACTTTACGGAAATGTATGCTGTCATTGTATAGTATTCCTTTCACTTGTTTTTTAGAAATAGGCTATAGGGCTAAATATAGGGCTATTCTAGATGGAACTCATCACATATGTAGTTTTTTTCTTCGTGATTTGAGTATGATTTCCAACGCATTGTATCGGATTAAATAAACACTTAGCTCTGTCGTTGTTCTCGCCAGGCAAAGAAAGCTTAATAGTTATTTTTGTAACAGAAATCTTCCATAATGCAGACTTACCATAGCTTACTGTCAACTTTATATTCAAACTAAATGCCACGAAAATCACACTGCCTTCAATCAGTGTAGAAATGTGGCTTGTGTTTTATATGTTCAAAACCAATTGGTTTTGTAGGGTTAACCCTAACCCAAACGCCTATTAATGGATATAACGTGATCTAACAAGACTTGGTAATAATGTAATAAATTGAGAAGTGTGTCTAAAATATAATCTACTTTATTGAACGTGCCTTTGAAAGGGGCATATTAACAGAACTATATACAAGACGTTTCCATCAGATATAAGTGGGGGTGAAACATAGTCACTGAGGACCTTCATTGTCCCACAAAAGCAGTCTGGCTTTGACACGATCAAAAAAACAATAATGAGTGTGTTTAACAAAAGCTTCTGAAGGCAAGACTAATATTATTTAAATATATCATTTCCTATTGTGGTTATCAGTTAAAGTACTATTAATCTTCGTCTTTGCTCCAGATAGACATGTCAACAATCTATGCTCACGCTTAACATAATATAATATTTGCCATCATGTCATGAACGTTTTTACGAAAAATCAAATCTATTTTAAAATAACGGGAATAAACTATATTAACAACATTTCATGTATGTGTGACAACCATTTGCTAAACTTGCTACAATAGGGCAGGCAACTCAAGCCATTTCTTTCAGCTCCAGGTAATTCGGCTATCGGCCAATGTGAACTTTTGTGCTCGTGCCCTGTTAGTATCCGCAAGCACATTTGCAGGCAACTTTTATTGACGTAATCAAATAAATGGGGTGCTATTTTACCCATTTCGGATTGGTTTCAAACTAAGCAAAAAACAAAAATAAAAAATATTCTATGAAAAAGCTAGTAGTATGAGCCAGGTTCGAGAATCGAACAAAAATTATTGGGGGAGATAGTTTTGTAAATGTTGACTGGAGTTAATAGAATAAAAACGACCGGAAGAGTCGGAAGTCAAACACGAAATGCAATACCACCTATATCCACCGGGGCCGTTGCTTCAAGCCGAGGGGCAAGGGGTGGGGGCTTGGTCTGGAACTGCCACTCTCGGGAAACTTCCGGGTTCTGAACCGGTTGCAGTTCCACTCTAGTTCCATATAAGGGCGCTAACGGCCGAGTGCAGAATGAATGGAGGTCTATGGAGCTATACCCCTCAAAATCCACTTTTCTCAGGATATAATGTTTTGTCTAGTAATTTGAATTCTGAATTCTAAAAGGGGAGGCAAGGCAAAAAAAAATTACACACTGCTGGGTGTTAGATTTTTTAAAATTCACCTTTCTGTTCTAAAAAGCCTTTTAAAATGTCATTGACGTCATACACATTGTACGGCCAGAGATACTGCTTCACGGCAAGCTCTGGTCACTTCCATTTTTCTCTCGAGCCATCGACAACACAGCTGACAGGGAAGGCTCTCCCTGTCAAAACACATACTAGAAAGAGTTTTGGTTTGCTAAAGTTGTTGCTAATGTTGCTAATGCTCTGACATTCTGGTTTTGCTTTGAATGCCATCAAGCAGGATCTCTGGTCGTAGTCAGTCCTTCACTAACCAATCAGCATTCATTTGCAGAATGCTAGCGTGTTATGGGCAACAACGACTTACCATGTAAGAAATCGAAAGGACATAAGTACTCGTTCATTCAACTTTCGACGTGTAATCCATGTTGAACATGCAAAAACTACAATCAAATCTGAGATTTCTGAACGACAATCAGGTGAAAGAGACCAATTTAGCCATTTAGCTCCATATACTCCCATTCATTTTGCATTCGACCGCGATCACTCCCAGTGGAACTCTGGTGGAACTGCGACAAAATTCGGTACAATGGGGCTTAATAGGGAGTGGCCAGGCTCTCCTTAAACAGGCTCTGGCGCGGTCCATTTCGTGCTCTCGCTTGCCTCACTGCGCCACTGAGCACTTTTTATAGAAACTAATGGGGACGCCATCTTGGAAGAGAAGTCTAGCTGTGTCTATTAAAGATCCTGTAAAGTGGAATTAAAAACGAGTTTCAAGTTCACCACACCACAGAATAATGTGTTATTAACTACCCATCCAAATTAGAATGAAAAAAAAACACAGACAAGTATGTTAAATTAGGCTTAGAAATCATAAGAAAATCAGCAGTCTACTCTGTTCGAGACTTGGGGGGCGTGTCGCCTGAAGGAGCTGAAGTTCGGGCCACCTCTCTCAAGTAAGCTACCTACGACCGAGATAATGGACGCTACGTCAAGCCGAACAAAACGGTATAGAATTAGAATTGATTTGTTCAATGAGTGAAACATACAGATGCATATAAATGAAATGTTCCCCTGAGCTGTAACACAGGAGTAAAAATTGACACCAGAGACAGCAGACAGTGAGCTCTCCAACTACTTCTAGCACATTAGCTACCATATTAGCTACCATTTCACCAAAATACCATCATTCTACACCGAGTAGCCTAACATCAAGTTAGCGGTTTGCACTAACTCATAGCAGAGATACCTCTGGAAAAGTTATCTAGTATAACTAGTAACTGCATTTCCTCCAGAAAATGTGTTGGAATGCTGAAAGATGAATAATTTGTTTTTAAATTGCTGAAAATAGGCTACAGAAATTAGAAAATACCCGCAAGCTGAAAGCTGAAATGAATTTCAAAAATGTGTGAGTCACACAAAAGAGGCAGTGTGGAAGCTAAACTGCATCATCTAACAAAGCTAAGTGCTTAAATACAATGCGGGAGAATAAGTTTGAACGTTGTGAAGTAATCGAAGAAATAGTATAATTTCAAGAGGCAGTGTGGAAGCTGAACTGCATCATCTAACAAAGCTAAGAGCTTAAATAGCCTACAATGTGGGAGAAGCTGAAAGCTGAACTGTTAAACTGTAGAAGTAGTATATTTGTTTTAGTAGCTGAAATTATAGTGCTCTTAGTCTTTTAATGAGACGAGTTGACTGAATAGCTCTGTCTTGTGACTCCACTAATAGGCCGCAAGGTGAACCACGAAAAGTCTTTTAGAAAATGATTCTTGCTCCACAGTCTGGCATCTACACAATCTTTAGCTCATAAAAAAGAACGAGTCGTGCTAAGCTACCAAAAAAAAGTTTGTCGCTGAAATTCCAGTCGATTATCGTTGCGTCTATGTTTTATGCAGAACTAGTTTCTTCAGAACGTAATAGGATTTTGGTGGCACGGTTCGACACGTGATCATTCTACACCAATAAGGTAGATGCTTTTTGTCAACATGGGTGGATATGTTTGGCAAATAGAGGATGGGACCTTGCACGTAACAGAAATTCGGCCCCTGACAGTGTTTTGCATGTGATACACTGTGGCTGCAAAAGTGCGTGTGAGACAGGCAGATGTTCATGTTTTTCTGCAGGACTGTGTTGCACAGACTTATGTCGTTGTTGTAATTGTGCCAACACAAAATAAACTGAGGAACTGGAAGATAACTGTCCTGACACTGACAGTGAGGACTGAGTGTCCTTAATCTGTTATTCCTTATTCTGTTTTGTACAGTTTTATATATCATATTTCATATTTTTCATTACGATTGTTTTTATGGTTGATCAGTGTTTTCATTTGTGGAAGAATGAATGAATGAATGTTACAACAACGACATAAGGTTAATGTAATAGCCTAGTTTAATAACTAATGTAATATTGCACATATTTTCGTACTATTTCCCCTAAAGCAATAAGGTTAGGCTACTTAGAGACCTTCCACTCATAAAGTGTTCTAAATGGCATAAATGCTGCCAATTATTAATTGACGTATTAATAATTGACGTTGGTCAGTAGCCTAGCCTATCGATTAAGGTACTCGAAAGCATGTACACTGTCTGCTTCATTTGAGCTTGATAGGCTAAGCATTCTGTAGCAAATAATAACAATAAACCCACTATTTATTAAAGATCCTGTAAAGTAAATTCCATGTTTTGCTTCTAAGTACATTATATACATGTGAAATGAGTTCCTGAAAGCATGTGCAAAGCGCTAAAACTTTGTCGCACTGAAATGTGGAGTTAGACTGAAGAACAGTTTCTCTTCAGATCAGGTTTTAATGGGCGGAGCCAAAAAACTACCTGTCTACGTCATTTCGACCTATCTACGTCAGATCACTGAATGGCTCCTCCTGCTGTACTGTTATTGTAGCTTACATCAGCTAGCTAGCTAACTTCAGGATGTCTCCCACCACCCGTAACTGCATCTTCCCTGATGCAAGAACTCCAGCTGCGCTGCAACGCCATTTAAGTTCCTATTGATAATGAAAGGAAAAATAGGTGGATAGATTTTGTGAAGAGCCACACTCATGGAAAGCTTCGGATAAACTCCAACAGCCGCCTCTGCACTGACCATTTCACGGCGGACAGTTTTAACATGGACCAGAGACAGACGGGGTTCACCAACACACGGCTTCTCTTGCAGCGCGGAGCCGTACCGAGCATCGCCCCCCCCCGGCCGTTCATCCTCCGGTCGCACCTGGACCATCCACCGCTGCCAGCAGTTCATCACTCAGTTCTGTGTGCTTGTTATAATTGATGGAATGCTGCTTCAGCATTCCAAGTATTATTCTTTGAATCTATATTCAACTTCTTCATATTCTTCTTCTTCTTATTCTATTTCTCCGTGGCACGTTTCAGCGCCTTCAAATCTTCAGCTATTAAAACCGTTCAGCTATCAAAAAATTCAGCAGTTTCAGGCCATTCCTGCTATGACTTTTCAGCTTTGTACCTCTTATGCTTGAATTAATATAAATCAATATTCATAATATTTTTAACATGGTTTTCCAATGGAGTTTACTTTCAAATCCTCTCAAACTTCTTCAACTTCCAAATCCTTCTTCTTCCTCAATCTTTCAGCTAGAGCCACCATTTAAACTTTAAAATGTTGACAAAACCCTAAACTATTTTTAAATAATTCAGCTTTTTGATATCTATTCAACTTTTTTAAATATCGCTGATTATTTTTCATGACTTTTTCAAGCCGTTTCTGAAATTTACATGGGTGTGTACGTGAAACCCTAGAGTGCAGACTGAAACGCTTAGAGTGGAGGGGAGCTTCGGATGTTGTTGAAAAAATATTTCTAGTTTTCCAGCATTGCCACAATTTTTGCTCTTCATGCTTCATTTTTGGATCAATAGATAGCTAATTTTGTGCTGGTCGTAGACAGTTGTCTGTTGAATCCAACAGATGTACACATTTGTTCAGAGCCCCACGAAAGCAAGACAAAGTCCAACTCTCGCCCAATAGAGACCAATGCAAATCTGGTGACAAAATCGTCAGAGAAAGCAAAAAGAACAAGATTTTGAAACTACCGGTAGAGTCGTATTTCTGACTGCACAGACATACAGTTAGGTCCATAAATATTTGGACATTGACACAATTTTCATCATTTTGGCTCTGTATACCACCACAATGGATTTGAAATGAAACAATCAAGATGTGCTTTAAGTGCAGACTTTCAGCTTTAATTTCAGGGTATTTACATCCAAATCAGGTGAACGGTGTAGGAATTACAATACATTTTATATGTGGCCCCCCCCTTTTTAAGGGACCAAAAGTAATTGGACAATTGGCTGCTCAGCTGTTCCATGGCCAGGAGTATGTTATTCCCTCATGGGAGTTCGTTATTTCATTGACAAGGAGCAGATAAAAGGTCTAGAGTTCATTTCAAGTATGGTATTTGTGTTTGGAATCTGTTGCTGTCAACCCTCAATATGAAGTCCAAAGAGCTGTCACCATCAGTGAAGCAAGCCATCGTTAGGCTGAAAAATCAAAACAAACCTATCAGAGAGATAGCAAAAACATTAGGTGTGGCCAAATCAACTGTTTGGTACATTCTTAAAAAGAAAGAACGCACTGGTGAGCTCAGCAACACCAAAAGACCCGGAAGACCACGGAAAACAACTGTGGTGGATGACAGAAGAATTCTTTCCCTGGTGAAGAAAAACCCCTTCACAACAGTTGGCCAGATCAAGAACACTCTCCAGGAGGTAGGCGTATCTGTGTCAAAGTCAAAAATTAAGAGAAGACTTCACCAGAGTAAATACAGAGGGTTCACCACAAGATGTAAACCATTGGTGAGTCTCAAAAACAGGAAGACCAGATTAGAGTTTGCCAAAAAAACATCTAAAAGAGCCTGTACAGTTCTGGAACATCATCCTATGGACAGATGAGACCAAGATCAACTTGTACCAGAATGATGGGAAGAGAAGAGTATGGAGAAGGGAAGGAACTGCTCATGATACAAAGCATACCACCTCATCAGTGAAGCATGGTGGAGGTAGTGTTATGGCGTGGGCATGTATGGCTGCCAATGGAACTGGTTCCCTTGTATTTATCGATGATGTGACTGCTGACAAAAGCAGTAGGATGAATTCTGAAGTGTTTCTGGCAATATTATCTGCTCAGATTCAGCCAAATGCTTCAGAACTCATAGGACGGCGCTTCACAGTGCAGATGGACAATGACCCGAAGCATACTGCGAAAGCAACCAAAGAGTTTTTTAAGGCAAAGAAGTGGAATGTTCTGCAATGGCCAAGTCAATCACCTGACCTAAATCCAATTGAGCATGCATTTCACTTGCTAAAGACAAAACTGAAGGGAAAATGCCCCAAGAACAAGCAGAAACTGAAGACAGTTGCAGTAGAGGCCTGGCAGAGCATCACCAGGGACGAAACCCAGCATCTGGTGATGTCTATGGGTTCCAGACTTCAGGCTGTCATTGACTGCAAAGGATTTGCAACCAAGTATTAAAAGTGACAATTAGATTTATGATTATGTTAGTTTGTCCAATTATTTTTGGTCCCTTAAAAAGGGGGGGGCCACATATAAAATGTATTGTAATTCCTACACCGTTCACCTGATTTGGATGTAAATACCCTGAAATTAAAGCTGAAAATCTGCACTTAAAGCACATCTTGATTGTTTCATTTCAAATCCATTGTGGTGGTATACAGAGCCAAAATGATGAAAATTGTGTCAATGTCCAAATATTTATGGACCTAACTGTATAAAGGACATCTCTGGTTTCGAGTCTTGGGTCTTGGAAAATATCCTTATTTTTTGGATTGGACATATAGTTTTGCGTCTAGGTTAACTTGTTTGAGGTGTGGATCCTAGATACATTTCTGTTATTCTCTGCCCTCAGCGCGTTAGCAATCATAGCTGCACCATCACCGTGGCAACGACAGACACGCACCACTCAGTCTCTCACACAGGTGATTTGTATTAGCTGATTATAGGCTGTAAGGTGAACCCTTTTATCGTTTCAACCCGCTCCACAGTCTGGCATCTACACAATCTTATTATCACAAAAAAAGAACGAGTCCTGCTAAGCTACCAAAAAAAAGTTTGTCGCTGAAATTCCAGTCGATTGTCGATGCGTCTATGTTTTATGCAGAACTAGTTTCTTCAGCGCGTAATAGGATTTTGGTGGCACGGTTCGACACGTGATCCTTCTACACCAATAAGGTAGCTGCTTTTTGTCAACACGGATGGATATGGTTGTCAAATAGAGGATGGGACCTTGCACGTTTGTTTCCTCTATGTTTATTTTGCCGTGGCGGCCCGCCACGACTAAATTTCTGCCGCCATGGTATCAGAAATAGGGCTGTACAAAATTTTAGGACGTCTATGTGATTGTTAGAGTGCATGTCGGAGAATAGCATGTCACGCTTCACACCGCAGTTGAGATTGTGCGTCTTTGAGAAGTCGTATAGCTAACTTGTCAGTTAATTTAAGCCTGTTATTGTATTAGTCTATATTCTTGCTAATTTAAATTAATATAACTGGTGATCTTCGTTGTTTGTATTATTCCCCTGCTAGCTAAATTGCACGTCTGTTGATTCGATAGCGATTGTATTTTCGGTGCAACTATGCAGAAGTAGTTTTAATTAATATATAAGTCTATGTGCCCCACGCAGGGAACTTCTTTTGAATTAGCCATTTTCCCCTAAATAAATATCAAGCTTATTTACGTATTTGGGGGCATATTTTCAGTTAGCAGATGGTACTGTTTGAATTGCGATTCCATCTGAAAAATACTTCCGGGGACAACGTTGTTAAAATAGCTTGTTTCAAAGGGGGTTCAGCTTGTTTCATAATAAACGGACCCATCTGCAACTGACGCAAGCAAGCACACCCTACAATTTCCCCAGAAATTGTACGCTCTGTACTTGAAATTGTATTTGGTCTTCTTCATTGCCTACAAATATAAATCCAACAATGAGCGTTTTTAACGGCTATCCTACAATTGACATGATTCACCTGTGACCATGTGCCGTCCTGTAACTGGTGTTTCAGCAAATATATTTCAAGATTGTAGAGTATCAATATTGTCCAAACAACCGAAACTAATTCCCCTATGGTTTGATCGAAAATGGGAAACTGAACAGTGTATGCCAATACCAATGGAATTAATTATTTGACTCTATGGGTTAAATCAGAGCAAGAATGGTCAAAGTAAGGTTTAATAAAATAATCATTTAATCATATTGCAAATGAATGAAATCAAACCTGATTTCGGTCCGGGCCCGAAACGCTGCCTCCTCCTCCCCCAGTTACTACCCACTAAATGTTAACAAATATATTTTGCTACACATGTTGTACATCATTGGAAAGCTACGATTCTTGTGCTTCCATTGAAATAAACCATTTCAAGATCAAGTCGCAACAGTACAGTCAACGTCTTTGTCTGTCCATCCATCCATCATCTGCCGCTTTTCCGGGGGACGGGTCGCGGGGGCAGCAACCTAAGCAGAGAGGCCCAGACTTCCCTCTCCCCGGCCACTTCCACCAGCTCTTCCTGGGGGACCCCGAGGCGTTCCCAGGCCAGCCGAGAGACATAGTCCCTCCAGTGTGTCCTGGGTCTTCCCCCAGGGCCTCTTCCCAGTGGGACGTGCCCAGAACACTTCACCAGGGAGGCGTCCAGGAGGCATCCTTATCAGATGCCCGAGCCACCTCAACTGGCCCCTCTCGACATTGAGGAGCAGCGGTTCTACTCTGAGCCCCTCCCGGGTGACCGAGCTTCTCACCCTATCTCTAAGGGAGAGCCCGGACACCCTGCGGAGAAAACTCATTTCGGCCGCTTGTATTCGCGATCTCGTTCTTTCGTCACTACCCACAATTTGTGACCATAGGTGAGGGTAGGAACGTAGATTGACTGGTAAATAGAGAGCTTCCCCTTTCGACTCAGCTACTTCTTCACCACGACGGACCGATGCAGAGCCTGCATCACTGCGGACGCCGCACCGATACGCCAGTCGATCTCCTGCTCCATTCTTCCCTCACTCGTGAACAAGACCCCGAGATACTTGAACTCAAGTATCTCGGGATCTAGTTCAAGTATGTCGGGGTCTAGTTCAAGTATCTCTGGGTCTAGTTCAAGTATCTCGGGGTCTAGTTCAACGTCTTTGTCTGGTGACCAATATATTGTAACGACCCTGTGTTATAGTTATTGCTTTATTGTTTTCATGCATTCAGAGTTCAGGGCAGACAGTAATGTTGGGGGGATGTTGGGTAATCTCGCGGGGTTTGTGAAGTTATACGTAAGAGCTACTGTCTTGATATCTCTCTCTCTGTTTTGGCTTGAGAAGTGGAATGATATCTCTCTCTCTGTTTTGGCTTGAGAAGTGGAAAGACAGTGTATGAATTTCTGTTGCTAGCGTGATGATTTAGCGGCGTGGGCTGTGGCCAGAACAACAGCCCAGTTATACAACAGCCCTGGTAAATAAACAAGTATAAAGGCCGATTTATACTGCTCCGTTTTCACGGACACGGACACAGGGAACGCCCTCTCCGACATGGAACGCCCTCTCCCACGCCCTCTCCGAGCCCCACGGAGAGCTCTACGTGCACCTCCTGATTCTCCTGACTATCCGTCTGTCCGTCCGTCATTTTACGGATACCCCTTGGCTGTGATTGGTCGGTATTAAGAACCGCTTGCGTCAGGGGCGGGGGCGGGGTTGCCGTGATAAACAGGACGAACAGAATCCTTTGACCGCAATTGCTGTAAGTTTTTACAATTCATATCAGCTAAAAAGTACATATAAATCAGCATCTGAATTCAAATGTGACGAGAAATGGGCAGTGTAGTTGCTGAAAATGTGCGTATTTTATTGATGAAACGGCTAATTTGTCAATTTGCTCCGACTTCTCGATAACCTAGGTAAATAAACACTCGACGACGACTTACAAAAAAACGTTGAAATTGTTTTCAGCACCCACAGCCCTCGGAGTACAATACATTCAACGAATCCGTCCGACTCAGTCAGTCTGTCTGTCCGTAATGGAGTCGGAGTAGTATAATTTGGCCTTAACTGTGTACATCCAAGTCGCCTTGACTCGTTCATACGACCATAGTTACCTACCATTACTTCGGAATGGTCCAGGTATGCAAACAACCCATCAAAACCTCATCTGCTTACATTTCCAAAGGTCCAAAGTATCTAACCATGTCGAGTAGTTGTCCAAACAATGAATTATATCCACACATAGCCACGATCTTGTTGCTTCATTCTTCTTTCGCCAATTATTTTTATTTCAGTCTCTCACGCACTATCGCTCATAGGAGGAGATGTGGTTCGAGTACTTACGAGTGAATAGTCTTAAAATGGCCGCTACACTCTGCCCTTTCGATTGACACCTTGTTTGACCCAATAGGAGCTTCCATGTCCCATTGATATGGAGTCAAATTAGGGTCGATAATAATTTTCAGTCGCAGAAAAAGATTTACATCCGTAAAAAAAGTGTTTGTCAAAAATAATTCGCATAATACAACACTTTTTACGGATGCAAAACTATTTCTGCTCCTGCAAATCATTTTCTGCGACTGCAAATCTTTTTCTGCTCCTGAAAATCGTTTTCTGCTCCTGCTAATCGTTTTCTGCGACTGCAAATCTTTTTCTGCGACTGCAAATTATTATTGACCCTAATAGGGGTTATGCGGAGCGCCCAGCATTCGAACCGGAAAACAGATGTAATCGTTTCCGCTTCTCACTTCCGTACATATCTGCAGCGCTAGGTGATGCAAAGAACTTATATTGACAGAGAAGTTCAAGCATTTTATAAATTATATTACTCTCTACATTAGGCTAAGTGTGACAGGTAAGAATAAAGTGATGAGTTTATATAACGTTATAATAGCCTAACGTTAGACCGTTTCCCAGGAGGTAACCTAACGCTAGCTCCACACATTACAACGTTAGCCTACAGTACATACACAAATAAGTTATCAATGAAATATATGAATTCAGCAAATTAATTTAAGAAGCTCATTTTAATTTACATATCCATATAAATCATTATTCTGGTTTCTATGGCTAGGACCTGCAGTTCCTAGAAGGAATTAAGTTTACTAGCCTACTACTAGACAAAAAAAACGTTAAAGTTAGCAGGTGCATAAGATTACGCTACCGACAAAATTTACCTGTCAGGGTCTTTGGGAAAGCGATGAAAGGCATAAATACTGTCACATTGGTAGTTGTTGCAGTTGATTGCCGAACACTGCGTTCTTTGAGTCCACTTGGACTTCGTTGTCATATTGTGTCTCTTTCTGTGCAACTGTTATAACTAGCTAGTATGTAACTTTGTTACTATTAGTCCAGGCAAAGTAGCGTTTTACGACAGACTAAATGTATTTTTTTTTTTTTTGCAGCTTAGATCATTTCTATGAGGTGTCCAGAACAACATACTAAAAGTCCTAAGAAATCCTAGTTGAGAAAATATGTTAAATTCTCATCAATCCGAGATGTGTGCCAATAAGGCCAGGCAACATTACACCCCAATGGGGCTATTTTTTTTTCTTTACTCCTATCAAAATGAAACTTTACACACTGAAACTACCCATGACAAGTAAACAATTTTTGTATTACAAGTTCTTTAAAAATGAATGTTAATATGCAAATGAGCTATACACGAATCGAATATGCCCAAAATACACCCAAATAGGCTTAATTTTTTCCTTTACTCCTACCACAATAAAACTTAACATAGTAAAAGTATACATGAAAAGTAACTTTTTTTGTATTACAAGTTTCTTTTGAAATTAATTTGAATATGCACATGAGCTCCACACTTATTGAATATGCTCTAATTTGAATAGGCAGAAACACCATTCATATGACAAATACATCCAATCATCCTTCTGCCAATGACCTGATTGTCATTATTGGCATAAATCTCCCATCCAAAACATGCCACCCCCAGTCTTTTGGTCCATACGTTCACTTCCCCCTTTCCACTCCATCATTTGGTAAAAGACCCGAAGACTATGGAACTTTGCAGCTGTTGACGTTGGAGGGATAGTTACATTTATGCATTTAGCAGACACTTTTATCCAAAGCGACTTCCAAGAGAGAGCTTTACAAAAGTGCATAGGTCACTGATCATAACAACGAGATACAAACATTGCGGATAGCCAAAACATGAAGCATACATTGTGAAAAACCAAATAAGTCCCAAAGGGAAGAACCATAAGAGCATGTTTAGACAAGTTACAATTAAACAACATGAACTTCAGAAGTGCAAGAGTGTACCTGTATAAAAAGCAAGCAACAATAATATAATTCACAGCGAGTACAATAACTTTAAGTCAGTTACAACTAACCAACAAGAGCAACAAGTCTCTCAATAAGAGTCATTGTGATCCTGGAGGAAACTAACATCAGGTCCAGCCAATCATTCCTAAGTACCGGAACAAGTGCGTCTTCAGCCTTTTCTTGAACGTGGGGAGACAGTCAGTGTCTCTGATGGAGGTGGGGAATTGATTCCACCATTGGGGGGCCAGACAGGAGAAGAGCTTGTTTTGGGACCGGGCACTCTTGAGCGGTGGGACCACCTGACGGTTGTCAGAAGAAGACCGTAGTTGGTGGGTGGGGGTGTAAGGCTGGGGGAGAGACTTGATGTAGTCGGGTGCAGTCCCATTTACCGCTCGGAAAATAAACTGAGTCTCCACTATATTACGCTGCACCTCAAAATGCTTCTGACCTTAGATCACAATACTTTCTTTTAGCAATTTACAATTTTTATTGCTGCATACATAGCCTAACTCTTACATACATATACAGTACATTTGCCTCAACCCTTACTGTAGTTCTGGGCTTGTGCTATTGTTGTTCAGTTTCTGTGCAGGCATGAACAGGGGGGACAACCTGGATATTGAGCTCTGACAACCTGGATATTGAGCTCTGAGTAATGAGCTGTCTGAAAGAGCAGTGCAGCAGTGTCATTACACACTGCTGTGCCAGCTTTGCACGAACACTGACTGGAGGTCATGACGAAAGGTTCTGAATCACATAGCACTATCTGTGTAAAATACACAAAGAGACAATTAGACAAACATTGATACTGATGTATCCTCTGAAGTGTTTTTGAAGTGAATTTTGCTACTAGATAGACCCTACTAGACTAACCCTAGTAAAGTTGCTGGGGTAAGTTTGTTGACAAGGGGTTTCCTACAAGTCTATTACAATACGAGGTGAGGTATACCATACCAAATATGTTGCAATAGAAAGATTTACTGTCAATCAACTTTGCCCCAATTACCTTACTTCTCCACTAACAGGTAGACTATAGCCATTTATCAAGTGTCTCAGAAGAATGTTTACATAGTCGAGAACATGCTCATGGTCAAATGAAAGCAGTTGTAATGTACGCATGATGAACGCATGCTATTCTGCAGTCATTGAACTGGAACAGACTGCAAAATTGAACAGAATACCCAAACCCATCCCTAAACATTAGCCTACTCTCAAGCTGTGTGGTTTTTTATTCTTCTGCATGGACCTGTGACAAGCTGCTCTGACACTGATAGTACCGTTCAACCTGTCTTTGTTTGAAACTGGTGGACAAGAAGATACAGCATTCATCCATTCAGTACTTTTATCATTATTCTAACAATATTTTAGAAATCTGAAACACCTGACAGAACTGCAGTCTACATTAGACCTACAGTCGACACATTAGACCTACAGTCAGATGGATTACATAACGGTTGACCACACAGGACATCGTAGTAATTATACTGTTGGTACTATAACCCCATCGCTAAAATGCAGTCTTCGTTTGACTGTTTTAATCGTCTGCGAGCAAAAATAAAAGACTAAACTACTGATAGCATACAAGTCTATAGGCTAACACTATCGCTATATCCGATGCCATTAGCAAAAGCTACATATATTACATACCTTTATAATTATGAATGAATGAGGAGGCGTAAAACTTAAATACCTTGTCTAACAGAGTACTCGGGGCTCTGGACGTCCGTTTGGCAATACGGTGTACATCGGAAATTGTATTTAAGGGTAGCTCCTGTAAACACCGAAGGTGGCCATTACTACGCTGTGTTTACCTCAGTGGCGGACGGCCGGAAGTAGTTACATCTGTTTTGTAGAACCCGGAAGAATGTTGCGCATAACCCCTATTGGGTTAGGCTTCAAGCTGTGGTCCAATTCTGTCTTCCAGCTAATACCTACCACCTCTAGGCCTCTTCAGGCCTCTGTTTTCAAAACAAAATATAGGCGGAAATAGAAACTTTCACTTTCCTTGTGTTCAAGCTTCTATTACTCAACACCAGTAGGACTGACAGGGGTCCTGACAACAGGGGAAATAACTTCAGAGTGTCACCTTTCAAAAGAGACCATTTACATGCTCCAAATGTACTCCAAATGGTTCAAGAACAGCTTTCAATTTACTTTGGGTATGCTGTTTAGGCGTTTTCAGGCAAATTTAACAGGATTCCTACCTACTCTACCATGATTATTGTAAACCAGATAGAAAGCAAGAGGTGGGGAAGAAGGAGTAGGACAAGCCAGAGCTGAGGAGAAGGTCTCAGGAGATCAAGAATCCACAGAACAATGCTTCACAATTCCTTTTATACCCAAGAACTACTAGTCACACCACAATCTTGAACCTTAGTTATCGACATATGACTAGAAATGCTACAGTAACTTACACAATGATGTGTGAGAGCCATCAAGTTGAGACTCCATCCAGTAACTCCAGATTTTACCATATGAGAGGTGGGGGCAGGTTGATAGCCTTACAAGATCAGCCTTTATTCTTCTGCCCTAAGTAGTGCCCTAAGAGATTACATAAAATTCCACATTTCCACATGCAGAATTCACCTGCCATTAAATGAACATCTCACTGTATACAGCATCTATGCTCTGTTCAACAGGATCAGAATGTGCAAATCGTTTTTTATATTCATTATTGTCATGATGTCAGTGTAACTGACAATTCCACACAAGCCTGTAAATAAAAGTACATGGGGAGTGAACTACCAGTAGCTACCATACATAATTCTCTCCATACATTTCTGCGGCAGTGTCTTTTCATCATCTTAATCATCATCATCATCCTGTGATGAAAAGCATTCTGTTGGAGGTAACTGCTACTACAAGTTGAAATAGGCACCAATTGAAAGGCTATTTACTTTGTATCATGCCGAATATGATTAAAACCAAGGTTACGTAGAGGCTACAATTACAAGCGTATAGGCCTAAGCAAAATATGCCTTACCTGTTCGTAGTATTTTTTAATATTTAATATTACATTTAACATGCTATTTTATTTTAATTTTAAGTCCACCACTTTTTCTCCTGTAATATTAACGGACAGTGGGGTTAAATGTTCAATGTATGGACTGGCTATTGCATTCAAATGTATGCATTGACTCGGCAGCAATTGTCTCCCACGCCAATTGTATACGCTGCTACAGCCGTGTTGCTTTTTTCCGGAATATGTGCTTAGATTGACCATCAACATGAAATAAAACTTATATCTGAAGTGTGGTGAAGTAGGGCAACGTTTTTTGTCGCCGGGTGCCATGGTGGATCCTAGTATCGGAGCTCCATTGATGTTGGCTTTTAATAGTTCTCATGCCCTTGCTTAACTCAGAGTTGACGTAGGATACTCCGAGTTGACTTAACAAATTCAAATTTTCTGGAACCGAAAAGTCGGAGTTACCCATTTTAGAGTAGATCAACTCAGAGTTCAGGGTTAGTGTCATGGTTTGTTAAACCCGCTACCTGGAATACCCCCCTGGTCTACTCACAGCATACCCGTGTCTACTCCTCTCTGCTGTCAGTTCTCCTCCCTCTCCAACCCTACATCTGAATCCACTCTTAGCAGGAGCAACACACAGTGGAGCTGACCTACATACACTGTATAGTAGCAGAGCGATGGAGATAAAGACACACACATTTCCGCACACAAATGGAAGCCCACCTTCACACACATGATTAAATTCTGGTTCTCAGGTGAACTCACGTGCATGCACTTACACATATGTGACTTTGCCCAGCCATATTTTCAGGTCTCATGCATACTTCAACTCTGAGCGTTGTTAGTTTCCAGTTAAGCTCTGTAGAAAGCAGCTGGGCTTCACTACATATCTTATCTGAATCCATATTTCTTCCTGTACTGTACAAGGCAGCCTCAAGGCAGAGAAATGCTGGAGTATTTAAATCTCCCTTGTCATCTTTCCCACTCATCACATCTATCCAGCTGTTCTGTCCTCCCCACCCCCAACCCACATCCCCCACCCAACTGCCCAATCCCCCACAGGCCCCCTCATCTGACTTCTTGAACTCATGGCGTAGTGTCACCAAGGTGCCTGGTGGGCTAGGATTCAAGCCCATGTCAGCTGCATGTCTGCTGTGTGCTCTGCCAACAGGCAGACAAGTTCTACTGTACACATGGTTACCTACACAGCATGCCCACTGGGTTGCCATGGCTGCTGTTTCCAGTAGAACTAGCAATGCAAAACTGCTACTGGAGGGCTCTCTAAACACCCAGAGATACAGAATATTGCCTGAGATCCACCATTTGGTCACAGGAATTCAGAATGTTACCTAATCCGCTAAACTGACCCTTGTAAGTATGTAGAACACAGCAGGCATCAAACCCAGATTTCTCACTAGCTTTGCTAAAGCGGCTGCCATTAGACCAAGAAGACATCCAGGTGGTCTTAGGGTGACAGTGACAGGACAATGTCAGGGTGACATGTCTGCCAGTGTCAGACATGGTGAATACAGGAGCCTAGCCAGCCACCGTCTCCACTGTTACATCACACCATATCCACTGTTACATCACATCACAAAGCTCATAAGGCTGCTGGATAGATACGTACTGTAGGCTTGTGTGTGTAGGCTATATGTCTGTTACTGTATAGAAGTCAACTATGTAAATCTAGGCCTTGTATGTGGCATAGACTCCCTGTCGTTGCCATGGTTCCCAGATCCATGAGATAATTGGCTTACGGGATCTGTGACTTGGTTGGTGCTCGGTGGGGATTCCGAAGCTGTGTATGTATGAAGGAGGGGGGGGGGGAGGGGGGTCCTCATAAAATGGTCCTCAACTAGTTTCTACCATAGTCGTTAGGGGAGAATGTCAGTTCATGAGAGGCCTCTCTGTAGTGCTGCATTGTATGAAGAAATGCATTTTGTGTCACCATTCAAATGTTGAATGTTTTATCCCTTGTATCAAAGCACAAAGAGACCTGTCTGACATCCTGTGCACTGTTCAATTGATCTATCCTGATCTGCTGATATCTGTTATTTCCTGAACGATCGTGCATTTTGGTTTTAATGAGTATCTTGATGCTCCAGCTGGTATTTTACCCATTAAAGATCGCAGGAATTTGTCAGTGAGGCTGTCTGCTGTAGACGCATTCTATAGGAATGGTATTCCAGGGGGACCCCCACCCCCTTCCCTTAGCACTCAAAGCTCTCAATCCATCTCAATGCATTCAGTTTCACTGATTTCAAGTAAAGCTTAAAAATTCCATGATATTACATGTATACCTTCTATAATGTTGTATTAATATTACCATAGACCTATGTTATTTTTTTTTATTTTTTTTTGTCATTTAGCAGACACTCTTATCCAGAGCGACTTACAGTAAGTACAGGACATTCCCCCCGAACCAAGTAGAGTGAAGTGCCTTGCCCAAGGACACAACATCATTTGGCGTGGCTGGGAATCGAACTGGCAACCTTCAGATTACTAGCCCGACTCCCTCACCGCTCAGCCATCTGACTCCGACACTGTAACACATTACCATTGCCCTACAGTAGTACCAACAGTATAACAAATTATACATAGACCGCTAGTAATACTCCTGCTACATTATTAGTTGTGACATCATTGGTCGGTGATTGATCAACGAAGGGTTTTAAAATAGGACAAACATGAAAAAGCTCTAGATCAAGGTGACTCTTTAGCCAATTAAAATGCTAAATCCCTTCCTTTAGGACTGGGTAGTCGGTGTCATTTTCCCAAACACTCTCGTTCTCCAGGAATTCTCCCACATTCCTTTGATGATTAGAAATGTCCTCACAAGCACGTTCGTCTACAGAAACACGCTTACACGCGCGCACACACACACACACACACACACACACACACACACACACACACACACACACACACACTGGGCGTCAGATCATTTCACAACCAAAAACAACTTGCAGTGACAAATTTAGACTTCTTTGCTGAGGTTGCCTAGCAACACAAAAGGGTTTGTTTCCGATACAGCTGTTCCTTGGGAAGTGAGGGGTTAAGCATGCCGCTTTCCTGCGTTCCTACAGAAAAAAATATTTATGCATGTTTAATTTAGGCTGTATTTAATAAAATACTTCTGTATTTTTCCCAGTTAGTAATGTTTGGCACCCACAAATCCATCACGTTGCCTGACATCCACAGAGATTCTAAAATCAGTGTTTAGGCAATCAAGTCTGAACTGAAATCAGAGTGACTAGCAGAGTTGTTGAGGGTAATTATATGGGTGGGGGATGAAGCAGAGGTTATCATTTTGAGAGGAACACAAGTGACACATTCTTGCTCCCACTCAAGAAATGATGTGTTGTGTACATTCTTCCGATCTCTCCCTCTCTCTCTTTCTTTCTCTCTCTCTCTCTCTCTCTCATTTAATCCCCCCCCGCGCAGTTTGCTCTATGATAGTGTGTGCCTCGTGTCAAAGGGCTTTTCTGTGGAATATGGGAGAGAGGAAAACAAGGAGAGAAAGAGCAGAGCGAGAGTAGTAGAGAGCAGAGAGAGAGAGAGAGAGAGCCTACAGTGAAGGAAATTGAAAGAGTGCTGAGCAAGAAATAAAACGAGAAAGAGTGAGAGTGAGTGAAAAGAGAGAGAGGATGTGTGTGTGCGGAGCAGCGCGCTAAGCTGCCATCCTCCCGGTGATATGAGGAATCATGTGGCGTGGTTCCCCTGCTCGCCAGCTTCTCTTCCTGTCACTCTGCATGCATAACGCTGCTCTGCTCTCTCTATACCAAACTCGGATCTACTTCGCTCTCCAGAGTGCTTTTCCAGCCCTGTTTTCAAGCCTGCCTAGTTTGAAAATGAACCGTTAAGCAATAAGGAGTCACGGGGTCAATATGAAGTCTTTTTTAAATGCCTTGAAGAAAGAAGGTAAGACACTTACTGTACTGTAGGGCAGGATAGATTTACAAGGTTTTTGTTTTTGTGTGGGCTGATATAAACTTTCTGACGAGACAGAAACGGAATGGTTTGGTGCTTGTTTCTCATCAGTCACTCAGGTTTATTCTACTATACAATGATTGTGTTTCCTCAAAACAAAGGCAATTTACTGATCAAAATGTAAAGCATGTTTAATGTGTTTCCTCAAAACAAAGGCAATTTACTGATCAAAATGTAAAGCATGTTTAATGTGAATCAGTGGGATTCACAAGTGATCAGAGTGATGCCAACAAAGTTACCGAAACACAATTCAATGAATTTTTTGTTCTGTTACAGTTAATTACAGCCAATACTGTAACTCTCTTTACCTTTATGCAAATGTTGACAGCTCCAGCTTTTCATAATTAGCATCAAAGAGTCTCAGGGGAATAGAAACTGTTTCCCTGTGTGTGTCCCTTAGAAACTACTGAAACAAGTCACCGATCTGTGCAGTGATGTGTGCACTTTAATCATTGTTGAATTAGTAATTCTGTATGAGACTTGAAATAAAAGTCTTTAAGAGCAGTGGTGTTTGTTGTGGTCCCCTCCCTGGTGGAACATTCTTTGTCTTACAGTGGTGTTGTAGCTTTCTTATTAGTGATAGGCCATCCGGATGTTACCTCTGGAGAGGCCAAAGGACTGGGTGGAAGAGGCAGAGAGAGTTGAGACATGGGGAGGACAAGATAAAAAAAGAGTACACCACTATCTCATGTGAGCACTCTGAATGACCCTACTCTCCAGGGTTTAACTCTGTTTATACTGATACCATGTGTTCTCCTCTGACTTGCTGTAACCTAGGCAGCAGAGACATACCCATTAACCCTGGCTAGGAGGGGGGAGCAGAAGGGTTGATGTAGGGTGGGGTGCAGGGAAGCGAAGGGAGTGACCTGGAGGATGCAGGATGGTGACCCCAGTATCACATACTGTACTGTGTGTTACACTTCTGAGATAGATTTGAGGTTGTCAGTACATCATAGTAATCTACAATAATGCACTACTCCTGCTATGTGATCTAATTTATTTTTCCTTCTTACCCTTCTTTTTCTACCTACTCTACCACATACTCTCTCTGTGTTCATACCTATCTCTGTCTGAACCTCCTGTCCTCTCTCTCCTCCACATGCCCTGTTTTGTTCTCTGCCATTCTCTCTCACTCCCCCTCAACCCCCCCCACCTCACACCACACATACTCCCTCCTCCTCTTCTTCTCCCCTCTCCATCCCCCCTTTCTCCCTCCTTCGCCCTCCGCACCCCCCATCTTCCATCTTTGTTATTTTTTCCCCGTCTCTCTCTCTCCACTCTTCTTCTCCATCTCCCTGCTTCTTCCACCTCTTCACTCCTGCTCCCCTTCGTCATCCCTCCATCCTGCAACCCCCCCCCCCCTCCCTTCAGTGCCTTTCAGGGAGCCGCCGTCCCAGCAGCCCCTTCGCCAGCAGCCCCCCCGCAGCTCCCTTGCGGCCCCCCGCGTGCTGCTGCGCTCCAACAGCGACAACAACCTCAACGTCCACTCCTTCAAGCTGCCTCCGGACCGCTCTCCGCTACCCTCCCCGTCTGCCTCCCCCCTGCGCAGCCTCTCCCCTCGCAGACCCCCCCAGATGCAGAGCAGCCCCAACGGCACCATCAAGACTGTTGGCGGGGTCAAGGGCGGGCGTCCTCCGCCCAGGAGCCGCTCCCCCTCCCTGGGGCGTCTGGGGGAAGAGGGGCGGAGACACCCCCCTCAGCGCCAGCCCAGGTGAGTAGCATGGAGCACGCCATGACTTATGTGGTGGCAATGTAGCCCAAAACAAGATGGAGGAACAGAAAGTACGCATTGAGCGTCATATGCAGGCTTAACTCATCACACCAAACAAACACATTCACTGAGTGCTTCATCAAGTCTATTTTTGTCAATAATTTTTTTTGGGGGGGGGGGGTTGTATTTGGAGATATTATTGTCTACAGTCACTATTCTATTCCTAGAGCCAAACTCAGGATGTGTGTGAGCCTGCAAACCTAAAGCCTTTGAGTTTGAGGTTTTGAGATCTCAAACAAGATTACACATTGCAGGATACTTCATTTATTTGAGTACAAGACTTGATCTGACATCCCTTTGCACAGAATAAACACCTGCATGTCTTGGGCCTCCTGGTCTCTTCACCTTGCATAGTGGAACAAAGAGGAACTATGTAGGTTTTACTATTATTATAATTAGACCAATACGCTGTTCTTATTGGTCCAGAGAAGTTCTCAGAAGTCTGCAAAAACGTTTGCAGACTTCTAAAAGTTCACAGAGGTCTGCAAAAGTTTTTTTACGGTCCTAGCAACAAGCAGTTGCCTTGGAGATGTAGCGATTGACCTTGACAACATGGTCTGCTCTAGATTCGTCGTGTTTGATTTGGGATTTTCCCACGTATTGTTGTAATATATAAGAAACCAAATATGGACTTTTCAACGGTCTCGGTCAACAAATGTTTTAACAAATCTCTGCTTACAAAGGCGTTTCTGTGAAAAGTCCACATTTGCAGTTTATCATTTAGTCAGTAGAAGGAAGGTGTGTGTGTGTACTGTTTGATAGTTTGAGAAAGTGTGTGTGTAGTGTTTGGAAGTTTGAGAAGGTGTGTGCAGTGTTTGGTAGTTTGTGGAAGTGTTTGTGTAGTGTTTGGTAGTTTGTGGAGGTGTGTGTATGCATTGTTTGTTAGTTTGAGAAGGTGTGAGTTTGAAGAGGGCTAGGCAAATGTCCCTCTGACTCTGTGTTTACATCTGAATATGAATTTTGTGGCACCAGTGCTGATAGCACCGTCTGCCCCAACAATGTCTCAGTCTCAGCCAACAACTGTGCGATTTCCTCACCTAACACCCGGTGGTCTAGTGAGACCAGGTTCTAGCACAGTAAGTGGGCCATGCCAATTACTCACTTAAACGAAAACGAAAAAGGGAATAAAATTAAACGAAATTGATTCTATAAATGTCAGAAGGGATCATGTGACTGTTCCTATTGAAAGTTGGCCTTTCCCTGCCCTTGCCTTTTTCTGGGTTCATCCTGCGTCAGGCTTGTTGCTCTGACAGCTAGCTACCTAGCTCGCCCTCTCTACAAACAGTGCACCGGTTAGGTATACTCATCCTAAGCCCTTCTGGCTCCATGTATAACTGGCTCTCTCAAAGGAGAGAGCAGCTAAAAAATTGGGACACAGTCCCTAGTTACGGGAGTGGTTGCTATGGCCATTGCCGTATGGTGCATATGTTTTTTCAGCAATGAGCTTGTCCGTGGTGTATTAAATAATATGCTTTAACTGGAGACAACCCAGCCAAGCGCTAACAGCTGTAGAGTGTTCTGTGGATGGGATCCAGTAATTGCTGGTTGATAGCTCGGTTATCTCTGTGGACAGAGGCAAATCTCCTCATTTAACTGCCAACACAAACGATATGTCCATCACATGATTCAAACCGAGAGACCGTCTGTGACAGACAGTCTGTATGTACGCTCAATACAAGTCTACTGTATTGTTCACCTATATCCATAGCGGAAGTGCTGTATGAGCTCGATGGTGGATCTTCTCACACAGTCTCCCAGGCACAGGCTGGTCATGTGATCTAGGTCAATCTCCTGCTTTTCATTTGCTCGCAAGTATTTCAAATTATTTCTCTCTCTTTCTCTCTCTCTCTTTCTCATGTGTATATATACAGTATATATACACACACATATGTGTATATACAGTATATATAATGATGATGATAATGTTGATAAAGAAAGATCCTGAACAGAACTGGAGCCTGCTCCTGCTGGTTCCTCCTGCTCTACCATGGGCTCTTATGTGGGGGACCTATTTTCTTGTGCCCTTTCATAAATACCTCTACCCACGCCTGCTCATTTTCCAAATTTAAAACCTTTATGTAATCACCTTCGTCTAGGCCTGGAGGCCTGCTTTATATTTCTTTTTGTTTGTTGTTAACCAACAATCAGGGTTTATAGTTAGGCTAAACCAATAATTGTCAGTTAGCCTTGTTTGAATATCATTATAATATAAATATAGTTATAGCACATAGTTTCTAGCCGCCTCTCACTGTCTCTGGATTATTTATCACATCAGCATATAGTGGGAGTCAGGTGGTTGAGCGGTGAGGGAGTCGGGCTAGTAATCTGAAGGTTGCCAGTTTGATTCCCGGCCGTGCCAAATGACGTTGTGTCCTTGGGCAAGGCACTTCACCCTACTTGCCTCGGGGGGAATGTCCCTGTACTTACTGTAAGTCGCTCTGGATAAGAGCGTCTGCTAAAATGACTAAATGTAAATATGTCTTTATATATTATTAATCCTGTTCATAAGCATCTCTTGTTTCTCATACCATCTCTTGCACATGTTCCTGGCACGATTCCCTAGCCATACAGCCATATAGATCATAGACCATTCCTCAAGCTACCTCACAGTATCATGATGACCTACCCACAGCTATGTAGATTAGCCTGGTGGAGGTATGAAATAACTATTGCCTTACATAAATTGAGGCACATTTGCCTAAATTGAGGCATATTTACCTGCAATTAAGCCTTCTCAGCCTCCCCAACCTTCTCTGACCTCCCAATCCTCTCCCCATACTCCATCCTTCCCACCCTTGCCCAGCCTCCCTACCTCCCCCCATATTCCCTAAATCCTCCTCCCCCTTTCCATCCTCCCCCTTTCCTCCCTCCATCCATTCCCAGTCTCCACCTATCTTCTTCAACCTCCTCCCCCCATCCTCCATCTGGCTTCTCCTCTCCTCAGCCTCCGCAGTATTTCACCATCCCCCATATTCCAGCAAATCCTGTGTAAGAGCTGGTGTGTGTTTGTGACGGTGTGTATGAGCTGATGCATGTTTGTGATGGTATGTGTAAGCTAGTGTGTGTTTGAGATGGTGTGTAGGAGCTGGTGTGTGTTTGTAAGTGCATTTGTGTGTTTTTTGTGAGAGAGGGGGTAAACATGCCTGTATAAGCTAGTTCATGTGTTTTTTTTACAATGTCTGTGACAGGGTTTGTATAGTGTTTATGAACTAGTAAGAACAGTATGTCTGTGAGAAAAAGTGTGTGTGTGTTTGTGACAGTGTGTACGCGTGACTGTGTGTGTGTGAGATAACAAGTGTGTGTGACAGAGGACAGCTTGGCTGTGAGAGAGGCAGGAAGCAGCTGTCAGTCACCCTTCCCAGCGCTCTTCACCCTTGCACCATGACGATTAGCAACCGCAGTCATGACTAAAAGGTCAATGATTGGTTTAACTGCTGCCATTTACGGTAGAAAGGTCACAATTTCTATTGCGCGACTTTGAGACTATTTAACTTTTTTGTTGGCTTACAGTGTTGCGCTTCGAATAATTGAACTAATTTCAATAATTGACTCTGCAGAGACAAAACCATTAGGCTATACTACTAACGTTAGGATCACAATTTTGTGAATATGACAGCACTCCTGAATCTGAGCTTACTAGGGCTAGGTTGCATAAAGACCATGCTATGTAATGAGATACTGTAATGCTAGGTATCATCAGTGTAACGACAGTTATTGCTACAGACTGTGCAAAGCAGTGTACTGAACAATATTATAACAAGCTGATGTGAAGAGGTCGACACATGAAGCAGATCTATAGGTCTGTGCTAGCTCTTTAGCTTGAGAGATGCCTTTGGCTGTGACTTTGACAGAGTCTCTGTAGAGCCCAGGGCACGTGTAGCTACTCTGCCCCATATACCACTGCTCTGCTGGGCTGCCTGTGTCACACTGGGTACCTGATCAGGGGGGAGGGGGGGTTGAGGGGGAGGGTTAAAACAAGCTTTCTGGAGCTGGAGCAAAGGGCTGAACTACTCTCTGGAACTGGCACTGGGGTGAGGGTTAAGGTTAGACTGAGATTGGTACTGAGGTTATGTTTGGTTAAACCCAGCTTTCTAGGGCTGGGCTAGGGGCTAGACTGGGACTTGAACTGGGGTTGGGCTAGACCAGCTTTATGGGGATGCAGGCAGGGGGTTGTATTGGTCCAGGACTGGGGCTTGGGGGCTAGACTGGCCATTTTAGGTTTCACTAGGCAATCTGGAACTAGGGATAAACTGTCTAGGACTGGGCACTAGAAATTACTGTCTAAGGACTGGAACCTACACCATGTTCTATAAAGTGAAAGGGGAAAACTGAACATTAAATTCAAGCTGATTTGAGAATTCTAGAGTCAATATCTTCAGCAGTTGAAATCTCCACACATTCTTATTCTCACTTTTGCTTTTTGCTTACTCACAGAAAAGTATTTTGGGCCTCCTCCCCTACCTTAGAATAGCCAGCCTAATTACTTCACCTCTGCTGTGGGGCCCCACAGCAGGGGCGTGTGGGGCTCTCTCCTCATTGGCCAGAAAGATTTTAAAAGCTGAGTGGATAATTTCTCTGATTGGTTGTCCTGCCCATGATTGTGTTGTGGAGAGGATCTCTGTCTTTGTGGATGGTAGTGTGTGTGTGTGGGGGATAAAGAACAGAGGCCTGTTCCATAAAGCGAGTTTACTGAATAATCCAGGCTTATGTCAATTAGTCGGACCCATTTCTAGTTCATTCGGTTCCATAAAGCCAGCTCAATGTAGTTCGAACTCAGTTACTATGGCAACTTATGCTTCGAAACTAGCCTGAGGCCTGTTCCATAAAGCGAGTTTACGGAATAAGCCAGACTTATGTCAGTTAGTCTGACTTATTTCTAGTTCATTCGGTTCCATAAAGCTAGCTCAATGTAGTTCGAACTAGGTTACTATGGTAACTTATGCTTCGAAACTAGCCTGGTCCGGGTCAGGCTAATTGTCAGGCTTAGACCGTGTTCTTGCTTAACCAGACGTTCCTGTAACACTGACCCAATGGGAAAACGATAATTTACCACGGACATTCTCATTTTCTTATTCTCATAAGTTCAATATGTAGGCTACATTTATAGAAAATCAACTTAAATACATAGGCTACAACCTTTTGCCTGATGCAATAAACAATGATGAACACTGATTTGATACACACCATAGCCTACGTTAAACGTATGTCTATATGGTAGTTTGTGAAATGTTTAGGCATCAGGCATAGGCCTATATCTCAATCTAAATTTTCAGAGTTTAATTATCATAGCTACATATTTGTTAACAATTGCCTACAATTGCAAAACAAACCTAAATCCATACATCTATCCTCCATTTTCCCGACACAAAAACCATGTTAAAAAGTTAGGCTAACCTACTGCCTGGATAATGTATTGCTTAATAGTAGGCTATTTATTTAAAGGGGTAATTGATTGCAAAACCGATTTAACTTGTCATAGTTGAATAACGACAGTTTGGTGGGTAAAATGGACATACAGTGAACCCAGTACCGCCGCTCCCATAACGCGCACTACGCGCTGTGCGTAGGGCACCAAGTCCTGAGGGGGCACCAAAAAATTGCCAACTCAAAAATCATCATAGTACTAATAATTATAATGCCGATATTATATCAGTATATAAATATTAGGCACCTTTTAGGCATGTATATCACAAAACAGGCAGAACAAGAGATATATTTAATTGCTAAAAAAAAGTTACGATGGTGCCCCCCCCCCAAAAAAAAACAAAAACAAAAAAAACAAATACACACTCAACTTCCCAAGCTCGCCGTGGGTGCCCTGTCCTATCTCAGTGGCCTGACGAACTTTGACAGTAGGGTCAACTTTTCGAAAATGGCCTCAAAAAGACATCAGGAGTCAGGGGCAGAAATAAGAAAGAGAAAGAAACTGCGAAATGATGCCCGTGCATCACTTTCAGGTAAGTCCATGTTTAATCATTGTTAAATACGGGAAATGTGCTGCTAATTTAATGGTTAGCCTATATACACCTCGAACTAGCTGACGTTATTGCTAATGTTAGCACACTAAAATATGTTAGGTGCAAGCTAAATTGAGATTTTACTGTTAAACATTATCTATGCATTTTACAAGTAACTGACGCCAGCTAGCTAGCTGTTACTTTACTTTACATTCTATGATGCTTTTATATTCGATTTATCAAATAGTTTTTAAATGAGTAATAAAGGTGGAGCACCTTGGCTGCATGCTTTCAGTTTTAAATGTTTATAATTTGGAAAACCAGGATAAGAAACTGAAGCATTAAGAGACAAAATACATCACCTTCACTAGACAAGGTTTTAGCAATTGAAAAACGGCTGTTTATTTTACATGAAGCTCATAAACAATTTTGCGCTCAAATAAAGGCCAACATTTTTCGCTTGCGCGTGTTGCGCGCTCGCATTACGTTGGAAACTCCGTAACTAGCATCACATCAAACACAGAATGTGGATGCATTGGCATCGCAGCTGTGATGGCGTATACGGGGGCCGCATACTGTTCTGGTGGGCCGGTCTGAATCAAAGTCCAGGGCCTATTTTTACTCCCAGTCCGTCCCTGCCAAGCCCTGATCAACCACCCTCAACCAGCTGTTTAGGGACAGATACACAGCAGAGAACCACCACCTCTGAATAGGTGTTAAGGCCGATTTATACTTCTCCGTTTTTACTGAGACGGACACAGGGAACGCCCTCTCCGACGAGAAATTCCCTCTCCGTGCCCTCTCCGAGCCCCTCGGAGAGCTCTACGTGCACCTCCTGATTTTCCTGACTATCCGTCGGTCCGTCCGTCATTTTACGGAAACCCCTTGGCTGTGATTGGTCCGTATTAAGAACCGCTTGCGTCAGGGGCGGGGTTGCCATGATAAACAGGACGAACAGAATCCTTTGACCGCCATTGCTGTAAGTTGTTACAATTCATATTTCAGCTAAACAGTACATGTAAATCAGCATCTGAATTAAAATGTGGCGAGAAATGGGGAGTGTAGTTGCTGAAAATGTGCGTATTTTATTGATGAAACGGCTAATTTGTAAATTTGCTCCGACTTTTCGATAACCTAGCTAGCATCGCAGTGCAGCGCCACCTACTCTTCTGGCAGTGAAGTGTTTTCAGCACCCACAGCCTTCGGAGTACTATAAATTTAACCAATCCGTCCATCCGTCTGTCCGTAACGGAGTCGGAGAAGTATAATTCGGCCGTTACATTGTGATGCTGCTGTTGTGTTAGGCTATTGGTATTGAGTTATATGTTTGGTAATAAAAAGTTAAACTGACAAAAACAATCTGTTTTTTTTAGGGGGGGGGGGGGCATCATAAAGGAATTATGCTTAGGGCACCAAAATGGCTAGCAGTGGCACTGAGTGAACCTCAAAGTCCATTGACACCTCTTTCCTATCTAAATCTCACAACTTGAAACTGCAGCTGTAAAACGATCCGTTTTGAAAAAGCTGTATTTGTGACGTCACAAATATAGCATCAGCTTTGTCACGCCCCAACATTTATACAGACCAGCCCTCTGGTGTTCTGGCCCATGATCTCAGACACTAGTTTAGCTACGCGCTGCTCTGTGTACTTCCACGCGAACAACAAAGGAGAAAGTTTGAACGTTTTTAAAGTATATTGAAAATGAACCCTCGTAAATGCAGTGTTCCAGGCTGTACTGGGCATGCTGACACTTTTCATAATCTTCCCAAGGAACCAGACACTCGACGGGCATGGCTGCAGAGCTGCCAACTCTCACGGTTTCGCCGTGTGACACACGCATTTCAAACATTTCTCACGCTCTCATGCCACACATTGTATATCTCACGCTGAAAAGGCAACGGCAAACAAGCTAACGTTGTAAACAGTAACGGACGAAGCGCAGGTTAACGGAGTGAAGCATCATTGACGCGCAAACAGCCGTGTAAACTCGCCTGGAGGGGGGGGAGTGAAGCTTGCGAAAGCTCGCCGTAAATGAGTTGTACAAACTGCATCTCATGAAAAAAGTGTCAAAAACTGACCGAGAGATGTGTAGGCCTATTTAGGGTAGAAGAATAAAGGCTAATCTTGAAAAAGATTTACTGGAACACCAGTTACAGGAGGATGCATGGTCACAGGGTATGTTAATAGTAGGAACAATAACCTATATGAATATTAATTGTTGAATTTCTATTTTTACCAAGAGATGGTGTACTGAAGAAAGGCTGATCTTGTAAGGCTATCAACCTGCCCCCACCTCTCATATGGTAAAATATGGAGTTACTGGATGGAGTCTCAACTTGATGGCTCTCACACATCATTGTGTAACTTACTGTAGCATTGCTAGTCATGTTGATAAGTAAGGGTCAAGATTGTGGTGTGATTGTAGTTGTTCTTGGGTATAAAAGGAATTGTGAAGCATTGTTCTGTGGATTCTTGATCTCCTGAGACCTTTTCAGCTCTGGCATGTCCTACTCCTTTTTCCTCACCTCTTGCTTTCTATCTCTGGTTTACAATAATCATGGTAGAGTAGGTAAGAGTTAACCTTCATTGATTTCATTCATTTGCATAGGTGGCGCTAGGGAGGGGCTAGTAGGTGCTTCAGCACCCCCAAGAAAGACCAAAGCACCCCGATAGCACACCCAAAAATATTGCTCATTTATTAATAGTGTTCAGGCCCGGAGTGGCCATCGGGAGAAAAAGGGAGAATTCCCGGTGGGCTGCTCTGCCCGCTCATAAATTGGGCCAGCAGATCGCCTGCTTTCTCTTTGTTTTTTCACACACCGAATTAAACGAGTTTGTTAAGTTACTGTGTGACTGATAAGTAAGCTAATAGGCTACACTAGGTTTTAATCTAAATAATGCCAATTCATTGGCATATAATCGTCTGGTAAATGAGTATAGCTACATTATTTTACAAATGTAGGCTATATAAAAAGGCCCCTGCTCGCAGGTCCCTCCTACCAGAATTCTACTTCTCAGTAAACTACTTGCCACACAACTGTTTTGTGTTTACAATCATATCCTTTTTCATATCCATTTTATAGATCCTGCTTCCCACTGCCTAGTTTGTGTCTTCTAACTTGCAATGTACAGTGCTTGGTTTTAGTAGCCTTCCCTTTGTGAATGGCTAGTGAAAAACATCTAATAAATGATGACATTTTGATTGGTTCCATCACAATTATTTTAAACAAAAAACTATAATGATATATTTAACAAAAGGTAGAAAAAAAGAAAGAAAGTGATCATTTAAATAAGAGTTTTAACAAGTTTGAGGCTTGATCATGAAAACAGGTCAGGGATGTTTAAGGCAGGCAGCATTTTGGGTAAACATTAAGATTAATTTGTGTAATGATAATAAATGATCAAACATTAGGAATGGCAAAAACTGTCACTGTCACTTATAATAACATTACCACTTATACAAAGAAATACCAATGCTTCATTGGTGGCCAAGCCGCGAAGCGGCGAAGCCACTTAAGTGTTTCTACCTTTTCTTATTGGTGGCCAAGCCGCGAAGCGGCGAAGCCACTTAAGTGTTTCTACCTTTTCTTACTGGTGGCCAAGCCGCGAAGCGGCGAAGCCACTTAAGTGTTTCTACCTTTTCTTATTGGTGGCCAAGCCGCGAAGCGGCGAAGCCACTTAAGTGTTTCTACCTTTTCTTATTAGGGGCCAAGCAGCGAAGCTGCGAGGCACCTATTGTTATTGTTAGTATTATTATTATTAGGGGCCAAGCAGCGAAGCTTGGCCCCTTGTTATTGTTAGTATTATTATTATTATTATTATTATTATACTTCTTAAGACTGGGTGTCTATGGCAGGCCCTAGAAACGCTTGGTCGAAAGTTGTGAAATTTGGCACACTCATTAGGGACAGTCCCCTGGTCCAATTCACAAAGTTTCATGTCCCATACTTGGGCACTCTAGCGCCACCAATGGGTCAAAGTTGGACTTGTGTTTACACACGCAACTTTTGAACCGTATGACCCATTTTAAAAAATGAGGTACCATTGGATTCCCTGGACCAAGACGAGTTCAACGCACCCTATGGGGTCAATTTCCGGTTATATAGATTTTCCGCTATTTCCGGTTTTATCAAATACCTTTGAAAGCCTACTCCTCCTACAATCTTTGTCAAATCTTCTTCAAAATTACCAGATATGCTCTTCAGACCAAGCCGCACAAAAGTTATGGTAGAGCATTTTGATACCCACAAACGTTTGTCCGTGACAGCTAATCAAAATCAGCAGAAAAGCCACCAAACAGGAAGTGAAGTCATATCTCAGCAGTTGTTTGAGGCAGTGAAACTAAATTTGGTACGCCGCCTCGGAACCTTATTCTGAGGATGTCGTCCAAAGATTGTGTCATGTGACTAAAAGGGGGCGTGGCCGGAAGCATAAACGTGTTTACGCTAATAACTGTTGAAGTGTTTACCTTAATAAAGTAATTTCTTTGTCTGTTGATGTCTTGTGAGATATCAAGCCTGACTATTAATAACTTTTCATAAAATTCGAACGGACGTGGCCGCCATTTTGGATTTCATGGAAAAGTGTAAAAACATTTTGCACGCCACAATTTTGGTCCAATGTTTACCAAATTTGGCAAAGATGATCTTTAGACCCAGTTTCACAAAAGCAATCAGATGAATTTTCAATTTTCAAAAACGTTTGTTCGGTAGAGACGATCAAAAGCGATGGCGAAGCCGCCAAACGAGGCGCAAGAGCATATCTCAGCAACCATTTGCGCGATTGTCACCAAACTTGGGTTCCATCGTTCCCATGAGGAGCAGAGGAGGCCTGCGGTGTTATACCAGAAAAATACCTTTGAACTCTCAGTACTCTTGAACGCAAACATATATTTCAACCAAACTTGGTGTGTTGCATGAGTGCAACAGGTTGTTGTGACTTAATTGTTGCACAAGTGCTATGGAGGCCATGTCCTGCTCTGGACTGCTTGGCCCCTCCATTGCTGCTTGCAGCTATATTTATTATTATACTTCTTAAGACTGGGTGTCTATGGCAGGCCCTAGAAGCGCTTGGTCGAAAGTTGTGAAATTTGGCACACTCATTGGGGACAGTCCCCTGGTCCAATTCACAAAGTTTCATGTCCCATACTCGGGCACTCTAGCGCCACCAATGGGTCAAAGTTGGAGTTGTGTTTACACACGCAACTTTTGAACCGTATGACCGATTTTCAAAAATGAGGTACCATTGGATTCCCTGGGTCAAGACGAGTTCAACACACCCTATGACGTCAATTTCCGGTTACATAGATTTTCCGCCATTTCCGGTTTTATCGAAAACCTTTGAAAGCCTACTCCTCCTACAATTTTTCTTTAATCTTCCCCAGAATTGGCACACATCATCGTCAGAGCAACCCTCACAGAAGTTATCCAAAGATTTTTGATTTTCAAAACCGTTTGTCCGGTACAGCCAATCAAAATCGGCAGCAAAGACACCAAACAGGAAGTTGGGTCATATCTCAGCCAATCCTTGAGAAATCAACACCAAACTTGGTATGATGACTCGGAACCCTCATCTGAGGATGTCCAAACAATTTGGTGTCATGTGATCACTGGGCGTGGCCGCAGGATGCAAAAATGTGTTTTGGCCAATAACTGTTGATTCGTTTGCCATTATTAAGGGATTCCTTTGTCTCATGATATCTTGGGACATCCCGTGTGTGACACATGATAACTTGTGATAACAGCCGAATTGATGCGGCCGCCATTTTGAATTACTGAAAAAACGTTTTTTCTGTACTCCTCCTACAAATGTTTTCCAATCTTCACCAAATTTGGCAGAGATCATCTTCAGACCAAGCCTCACAAAAGCCATCATATGTTTTTTGGATTTTCAAAACCGTTTGCCCGGTACGGCCAATCAAAATGTGCCGTTAAGCCAGCAAACAGGAAGTTGGGTCGTATCTCAGCAAATCTTTGATGGATTCACACCAAACTTGTTGCGTGTACTCGTTACCCTCTTCTGAGGATGTACAACATGTTTTATGGGTCATTCGACTGCTTGGCCACCTCATTGCTGCTTGCAGCTATATTTGGTGGCCAAGCCGCGAAGCGGCGAAGCCACTTAAGTGTCTCTACCTTTTCTTATTGGTGGCCAAGCCGCGAAGCTGCGAAGCCACTTAAGTGTTTCTACCTTTTCTTATTATTATTACACTTCTTCTGCCATTGGAGTCTATGGCAGCCCCTAGAACCGTATGGTAAAAAGTTGTGAAATTTGGCACACTCATTAAGCACAGTCCCCTCTTTATATTCACCAAGTTTCATGTCTCCCATTGGAGCACTCTAGCGCCACCAACGGGTCAAAGTTGGACTTGTGTTTACACACGTAACTTTTGAACCGTATGACCGATTTTCATAAATGAGGTACCATTGGATTCCCTGGGTCAAGACGAGTTCAACACACCCTATGACGTCAATTTCCGGTTATATAGATTTTCCGCCATTTCCGGTTTTATCGAAAACCTTTGAAAGCCTACTCCTCCTACAATTCTTCTTTAATCTTCCCCAGAATTGGCACACATCATCGTCAGAGCAACCCTTACAGAAGTTATCCAAAGATTTTTGATTTTCAAAACCGTTTGTCCGGTACAGCCAATCAAAATCGGCAGCAAAGACACCAAACAGGAAGTTGGGTATTATCTCAGCCAATCCTTGAGAAATCAACACCAAACTTGGTATGATGACTCGGAACCTTCATTTGAGGATGTCCAAACAATTTGGTGTCATGTGATCACTGGGCGTGGCCGCAGGATGCAAAAATATGTTTTGGCCAATAACTGTTGATTCGTTTGCCTTTATTAAGTGATTCCTTTGTCTCATGATATCTTGGGACATCCCGTGTGTGACACATGATAACTTGTGATAACAGCCGAATTGATGCGGCCGCCATTTTGAATTACTGAAAAAACGTTTTTTCTGTACTCCTCCTACAAATGTTTTCCAATCTTCACCAAATTTGGCAGAGATCATCTTCAGACCAAGCCTCACAAAAGCCATCATATGTTTTTTGGATTTTCAAAACCGTTTGCCCGGTACGGCCAATCAAAATGTGCCGTTAAGCCAGCAAACAGGAAGTTGGGTCGTATCTCAGCAAATCTTTGATGGATTCACACCAAACTTGTTGCGTGTACTCATTACCCTCTTCTGAGGATGTACAACATGTTTTATGGGTCATTCGACTGCTTGGCCACCTCATTGCTGCTTGCAGCTATATTTGGTGGCCAAGCCGCGAAGCGGCGAAGCCACTTAAGTGTCTCTACCTTTTCTTATTGGTGGCCAAGCCGCGAAGCTGCGAAGCCACTTAAGTGTTTCTACCTTTTCTTATTATTATTACACTTCTTCTGCCATTGGAGTCTATGGCAGCCCCTAGAACCGTATGGTAAAAAGTTGTGAAATTTGGCACACTCATTAAGCACAGTCCCCTCTTTATATTCACCAAGTTTCATGTCTCCCATTGGAGCACTCTAGCGCCACCAACGGGTCAAAGTTGGACTTGTGTTTACACACGTAACTTTTGAACCGTATGACCGATTTTCATAAATGAGGTACCATTGGATTCCCTGGGTCAAGACGAGTTCAACACACCCTATGACGTCAATTTCCGGTTATATAGATTTTCCGCCATTTCCGGTTTTATCGAAAACCTTTGAAAGCCTACTCCTCCTACAATTCTTCTTTAATCTTCCCCAGAATTGGCACACATCATCGTCAGAGCAACCCTTACAGAAGTTATCCAAAGATTTTTGATTTTCAAAACCGTTTGTCCGGTACAGCCAATCAAAATCGGCAGCAAAGACACCAAACAGGAAGTTGGGTCATATCTCAGCCAATCCTTGAGAAATCAACACCAAACTTGGTATGATGACTCGGAACCTTCATTTGAGGATGTCCAAACAATTTGGTGTCATGTGATCACTGGGCGTGGCCGCAGGATGCAAAAATATGTTTTGGCCAATAACTGTTGATTCGTTTGCCTTTATTAAGTGATTCCTTTGTCTCATGATATCTTGGGACATCCCGTGTGTGACACATGATAACTTGTGATAACAGCCGAATTGATGCGGCCGCCATTTTGAATTACTGAAAAAACGTTTTTTCTGTACTCCTACAAATGTTTTCCAATCTTCACCAAATTTGGCAGAGATCATCTTCAGACCAAGCCTCACAAAAGCCATCATATGTTTTTTGGATTTTCAAAACCGTTTGCCCGGTATGGCATATCAAAATGTGCCGTTAAGCCAGCAAACAGGAAGTTGGGTCGTATCTCAGCAAATCTTTGATGGATTCGCACCAAACTTGTTGCGTGTACTCGTAACCCTCTTCTGAGGATGTACAACATGTTTTATGGGTCATTCGATTGCTTGGCCACCTCATTGCTGCTTGCAGCTATATTTATAAATGTGTCTAGTAGTGAAAACAGTATTGTATTCAATACCAGTTGACAAGCTATTACCCAGTTAGTGTCGCCATCCAGATTGTCCACATCCCCGCATAGTTGGGGTGTGTCAGATCCTATAGCCCCAAGATATGGGGAGGGGGGGGGTGGATTTCGGCAGGTATGAAAAACTGTGTTGCCAAAATCCTACTTCACTTCTAACTTTTACATTTATGCAACTAGTATCAAAAGCTTTTTATGGCACACTCTACAGGGCATGAGGAGCCACCAAAATAATTTTGGGGGGTGTCAAATGTTATAGTCCCAAGATATGAGGGGGGGAGGATTTCGGCAGGTATGAAAAAAAGTGTTGCCAAAATATTACTCCCCTTCTAACTTTTACATTTATGCAACTAGTATCAAGAGCTTTTTATGGCACACTCTACAGGGCATGAGGAGCCACCAAAATAATTTGGGGGTGTGTCAAATTTTATAATCTCAAGATATGAGGGGGGGAGGATTTCGGCAGGTATAAAAAACAGTGTTGCCAAAATCCTACTCCCCTTCTAACTTTTACATTTATGCAACTAGTATCAAGAGCTTTTTATGGCACACTCTACAGGGCATGAGGAGCCACCAAAATAATTTGGGGGGGGTGTCAGATCTTGTAGTCCCAAGATATGGGGGGGGATGTCGGCAGGTATGATGAACAGTGTTGTCAAAATCCTACTCCCCCAGTAAGTTAAAAAGAAATACTGAATTGCTGCCTCATTAAATAGTTGATTCAAATAGCAGTTGGTTTTTAGGATTGTTAAATTGGTGAGGTAGCGTGCGAGATAAAGAGAACTCATACACATTAGCCTACTGCAATGCATACAAGGTGAAAATAATGGGGCATTTAGTTGTATTAAACATCGATAAACACAGCTCTATTTGAACATTTCAGGGAATTCAGTTTTATTATACTGTTTCTAAAATGCATTGTGAAATGCATTGTAGTGCAAATGCGACGTTTCACAACTGATTACGTAGGATAATGTCTGCGGATTGAAAAACATCTGATTGCTGTTCTGCTACAGGGCAAACTGTTAACTCCTTAATAACTCCTTAATAGAGAAAGTGTTTGTCATTTCACTAACAGAGTTACAAAATGAATCTGAGTTGTGGGTTTTATAAGAAGCCTATTATCAATCTGCAGATTAGAGAGAATGTTTAAATAACACAACGACTTAAAATGAAGTCTCTGAGGATAGGACGGTGTTGATAGTGAATAGAGAAAACAAATATTACATGATTTACAGCCAAATAGGGTTTGTCAGGAATCAGAGAGCAATCCTCTTTACAGAATCTCTCCAGATACGCCAGGGCCCTACTCTCTTTTGCACTCATCTTCAGCTCAGCCCACAGGTTTGCAATAGGGTTAAATAAATATTGCCTTTGTGTCACCGTATCTATATAGGCTACAATATTTTACTGCTTGTGAATTCCTAAATATTACTGTGTATTTGTATTTTTTTTTAACACATCGTTCACTTATATTTGCCAATGTGTTGCCAGTAATTCTGGAGTTGGCTGTATGAACAGGTGATAAGGAAATGGCTATTGTGATCAGCATAAGCACATAGGAAATGTATTTTCTTCCACCCCCTATATACCTGAAATGTTCAAATAGAGCTGTGTTCATGTATGTTTAATACAACTTAATGCCCCATTATTTTCACCTTGTATGCATTGCAGTAGGCTACTGTGTATGAGTTCTCTTTATCTCACACGCTACCTCACCAATTTAACAATCCTAAAAACCAACTGCTACTCTAATCAACTATTTAATGATGCAGCAATTCAGTATTTCTTTTCAACTTACTGGGGGAGTAGGATTTTGGCAACACTGTTTTTCATCAGAATCAGAAAGGGTTTTAATTGCCATGAAAGTTTGCACAGACAAGGAATTAATTTGGCAGGAAGGTGCATACATTAAACATATAGGAACCTTAAAACTTAAATATGTGGTCTAACTATACTAAAGGTACAAAGTCTAGCTAATACTAAGGGGATTTAGAATAAAATATAAAGTAGCCATAATTTACAATATGAAAATACAAATAGTACAAAAGATACAAATAGTGTAATATAGTGCAAATTGCAATGTGGCAAGGTGTCATTGTGCAGATTGTGATTGAAGTCATTTAAGTCAGTGTGAGCCCCTTGTTGAAGAGGCCAACAGCGGATGGGAAGAAGCCGTTTTTGTGGCGTGTGGTATTGGTCCTGATGGACCGCAGCCGTCTGCCGGAGGGGAGTGGCTGAAACAGAGTGTTCACAATCTTCCTTGCTCGCCTCAGGGTCCTCTAGGTGTGCAGGTCTTTGAGGGTAGGCAGATTGCAGCCGATCACCTTCTCAGCAGTGCGGATGATACGCTGCAGTCTGCTCTTGTCCTTGGCAGCAGCGTACCAGATGGTGATGGAAGAGGTGATGATGGACTCAATGATGGCTGTGTAGAAGTGCACCATCATTGTCTTTGGCAGGTTGAATTTCTTTCGCTGCTGTAGGAAGTACATCCTCTGTTGTGCTTTCTTGGTGAGGGAGCTGATGTTCAGTTCCCACTTGAGGTCCTGGGAGAGGATAGTGCCCAGGAAGCGGAAGGACTCCACAGTGTTGACTGGGGAGTCGCACAGGGTGATGGGGGTGAATGGGGCTGTATTCTTCCTGAAGTCCACAACCATCTCCACTGTCTTAAGAGCATTGAGCTCTAAGTTGTTCTGGCTGCACCAGGTCACCAGGTTGTCAGCTTCCCAGCTGTAATCAGACTCGTCCCCGTCAGAGATGAGCCCAATGAGGGTGGTGTTGTCCGCCAACTTCGAGTTTGACGGATGGATGACTGAAAGTGCAGCTGTTGGTGTACATTTACATTTAGTCATTTAGCAGACGCTCTTATCCAGAGCGACTTACAGTAAGTACAGGGACATTCTCCCCGAAGCAAGTAGGGTGAAGTGCCTTGCCCAAGGACACAACGTCATTTGGCACGGCTGGGAATCGAACTGGCAACCTTCAGATTACTAGCCCGACTCCCTCACCAGGAGAAGAGCAGAGGGGAAAGGACGCAGCCCTGAGGAGATCTGGTGCTGATGGACCGGGAGTCAGAGACGTGTTCCCAGCTTAACACACTGCTTCCTGTCAGACAGGAAGTCTGTGATCCACCTGCAGGTGGAATCAGGCACGTTCAGCTGGGAGAGCTTGTCCTGAAGCAGGGCGGGGATGATGGTGTTGAAGGCAGAGCTGAAGTCCACAAACAGGATCCTGGCGTAGGATGCTGGGGTGTCCAGGTGCTATAGGGTGAAGTGGAAGGCCATGTTAACTGCGTCGTCCACAGACCTGTTGGCTCTGTAGGCAAACTGTAGGCAAACTGCAGGGGGTCCAGGAGGGGGTCTGTGATGGATTTGAGGTGTGCCAGCACCAGGCGCTCAAAATACTTAATTACCACAGAGGTCAGGGCAACGGGTCTGTAGTCATTATGTCCTGTTGGTCTTGGCTTTTTGGACACAGGGATGATGGTGGATAACATCCTACCTGCCGAAATCCTCCCCCCCCCCATATCTTGGGACTATAATATCTGACACCCCCCCAAATTATTTTGGTGGCTCCTCATGCCCAGTAGAGTGTGCCATGAAAAGATTTGATACTAGTTGCATAAATGTAAAAGTTAGAAGGGGAGTAGGATTTTGGCAACACTGTTTTTCATACCTGCCGAAATCCTCCCCCCCTCATATCTTGGGACTATAAGATCTGACACCCCCCCAAAATTATTTTGGTGGCTCCTCATGCCCTGTAGAGTGTGCCATAAAAAGATTTGATTCTAGTTGCATAAATGTAAAAGTTAGAAGAGGAGTAGGATTTTGGCAACACTGTTTTTAATACCTGACGAAATCCTCCCCCCCTCATATCTTGGATAAGATCTGACACACCCCAACTATGCGGGGATGTGGACAATCTGGATGGCGACACTAACTGGGTAATAGCTTGTCAACTGGTATTGAATACAATACTTTTTTCACTACTAGACACATTTATAATGAAGCATTAGTATTTCTTTATATAAGTGGTAATGTTATTATAGGTGACAGTGACAGTTTATGCCATTCCTAATGTTTGATCATTCATTATCATTCCACAAATTAATCTTAATGTTTATCCAAAATCTCAGGTTGGCTGTGACAGCTGCCTCAGAAGGTTTCATCACTGTTGTGCTAAAATCCAACTGAGAGGAATACTATGTCTGTGCTGCCTGCCGTAAACATCCCTGACCTGTTTTCATGATCAAGCCTCAGACTTGTTAAAACTCTTATTTAAATGATCACTTTCTTTTTTTCTTCTTTTGTTAAATATATCATTATAGTTTTTTGTTTAAAATAAATGTGATGGAACCAATCAAAATGTCATCATTTATTAGATGTTTTTCACTAGCCATTCACAAAGGGAAGGTCCAGGCTTGGCTTATCAGGTACTAAAACCAAACACTGTAAATTGCAAGTTAGAAGACACAAACTAGGCTGTGGGAAGCAGGATCTATAAAATGGATATGATTGTAAACACAAAACAGTTGTGTGGCAAGTAGTTTACTGAGAGGGAAATAGAAGTTGAATTCTGGTAGCAGGGACCTGTGAGCAGGGGCCTTTTTATATAGCATACATTTGTTAAATAATGTAGCTATACTCATTTACCAGACAATTATATGACAATTAATTGGCATATAGTGCATTTAGTGCAGCTCCAAAGTACGTCTATTTTCTTGAGACAATCATTCAGATTTTACGAGTATCACAACATACAAATCGTATAGGCTCTCAAGTGCAGCACAACATAACTTATATTTTGATGAAACATGAATTAAATAGCCTACTGACAGTTTCCTCAAAGCCTAAGACGAGGGAACCTATAGGCTTGTAAAAATCGCCTTGGTTCGTCAAACTACAAAGTACGTCTATTTTCTTGAGACAATCATTTGGACTTTACAAGTAGCACGACATACAAATCGCATAGGCTCTCAAGTGCAGCACAACATAACTTCTATTTTGATGAAACATGAATTAAATAGCCTACTGACAGTTTCCTCAACCTAGGCTTGTAAAAATCGCCTCGGTTCGTCAAACTACAACTAGCAATACGCTAGGAAGGCAGTGCGCGTTCACGCGTAGGGGAGTGGGATTCTGCGGGGGAGTGAGAATTCGGTCCAACACCGGCATTGTTTGTTTGGATGACTGAGTTGGTTGCCATGACGTGGCGAGGGACTGCTAAACTGCGGAGCTTCGAGAGCCGATCCGCGGGTGCAGAGCTGGAGCAAAGCGGAAGGGATACACTAAGGCTGGAGAGACTGGTCAGAAAGGCGGTGACCGTTGTGAAGATACAGATGCGGGGCAAGCTCTTGGCCATCGTGGGCGGTGTCGGTCATCCCCTCCGCCGTGTCCTGGCAGGACAGTCCAGCAGCCTCCGTAGCGGGCAGCTCAGCACCCTACGTTTTACGTTTTTATCTAATCTACTCTGTACATGGCCTTGTTGTGTTGTATTGTATCGTGTTGTCTGTACATATTGTCTGTGGTTGTTGTTGGTATGAGAGCTGTGAGAGACACCTGAATTTCCCCACGGGATTAATAAAGTATCTATCTAACTGTAATTCCATTGGTAGGTATTGGCATTATTTGGTTAATGTTAATACACTGTTCAGTTTCCCATCTTCCTTCAAACCATAGGGGAATTAGTTTTGGTTGTTTGGTCAATATTGACCCCCTACAATCTTGAATTAGATTTGCTGAAACACCAGTTACAGGACATGGTCACAGGTGAATCATGTAAATTGTAGGAACAATAGCCGATAAACATACTCATTGTTAGATTTCTATTTGTAGGCAATGAAGAACACCAAATACAATTTAAAATATAGCTGCAAGCAGCAATGAGGTGGCCAAGCAGTCAAATGACCCATAAAACATTTTAGACATCCTCAGAAGAGGGTAACGAGTACACGCAGCAAGTTTCGTGCGAATCCATCAAAGATTTGCTGAGATACGACCCAACTTCCTGTTTGCTGGCTTAACGGCACATTTTGATTGCCTGTACCGGGCAAACGGTTCTGAAAATCAAAAATCTTTGGATAACTTCTGTGAGGGTTGCTCTGACGATGATGTGTTCCAATTCTGGGGAAGATTGAAGAAAAATTGTAGGAGGAGTAGGCTTTCAAAGGTTTTTGATAAAACCGGAAATGGCGGAAAATCTAAATAACCGGAAATTGACGTCATAGGGTGTGTTGAACTCGTCTCGATCCAGGGAATCCAACGGTACCTCATTTTTGAAAATCGGTCATACGGTTCAAAAGTTACGTGTGTAAACACAAGTCCAACTTTGACCAGTTGGTGGCGCTAGAGTGCTCCAATGAGAGACATGAAACTTGGTGAATATAAAGAGGGGACTGTGCTTAATGAGTGTGCCAAAATTCACAACTTTTTACCATATGGTTCTAGGGGCTGCCATAGACTCCAATGGCAGAAGAAGTGTAATAATAAATATAGCTGCAAGCAGCAATGAGGTGGCCAAGCAGTCGAATGACCCATAAAACATGTTGTACATCCTCAGAAGAGGGTTACGAGTACACGCAACAAGTTTGGTGTGAATCCATCAAAGATTTGCTGAGATACGACCCAACTTCCTGTTTGCTGGCTTAACGGCACATTTTGATTGGCCGTACCGGGCAAACGGTTTTGAAAATCCAAAAAACATATGATGGCTTTTGTGAGGCTTGGTCTGAAGATGATCTCTGCCAAATTTGGTGAAGATTGGAAAACATTTGTAGGAGGAGTACAGAAAAAACGTTTTTTCAGTAATTCAAAATGGCGGCCGCATCAATTCGGCTGTTATCACAAGTTATCATGTGTCACACACGGGATGTCCCAAGATATCATGAGACAAAGGAATCCCTTAATAATGGCAAACGAATCAACAGTTATTGGCCAAAACACATTTTTGCATCCTGCGGCCACGCCCAGTGATCACATGACACCAAATTGTTTGGACATCCTCAGATGAGGGTTCCGAGTCATCATACCAAGTTTGGTGTTGATTTCTCAAGGATTGGCTGAGATATGACCCAACTTCCTGTTTGGTGTCTTTGCTGCCGATTTTGATTGGCTGTACCGGACAAACGGTTTTGAAAATCAAAAATCTTTGGATAACTTCTGTGAGGGTTGCTCTGACGATGATGTGTGCCAATTCTGGGGAAGATTAAAGAAGAATTGTAGGAGGAGTAGGCTTTCAAAGGTTTTCGATAAAACCGGTAATGGCGGAAAATCTATATAACCGGAAATTGACGTCATAGGGTGTGTTGAACTCGTCTTGACCCAGGGAATCCAATGGTACCTCATTTTTGAAAATCGGTTATACGGTTCAAAAGTTACGTGTGTAAACACAAGTCCAACTTTGACCCGTTGGTGGCGCTAGAGTGCTCATATGGGAGACATGAAACTTGGTGAATATAAAGAGGGGACTGTGCTTAATGAGTGTGCCAAATTTCACAACTTTTTACCATACGGTTCTAGGGGCTGCCATAGAATCCAATGGCAGAAGAAGTGTAATAATAATAAGAAAAGGTAGAAACACTTAAGTGGCTTCGCCGCTTCGCGGCTTGGCCACCAAATATAGCTGCAAGCAGCAATGGAGTGGCCAAGCAGTCCAGAGCAGGACATGGGCTCCATAGCACTTGTGCAACAATTAAGTCACAACAACCTGTTGCACTCATGCAACACACCAAGTTTGGTTGAAATATATGTTTGTGTTCAAGAGTACTGAGAGTTCAAAGTTATTTTTCTGGTATAACACTGCAGGCCTCCTCTGCTCCTCATGGGAACGATGAAACCCAAGTTTGGTGACAATCGCGCAAATGGTTGCTGAGATATGCTCTTGCGCCTCGTTTGGCGGCTTCGCCACCGCTTTTGATCGTCTCTACCGAACAAACGTTTTTGAAAATTGAAAATTCATCTGATTGCTTTTGTGAAACTGGGTCTAAAGATCATCTTTGCCAAATTTGGTAAACATTGGACAAAAATTGTGGCGTGCAAAAGGTTTTTACACTTTTCCATGAAATCCAAAATGGCGGCCACGTCCGTTCGAATTTTATGAAAAGTTATTAATAGTCAGGCTTGATATCTCACAAGACATCAACAGACAAAGAAATTACTTTATTAAGGTAAACACTTCAACAGTTATTAGCGTAAACACGTTTATGCTTCCGGCCACGACCCCTTTTAGTCACATGACACAATCTTTGGAGGACATCCTCAGAATAAGGTTCCGAGGCGGCGTACCAAATTTAGTTTCACTGCCTCAAACAACTGCTGAGATATGACTTCACTTCCTGTTTGGTGGCTTTTCTGCTGATTTTGATTGGCTGTCACGGACAAACGTTTGTGGGTATCAAAATGCTCTACCATAACTTTTGTGCGGCTTGGTCTGAAGAGCATATCTGGTAATTTTGAAGAAGATTTGACAAAGATTGTAGGAGGAGTAGGCTTTCAAAGGTTTTTGATAAAACCGGAAATAGCGGAAAATCTATATAACCGGAAATTGACCCCATAGGGTGCGTTGAACTCGTCTTGGTCCAGGGAATCCAATGGTACCTCATTTTTGAAAATGGGTCATACGGTTCAAAAGTTGCGTGTGTAAACACAAGTCCAACTTTGACCCATTGGTGGCGCTAGAGTGCCCAAGTATGGGACATGAAACTTTGTGAATTGGACCAGGGGACTGTCCCTAATGAGTGTGCCAAATTTCACAACTTTCGACCAAGCGCTTCTAGGGCCTGCCATAGACACCCAGTCTTAAGAAGTATAATAATAATAATAATAATAATAATACTAACAATAACAATAGGTGCCTCGCAGCTTCGCTGCTTGGCCCCTAATAATAATAAATATAGCTGCAAGCAGCAATGGCGGATTCCTCCAAAACATTGCGAACCATTGAAAAATGTATATTCTTCACAAATTGTCACTGTATAGAAAAATCCATGCTGCAGACTTACCAATGGGATACCAAATCTGACCACATCCAAATATAGCTGCAAGCAGCAATGAGGTGGCCAAGCAGTCAAATGACCCAGAAAACATTTTAGACATCCTCAGAAGAGAGCAACGAGTACACGCAGCAAGTTTGGTGTGAATCCATCAAAGATTTGCTGAGATACGACCCAACTTCCTGTTTGCTGGCTTAACGGCACATTTTGATTGTCTGTACCGGGCAAACGGTTTTGAAAATTAAAAAACCATGTAATGGGCTTCGATAACTGACAAGAGTCATGCGGGCAACTGGACCACGGTAGAGCTAATGTCTATCTATATGTAAAGATAACATCAACTCTGGAGTTGGGGGTGGGGCTTCTTATCCAACAAATTACACCCCTGAACATATTAATGGCCTACTACAATTGTAAATATCATTTGGACCTCTTTTGCAATTGGGCCTCGATACTATCTAATGTAAAATCTAATATTTTCTGGCCACTGCAGTTTGTGGGGACTTTCCACACCAGCACACTGTTCCTTTCCTGTATTCTGCATTATTACACTTTTTCTTTGAAACTTTCATATAGGCCCATACTATAGCAGTTACGGATATACATAGAGGAAACTCAGGAGAGTGAATTTGAGATAATGGTAGTGGGAGGATGTTGTACCTTTGTGCTTCTCTTTTTTGCCAGTCCTATGAAACATATCTGGGCACCACTGCTTTTGCCTGCTAGTGTTTGCAATGCTGGGAAGAAAACTACAGTTTTTATTTGATTATACGTTGCCCTGGAATAAACGCTGCACCAAAAATGAACATTATGTAATAAATGGCACCCTCGATTAAACGCCTCCCCCCAAAAATCAGAAAACGGTTATTTAATTGGTTTAAATTAAAACACAGTATTTATTACACAAGTAATTCACAAGTGTAGTGTACTATAATTCCCATGAAGCACTGGCAGGCACAAGTGTCTTACTTGCTACAGGTTTATTTGAAGCTTCTTCTCCAAATCCAACGTTAAAACTAAACTCACGCTGTAATGAGAAAATAAAGACCACATTAGCTTAATATGAACATACAATGACATGTGCAGCATGTAAATAACGTTCACCAAAGTAAAATACAGACACAAAACAACATACTTTGTTTGCTGGATGCTGTAGTGTACACAAGGGAATAGAGGTTTCCTTAGATTGCTAACAACCTCTATAACAACCTTAAACTTATCACTTACAGTGAATGTGCATAAAGCTCCAGGACCTGACAACATCCCTGGCTGTGTTCTCAAGGCCTGTGCTCCTGATCTGGCAGGGGTGTTCACTGACATCTTTAACCTCTCCCTGTCGCAGTATGTCGTCCCCAATAGCTTCAAGGGGGCCACCATCATCCCAGTCCCTAAGAAACCATCAGTGAGCTGTCTCAATGATTACCGCCCTGTTGTACTCACTTCTGTTGTCAATGCTTTGAGAGGTTAGTCAAAGACCACATTACATCCTGCCTGTCACCTGCATTGGACCTACTCCAGTTTGCATATAGGCCGAACAGGTCTACAGATGATGCTGTAGCTTTGGCCTTGAACACTGCTCTCTTTCACCTGGATCAGAACAACATATACGTGCGGATGCTCTTCATTGACTTCAGCTCCGCCTTCAACACCATAGTACCATCCAGGCTTATCATGAAACTACAGGACCTGAACATCAGTCCTTCCATGTGCAGCTGGATATTGAACTTCCTGACAGACAGGCCACAGGCAGTACGGCTAGGTAACATCACCTCAACCAGTCTAACACTCAGCACTGGTGCCCCACAGGGTTGTGTGTTAAGCCCACTGTTGTACTCTCTGTTCACCTATGATTGTGCAGCCACTAACAGCTCCAACACCATCATTAAGTTTGCTGATGACACCACCATTATCGGCTGCATCAAGAATGGTGATGAGTCTGCCTACAGAGCAGAGGTGGCAACAATGACATCCTGGTGTCAGCATAACAGCCTGTTGCTCAATGTAGCAAAAACCAAGGAGTTGATAGTGGAATACAGGCGGCTGCAGGGAGAACATGCACCCATTCACATCGAGGGCACAGCTGTGGAGAGAGTCAAAAGTTTCGGATTTTTTGGTATCAACTTCAGCGAGGACCTGAGTTGGACCACCATATTGGTGTGGTTACAAGGACAGCGAAACAGAGGCTCTTTTTTCTGCGGTGACAGCGGAAACTTGGCACGGATTGCACTATACTGACCAATTTTTACCACTGGACCATTGAGAGCATACTGACTGGTGACATTACAACATGGTTTGGCAACAGCACTGCCTAGGACAGGAAGACACTACAAGAGTGGTCAAATCTGCACAGCGTATTACAAGGACTGCATTCAGGACCTTTACAGCCAGCACTGCAGGAGAAAGGCCAAGTGAATCATTTTTTGACCCTAGTCATCCCTGCCACAGTCTTTTCTCCCTCCTGCCTTCTGGATGGCGATAGAAGAGCATAAGGACTTGTACCAGCAGATACAGGGATCGTTTTTACCCACATGCCATCTGGATGCTGAACTGTCCTTGAAATATCTTTTTGCACTACAATTTTTCTTATTTTTTTATTATCAAACACTGCACCACAAATGATAATTGTGTAATAAACGCTGCAGCGTTTAATCAAAGGAACATGGTATATGACAGCAATAATGTTTAATGTAACTGGCCTTTCTAACATTACAAGTGGCCCCAGCATTGCCCCTTATGGTCTAGGTGCATTGCAAATGAAGACAAGAGCCTTTTCTTGAGGTTGTCAAATGTCCCATGCAAAGTCACTCAAAACACGGGTTCGATTCCAGGCTCTGGCAAGAGTTTTTACCTCTAAACTGGTCAATATATACACATCTGACAAAAGACCAGCTCGACCTTTGCCTGTAAACAGTGATTCTGACTGTCAGAGACCTTTAAATAGCCTGACTTACTGAAATTGGCAAAACTAGCCTGGCTAACGTAGGTCGCTTTCTCAGGGCATATGACGAATGAAACAGGCTCGCCTTGAAAAATCAGATGTACTGGCTATCTTTAGCAGGCCCTCGTCTACAAAAAGATGTCCTCCCTGAGGTTTTTGGAGTAGAATTGAGTGAAATACAAAATTGTTTACACACTGCCAGTGGGCGAGCCGATCCTGACTCTGAGGCTAACGTCAAAACAATGTACAGTACCCCCGGTCCACAAATCACAAAAATAATCGGAGCATCTGGCTAAAAGCACAATTCCCACATCTCCTAACGGCTTCCCTCCTCGACCTTTTACGTGTACACGTAACTGTAAAAAGGTTGAACTTATGAACATGACGCGCCCAAGGAATGGCTGCCGCCTATGCGGTCTCCCTGCCGCATAGGCTTATTACAAAGACTTTCACGCCCCAAATCAAAATTATGAGCCGACAGGTCTGTGGGGAATTACTTTTTCTCCTAAAGGCTGCTCTCCTCAACCTTTTTGATGAACAATTCACCGAGATTCAAAATGACTCACTAATTAAAAACACAGAGGAAAAAAGCTAGAGCTACAGTAGCTACTTTTCGAGTTCGGTTTTCCGTCACTTCAGAATCACGATCTAAAAGGTCTAAAAGTGCTAAACCTTCACCATAATTCAAGAGTAGTGTACTTTCACAAACCCAATCATTAATTCTAGCTTAAAATGTGTAAAAACAGGACTTACCGAAAGTGGCTGCCTCCAACACGGCTTTTACGGGACTCCAGTTGAAAACAACAATGGCCGCCGAAAAAGAATTTATATTCGTAACGGCGAGCTGCGATTGGAAGCGAAATGAAACAGGGGCTAAAAAACGAGGGTGGGGGCTTGGCCAGCACACAATTTCAAGAAAGCATGCGTGTGTCAAGGGGCTCTGGCCCCTTGTGTGTGTGAGAATGTGGAGCACGCGCGCACAGGAGCAAAGGGAGAGAGGATTTGGGGAAACAGCCCTAGAAATTAGCCAAGCATGCATGTTTCAAATATTCACTAAAAATCGAGTTTTCATGTTACAGTCAACTTTTTCTCAGATTTGTGTACTCAACATTCTCAAGAGTCTTCATATGAACTAGTGATTGAATCAGAGTATCAGTTCTTGGCCGGCGGATGTGTAAAGCATTATTTTAGCATTAGCAATAAATTCAATTTGCTTGATATCAATCATTTTTAGAGGTATGAAGTTGCCTTTGCACATGGTAACATGTTGTAGTGTCTTCCACGTGACATACCAAGTTTGGTGTTGATATCTCAAAGATTTGCTGAGATTTGACCAAACGTCCTGTTTGGTTGCTTTGTTGCCGATTTTGATTGGCTGTGCCGGACAAACGGTTTAGAAAATCAAAACGCCATGGGATAACTTTTGTGAGGCTTGGTCTGAAGATCATCTCTGGTCATTTTGAAGAAGATATGACAAAAATTGTAGGAGGAGTAGGCTTTCAAAGGTTTTTGATACAACCGGAAATAGCGGAAAATCTATATAACCGGAAATTGACGTCATAGGGTGCGTTGAACTCATCTTGATCCAGGGAATCCAATGGTACCTCATTTTTGAAAATAGGTCATACGGTTCAAAAGTTGCGTGTGTAAACACAAGTCCAAATTTGACCCATTGGTGGCGCTAGAGTGGTCTAATGGGATACATGAAACTTGGTGTAGGTATATAAGGAACTGTCCTTAATGAGTGTGCCAAATTTCACAAAAAGTTATCCAAGGGTTCTAGGGGCTGCCATTGACTCCCATGGAACTAGAATAATAATAATAATAATAAAACTAACAATAACAATAGGTTTCCTCCTTACGGAGGAATCCTAATAATAAAACTAACAATAACAATAGGTTTCCTCCTTACGGAGGAATCCTAAATATAGCTGCAAGCAGCAATGGAGGGGCCAAGCAGTCCAGAGCAGGACATGGCCTCCATAGCACTTGTGCAACAATTAAGTCACAACAACCTGTTGCACTCATGCAACACACCAAGTTTGGTTGAAATATATGTTTGCGTTCAAGAGTACTGATAGTTCAAAGTTATTTTTCTGGTATAACACTGCAGGCCTCCTCTGCTCCTCATGGGAACGATGGAACCCAAGTTTGGTGACAATCGCGCAAATGGTTGCTGAGATATGCTCTTGCGCCTCGTTTGGCGGCTTCGCCACCGCTTTTGATCGTCTCTACCGAACAAACGTTTTTGAAAATTGAAAATTCTTCTGATTGCTTTTGTGAAACTGGGTCTAAAGATCATCTTTGCCAAATTTGGTAAACATTGGACAAAAATTGGGGCGTGCAAAAGGTTTCCTCAGAGGAGAGCAACAAGTACACGCAGCAAGTTTGGTGTGAATCCATCAAAGATTTGCTGAGATACGACCCAACTTCCTGTTTGCTGGCTTAACGGCACATTTTGATTGTCTGTACCGGGCAAACGGTTTTGAAAATTAAAAAACCATGTAATGGGCTTCGATAACTGACAAGAGTCATGCGGGCAACTGGACCACGGTAGAGCTAATGTCTATCTATATGTAAAGATAACATCAACTCTGGAGTTGGGGGTGGGGCTTCTTATCCAACAAATTACACCCCTGAACATATTAATGGCCTACTACAATTGTAAATATCCTTTGGACCTCTTTTGCAATTGGGCCTCGATACTATCTAATGTAAAATCTAATATTTTCTGGCCACTGCAGTTTGTGGGGACTTTCCACACCAGCACACTGTTCCTTTCCTGTATTCTGCATTATTACACTTTTTCTTTGAAACTTTCATATAGGCCCATACTATAGCAGTTACGGATATACATAGAGGAAACTCAGGAGAGTGAATTTGAGATAATGGTAGTGGGAGGATGTTGTACCTTTGTGCTTCTCTTTTTTGCCAGTCCTATGAAACATATCTGGGCACCACTGCTTTTGCCTGCTAGTGTTTGCAATGCTGGGAAGAAAACTACAGTTTTTATTTGATTATACGTTGCCCTGGAATAAACGCTGCACCAAAAATGAACATTATGTAATAAATGGCACCCTCGATTAAACGCCTCCCCCCAAAAATCAGAAAACGGTTATTTAATTGGTTTAAATTAAAACACAGTATTTATTACACAAGTAATTCACAAGTGTAGTGTACTATAATTCCCATGAAGCACTGGCAGGCACAAGTGTCTTACTTGCTACAGGTTTATTTGAAGCTTCTTCTCCAAATCCAACGTTAAAACTAAACTCACGCTGTAATGAGAAAATAAAGACCACATTAGCTTAATATGAACATACAATGACATGTGCAGCATGTAAATAACGTTCACCAAAGTAAAATACAGACACAAAACAACATACTTTGTTTGCTGGATGCTGTAGTGTACACAAGGGAATAGAGGTTTCCTTAGATTGCTAACAACCTCTATAACAACCTTAAACTTATCACTTACAGTGAATGTGCATAAAGCTCCAGGACCTGACAACATCCCTGGCTGTGTTCTCAAGGCCTGTGCTCCTGATCTGGCAGGGGTGTTCACTGACATCTTTAACCTCTCCCTGTCGCAGTATGTCGTCCCCAATAGCTTCAAGGGGGCCACCATCATCCCAGTCCCTAAGAAACCATCAGTGAGCTGTCTCAATGATTACCGCCCTGTTGTACTCACTTCTGTTGTCAATGCTTTGAGAGGTTAGTCAAAGACCACATTACATCCTGCCTGTCACCTGCATTGGACCTACTCCAGTTTGCATATAGGCCGAACAGGTCTACAGATGATGCTGTAGCTTTGGCCTTGAACACTGCTCTCTTTCACCTGGATCAGAACAACATATACGTGCGGATGCTCTTCATTGACTTCAGCTCCGCCTTCAACACCATAGTACCATCCAGGCTTATCATGAAACTACAGGACCTGAACATCAGTCCTTCCATGTGCAGCTGGATATTGAACTTCCTGACAGACAGACAGTGGAATACAGGCGGCTGCAGGGAGAACATGCACCCATTCACATCGAGGGCACAGCTGTGGAGAGAGTCAAAAGTTTCGGATTTTTTGGTATCAACTTCAGCGAGGACCTGAGTTGGACCACCATATTGGTGTGGTTACAAGGACAGCGAAACAGAGGCTCTTTTTTCTGCGGTGACAGCGGAAACTTGGCACGGATTGCACTATACTGACCAATTTTTACCACTGGACCATTGAGAGCATACTGACTGGTGGCATTACAACATGGTTTGGCAACAGCACTGCCTAGGACAGGAAGACACTACAAGAGTGGTCAAATCTGCACAGCGTATTACAAGGACTGCATTCAGGACCTTTACAGCCAGCACTGCAGGAGAAAGGCCAAGTGAATCATTTTTTGACCCTAGTCATCCCTGCCACAGTCTTTTCTCCCTCCTGCCTTCTGGATGGCGATAGAAGAGCATAAGGACTTGTACCAGCAGATACAGGGATCGTTTTTACCCACATGCCATCTGGATGCTGAACTGTCCTTGAAATATCTTTTTGCACTACAATTTTTCTTATTTTTTTATTATCAAACACTGCACCACAAATGATAATTGTGTAATAAACGCTGCAGCGTTTAATCAAAGGAACATGGTATATGACAGCAATAATGTTTAATGTAACTGGCCTTTCTAACATTACAAGTGGCCCCAGCATTGCCCCTTATGGTCTAGGTGCATTGCAAATGAAGACAAGAGCCTTTTCTTGAGGTTGTCAAATGTCCCATGCAAAGTCACTCAAAACACGGGTTCGATTCCAGGCTCTGGCAAGAGTTTTTACCTCTAAACTGGTCAATATATACACATCTGACAAAAGACCAGCTCGACCTTTGCCTGTAAACAGTGATTCTGACTGTCAGAGACCTTTAAATAGCCTGACTTACTGAAATTGGCAAAACTAGCCTGGCTAACGTAGGTCGCTTTCTCAGGGCATATGACGAATGAAACAGGCTCGCCTTGAAAAATCAGATGTACTGGCTATCTTTAGCAGGCCCTCGTCTACAAAAAGATGTCCTCCCTGAGGTTTTTGGAGTAGAATTGAGTGAAATACAAAATTGTTTACACACTGCCAGTGGGCGAGCCGATCCTGACTCTGAGGCTAACGTCAAAACAATGTACAGTACCCCCGGTCCACAAATCACAAAAATAATCGGAGCATCTGGCTAAAAGCACAATTCCCACATCTCCTAACGGCTTCCCTCCTCGACCTTTTACGTGTACACGTAACTGTAAAAAGGTTGAACTTATGAACATGACGCGCCCAAGGAATGGCTGCCGCCTATGCGGTCTCCCTGCCGCATAGGCTTATTACAAAGACTTTCACGCCCCAAATCAAAATTATGAGCCGACAGGTCTGTGGGGAATTACTTTTTCTCCTAAAGGCTGCTCTCCTCAACCTTTTTGATGAACAATTCGCCGAGATTCAAAATGACTCACTAATTAAAAACACAGAGGAAAAAAGCTAGAGCTACAGTAGCTACTTTTCGAGTTCGGTTTTCCGTCACTTCAGAATCACGATTTAAAAGGTCTAAAAGTGCTAAACCTTCACCATAATTCAAGAGTAGTGTACTTTCACAAACCCAATCATTAATTCTAGCTTAAAATGTGTAAAAACAGGACTTACCGAAAGTGGCTGCCTCCAACACGGCTTTTACGGGACTCCAGTTGAAAACAACAATGGCCGCCGAAAAAGAATTTATATTCGTAACGGCGAGCTGCGATTGGAAGCGAAATGAAACAGGGGCTAAAAAACGAGGGTGGGGGCTTGGCCAGCACACAATTTCAAGAAAGCGTGTGTCAAGGGGCTCTGGCCCCTTGTGTGTGTGAGAATGTGGAGCACGCGCGCACAGGAGCAAAGGGAGAGAGGATTTGGGGAAACAGCCCTAGAAATTAGCCAAGCATGCATGTTTCAAATATTCACTAAAAATCGAGTTTTCATGTTACAGTCAACTTTTTCTCAGATTTGTGTACTCAACATTCTCAAGAGTCTTCATATGAACTAGTGATTGAATCAGAGTATCAGTTTTTGGCCGGCGGATGTGTAAAGCATTATTTTAGCATTAGCAATAAATTCAATTTGCTTTATATCAATCATTTTTTGAGGTATGAAGTTGCCTTTGCACATGGTAACATGTTGTAGTGTCTTCCATGTGACATACCAAGTTTGGTGTTGATATCTCAAAGATTTGCTGAGATTTGACCAAACGTCCTGTTTGGTTGCTTTGTTGCAGATTTTGATTGGCTCTACCGGACAAACGGTTTTGAAAATCAGAAATCCCAACGATAACTTTTGTGAGGCTCAGTCTGGATATCATCTATGGCAATTTTGAAGAAAATTCAACCAAAAATGTAGGAGGAGTAGGGAAAAAACGCGTTTCCTTAATCTTTATTGTACAGAAAAATCCAATATGGCGGCCGTTATAGCTTCTTGAGGCTTTTTTATTCCTCATGAGAAATAAGGCATATGTAATGAATTTCAGAATTTTGGGACTTATGGCCTGCAAATGGCATCAATTTGAAAATTGACATATTGGGGCGTGGCCTGTAGCGCCACCTATTGTCTCACATGGCCCATGTTTGGTATGGTAGTTACTAATGGTCTGCAGTTTCAACATGCCAAATTTCACAACTTTTTACGGTACTGGTCTAGGGGCTGCCATTGACTCCCATGGGTAAAACATAATAATAATACCACCAATAACAATAGGGTTCTCCTACCGGAGGAACCCTAAATATAGCTGCAGGCAGCAATGGCGGGTTCCTCCTCAGCATTGCAAACCATTACAAAATTGACATGACACAGACATGTATTTCATACATGTACACAACATTTCAATACAATTGGATCAATGGCTGATTTGAAGTCATTTTTTGAAATTCTTCACAAATTGTCACTGTAGAGAAATATCCATGCTGCCGACATTATGGGTTCTTGAGACTTCTTTGTTCCCCATTGGCAATAAGGCATGCGTACTAACTTTTAGACATTTTGGACTGACAGGGTTAAAATGCCACCCTTTTGAAAGTGACAACTTTGAAGCGTGTTCTGTCAGGCCACCTGTGCTCTGGTCAGGCCCATCATGCAGAGATCCATTCTTTAAAAGCTTTGATTACAACAATAACTTTATGAAAGTCAGAATACACTTTAGTAAAGGACGTGTGTAGTTTATGTACTACTACTGCTTGCTCTGCCCACACACTTTCCCCATCCATGCTGTTTCCCTCTTTGCCAGTGCGGGTGGTGCGGTGGCCGCATGAGGTTTAGGTGTAGTCCAAAAGTTGCCTCCCACAATCAAAACATATTAACCGCAACATTGTTTTCAAACTTTCTCAAAGATGGCTTGAAAACCACAGATATTGACTCTCTTCTTGAGTAGATCTCTTTCCAGAATCTCAGTCAATCCAGAATCAAGATTAGCCTCATAGGCAATTGGTCTGGTCTAGGGCACAGCCCACGTTCAGCTCCTTGCAAGTATAGCCTGTGATAGTAAAATGGCCGACTCTCTGTTCCCATTAAACTACACAGCATGCACACTCAAGGTGACCAACAAGATTATATTAACTAACAAACAATGGCCGGGTTTCCCAGATTCGTTAAGAAGCTCTTAACGCTAAGAGCTTCTTAACAGCGTTCTAAGAACGCTCTTAGAACGCTCCTAAGAAGCTCTTAGCGTTAAGAGCTTCTTAACGAATCTGGGAAACCCGGCCAATAACATTACAAACATCTAACTGAACGAACACAACAACTGAAATCCCTTGCGTAGCTGTTGTTTTTTTTAACATGCCGCACTGCATGCTGGGTACCCAAGAGCGCTGACGCTGATTATCTAGCTGTGCTCCGACTGCGTGATATGACGAGATGCTAGTGGTGCGCTGAGGTCTCAGAGTCTCCTGCCCGAGTTCAAGTTCTGCCCGATTAGCAAGCTATTTTTACTAATGTTTTGTTAGCAATTGAATGGTAATGCAAGCTAGCTAAAAACAATGTTAGTTAGCTTGGCTAAACTGGTTTTCATAGCAACAGAAATCAACAAATCAGATCAGTCGAACTTTATTCAGAAATGGGGGGAACATTAAAGGTGTAGGTACAGTAAAAGTGAAATGGAACGCGTCTTTCTGCCTTGAAGCTGCGTGCGCATCAACAAGACCCCATCTATATGTAAAGATAACATCCAAGCTAACAATTTCGCCAAATCTGACTGCAGCTTTGTATACCATATGTACCGTGTTATGGTTGTTTGAGTTAAACAACTTGCTAAATGAATTAAATGTCAAATCCAACTATAAATGTATAAAAGAGAGTTCCAATCAAATCTGAATTTGTTTTAAACCTAGAGGTTTAAAAGGTTACCTTTGCCTAAACTGACATGCACCAACTCAGAGAACTGAGTTTCAACAGCCATTTACACATTTAGTCTCTATTTGTTACTCTATTCTTAAGGCATGTTTAACTTAATGTCTGCACCTCTCTGTCACCAACTGTCTCTGCAGTGGGGGCTTCACAGGGTGTCTACAGGTATAAACAAGTTAAATGTAAGACCTTTTAATACCACTTCCAAATGAAATTAAAGACCAAACTTACGATGGAAATACAAATCAAAAGTGGAAATATACAGTCATCTTTCCAAGTAAACACTGATGTCTGTTCAATATGAACAGTATGGTAATATGACAATAATCGGTTGAGTTTAAGAACATTGACTAAATGTGTGTAATGCGGAAGGATAACACAAAAATGTAATTGCTGTCCTAAATTATACTTATTATTACACTAGGGTGGAAATGGTGGAGCAGAAACTAACAATTCCATGAATCCCATGGAAACAAAGGCAAATGTGTGAGATGTACTGATGTGGAGCACAAATGCTCCAAGAAGCAGTACTTCTCTTGAGTGGTTTTTATTCAGATGAATAATCATTGGATTCAGGTCAAAAGTCTATCACTTGAACTAGTTTCATCACTTAAGACACAAAGTCAGCAGCTTGGCATACTGGCACATGGAAAGGATTAAACATTTAGACTTTCATCAAAGTAATGCTGGCTTGTCCTTTTTCATCAATGTCCTCAAAAAAGCAGGCTGCAGAGCTACTGTGTCTGTGGGGTGACTGTCCCTGTAGGCAGGCAGGCCAGCTGGATCAAGCTGTTCTGGGGTCAGGGCTGAAGAGAAGCTGTCCAGCTAGAGAGGGGTAGTCCAGCAAGGGGTCTGTGTGGATCTCACCATCCTTGAGTCTGTTGCATCCTCTGTTGAACTCTGTTGAGCAGGCCTCTGCATGACCCTCCAGACCTGTCAAAGTGAAGAAAGGGTCCATGTCAGTTGTGAAAAATGAAGCTTTTCCCATCTACACTTGATACAGACTTCAGTTTTGACTGTGAAATGCAGTGTCATTACTTGAACTTGAATCCAAATGTGTTGATACAGACTTCAGTTTTGACTGTGAAATGCAGTGTCATTACTTGAACTTGAATCCAAATGTGTTGACCTCATGGAGACCCATGCAGTCACTCGAAACACGGGTTCGATTCCAGGCTCTGGCAAGAGTATTTACCTCTAAACTGGTCAATATATACACATCTGACAAAAGACCAGCTCGACCTTTGCTTGTAAACAGTGATTCTGACTGTAAGAGACCTTTAAATAGCCTGACTTACCGAAATTGGCAAAACTAGCCTGGCTAACGTAGGTCGCTTTCTCAGGGCATATGACGAATGAAACAGGCTCGCCTTGAAAAAGTCTCCCTGCCGCATAGGCTTATTACAAAGACTTTCACGCCAAAAATCACCATTATGAGCCGACAGGTCTGTGGGGAATTGCTTTTTCTCCTAAAGGCTGCTCTCCTCGACCTTTTTGATGAACAATTCGCCGAGATGCAAAATGACTCACAAATTAAAAACACAGAGGAAAAAAGCTAGAGCTACAGTAGCTACTTTTCGAGTTC